>NC_086097.1:32953242-33685742 GCF_963921235.1 Mobula hypostoma | reverse complement strand
TTCTTGGTAAACAACAAAACTCAAGAGACCCAAAGTACATCATGGTCTTCAAGGAGATGAAGATCACTCTCCAGTAGAGCAAAGGTCTGCATTTAAAAGCACAGCATTAACATTTTTTTAACATCTTTTTTAACATCTGTTTTATCACCCCTTGTTCAATCCCTTCCGACCTATGTTCGTGACACTTGTCACGCTCTTAAACTTTTCGATGATTTTAAGTTCCCTGGCCCCCACCGCTTTATTTTCACCATGGATGTCCAGTCCCTATATACTTCCATCCCCCATCAGGAAGGTCTCAAAGCTCTACGCTTCTTTTTGGATTCCAGACCTAATCAGTTCCCCTCTACCACCACTCTGCTCCGTCTAGCGGAATTAGTCCTTACTCTTAATAATTTCTCCTTTTGCTCCTCCCATTTCCTCCAAACTATAGGTGTAGCTATGGGCACCCGTATGGGTCCTAGCTATGCCTGCCTTTTTGTTGGGTTTGTGGAACAATCTATGTTCCGTGCCTATTCTGGTATCTGTCCCCCACTTTTCCTTCGCTACATCGACGACTGCATTGGCGCTGCTTCCTGCACGCATGCAGAACTCGTTGACTTTATTAACTTTGCCTCCAACTTTCACCCTGCCCTCAAGTTTACCTGGTCCATTTCCGACACCTCCCTCCCCTTTCTAGATCTTTCTGTCTCTGTCTCTGGAGACAGCTTATCCACTGATGTCTACTATAAGCCTACTGACTCTCACAGCTATCTGGACTATTCCTCTTCTCACCCTGTCTCTTGCAAAAACGCCATCCCCTTCTCGCAATTCCTCCATCTCCGCCGCATCTGCTCTCAGGATGAGGCTTTTCATTCTAGGACGAGGGAGATGTCTTCATTTTTTAAAGAAAGGCGCTTCCCTTCCTCCACTATCAACTCTGCTCTTAAACGCATCTCCCCCATTTCACGTACATCTGCTCTCACTCCATCCTCCCACCACCCCACTAGGAATAGGGTTCCCCTGGTCCTCACCTAGCACCCCACCAGCCTCCGGGTCCAACATATTATTCTCCGTAACTTCCGCCACCTCCAACGGGATCCCACCACTAAGCACATCTTCCCATCCCCCCCTCTCTCTGCATTCCGCAGGGATCGCTCCCTACACAACTCCCTTGTCCATTTGTCCCCCCCATCCCTCCCCACTGATCTCCCTCCTGGCACTTATCCGTGTAAGCGGAACAAGTGCTACACATGCCCTTACACTTCCTCCCTTACCACCATTCAGGGCCCCAAACAGTCCTTCCAGGTGAGGCATCACTTCACCTGTGAGTCGACTGGGGTGATATACTGCGTCCGGTGCTCCCGATGTGGCCTTTTATATATTGGTGAGACCCGACGCAGACTGGGAGACCGCTTTGCTGAACATCTACGCTCTGTCCGCCAGAGAAAGCAGGATCTCCCAGTGGCCACACATTTTAATTCCGCGTCCCATTCCCATTCTGACATGTCTGTCCACGGCCTCCTCTACTGTAAAGATGAAGCCACACTCAGGTTGGAGGAACAACACCTTATATTCCGTCTGGGTAGCCTCCAACCTGATGGCATGAACATTGACTTCTCTAACTTCCGCTAGGCCCCACCTCCCCCTCGTACCCCATCTGTTACTCATTTTTGTGCACGCATTCTTTCTCTCACTCTCCTTTTTCTCCCTCTGTCCCTCTGAGTGTACCTCTTGCCCATCCTCTGGGTCACCCCCCCCCCCGTCTTTCTTCCCGGACCTCCTGTCCCATGATCCTCTCGTATCCCCTTTTGCCTATCACCTGTCCAGCTCTCGGCTCTATCCCTCCCCCTCCTGTCTTCTCCTATCATTTTGCATCTCCCCCTCCCCCTCCAGCTTTCAAATCCCTTACTCACTCTTCCTTCAGTTAGTCCTGACGAAGGGTCTCGGCCTGAAACGTCGACTGCGCCTCTTCCTATAGATGCTGCTTGGCCTGCTGCATTCACCAGCAACTTTGATGTGTGTTGCTTGAATTTCCAGCATCTGCAGAATTCCTGTTGTTTGCATTAACATCTTTGTTCTTTAGCAATGCCATTTGAAGTATTGCAAGCAGTTCTCCAAAGGCCATTTTTCTAACCAAGGACAGAGTTCAACTTGCAACATAACATCTGGTCAACTAACTGCCACTAAAGAACATTGTTTTAAATAAATAATGTCAATTCTATAGAATCATTTGATTTCCACTCAAACCCATCCTCCCTGATACTGACTTGATATCTATACCCTCAAATTGCACCAGTTCTAATAAAACAAGCACAGCCTTGCCAACCTCCCCTCTTAAACCTTCATAGCTCTGGCAACCACTTTGCAAATCTCCGTACTGCTTTCTTTCCATGGAGTGATGCTCTGTACACTGTACTTCAGCTTTGATCCACATTGTGGTTTACGTAGTTCTTGTGTGGCAAAACGATTTCAACACAACTTGAGTAACTTTCCTTCCTATTCTCCAGTCCTTTGGTTGGTATCCTCTTTCCAAGCACACTGCCTCCCATTGCTCCAATCTGAATTCCATATGACACTTCGCGTCCCTCCTGACCATATTCCTGATATCATCCTGCGCAGCACCGATGCCCCTTTCAATCCACAAACCATAGATCATTATAGTTGTAGGAGCAAAATAAAAGGCCAAACAGAATTGGTGCTTGAAATAATTGGCAATGTATTTAAAAAAAACAGGAGACGAGTCAAAGCTGATCTACCCGAGCATGAATTTGATACAGCTTTTACATTCTCAGTTAATGAGATTCCTAGTAAAACTACATTTTGAAAAGAGAGTGGTGGCTACAGAAACTCAATTAAGTAACAGACTAATTATAAATTTACTTTGGACTAAAAAGTGCATATGCCACCATATATAACCCTGAGATTTGTTTTCCTTGTGGGCATACTCAGTAAATCCAACATCCGTAACAGAATCAGTGGAAGGCCATACCCAACAGGACAGACAACCATCGTGCAAAACACAACAAACTGTGTAAATACAAAACAAAAAAAAATTATTATTACTTCATGAGAACATGAGATGAAGAGTCCTTGAAAGTGAGACTGTCAGTTGAGAGAACATCTCAATGATTGGACAAGTGAGGTGATCCTCTCTGCTTCAAGAGCCTGATGATTAAGGGGTAATTGCTGTTCCTGAAGCTGATGGTGGTGTGAGTTCTGAGGCTCCTGTACCTTCTTCCTATTGACAGCAGTGAGAAGAGAGCATGGTCTGAGTGGAGCAGGTCCCTGTTGATGGGTGCTGCTTTCCTGAGACAATGATCTGAGAGGCCATGCTCAATAGTGGGGAGGGTCCTACCCATGATGGATGGGGCCATATCCACTACTTTTTGTGGGATTTTCTGTTCAAGGACAGTGGTGTTTCCATACCAGGCTGTAATGCAGCCTGTCAGTATACTCTCCACCACACATCTACAGAAGTTTGTCAAAACCTTGGTTGTCATGCCGAATCTTTGCTAACTTCTAAAGTACAGGCCCTGCCGTGCTTTCTTCGTAACTGCACTTACATCCTGATTGCAGTATGATTATCCACAGGTCCAATGGCAAAGCCAATTTTCTAATACAGCAATTGCTGCATGTTATAACGTAATTAATGAAAGTTCTGAAACTTGATGTCGTCACTGTGCATTCCATCTCTCTCTTCTAGACCTTGTCTGTGGTTTCCCTGTTACAATTAGTACAATCCACATCCCAATATACTAATTATTAGCCCTCAATTATCTTTCCCCAACAACAAATAGGTTCATGACAGCATTCTACATTAGACTGGTACATTCCTTAGGCTAGCTCAAGACCTGCATTAATGCTATATCATGGCTGTAAACTTTCCACTGGATTCTTAACCCAAAGGCCGTGGCAATGGACAATGTGGGAAATTACCTTGATTTCTGCCAATACATGCAAGGATGACATTTGCCACAATCAAATGGCAAAGCAGAGTCAATGGTCTGAATGGTCTAAATCTGCTCCCATGTATTATGGGCAAAACAACAGTAGTAGGCTCTTGGCAGATTGAAGCCATGCCAGGTCTCTGTAATAACAATCTAACAAGTCCCACTGCCATGCTATTCCACCCCAACAGAAGAACAATGCCATATTTAAATATTTATCCAACTTCACTGACAACTGAATTGCTTCTGTCATCTTTACAGGTAATGAATTGAAGATCCTACATAGAAGAACCTCCTGCATGATTTTCATGTCTTACACCAGTGGTTCCCAAACTTTTATTGGGTTACCACACCCTCGGCTTCCAAACCACATCCCTGATTACAATGCACAGTGAAAGAAAATAGGACCTGCAAATGCAAAACAGAGGCAAATATTTGCAAAAAATATTCAGATCTATTTACAGCTACAAACACAATTTCTTTAATTACAGTAAAAACAATTTTCAATTTTAGAACATATATAAGTAGTCCAGCTATTCAGTAATTTATTGCTTTTTCACCTTTCAATGAGACAATGGGCTTGGTTCACTGATATCAGCTTCTCAGCATCAGAATGATGTCACTCAGGAGTCTCAGATACCCACGTTCAGTAATTTGCAGTGGTTTGTTGGTTCGAAAGAAGTTGTGCGACTGCACTGAAACTGTGTTCCACTAACTAAGATGCTGGAAAGGCAATAAAGAAGATCCTGACCTTTTTCCACAGTGCAGGACAGCAGTCAGATATTTCTTTCTGCAACAAAATGTCTTGATACAATTGTTTAAACCTCGACTTCAGTTCAAAATCTTTTGTAGCAAAATCAGTTCTTCCTGTTAATTCCACACTTCAGGAATGGATTTATTACATAATCTAGAATCTTGATTGAGAGAAAATCCTGAAATTCCTCTGACATGTCTATGCATCTCACCCAGGTGGGCACAGTATACTTGAAGATCAACATCTGGTATTCTTTCTTTCTCTTCCAAAGAGAGGTTTGGAAATTGGAAAAGTTCGCAATGGCCAATGTTGCACTTAAATAGGGTTAACATGGACAGAAATGTGGAGATGACCGATTTGACTTTGACATAATTCACATCGTTTCCATGCAATCGAAGATTGATTTCATTAAACTTTGCAAATAATTCTGACAAATATGCACTGTCATGACTAATATTCTTGAGTTGATTACTGAATGAAGCATTTGAGTCTTCGAAGAATTTCATCACAGTTTCAAAAAGTGTCTCAGGCAGTTCCCTTTTGAGAGCCATCTAACCTCTGTGTACAACAGCAAGCATTCAAACTGCTCATCGCTTTCCATACAAAGCTCTCAAAATAGTCAAGAATTGAGACCATGGGACTTGATTTTATTTACCACTCTGATAACGGAATTTAATGATTTGTGCAGCTGATCACTTCGGGTTTTTTTTGTGAATGGATGTTGTCTATGGATTATACAGAAAAAAACTAAGTTAGACACAGCTTCCCCCCCCCCCAAGAAAGTAACTCCACAGTGACATCCTGTCATGGGTGGTGCTCCATCTGTTGCCTAAGCAAGAATGTTGAGTAGAATGTCCTTCTCTTTGAAAAATTGCTCAACAATCCAAAATATTCACTCCCCCTTCGTATCTGTTTCTGGTCTCCTGCAAACAAACAATTCTTGGGCCATGCTTTCACCTTTTATGAAGCAAATACTCATTGCCTGGCAAAGCTGACATCCACACTCACCCCACCTTAACAGAGATAGAGTGCCCTTGTCTTCACTGACCACCCCATGAGCCTCCGTCCACCATCTTCAACAGAATCCTGCCACCAAACACATTATTACTTCCCCACCACTCTCCACAGGGATCACTCCCTCCAGGATTCCCTTGTCCATTCACCACTCCCCACTAATCCCCTCCTAGCACATATCCCTGTGAGAGACATGCTACACCTGCCCATTTATCTCCTTCCTCATCTCCATTCAGAGCCCCAAGCAATCATTCCAGGTGAGGCAACACTCCACCTGCAAATTTGCTGGGGTCATCTATTGTATCCAGTGCTCCAGGCCTCCTCTATATTGGTGAGACGCCACATAAATTGAGGGACTCCTTTGTTGGGCAGCTCTGCTCCATCTGCCAAAAGCAGAATTTACTGATGGCCAATCATTTTAATTCCTATCCCATTCCCGTTCCAACATGTTGGCCTGTGGCCTCCTCTCCTGCCACAATGAAACCATTCTCACAGTGGAGGAGCAACAACTCATATTCCATCTAGGTTGCCTTCAAAGATGGCATGAACATCGATTTCTCCTTCTGGTCATTTTTTCCCTCTGTCTTCCTCCTCCTTCTATTCCCCACTCTGGCCTCTTACCTTTTCTCCTCACCGGCCTATCACCTCCCCCTAGTGCCCCTCGTTTTTCTTTTTCTCCCATGGTCCACTCTCCTCTCCTATCAGATTCCTTCTCCAGCTCTTTTAACTTTTCCACCCACCTGGCTTCACCCATCACCTTCTAACTAATCCTCTTTCCCCTCTCCCCACCTTCTACTTTGTCATCTTCCCACTTCCTTTTGTGTCTTGATGAAGGGTCTTGGCCTGAAACGTCAACTGTTTATTAATTTCCATAGATGCTGCCTGTCTTGCTGAGTTCCTCCAGCATTTTACATGTGTTGATCACGGCCTATTAATTAAGTCCAACCTCAAGCACTGCGATCAATAAAGAGGAGAGTTATGACATTGTAGCTCAGACAAAACCTGCCTCTGCCTGAAGGTGCACATAGTGGGGTAGCTATAAATTGGTTCCACCATGGGCTAGAGATGAAGACCATTCAAAAGGGTAGATTCTGAACTTAACCCCATGAACTTAATGCCATACACTACACTCACTGGAATTGTGTCACTGCATGATCACAGTATGGAAATTGTACTAGATAACACTCTACTATGGTAGTCAATGGCAACAATACATGACCAGGCCCAGAAATAACACGATTTCTTCAGTCCAGATTTTTCATGATATGCCAATACAGAAGTGTCTCATCGTTTTTCAACAACTATAGTGTGCTTCAAGCAAAGTTTAAGAGAACAGAGGGCTAGCAAGAGATGAGGTGATTATGTGATCATTGTAATCAATTATGAGGCACTGAGGATCAAATGCTTATGTAAACCCCTGGTTCAGATTTTTACTGCTATAGAAACATAGAAAACCTACAGAACAATACAGGCCCTTCAGCCCACAATGCTGTGCCGAACACGTACTTACTTTAGAAATTACCTAGGGTTACCCACAGTCCTCTACTTTTCTAAGCTCAATGTAGCTATCCAGGAGTCTCTCAAAAGACCCTATCGTATCCGCCTCCACCACCGTCACCATCAGCCCATCTCACACACTCACCACTCTATGCGTAAAAAACTTACTCCTGATATCTCCTCTGTACCTACTTCTAAGCATCTTAAAACTATGCCCTCACATGTTAGCCATTTCAGCCCTGGGAAAAAGCCTCTGACTATCCACACAATCAATGCCTCTCATCATCTTATACACCTCTGTCAGGTCACCGCTCATCCTCTGCCGCTCCAAGGAAAAAAGGCCAAGTTCACTCAACCTATTCTGATAAGGAATGCTCCCCAATCCAGGCAACATCCTTGTAAATCTCCTCTGCACCTTTTCTATAGTTTCCACATCCTTACTCTAGTGAGGTGACCAGAACTGAGCACAGTACTCCAAGTGGGGTCTGACCAGGGTCCTATATAGCTGCAACATAACCTCTCAGCTCCTAAACAATTCCCCCCCCCCCACCGGCAAAACAAAAACCACACCTGCTACCGAGCACAATCGTGAGCCAAGCGATGGCAAAGACACAGACCTTGTAGTTACCCCAAAGACTATCGCAATTCATCCAGCATTTGGCAACCCACAGGTTCTCTCTCTCCCTAATAAGGGAGAGGGAGTATCCCCCATTTTCACAGCGAGCGGGAGACATAACAACAACCCGCTGGTTTACGATGTTAAAAAGTCTGTTTTGTTGCTTTTTACGAGCTCTGTGCCCAAAGATTGCAAAGATCTGAGGTCTTCATGCCCACCTCCAGAGCCCCGAGATCTTAGGCCTCCAAACACTAGGCCGTCTCTCAGGCCTACCCCTTGGTGTGCAGAACAACGGCCGGTCCTGAAACCCCGAGAACGGGTCCCATTCCCGCAAAGAACCGAATAGGTATTTCATTTTAGCAGTTCTGCAAGAGCAGTGCGTAGCAGTGGCAGAGGTTGTAGATGTTTGGCAGAACCTGCTTAAACTGAAGGAAGATAAATTCAGACATGGAGCAAGGGGACCTGAACCATTGAAGACAGGAGAGATAGACAGGGCAGGCACCCTCTAATAGATGGAAGGGTCACAAGGGGTGGTTGAAGCTGGAGGAGCCCAAGATAGAACAAGGAGGTCTCAAAGAGTCAGGAAACCCCCCAGATAGGTTGGCCTATGATGCACCGGGAGAACAGAGTGTTGTGTCCCCCAGTGAGATATGTCACTGCCATTTACAAATGGATTGGAGGTCCTGACGTCGTGAAATACCTTTGAAAACTGTTATTAATGATGGGTTGATAATTTTCAAAGTCTTGAGGGCATGACTATTTTTGGTGGGGGGGGAGAGAGTGTAATGCTTTGGTTAAGATTTTTACTAGTATGCTATAGGCATTATACTTTAGCAGTTTAGTAAGAGCAGATGGTTCTGCTTTTAGCATGTCTGGGTTTGAGCTAAAGGTAAGAGGCTATGTTGTTCAACATAGGAATGTTTTGTCAGCCAATCAGGAAGTTTTTCTGACAGACCCTGGTGAGGATTGAGGCCTTTTCGGCAGGAAGGTAACTAAGGGTCTGTCCCTGGTGCACAAGGTGCTTGGTGCAGACGAATAGCTTCAAAAAGGAAGAACCAATACCCCCGTGGGGAGCCCATTTGTTCAAGGTGAATTTCATGTGACATTCGGAAAGTGGTGTGTGCTTTCACACAGACTGTGGGTCCAGTGCGTGAGTTAAAGGTAACTTCAAGACGAGCTCCAACTTATGTGCACATTTGGACTGGGTTAACTGTAGATGGGCGCTTCTGATTTTTGTCCTCTTCTTTTTCCTACTAACTGTTCATTAAAGCTGATATTTGTAAATATACTTTCTTTATAATTGTATGCAGTGTACAATCTGTTATTTCTTGCCGACGGCTGACTGCATGGGGGCAGTACTTACATGGATCGGGGTTCAGGTGGTGGAGATGTCCCAGCTTTCCGGTTTTGGTGGGACCCAGGTCATACCAACCCTAGACGTACAGAGTTTGAGAAAGGTGATTTTGTCACTGCTGAGTCCAGTGGCTGTTAGCAAGTGGCTAACAAGCCCCATCTCTAGTGACACCCAGTAAAAAGGGATTTCACTTATAATAAGCAATTCACTTCTTAAATTAAGCCTGTAATCGCTCAGCTGCCCCCCTTGGTACCAAGCACCCACCCACTGCCTCCTTTGTCTTTATTGCCCCCTTAGAAACTCCCACTGCCCCCAGGGGCAATATCATCCACGTTGAGGAATTGTGGTCTTAGACCATCACATGCATCTCAGAGTCAGACTGAGAAGTTCAAGCTCAGGATTTCTATGCCTGCAATGATAGCTGGCATTGACACAGTAGATCATGCAGATTGGGGTCATGCAGAAGCTTCGGGTGTTCAGGCAGAGAAAGAATAGCTGACTTACAGTCAAGCAAAGGGAGGCGATTTGGTAGCAGACATCCCACCTCTCCTGGAAGTTCCGGGAGTCTCCTGCAAATTGAAGGTGCTACCTCCCTGAAATGAGTTTCTGCAGGGTGGGATGTCTGTGGTGGTATGGTGATCAAGGAGCACATCCTTCTCTTAATTGGTAATCTGCTCTCACGATGGGCAATAGCAATGGTCAGTAACTCCCCAAAAAAATATAATCAGAGCCAAGGTGCCTCAAAGCTTTGTAGAAGGCAAAAGAGCAAATAAAAATAATGAAGGATTTAATACCTAGTGAAATAGGCAGGGATTTATAGCCAGGTACAATTCTTCTGTTGCACGTTACTTCCCCTTCTCCAACCTTTTTATTGTGGCTTCTTCCCCTTTCCCTTTCAGTCCTGATGAAGGATCACGGCCTGAAATATCGACTGTTCATTCATTTCCACAGTTGCTGCCTGTCCGCAAGCATTTTGTGGTTTCTGTGTTTATGGCTTTTCACTTCCCTCACGCCAGGATCAAGTATGTCACCGACCAGCTGCAGAACACTCGATGTGGAAAGTGAGCAGCCGAGGTCCTAACCCACTCTCAGCACTGGCAATGAGACATTTCAAATGAATTTCATGCAGATGTTGGTGGGGGGTGGGGGGGGAATGTCAGGGCCTCAAGGTAGAAATGAATGGATTTCTCTGGGTGCCCCATGCAAGTGTAGAGGGAGGATAGTGCAGCTGAGGATGTGGCTGAAAATATTGTTGAGAAGAATTATGAGTGTTTCTGGAGAAGGTGGAAACCACACCAGCCAAACTAGTTACATCCTAGATAGGTCTGGAATCAGCAACCTCGGAGGGATAGTTTCTGAGTGGACTTGGAGGATTTAAACTTGTTTTGCAGGGGATCTAGAGTTAGAGCATCTGTTCAAAAGGGACAAAACAGGCGATGCAAACTAATGAATAAGTGTTTGAAGGTAAAGGAGCAGAAAAGAAAAGTTTATAAAATAAACGAGTTCCACAGCACTGACTGCATCAAGGTTCAATGAAATAAACATATAGTTAAATTATTAGGATATTACTCAGCATCTTGTATGCATAGCTCCACCAACATTTTGTTTCAGCTCTCAGCCCGCTTTCAAAGTTTACTTAAAAATCCTTTAGGTCTTTCACCATGAACTAGAACATAAAGTCTGCTAAGTTCTTCGGAAACCATACAAACCGCCTTACTAACCATTTTAATGTTGGCTTACTTACAGCCAAATGTGTTCCCGGTGTAGGTCGGGCTACATGCCTCTAAAATTGATTTACTTTCATGCAGCTGTTTCCTGTCAGACTTTAGCAAAAAGTAAATCACACCTGTGTTATAAAACGGTAAGTTCTGACAGAACGCCTACTCGTTCTTTTCATTCTGTTAGACAATTACATGAATGATGAACACAACCAATATACACTCCCACCAAAACATCAGTGATTCCCAGCAATCAATGTTTATGGCAAGAGTAAAGAAACAGCGGTAATGTTAAACACTAGAAGGTCTGCAGATGCATCACACACACAAAATGCTGAAGAACTCAGCAAGTCAGACAGAACCTATGGAAATGAATAAACAGTCGCTGTTACAGGCCAAGACCATTTTTCAAAACTGGACAGGAAGGGGCAAGACTCCAGATTAAAACAATGGGTGGGGGGGGGGTCTGAAGGGAAAGGAGGAAAGCTAGAAGGTGATTGGTGAAACCAGGTGGGTAGGAAAGAGGAAGGGCTGGTAGAGGAAGGAATCTGATATGAGAGGAGAGTGGACCATAGGAGAAAGGGAAGGGGATTCAGAAGGAGGTGACAGGCAGGTAAGAAGAGGCAAGAGGAGGAGGAAGGGGGAGAGAAATTATTTTTTTTAAAACCAGAAGGAGAAATTGATATTCATGCTATCAGGTTGGAGGCTACCCAGACAGAATACAAGGTGTTGCTCCTCCACCCTGAGGGTGGCCTCATCTTGCCACGAGGCCATGGACCAACACGTCGGAACGGGAATGCAAATTGGAAATAAAATGTTTGGCCACCAGGAAGTTCCGCTTTTGGTGGATGAGTAGAGGTGCTCAATGCAGAGGTTGCCCAATTTACCTCAGGTCTCACCAATGTGGAGGAGGCCCCATCCAAAGCACCGGACACAATAGACAACCCAAACAAATTCACAGGTAAAGAGTGACATATTTAATGTTATCAATTCAAGTTATTGATCGTTCCAACAGAGCTGAAGGGCTATTGACCCGAATCATTCAACCTGCTTAGTGAGGGGGTAAGAGAGTGAAGAAATGAGTAAGAGATGCAGAACACTGTAGTTGTAGGAAATGTGAAATTAAAAATTCATCAAATCAGATAGAATCAGTGGAGCGAGAAAGAAAAAAAGTTAAAGCTATAGGTGGACGACAGGAGACAAAGTACATTTGGTTCCAGAGAAATGAAGGCTTTGGTGACTTTAACTTTTCACATATTGACTGAGGCTCCAATACTGTAAAAGGGCTAGATGGGAAAGAGTTTGTTAAATGTGTTCAGGAAAATTTCCTCAATCAGTACATAGAAGTCCTAACTAGATATTTTATTAGGGGATGACACTGCACAGGTGACAGAAGTTTGTATACAGGGAACATTTTGCATCTAGTGATCATAATGCCATTAGTTTCAAGTTAATTATGGAAAAGGATAAGTTTGGTCCTTGGGTTGAGATTCAAATTGGACAAAGGTCAATTTTCATGGGATCGGAAAGGATCTCATAAATGTGGATTGGAACAGGCTACTTTCTGGCAAAGGGAAACCCAGTAGTATGAATGGCAGTGATGCTTCACTACCAGATGAACTCAACGCCTTCTATGCACGCTTTGAAAGGGAGAATACAACTACAGCTATGAAGATCCCTGCTGCACCTGATGACCCTCTGATCTCTGTCTCAGAGGCCGATGTTAGGTTGTCTTTAAAGAAAGTGAACCCTCGCAAGGCAGAAGGTCCCGATGGAGTAGCTGGTACGGCTCTGAAAACTTGTGCCAACCAACTGGCTGGCGTATTCAACAACATTTTCAACCTCTCACTGCTATGGGCAGAAGTTCCCACTTGCTTCAAAAAGGCAACAATTATACCAGTGACCAAGAAGAATAATGTGAACTGCCTTAATAACTATCACCCGGTAGCACTCACATCAACAGTGATGAAATGCTTTGAGAGGTTGGTTATGACTAGACTGAACTCCTGCCTCAGCAAGGACTTGGACCCATTGCAATTTGCCTATCATCACAATAGGTCAATAGCAGATGCAATCTCCATGGCTCTTCACACGGCTTTAGACCACCTGGACAACACAAACACCTATGTCAGGATGCTGTTCATCGACTATAGCTCAGCATTTAATACCATCATTCCCACAATCCTGATTGAGAAGTTGCAGAACCTGGGCCTCTGTACCTCCCTCTGCAATTGGATCCTCGACTACCTAACTGGAAGATCACAATCTGTGCAGATTGGTGATAACATATCCTCTTCGCTGACAATCAACACTGGCACACCTCAGGGGTGTGTGTTTAGCCCACTGCTCTATTCTCTATATATACATGACTGTGTGGCTAAGCATAGCTCAAATACCATCTATAAATTTGCTGATGATATAACCATTGTTGGTAGAATCTCAGGTGGTGACGAGAGGGTGTACAGGAGTGAGATATACCAATTAGTGGAATAGTGCTGCAGCAACAACCTGGCACTCAACGTCAGTAAGACAAAAGAGCTGATTGTGGACTTCAGGAAGGGTAAGACGAAGCAACACATACCAATCCTCATAGAGGGATCAGAAGTGAAGAGAGTGAGCAGCTTCAAGTTCCTGGGTGTTAAGATCTCTGAGGATCTAACCCGGTCCCAACACATTGATGTAGTCATAAAGGCAGCAAGACAGCAGCTATACTTTATTAGGAGTTTGAAGAGATTTGGCATGTCAACAATTACACTCAAAAACTTCTATAGTTGTACCGTGGAGAGCATTCTGACAGGCTGCATCACTGTCTGGTATGGAGGGGCTACTGCACAGGACCGAAAGAAACTGCAGAAGGTTGTAAATCTAGTCAGCTCCATTTTGGGCACTAGCCTACAAAGTACCCAGGGTATCTTTAGGGAGCGATGTCTCAGAAAGGTAGCGTCCATTATTAAGGACCTCTAGCACCCATGGCATGCCCGTTTCTCACTGTTACCATCAGGTAGGAGATACAGAAGCCTGAAGGCACACACTCAGTGATTCAGGAACAGCTTCTTCCCCTCTGCCATCCAATTCCTGAATGAACTTTGAAAACTTTGGACACTACCTCACTTTTTTAATACAGGTGTCCCTCGCTTTTCGAACATCCACTTTACGAAACCTCACTGTTACGAAAGACCTACATCAGTTCCCTGTTTTCGCTAACAGGTGTTTTCACTGTTACGAAAAAAGGCAGCGGGCGAGAAAAAGCAGCGCGTGATAAAAGGCAGCGCGCCTGAGCAGCCGCTCTCCCCCGGATTCGGAACTGCATTCTTGCCAGCATAAACACGTGCTTGTGAGCAGCCGTTTGCAAGATGAGTTCTAAGGTATCGGAAAAGCCTGAAAGAGTTCGTAAGGGTGTTACACTTAGCGTAAAACTAGACATAATTAAGCATTTCAATTGTGGTGAATGAAGTAAGGACAAAGTGAGTTTGGCTTGTGGAAGTTGACGAAGATGATGTTGAAGAGGTTTTAGCAACCCATGCCCGAGAACTGATAGATGAAGAGCTGATGCAATTGGAAGAGGAAAGGATAACAATCGAAACCGAATGCAGTAGCGAACGGACCGAAAGTGAAGTCGTCCAGGAACTGAACGTGATGCAACTGCGTGAGATTTTCACTGCAATGATAAAGTACGACTTTAATTTTGAAAGGGTACGTCGATTTAGGGCATATTTGCAGGATGGTTTGAGTACTTACAAAGAACTGTATGATAGAAAAATGCGTGAGGCTAGCTGTCAAGCAAGCCTTCAGCTGATGACGAACCTTGATCTTCGACATTGAGGAACGCAGACATAGAAGAAGATGACCTGTCTGCCCTGATCGATAATGAGATAACACCCGAGTGTCCCACCACCCTAACCCCTGGGCCACGGACAGATACCAATTCGCGGAGAATGCAGCGGTAGCCGGGACGCACCCAGCATATCTTTAAGAAAAGAGCCAAAATAAACAAGCTAATTACTTAGGTGCCGCCCAACATGTAAATGTCGGCCCAGATCAGAGGCGACGCATCGCCTCTGATCTGGGCTGACATTTACATACTGGGCGGCACTTAATTAATTAGCTTGTTTATTTCGGCTTTTTTCTTAAAGATGTGTTGGGTGCATCCCAGCTATCGCTGTACCCCTGCATGCTTCGCGGATTGGTATTGGTTCGCGGCCCAGAGGGTGGGGGCCACAGCACCACACCAATCTCCAACGACTCAGCCTAACACACCAGCACCAGTGTGCTCGGTGCTGTCCCGATTCCGGTAAGTGATACTACACTGTACATACATTTCTACTTTATATCGGCTGTGTATTTTTACGTGTTATTTGGTATGATTTGGCAGCTTCATAGCTTAACGGTTACTGGAGAGTGCTTGAGCCGTGATTTTGCCGAGAGCGCTTGCGTGAGATTTTCGCTACAGAGAACAGTGCAGGCAATGATTGTAGATAAGTATTTCTACTTTATATAGGCTGTGTATTTATCATATCATTCCTGTTTTTACTATATGTTACTGTTATTTTAGGTTTTGTGTGTTATTTGGTATGATTTGGTAGGTTATTTTTGGGTCTGTGAACGCTCACAAAATTTTCCCATATAAATAAATGGTAATTGCTTCTTCGCCTTACGACCTTCCGGCTTACGAACTGTTTCATAGGAACGCTCTACCTTCGGATGGGGGGGAAACCAAACCTGTCTACAGTATTTCTGTTTTTGCACATTTTTAAATAATCCATTAAATACATGTAATTTACTTGTTTATTTATGTTTTTATTTATTATTACTATTTTTTTTCTGTCTCTGCTAGATTATGTATTGCATTGAACTGCTGCTGCTAAGGTAACAAACTTCATGTCACATGCCGGTGATAATAAACTTGATTCCGATTGGTAAGTGGGAGGATTCAAAAGTGAAATTTTGAGAGTGTGGAGTTCATATGTTCCTGTCAAAATAAAAGGCAAGGATAACAGGTTAAGGGAACCTTAGTTTTCAAGCGATATTGAGACCCCGGTTAACAAAAAGGAGGTACATAATAGGTATAGACAGGTAGGAGAAAATGAGGCACTTGAGGAGTACAAGAAATGCAAGAGAACAATCGAGAGGAAATCAAGAGAGCTGAAAGACACAAGGTTGCTCCAGCAGATAAAGTGAAGGAAAATAATAAGGATTTCTACAGATATACATGTTCTGACCAAAAGGATATCAAGGGAAAAAATTAGTCCTCTGGAAGAGCAGAGTGGTAATCTATGCATGGAGCCGAAAGAGATGGGGGAAATCTTAACTGGATTTTTTGTATCTGTGTCTACTTGGTAAATGGACACAGAGTCTACAGAAGTCAGGCAAGGAGGCAAGGCAGCAGCAAGGTCATTGACAGTATACAAATTACAGAGGAGGAGGTGTTTGTTGTCTGGAGGCAAATTGGAGTGTATAAATCCCCAGGACCTGATAAGGTGTTCCCTCAGACCCTTTGGGAGGCTATTGCAGAAATTTCAGGGACCCTAGCAGAGATATTTAAAACATTCTTAGCCATGGATGAGATGCCAGAGGATTGGAGGATAGCTAATGTTGTTCTGTTGTTTAAGAAAGGGTCTAAAAATAAGACACAAAAGTATAGGCTAGAGAGCCTAACATCAGTCGTGGGAAAGTCATTGTAAGGTATTCTAAACGGAACAGATATCTAAGTATTTGGATAGACAGGCACTAATTAGAGATCAACATGGCTTTGTGTGTGGTAAATCATGTCTAACCAATCTTAAACAGTTCTTCCTCGGAAGTTACCAGCAAAGTTGTTGAAGACAAAGCAATGGATATTGTTTACATGGACTTTAGCAAGTCATTTGACAAAGTTCCACATGGGGGTGGGGGGGGGTAATGGCCAAGAAGGTTCAGTCACTTGGCATTCAATATGAGCTGGTAAATTGGATTTGACATTGGCTCTGTGGAAGTGCTTGTAGATGGTTACCTCGGACTGGAGGTCGGTGAGAAGTGGTGTGGTGTAGGGATCAGTGCTAATTATCATCTATAATCAGTGATCTGGACAATAATGCGGTAAAATGTATCAACAAATTTATGGATGACACCAAGATTAGGGGCATAGTGGACAGTGAGGAAGCTCTCAGCAGGATCTGGATCGGCTGGAAAAGTGGGCTGAAAAATGGCAGATGAAGTTTGATGCAGATAAGTGTGAGATGTTGCACTTTGGGAGGATCAAACAGGGTAATAGGGTACTGAGGACTACAGTAAAAGAGGGATCTGGGAATACAAATCCATAATTCCTTGTAAGTGGTGTCATAGGTAGATAGGGTTATAAAGGAAGTTTTTGCCACATTGGCCTTCATAAATCAATGTATTGAGTACAGGAGTTGGAATGTTATGTTGAAATTGATGAGGCCTAATTTCAGAATCAGGTTTATTATCACCAGCATGGGTCATGAAATTTGACAACTTAGCAATAGTTCAATGATAATGCAGAAAGAAAAAGTAAACAAGTAAAGCAATTACAGTAAGAATATATGTATATCAAATATATTAAAAAGCATGCAAAAACAGAAATAATATAAAAGTGTGAGGTAGTGTTCATGGGTTCAGTGTCCATTTAGGAATTGAATGGCAGAGAGGAAGAAGCTGTTCCTGAGTTTTAGAGTATTGTGTCCAGTTTTGGTCGCCTAACTACAGGGACAATTTAAATAAGATTGAAAGAGTACAAGAACGATGCCGGGCCTTAAGGACCTCAGTTAAAGGGAAAGGTTGAACAGGTTTGTTGGGCTCGTGGCCAAGTGGTTAAGGCATTCGTCTAGTGATCTGAAGGTCGCTAGTTCAAACCTCAGCTGTGGCAGCGTGTTTGTCTCCTTGAGCAAGGCACTTAACCACACATTGCTCCAGTGTCTGTGCGAGGAGAGGCGCCCCACACAGACTTCCAATCTGCGCCTTGTAAGGCATGAAAATGCCCAACACAGGCCTCTCATGGTCTGAGTCGACGTTCCCTCCCTCCCCTCCCCATTGAACAGGTTAGCTCTTTATTCCCTGGAACACAGAGGATAGAGGTGAGTTTTGATAGAGGTATACAAAGTTATGAGTGGTATAGATAGGGTAAATGCATTTTTCCACTGAGGTTGGGTGGGACAACTAGAGGTCATGGGTTAAGGGTGAAAGGCGAAATGTTTAAGGGGAACATGAGGGAGAAATTTCTTCACTCAGAGTGTGGTAAGTGGAAGTGGTGAATACGCGATCAATTTCAACATACATGAGAAATTCAGAAAGGTACATTGATGGGAGGGGTATGGAGGGCTATGGTCCGGGTGCAGGTCGATGGGACTAGGCAGAATAATGGTCTGACAAGGACTAGGCGAGTCAAAGAGCCTGCTTCTGTGCTGTAGTGTTCTATGACTGTATAAAATAGCAGGAATAGGAGTTCAACAGGAAGATCAATTAAAAAATAAAAATATAGTATGTACAGGTAGAATTTGTGAGATAATTCTAAATGAATACTTTGCATTCACCTTCACAAGTCAGCAGGGCCATGTACTGTAGTTAAGGAGAGAAAGTAGGAGTTTGACATGATAGGGGAGGGGGGAGAAGGACGTTGACAGAGACAGAGACAAGCATTTTACCGTGGCAAGGGAATACCTGATAATGGTAGGACACAGAGAAATGCAGATGGAACACGCAATGCATGTTTTCAAATCCCTGAATGAAAGAGAGCAAATAATTAAGAGAAATACTTGCCATTTTAGCTGAAGCATAAACTAAAAGGGCTGAGAAGTCATGCTAGACCTGTGTAAAACACTGGTGAAGCTACAATTAGAATATTGTTTACCATATACCAGAAAAGATAGAAACAAGAATATTGCGAATATGACAAAAACTAGAGAAAATGTTCATTAAAGATTTTCTTTTATATCAGAAGAAATATGGGGTCCACGTCCAGAGATCCCTCAGAGTTGGAATGCAAATTGATTAGGTGGTAAGAAGGTGTATGGTGTGTTGGCCTTCATTAGTCCGGGGGGGTGGGAATCAGAGATTAGGGTAGGAGGACAAGGGCATGAAGCTATGTGTTCTGAGTTGGTGAGAAAGGATAGGCAGGGGGCAAAACATAAATGTAGCCAGTTAGAGGGGTTGAAATGTGTCTATTTCAATGCTAGGAGTATTAGGAATAAAGGGGGATGAACTTAGAGCATGGATCAGTACGTGGAACTGCAATGTTGTGGCCGTTACTGAAACTTGGCTGGAGGAAGAGCAGGATTGGCTGATGCAGGTAACAGGGTTTAGGTGTTTAGAACAGTGGGGGGGGGGGAAGTAGCATTACTGGTCAGGGATAGTATCATGGCTATGGAAAGGGAGGACGCTGCAGAGAGAGCGTCCACTGAGTCGGTGTGGGTGGAAGTCAGAAATAGGAAGGGATCAATCACTGTGCTGGGAGTAGGCTATAGGCCCCCAAAAGCCCTTGGGACACCGAGGAGCAGATAAGCAGGCAGATTTTAGAATGGTGCAGGAAATACAGGGTTGTAGTTATGGGTGATTTCAACTTCCCTCATATTGACTGGAACCTCCTGACTGCAAGGGGGATAGATGGGGCTGAATTTGTCAGGTGCATTCAAGAAGGATTCCTGACACAGTCTGTGGGCCAGCTGATGAGAGGAGAGGCCATACTGGATCTAGTTCTGGGTAATGAACCTGGTCAGGTGGCAGACCTCTTGGTGGGGGAGCATTTTAGCGAGAGTGACCACAACTCCCTTAGCTTCAGCATCGCTATGGAAAAGGATAAAAACAGACAAAATGGGAAAGTGCTTAACTGGGGAAGGGCTAACTATGAAGGGTTGAGGCAGGAACTAGCGAGAGTAAATTCGAAACAGATGTTCAAGGGTGAAAGCACAGAAGTAATGTTGAAGAAGTTTAGGGACCACTTGGGCTGGGTTCAGGATAGGTTTGTCCCACTGAGACAAGGAAAAAATGGTAGGAAAAGGGAACTGTGGCTGACGAAACACAAGAGGCAACTTGTCAAGAGGAAGAAGGAAGGATAAGTTAGACATAAAAAGCAGGAAGGGCTCATGAGAAATATAGAGTAGCCAGGAAGGAGCTTAAGAAAGGACTTAGGAGAGCTCGAAGGGACATGAGAAGGCCTTGACATGTAAGATTAAGGAGAACCCCAAAGTGTTCTATGCGTATGTGAAGAACAGAAGGATGACAAGAATGAATGTGGGGCCGCTAAAGGACAAAGAAGGCAACATGTGCCTGGAGGCGGAGGAGGTTGGGGAGGTCCTAAATGAATACTTTGCTTCATTATTCACAAGTGAAAAGCACCTTGATCAGGGTGAGGTCGAAATAGAACAGGCCCATGTGCTGGACAATGTGGAGATTAAAGAAGAAGTAGTGTTGGATCTTCTTAAAAACATCAAGATTGATAAGTCCCCAGGGCTAGACATGATATACCCCAGGTTGTTGTGGGAAGTGAGAGAAGAGATTGCTGGAGCAGTAGCTATGATCTTTGAATCCTCTTTGGCTGCAGGGGAGGTGCCGGAGGATTGGAGAATGGCAAATGTAGTTCCCTTGTTTAAAAAATGGTAATAGGGAGAATCCTGGGAACTATGGACCGTTAAGTCTTACATCAGTGGTCTGCAAACCATTGGAAAGGATTCTTAAGGATAGGATCTACGAGCATTTGCAGAAGTACAACCTACTCAAGGTTATCAACATGGCTTTGTGAAGGGAAGGTCGTGCCTCACAAGCCTAATTGAGTTTTTGAAGAGGTAACAAAAGAAATTTATGAGGGTAGGGCTGTAGATGCGGTCCACATGGATTTTAGCAAGGCATTTGACAAGGTCCCCCACAACAGACTCATCCAGAAACTCATGATGCATGGGATCAGTGGAACCTTGGCTGCTTGGATAAAAGATTGGCTTACAGGAAGAAAGCAGAGGGTAGTAGTGGAAGGAAAGTATTCTGCCTGGAGGTCAGTAACTAGTGGAGTGTCACAAGGATCTGTCCTGGGACCCCTGCTCTTTGTGATTTTAATAAATGACCTGGATGAAGAGGCAGAAGGACGGGTGAGTAAGTCTGCGGATGACACGAAGATTGGAGGAGTTGTGGATGGAGCTATAGGTTGTCAAAGGTTACAAGAGGATATAGACAGGACGCAGAGTTGAGCAGAAAAGTGGCAGATGGAGTTCAATCCAGAATAGTGTGAGGTGATGCATTTTGGAAGGACAAACCAGAAGGCTAAGGTTAATGGTCGGTTACTTAAGAGTGTGCATGAACAGAGGGACCTTGGGATTCAAATCCATACATTCCTCAAGGTCACTGCACAGGTTGATAGGATAGTTAAGAAGGCCTATGAGATGCTAGGCTTCACTAATAGGGGGATTGAGTTCAAGAGCAGAGAGGACATGTTGCAACTCTACAAATCTCTGGTGAGACCACACTTAGAATATTGTGTTCAGTGCTGGTCACCTCATTATAGGAAGGATGTGGAAGCTATGGAGAGGGTGCAGAGGAGATTTACCAGGATGTTGCCTGGATTGGAAAACAAGTCTTATGAGGCAAGGTTAGCAGAGCTGGGACTTTTCTCTTTGGAGCGTAGAAGGACGAGAGGGGACTTGGTAGAGGTCCACAAGATTATGAAAGGCATAGATAGGGTGAATAGCCAGTACCTGTTTCGCAGGGCACGAATAGCAAACACCAGAGGGCATGTGTACAAAGTTAAGGGAGGGAAGTTTAGGGGAGACATCAGGGGTAAGTTTTTTTTGTTATAAACACAGAGGGTTGTGGGTGCCTGGAATGACTTGCCAGGGATGGTAGTGGAGGCTAAAATATTAGGGGCATTTAAGAGCCTCTTGGACAGGCACATGGATGAAAGAAAGAGGGTAACGGGGTAGTGTGGGTTTAGTACTTTTTTTAAGGAATATATGGGCTGGCACAACATCGAGGGCTGAAGGGCCTGTACTGTGCTGTAGTATTCTAGTGTCTTCTAGACTGAGGTCAACAGCTGCAAGATAATATTGCAGCTCTACAAGATTGGCTAGACCACACTTGGAGCATTGTGTTCAGTTGTTATTGCCTTATTATAGGAAGGATGTGAAAGCTTTAGAAAGAGGGGGGATAGGGGATTTACCACATGAATGAAAGAAAAATGGGAGGTGCAGCTATTTGAGAGGAAAGGGTTAGATTAATCTTGAAATAGGTTAAAGAGTCAGCACAAAATTGCAGGCTGACGGGCCTGTACTGTACTCAGTTTTCTATGTAAACTGAAGGGAGAGTTACAGCATATATAAACTTGTAAAGGAGCCAAAGCTAAACAGAACAGTCAGTCACTAGAAGTGAAACAAGAAGAAAAAAAATTAAGAGGATCGAGGAGCTTCCCCTTTACCCGGTTTCTACACCTCCCTCTCTCACCAACCTCACAAAGAGGGTGGTAGGATCCTACAAGTCACAACATCGAAGGGTAGCTGAGAAAGAGCCCTACACCATGTTAAAAAATAACTTGAATATACAAATGAAGAGCTGCAACCTACAAGGCTGAGGAGGAGGATTAAGGTAGGTTGCTTTATCCGTCAACACCAATATGATGTCCAACCAGCTGCCAACTTGGATTTGTTTCAGTTACGAGTTCTGAAGTAGCTTTATGTGAATTATCAACCCACTACCCTTCAGGGTCCACTGTGTATTTCCACCATTCGTGCCCTTTAGCTCAAAGTGCAGTTCCACCACCAAGCCTCTTAGGAGTATGACAACAGACCAAGTTATCAGAAGATTGATGCCGATAGGAGAGAGACAAATGGGGGAAACATTCAAAATGCTAATAAGAGAGAGACGAGAGAGATTAACGAAAAGAGACACTGTTCCGAGTATTGTTTAGACCGGTTGCTTTGAACCTGAACTGTTTGAAGTTTGATGGACAGGCGATACCCCAGCAGGGGGATAAAAGGAACAGGTTCACTAAGGCAAGACACACCACGACACGATGAGGTAACGAGACCCTGGAAGTGCGGTGCCGCCCCACAAGTTGGTGAGAGTTTTGGTGGTCTGGTCGCGGGACCAACCATAGACGCACAGGGTGAAAAGGTACGATCGGCGGGAACCTGGTGTGTGTGTGTCCGCCCTTGCCTGGGTGCCGGGTTCACCGCAGAAGAACGATCGTATCCGGAACAGAGGGGTCACAGTTGGTGACCTCAGAAGACATTACAAAGGGCTCGCCCGAAAGCTAACTGCGAGGAATATCAAATGTCTGTTGAATCCGATTTGAATATCATCATTCGCTCGCTCTCTCTCTCTCCCCAACGGCACAACAGCGATTACTGCGAACTGAACTAAACTCTGTGTCACTTGAGACTGATCATTTTACCCCTAGACTGCGATAGAGCTTGATTGATCCTATTATCCTAGTTCTGTGTACATGCGTGTTTTATCATTGCTAACCCGTTGCATTTATATCCTTACGTTTAGAGTACTGTGTTACTTATTTCTTTAATAAAACTTTCTTAGTTCCAGTAATCCAGACTCCAACTAAGTGGTCCATTTCTGCTGGTTTGGCAACCCAGTTAAGGGGTACGTAACAGGAGAATTGGGTCCAGAGAGTTAACAAATCAGCCATAATGAAATGGCAGAGACTCAATGGGCCAAATGGTCTAATTCTGCTCCCATTGCCTTAAATCCAATGCCCTCTCTCAATTGCAGGGAGTTGAAAACATGCATTGCAAGTTCCCTTTGAATTTCTGTGTCCTTTCCCTAGCCACAGTGAAACACTTGATGGTTCATCTCTCTCTCGCTCTCTCTCCCTCCCTCCTCATCATGTCGACCTCATCGGAATCAGGTTTAATATCACCGGCATGTGACGTAAAATTTGTTTCCTTAACTACTATGTCCCCATGGTCCTGCTCATGGAATGCAACAATCATGTTGCATTCTTTCTAAAGGAGAGTGCTGTAAGGGAGGCACTGGTAGCAAACCCAAATGCAAGACCCAAATGCACTGAAGTTCTAGAAAAAGGACTAGGTTCCTGGACGTGGCTTGGACAGGATGAGAGACCCTGGACAGGACGAGGGAATTCCAGCACCGGGCTGGGCGAGGAATCTTCAGCACAGGATGTGGTTCTCGAACCAGGTTTGGCTCAGCTCTTGGACTCAGCTTGGTTAGGTTCTTGGGTATGGAGCCAGGACTCCTCCTTGGAGTGCAGGGCCGGGACTCTTCCTAGGACGCAGGGCCGGGACGCTTTCTAGGACGCAGGGGCAGGATGACTGCCAAGGATTTGGATGGGGTCGATCCAGCACAGGACAAGGAATCTCCAGCCAGGCAAGGACACGAAGCTCAGACTTGGACAGGGCTGGAACAAGGTGCCTGAACTTGGTCTTGGAACACAGAGCCTTGGATTTGAGCACAAGAACAGGGAACACAGAGTCAGGACCCCTCCTTGGGAAGCACAGGACACAGGGCCGGGACTTGTACACTGAACACGGAGACACAAAGAGACAGTTTCAAACGATAGATAGTTCCTTCTCTTGGCGTGCCAAGGCTCCGGTCTCAGTCTGGTGGTTGAACTTGACGAGGTTGCAGGCAAAGGTTTCAGAAGGAAGCGGAAGGGAAGGGAAGGGAAGAGTCCAGCAGGGAATCCTTGGTTTGAGAGGTATTTATGTGCCATCCCACAACAAGAACCAGGTACCTCAATTAAGGCACCCAACAGAACAAGGGAGAAAACAGGAAAACCCGGAACAAGGATCGATGGACCAGACCGTGAGCTGGAATACAGATTTCACGGACCGGACCATGACAGAGAGCCCTGATATGCAAACTGTAACAGAAGTTAAAGTATCAGCCAAAGGATGGCGAATTTGAGGAATTTGTTGCCACGGGCGGCAGTGGAGGCCAAGTCATTGGGTGTATATAAGGCAGAGATTGATAGGTATCTGAGTAGCCAGGGCATCAAAGGTTATGGTGAGAAGGCAGGAGAGTGGGACTAAATGGGAGAATGGTAAAATGGCGGAGCAGACTCGATGGGCCGAATGGCCGATGTCTGCTCCTTTGTCTTATGGTCTTATTATTTTGGAAGGCGTAAGCATTTTTAAGCACCTGCCTTGCAGAACAGGGAAACAGCAACCATTGTTGCTGTATGGGTACATCAAACTCGCCTGAACAAAAATGAAATGACAACCAAATAATCTGATTTTAGTAATGCTGATTGCGAAATAAATCTTGGTCAAGACGTCTGCGAACCCTCTTGCTCTTCTGGTACGTCTTTAAACATCTGTGAGCTCACAAAACTCATTCTAAAAGACGTTTGCTTTAACGCAGCGTAATAACGTGAACTTTTTGTGTGTCTGGATATTTGAACCCAAGTCTCCAATTAGTCACAAGCGCCCATTACAAAATACAAATTTCGTCATTGAGGTTCATTTTAACATCTGACTTTACGTGATTGGAAAACTGATCGTCAGGTTAATAATTTGTACCTTTCTATTTCCGTTGATTACCTATTGCATTCGAAAGATGTTAATAAGCTCTTGTCCCTTTTACTAACAAAACAACTCGACTCGTTCCACACCAAATAGCTTCCATTTGTAATACTGTGCAGTACTAAATATTATCAAACGTTGGAATCGCCTTAATTTAAAAGGCGGAGTGAGCGATCGCTTGCTTTTACCTTTCCGCGTCTCCTTTCCTTCACCACCCAGGTCTCCTGCGCTCGCACTGATTGCTTGTCGGCGCAGACTCCGTTTATGCTCCAGTGAAAGAGGAAATTGCCATTGATTGACGCTTGCAATCTCCATTTAAACCCTCCCAACAGGTCCCAGTTGCCGGCATCTCCCAATCATGTGTTGGCTCCATCGTATTTAACAAAATACATGATTATCATGTTATCAGTTAACACCACTCCAGCTATAGCGACAAGTTATCACGAGTGCAGGAATTAAATTTCACCATCACGGTGGCTGCTGAGAATAAACATTACGGGGATTTAACAAGATCAGCTATTATTGTCGCGAGTAGGAAAATAGGCGGGACAGCTGCGGTCAGGAAGACGTGAAATCGCTGGAAACGATCGCAGCGCCGTCGAGAATCAATATTATAATTTAAGAACTTCGGGAACCATTTTCGGGGGAAAACTTTTTTAAAAAAACTTGTGTGGGAAAAGCTGAACGCATCAATACAGTTTGATTAATACCTTATTTTCAAAAGGGATAAATAGGATTGAATTTATTTCAACCCCGAATATAACGAGGAGATCAAAGGGAGCTGGAATGGGAGATAAATACACTTTGTACGGTATGGTTAAGCACAAATTTAAATTATGGTGATCTGTGAATCAGATAAAGGGCATGATTTTTCTTTCAAACGAACTCTAGTGGCAATACCAGGCCAGCAGAATACCCTTACACAAAGGAATTTCCCAATAATGTGGCAGGTTCCCAAAGTGCAACTTCCAGCATACTGCATGGTAGGATATCCCCACGGCCTCCACAACTCTTTCTTTCACTATCTCCAATATATTTCTTTTTAAAAAAACATGTAAACATAACGCAATACGGTTAGAATGCTTATAACGCAAATTCAGTGAGAGCGAATTTTATTCCATTCCTTTCTATCCCGGGCAGTGAGTTGTAAATTCCGGAAAGGCG
Organism: Mobula hypostoma; assembly: GCF_963921235.1. NCBI lineage: Eukaryota > Metazoa > Chordata > Chondrichthyes > Myliobatiformes > Myliobatidae > Mobula > Mobula hypostoma. The sequence goes on along the minus strand of NC_086097.1, from coordinate 33,659,231 downwards.
ACTATCAGTTGCACAGAATGCGTGAAAGTGAGGATAACCTGTACACTATTTTTTTCTCCATAATTCTACATCGCTACGCTTACACTGCTATCATACAGCCTCTCGGTCGATGTCAGATAAAGCAAAGAGCTACAGAAGGAAGAAATCCGGATCCATGACCCAACCCTCATTAGGGGATCGGAGGAAGAGGGGGTCAATAACTTGGCGTCATCATATCGGAGAATCAGTTGTGGGGCCAGCATTTCACTGCCGTCACAAAGCAGGCACGGCAGCGTTCTACTTTATTTTAAGTTTGCGCAGATTTGGCATGCCTTCTAAAACTTCCACAAATATCTATGGAGGCAAGGTGGAGAGCATACTGAATGGTTGCATCACGGCCTGGTTTGGAAGCACCAACGGCCGAGAGCGGAAAAGCCTACAAAGTAGTGGATACAGTCCAGTCCATCACGGGAGAAGCTCTCCACACCATTGAGCACATCTATATGGATCACAGTCAAGGCAGCATCCATCATCAAAGACCCCCACCATCCAGGCCATGCTCTCCTCTCACTGCTGCCGTTGGGAGGGAGGCACTAGTGTCCCACACCACCAGGTCCAGGAACTCTTCAACCATCAGGCTCTTGAACCAGTGAGAGACTATCCTTACTTACCTCAGCACTGAACTAATTCCACAACCTATGCACTCACTTTCAAGGACACTACTATTGATGGTCTCAGTGTCATATGTTATGTTTTTATGTGTTTATTTATTTATTTATTTATTTAAAGTTTGTCTTTTGCACCTTGGTTACTTGTCAGTCTGTGGTTGTGTGCAGTTTATTTTCCTTTTGATTCTATTGCACTTCTTTGTTCTACTGTGAATGCCTGCAAAAAATAACATCTTCAATAATAAGTTTACTTTGAACCTAAGAGTCCCCACATCAGGCATTATTATCTGGTTTAGTGGTACAGTAAACTACAGCTGAAAAGTTGATTGGGTTGCTGTCTGCCATCACTGCAGGGCTTGTATGTGTCCAGGACAAAGAAGCGGGCAGGAAAAATCATTGCAAACACTGCCCACTCAGCAAACTGCCATTTCCAAAAGATCTCTTCCAGACAGCACTATGCGCTTATCAAAACAAAAACTTCACGTCATCTTAAAAGTTTTTTCCTGCCGGATATTAGTCTGATCAACTATCCTACTTAGCTCCATACCCCCCCCCCCATTTATTGCCTCTGTCACTGAACTGCACTATAAACACTTTAAACCACCTTTTATAATGGTGCAAACAACAGGAATTCTGCAGATGCTGGAAATTCAAGCAACACACATCAAAGTTGCTGGTGAACGCAGCAGGCCAGGCAGCATCTCTAGGAAGAGGTGCAGTCGACGTTTCAGGCCGAGACCCTTCGTCAGGGCCTGCTGCGTTCACCAGCAACTTTTATGTGTGTTGCTTTTATAATGGTGCTTACATTGCTGGTATCCATGTACACTTGATTCCACATCTGTACTTCTAACCTTTTAATAGAATTCTTTTTTCTGTATAATTGTTGAATATAATCATTTTTGATGCCCGTCTTACCAAGACACCAACAGTTATTTCCTAATATATACAGTGAATAAAGTTGATCTTTGAGTTGATCCTTGATTACTTCTAGCAGTATTCATCAGAATGATCCTAATTTATGAATAATTCTGGGCAATCCTGATCTCAGCAACGATAGGGAAAGGGGTATAAAGAAACTACCCCAGCAATGTCCAGATTTGTGAACCTTGGTACAGCACTGATCTTCCAGTTTCCACATAACCAAAGATAATATTTTTGACTCCCCTTCACCACCCTCTGACTGATAAGGGCAAAGCATATCAGTGGATAAACTGATGGCCCATTCAATCCAAAACATCTGTGGTCTATTGTTGCCAAGAGAATGGTGATTGTCCATTTAGTTTAAGTCGGAATGGTGTTGAGCAACAGAAATGGTTTTCGTGCCACACCATGTTCTTTTGTGTCTACAATCACAGCAGAACCTCTATTAGAAAAATAGAGGGCTATGTGCTAGGGAAATTCTAGGCAGTCTCCAGAGTAGGTTACATGGTTGGCACAACATTGTGGGCCGAAGGGCCTGTAATGTGCTGTAAATGTCTATTTTCTGTGTTCTAGAACCATGTGGCTGCATGGGCAGGGATAAAGTGAAGGTTTTGTATTGTCCAAAGAGGCAACATGAACAGCATTAACACTTTGTAAAATATTATATTGATTTAAAGAATGAATGCAGAAAAGGGTATACTGATTATATTTCCTGTATATATTGTGAATAAAGTATATTTTTGAAATAAAAATAGTCCAATTCTATTACATATGTCACCATTGCAGGTGCTATATCTGTCTGTCTGGTAATCTAAACTCTAAAAATAATTTGTATAATCATTGCTTCATAAGTTAAACAGGTAGAGTCACTATTCAGAAAGTCAATCAAGCATTCTAATCTACCAAGGTGACTCATGTTCACCCCCATCCCCCCCACACCCCCCATCTACAGATAGATGGTACAAAGCATCATGCGTACACTATGAACTTATCTTAGTGACACACTGATATCCCATTATGTTTAGATTTTAGATTAACAAGCAACCTCCTGGAAGAACTCAACAGGTCAAACTTGCTGTACCAAGGTTCACGAATCTGTTGGGGGTGGGGTGGAGGATGTTGAAGGCAAAAAGTTTCGTGCCCTGAAATTCTGAAGGGGCTCTCAACCTAAATTGCCACAATTCCTCTGCGTGCCCTATCCCATCCACGGATGTTGCTGAACTATGTTCCTCCAATAGATTATTTGTTACTGGAGATTCCAACATCTGCAATGTATCATCTCTCCAGCTTTAGATTTTATTCCACGTTATGAAAGCCATTCTAAAAGTTAATTAACGCAACATACATCAAAGTTGCTGGTGAACGCAGCAGGCCAGGCAGCATCTATAGGAAGAGGTGCAGTCGACGTTTCAGGCCGAGACCCTTCGTCAGGACTAACTGAAGGAAGAGTGAGTAAGGGATTACTTTATACAACCTTGAGATTCATCTCCTTACAGTCAGCCACCAATTCCTACACTGATTCCCTTTTTTAAAAAATTCACCCCACATTCTAATCAATTTACAACCTCCTCACGTTGCACACAATGGACAATATACCAACCAACCCGCACATCTGTGGGATATATGTTCTAAAATTGAAAATTGTTTTTACTGTAATTAAAGAAATTGTGTTTGTAGCTGTAAATAGATCTGAATATTTTTTGCAAATATTTGCCTCTGTTTTGCATTTGCAGGTCCTATTTTCTTTCACTGTGCATTGTAATCAGGGATGTGGTTTGGAAGCCGAGGGTGTGGTAACCCAATAAAAGTTTGGGAACCACTGGTGTAAGACATGAAAATCATGCAGGAGGTTCTTCTATGTAGGATCTTCAATTCATTACCTGTAAAGATGACAGAAGCAATTCAGTTGTCAGTGAAGTTGGATAAATATTTAAATATGGCATTGTTCTTCTGTTGGGGTGGAATAGCATGGCAGTGGGACTTGTTAGATTGTTATTACAGAGACCTGGCATGGCTTCAATCTGCCAAGAGCCTACTACTGTTGTTTTGCCCATAATACATGGGAGCAGATTTAGACCATTCAGACCATTGACTCTGCTTTGCCATTTGATTGTGGCAAATGTCATCCTTGCATGTATTGGCAGAAATCAAGGTAATTTCCCACATTGTCCATTGCCACGGCCTTTGGGTTAAGAATCCAGTGGAAAGTTTACAGCCACGATATAGCATTAATGCAGGTCTTGAGCTAGCCTAAGGAATGTACCAGTCTAATGTAGAATGCTGTCATGAACCTATTTGTTGTTGGGGAAAGATAATTGAGGGCTAATAATTAGTATATTGGGATGTGGATTGTACTAATTGTAACAGGGAAACCACAGACAAGGTCTAGAAGAGAGAGATGGAATGCACAGTGACGACATCAAGTTTCAGAACTTTCATTAATTATGTTATAACATGCAGCAATTGCTGTATTAGAAAATTGGCTTTGCCATTGGACCTGTGGATAATCATACTGCAATCAGGATGTAAGTGCAGTTACGAAGAAAGCACGGCAGGGCCTGTACTTTAGAAGTTAGCAAAGATTCGGCATGACAACCAAGGTTTTGACAAACTTCTGTAGATGTGTGGTGGAGAGTATACTGACAGGCTGCATTACAGCCTGGTATGGAAACACCACTGTCCTTGAACAGAAAATCCCACAAAAAGTAGTGGATATGGCCCCATCCATCATGGGTAGGACCCTCCCCACTATTGAGCACGGCCTCTCAGATCATTGTCTCAGGAAAGCAGCACCCATCAACAGGGACCTGCTCCACTCAGACTCTTCTCACTGCTGTCAATAGGAAGAAGGTACAGGAGCCTCAGAACTCACACCACCATCAGCTTCAGGAACAGCAATTACCCCTTAATCATCAGGCTCTTGAAGCAGAGAGGATCACCTCACTTGTCCAATCATTGAGATGTTCTCTCAACTGACAGTCTCACTTTCAAGGACTCTTCATCTCATGTTCTCATGAAGTAATAATAATTTTTTTTTGTTTTGTATTTACACAGTTTGTTGTGTTTTGCACGATGGTTGTCTGTCCTGTTGGGTATGGCCTTCCACTGATTCTGTTACGGATGTTGGATTTACTGAGTATGCCCACAAGGAAAACGAATCTCAGGGTTATATATGGTGGCATATGCACTTTTTAGTCCAAAGTAAATTTATTATTAGTCTGTTACTTAATTGAGTTTCTGTAGCCACCATTCTCTTTTCAAAATGTAGTTTTACTAGGAATCTCATTAACTGAGAATGTAAAAGCTGTATCAAATTCATGCTCGGGTAGATCAGCTTTGACTTGTCTCCTGTTTTTTTTTTAAATACATTGCCAATTATTTCAAGCACCAATTCTGTTTGGCCTTTTATTTTGCTCCTACAACTATAATGATCTATGGTTTGTGGATTGAAAGGGGCATCGGTGCTGCGCAGGATGATATCAGGAATATGGTCAGGAGGGACACGAAGTGTCATATGGAATTCAGATTGGAGCAATGGGAGGCAGTGTGCTTGGAAAGAGGATACCAACCAAAGGACTGGAGAATAGGAAAGAAAGTTACTCAAGTTGTGTTGAAATCGTTTTGCCACACAAGAACTACGTAAACCACAATGTGGATCAAAGCTGAAGTACAGTGTACAGAGCATCACTCCATGGGAAGAAAGCAGTACGGAGATTTGCAAAGTGGTTGCCAGAGCTATGAAGGTTTAAGAGGGGAGGTTGGCAAGGCTGTGCTTGTTTTATTAGAACTGGTGCAATTTGAGGGTATAGATATCAAGTCAGTATCAGGGAGGATGGGTTTGAGTGGAAATCAAATGATTCTATAGAATTGACATTATTTATTTAAAACAATGTTCTTTAGTGGCAGTTAGTTGACCAGATGTTATGTTGCAAGTTGAACTCTGTCCTTGGTTAGAAAAATGGCCTTTGGAGAACTGCTTGCAATACTTCAAATGGCATTGCTAAAGAACAAAGATGTTAATGCAAACAACAGGAATTCTGCAGATGCTGGAAATTCAAGCAACACACATCAAAGTTGCTGGTGAACGCAGCAGGCCAAGCAGCATCTATAGGAAGAGGCGCAGTCGACGTTTCAGGCCGAGACCCTTCGTCAGGACTAACTGAAGGGAGAGTGAGTAAGGGATTTGAAAGTTGGAGGGGGAGGGGGAGATGCAAAATGATAGGAGAAGACAGGAGGGGGAGGGATGGAGCCGAGAGCTGGACAGGTGATAGGCAAAAGGGGATACGAGAGGATCATGGGACAGGAGGCCTAGGGAGAAAGACGGGGGGGGGGTGACCCAGAGGATGGGCAAGAGGTATATTCAGAGGGACAGAGGGAGAAAAAGGAGAGTGAGAGAAAGAATGTGTGCATAAAAAGGAGTAACAGCTGGGGTACGAGGGGGAGGTGGGGCCTAGCAGAAGTTAGAGAAGTCAATGTTCATGCCATCAGGTTGGAGGCTACCCAGACGGAATATAAGGTGTTGTTCCTCCAACCTGAGTGTGGCTTCATCTTTACAGTAGAGGAGGCCGTGGACAGACATGTCAGAATGGGAATGGGACGCGGAATTAAAATGTGTGGCCACTGGGAGATCCTGCTTTCTCTGGCGGACAGAGCGTAGATGTTCAGCAAAGCGGTCTCCCAGTCTGCGTCGGGTCTCACCAATATATAAAAGGCCACATCGGGAGCACCGGACGCAGTATATCACCCCAGTTGACTCACAGGTGAAGTGATGCCTCACCTGGAAGGACTGTTTGGGGCCCTGAATGGTGGTAAGGGAGGAAGTGTAAGGGCATGTGTAGCACTTGTTCCGCTTACACGGATAAGTGCCGGGAGGGAGATCAGTGGGGAGGGATGGGGGGGACGAATGGACAAGAGAGTTGTGTAGGGAGCGATCTCTGCGGAATGCAGAGAGAGCGGGGGAGGGAAAGATGTGCTTAGTGGTGGGATCCCGTTGGAGGTGGCGGAAGTTACGGAGAAGAATATGTTGGACCCGGAGGCTGGTGGGGTGGTAGGTGAGGACCAGGGGAACCCTATTCCTAGTGGGGTGGTGGGAGGATGGAGTGAGAGCAGATGTACGTGAAATGGAGGAGATGCGTTTAAGAGCAGAGTTGATAGTGGAGGAAGGGAAGCCTTCTCTAACTTCCGCTAGGCCCCACCTCCCCCTCGTACCCCAGCTGTTACTCATTTTTATGCACACATTCTTTCTCTCACTCTCCTTTTTCTCCCTCTGTCCCTCTGAATATACCTCTTGCCCATCCTCTGGGTCACCCCCCTCCCCGTCTTTCTCCCTAGGCCTCCTGTCCCATGATCCTCTCGTATCCCCTTTTGCCTATCACCTGTCCAGCTCTCGGCTCTATCCCTCCCCCTCCTGTCTTCTCCTATCATTTTGCATCTCCCCCTCCCCCTCCAGCTTTCAAATCCCTTACTCACTCTTCCTTCAGTTAGTCCTGACGAAGGGTCTCGGCCTGAAACGTCGACTGCACCTCTTCCTACAGATGCTGCTTGGCCTGCTGCGTTCACCAGCAACTTTGATGTATGTTGCTAAAAGTTAATTGTTTTTTAAACAGAGTATTTCATGTTCCACCACTTCTGTTTGGGAAAGAAAATCTCCCAACTTTCGATACTGGGTGCTGATTTAAGGGGTTTTTTTCCGACCTCATTGAAAATCCCTGAAAATTATGAACTGTGGTTCATTTTCCTATTCCCTCCACACATCATAAAACATTTCCATCAGTGAAAGTGAAGTGGTTGCAACCAGTAAAAGTCTAAGAACTTACAACCCTCAGCAGCTAGCTGTGTTGGTTCTGATCTGAAAGGGGGATCAAGATAATTGAAACATGTTAAAATTTAGATTGAAATAGATCAGGGGTTCCCTACCTTTTTTATGCTTTGGACCAATGCCGTTAAGCAAAGGGTCCATTGACACCAGATTTAGGAACCCCGGAACTAGATAGATCCTTCATGGTTCACCCTATGACACTGCCCTGAGAAACTCTTGCTGAGAAAGATGTTTGGATGATCGATTTCCAATACCACAATCATCTTCTATCGTACAGGGTATAAATTCTAAACTTTGGAGAGTTAATCCCTAGGTACTGTACCCATCAATTTCAGTTCTACCATGGCAGAAGCATCTACAGCTATGGTCAGGAGGAATTGTCACTGCATAATCCTTCTCAGCTCCCTCTTGCGATCCCCCTCAGCAGTCGACAGGCATTTACTCCCATGTCATATTTACATCACTCCCACTGTAAACAGCAAATGCTATGGCGTCATACAATATCCAGCACTTCAGAACTGGTTACAACTTTGGTTGAGTGTTTTCAGTACAATCCCAACAATGGCATCTACCCAATCAAAAGCAAAATTGCCCAGATACATCCTTTACAGAGAAAGCAGGTCAATCCAATTAATCTATAGTTGGCCATAATTAAAACCGCCCACTGTTGGTCTGACCAATCGGCCTCCATGCTGCAGGACTGCTTCGATAAAGTCGACTGGAATGTCTTCCATGATGAGGATGTCTCCGAGTTCACTGATGGAGTCACGTGCTTCGTCCAGAAGTGCATCGACGATGTTGTCCCCCAGAAGTTGGTCATGGTCTTCCCGAACCAGAAACCCTGGATCAATAGTTCTGTGCGACCAGCACTTACAGCACGACATCGAACTTACATTGCTGGAGCTCAAAAAGAGCTCAAGGAAAGTAGCTATGATCTGCACAAAGCTATCAAGACTGCGAAACAACAATTTGGGGAGAAGATTGAGTCAAGATTCAGAAGGAATAGCACACGTGACTTGTGGCGAGGGCTGCATACCATCGCAGACTTCAAAGCCAAACGTTGTGGTGCTGCCAACATCATGGCCTCTCTCCCAGATGAGCTCAATTGCTTTTACGCTCGGTTCGATGTCGCTAACTCTCAGCCTCCGAGGAAAGCCATCACTACAACCTGCAACCTGGTCATCTCTGAGGCTGAGGTACGCAGATGTTTCCAACGAGTGGACAGTCACAAGGCTACGGGACCAGATGGCATCCCAGGGCAAGTACTCAGGATGTGCACAGCACAACTAGCAAATGTGCTTACAGACTTTTTTTAATCTCTCCTTCTCCCAGTGTAGAGTACCCTGCTGTTTCAAATTATCCACCATTGTCCCTGTACCAAAAAAGACCAAGGTAACGTGCCTGAACGACTGCCGTCCTGTCGCACTCACCTCAATAATAAGCAAATGCTTTGAGAGGCTGGTCAAGGATTACATCTGCAGCTTGTTACCACCCAGACTGGACCCCCTACCATTCGCCTACCAACATAACCAATCAACAGATGACGCAATAGCCACTGCTATACCTACCGTCCTCATACAACTGGAGAAGAAGGATGCTTATGTGAGAATGCTGTTCTTGGATTACAGGTCAGCATTCAACACCATAGTTTCATCTAGGCTCAACAGGAAGCTCAGAGACCCCGGCCCTGGCCCTGCCTTGTGCAGCTGGATCCTGGACTTCCTGTCAGATTGCCAGCAGGCTATAAGAGTGGGCTCCCTCACCTCCAACCCTCTGACTCTCAATACAAGAGCCCCTCAGGGCTGCGTACTGAGTCCCCTCCTTTAGAAACATAGAAAATAGGTGCAGGAGTAGGCCATTCGGCCCTTCGAGCCTGCACCACCATTTATTATGATCATGGCTGATCATCCAACTCAGAACCCTGCACCAGCCTTCCCTCCATACCCCCTGATCCCTGTAGCCACAAGGGCCATATCTAACTCCCTCTTAAATATAGCAAATGAACTGGCCTCAACTGTTTCCTGTGGCAGAGAATTCCATAGATTCACCACTCTCTGTGTGAAGAAGTTTTTCCTCATCTCGGTCCTAAAAGGCTTCCCCTTTATCCGTAAACTGTGAATCCCGTTCTGGACTTCCCCAACATCGGGAACAATCTTCCTGCGTCTAGCCTGTCCAATCCCTTTAGGATTTTATACGTTTCAATCAGATCCCCCCTCAATCTTCTAAATTCCGAGTACAAGCCTAGTTCATCCAGTCTTTCTTCATTTGAAAGTCCTGCCATCCCAGGAATCAATCTGGTGAACCTTCTTTGTACTCCCTCTATGGCAAGGATGTCTTTCCTCAGATTAGGGGACCAAAACTGCACACAATACTCCAGGTGTGGTCTCACCAAGGCCTTGTACAACTGCAGTAGTACCTCCCTGCTCCTGTACTCGAATCCTCTCACTATAAATGCCAGCATACCATTCGCCTTTTTCACTGCCTGCTGTACCTGCATGCCCACTTTCAATGACTGGTGTATAATGACACCCAGGTCTCGTTGCACCTCCCCTTTTCCTAATCAGCCACCATTCAGATAATAATCTGTTTTCCTATTTTTGCCACCAAAGTGGATAACTTCACATTTATCCACATTAAATTGCATCTGCCATGAATTTGCCCACTCACCCAACCTATCCAAGTCACCCTGCATCCTCTTAGCATCCTCCTCACAGCTAACACTGCCGCCCAGCTTCGTGTCATCCGCAAACTTGGAGATGCTGCATTTAATTCCCTCATCCAAGTCATTAATATATATTGTAAACAACTGGGGTCCCAGCACTGAGCCTTGTGGTACCCCACTAGTCACTGCCTGCCATTCTGAAAAGGTCCCGTTTATTCCCACTCTTTGCTTCCTGTCTGCCAACCAATTCTCTATCCACATCAATACCTTACCCCCAATACCGTGCGCTTTAAGTTTGCACACTAATCTCCTGTGTGGGACCTTGTCAAAAGCCTTTTGAAAATCCAAATATACCACATCCACTGGTTCTCCCCTATCCACTCTACTAGTTACATCCTCAAAAAATTCTATGAGAATTACTCCTTGTATACCCATGATCGTATCGCCACCCACAGCTCCAATCTGCTAATTAAATTTGCCGATGACACTACATCGATTGGTCTTATCTCAAACAATAATGAGGCAGCCTACAGGGAAGAAGTCATCTCTCGGACACAGTGGTGTCAAGAAAACAACCTCTCCCTCAATGTCACAAAAACAAAGGAGCTGGTTGTGGATTACAGTAGGAGTGGAGACGGGCTAACCCCTATTGACATCAATAGATCTAGGGTTGAGAGGGTAAACAGCTTCAAGTTCCTCGGCATGCACATCACCATGTTCTGTACACGCCAGCTATGTGATGAAAAAGGCACAACAGTGCCTCTTTACCCTCAGACAGCTGAGGAAGTTTGGTATGGGCCCCCAGATGCTAAGAACTTTCTATAGGGGCACAAATGAGAGCATCCTGACTGGCTGCATCATTGCCTGGTATGGGAACTGTACCTCCCATAATCACAGGACTCTGCAGAGAGTGGTACAGACAGCCCAGCGCATCTGCAGTTGTGAACTTCCCACGATTCAGGACATTTACAAGGACAGATGTGTAAAAAGGGCCCATAGGGTCATTGGGGACACAGGCCATCCCAACCACAATCTATTCCAGCTGCTACCATCCGGGAAGCGGTACCGCAGCATAAAAACCAGGACTAACAGGCTCTGGGACAGCTTCTTCCACCAGGCCATCAGACTGATGGATCACACTGATTTGAGTGTACTCTTCAATACATTGGCTGTTCTATTTATCATAAATTATTTTAAATTACTATGATTGCACATTGCACATTTAGATGGAGACGTAACGTAAAGATTTTTACCCCTCATGTATGTGAAGAATGTAAGAAATAAAGTCAATTCAATTCAACCTACACATAATCATCGACTGATGGAAGATGTTGCCAACAATGCCATTAGGCAGCTCTTACTCACCAGTGTCCAGATGGTGTTTTGCCAGGATGACTTGTCCCCAGACCTCATTGCAATCTAGGTCCAAACATGTCCTAATTCCAGAGGCAAGGTGAGAATGACATCAATACCAAATCTGACTGAACATGGCTTCCTGGGCATCCAGGGATAACATGCTAATTTTTTGCTTCACACAAAGAAATGTCAATCATCCTAGCCCTGAGATATTACTCCAGAGGTTCCTCAAGGCAGTAGTTCAATAATGTTTCTTCCTCCTTAACATGACAAATGGGAATGTCTGCTGATGATTCTGCCATCTTCAATTCTATGTGCATCTCTTTAACAAATAAACTAGATCTATGCTTTCTCATGGGCTGACAAATGGCATGTAACATTGACACTACCAAAATATCAGACAATAACCATTTCCAACAGGGGAGAGCACCAATCTGCTGGAGGAATTCTGCAGGTTGAACAGCATCTATAAAGTTCGGGGGTGTAAAAGAGTTAGGAATTGATCACATTTTTGATCAAAACCCTGTAATAGGATGAAGAAACTGAGAGAGATGGCGGGGGGGGGGCGTGGTTTAGAGATAGGCAGTATAAGGAGGAAAGAGGTAGCGGAATCCGAGGTGATTGATGGACTGAGGAGAGCTGACGTGTGAGAAGCCAGTCTCATCTACTGCCTTAAAATTTGTAGCAACTTTCTATCAAAGTCTACTCTTTAAAATGAAAGTAATCTTCATGTACATACCTGCACTGTATTTTCTCTGTAATTGTAACACCTCAGTGTATTAATATATGAAATGATGGCACGTAAATAAAAGCTTTTCACTGTTCACCCGTTCACGTGCCAATAATGTACAATTACCAATGATCTAACCATAGCTATTTGAATATAAACATCCTGATTCCGCACAATTAATTTTGCCAAGAGCGTTTTAATGACAGAAATATAATTAAGCTTCACTGTATTGAACAATAACTCGGTGGTATCAAAACTAGATCATTTAGATGTAATACAAGGTTCACTATAATTGATAAACAAAGCATTCACTGTACATATCATGGTGTATTTAATGCATCACTGACATCTGGTGGATTTGAAAGAAAATACTTCATCACAAAAGCAATGCATTATAAATACTCTTTTGTAGGTGAGCTTGAACTCAGTTCAAATAAATCTAATAGATTTTCTTTTCAGTAACCTGTAATTGATGTTTTCTTTTAGTTACCAATACAGAGGAATGGGATATCATTGCGATTTTCAGCAATTGGCTGCTGTTTGCCCCAATATATCTCATCCTGATAGCCCATTTCCAGTAAGATAGCAGCAAATTCAAATGCAGCTATTTCCTTGGGGTCGATCAAAGGTGTTATTGTCTTTTTTTTTAATGGACTTTTTACAATCGCAAGACCCTGCTGGACATTAAGAACTTGAAAGGTCTACCCATCAGGGAGTTGCTCGTTGGTGGAGAAACTTAAGAAGCTGGACTTGGTGCGGACCATGATGCCGCCTGTGACAAAAGCATCCGTACGCAAAGGAGGTGTGCAGTCCAACAGCGAGCGATCAGCTTGGTACCTTGTCTTGCAATCGCAGAACCCTGTTAGATATTGGTGGCGCGGAATGCAGCAAATCCAGTTCATTGGCTTATTGGCGAACGGCCAGGAGCAGAAGGCAGGGAGGCTGCATGGCTTCGGTCGCGGCAAGGTCTAGGCTTCAAGCCGCAGTGTCACCTGTTTGCAGCAGCCCAGGAGGAGGTGAAGGAGTCGGACGCTCCACCGTAATGCCAGAGACAGTGGGGCGCCGCGTCTATGCTAGAGTTGATGCTGCACCCACTCCCCCCCCCCCAAGTAGTCTCGCAGCAGAAGGTAAGATGCATTGCGTTCGACTGCAGACTACTGCAACATTCATGGAGTCAGGATCTTAGACAATACTTCTTTTGTGTTACTGACATCTTACTATTTGTGCCTTTCTCTGTGTATGACTGTTGGAACTATGTTTTACGCCTTGGCCAAGGAGTAATGCTGTTTCATTTGGCTATATTCATGGGCATTCATGCATGGTTGAATGACAATTAAACTTAACTTTAAACATCAAATGTTGCTAGCTCATTTCTCTGAACTATTGATAATACTTGAATGGATTTACACATTTAAAGCTATAATGAATTTTGATTAAAATGGCTGTTTTAAAAGCTGTTACTTCCCACAATGCCAATTGATAAATTAATTACACACAACGTAGAGCAGTACAGAACAGGCCCATTGGCTCAAGGTGTTGTGTCCATCCTTTAACCAAGATCAATCTAAACCCTTCCCTCTCATTTTAATTGTGCCCAACTAAAAGTCTCTTAAATATTCCTAATGTATCTGACTCTACCACTGCCCCCTGCAGTGTGCTCCATGCACCTACCACTCGCTGTGTGAAAAAAACGGTCTCTGCCATCCCCCCCTATACTTTCCTCTCAACACCTTAAAGTTATGCCCCCTTGGAATAGTCATTTCCACCTTGGGAAAAAGTCTAAAAGGCAGCAATGAGACAGTATTGGTATCTACAGTAGATGCAATCTGTCTGAGATTTTAGAAAAATATGGACTAAATGTTTGGGGGGAATTTTAACCTATCACTTCCGAAATCTATTTAATGTGTTGGAATACAAACATTCAACATGTTCAAGGAAAGATCATTTTTAGGAAAAGTAATTTTAGACATACCAGGCTGCCAGTTTTTGTTGGATATTTCCCCAAATTGAGTGAAGCAAGGGATCCTAAATGGTCCCTGCTTATCTAAACAGTCAGGCATCCGGATATTTTTGTAATAGGTAAAAGTGTCCCCATAATATCAAGCAATATTCATTTTAATATCCAGATATTTTTCCACAGGGTTACTCACACAAGAGTTCAGAAGATTATTTTTTTTAATGACTCTAGCATCACAGGCACAGAACATATAAGCAGCATTCACAAGAAAAACATAAAACATAAATCATGCACAATTTTTAAAGTAAGAACACGAAAAACGATCTAGTGCTTTCCCAGCATACATGATGAATAAACTCTTCTTGGGCTTCCAGCCGGGTATGAGTATCAATTATAACCAACGTTTCAATTACAAACTCTGCCAGCTCCATCAGGGATCATGCCTCGGCACGTCTAGTCTGGTGGTATTTATACTCCCTGTAGTCCGTCCCTCCTGATTGGTTAGTCCTCATTCAATCTGGTTTCCCCTCTTCCACTATGTTTACAATCAAATTCCAGTTCTTACTTAGAGTGAGACTTTTGCCTTTGTTAAATTTCTTTTCCTCTAGTCTTATTTCAATGGCAAAGTGCATTCATCCCACCATTGGGCACAGAAAGGATAGTCATCAACGAGTTGCATTGACAAGGCAACTAGATCAGACTTTGTCAAGGGGCTAAACTTTACTCTAGTCCCCAGAGCTATACCTTATCAGAATTACACTGGCAGAGTAGAGCAAGCAATCCGAAAACCACCACCAGATACCATGGAGGAGGTAACGACAGAGGTCTGCATGACCCTCAAAAGGGCTCTTTTGCCGAAACTGAACATTACCAAAGGAGAGTGACTGACCCTCCAGGCACTATGGCAAAACTCAGCCATCATGATTTTACCAGCAGACAAAGGAAATGCAGTGGTCCTGATGTCCTCTGAGGAAGATCACAGGAAAGTCCAACAGATCCTGGATAATCCCGCCCTCAGAATTCTACAGCACGATCCCACAGATTCAACTGTGAGGATGACCTCTGCTTTACTGAAAAAATCCAGGCTGCCAGCATACATCGGCAAGACACTTCTGCCTCAGGTGTCAGTACCACCAAGACCTTATCATCTTCTTAAGATACACAAGGAAGGTTCTCTCCCAAGGCCTATCATCAGTGGGATAGATTCTCTGATTTACTACCTTGCTGAGCACTTAACAACTATGCTGTCTCCCTTTGTTGGGTGCTGTGAGAATCACATTATGAATTCGACCGACTTCATTAAAAGAATAACCAACATCCAGGTGAACCCAGGGGACATAATGGTCCGTTTTGACGTGGTGTCCCTGCTCATGAGAGTTCCCATTAAGGACAGCTTGGTCCTCCTGCGGTCAAGGTTTGATAAGGGGTGACCTTTGTGAACCCACCCTTACATCGATGTACTTCCCTTATAAGGGGAACTACTATGAACAAACGGCAGCGTGGTCATGGATCACTCTTGTCACCGGCTATTGCTACTTTCTACATGGAGACTTTGAGGAGAGGGCTCTGAGTTCATCGTCCATATGCCCCAAATGCTTCTTCAGGTACGTCAATGACACCTTTGTAGTGTGGCCTCATGAACTCCAGGCACTCCAACAGTTCCACAACCATCTGAACAGTATACATCCAAACATTCAATTTATGGTGGAGATGGAGAAGAATGGTTGCATCCCATTCCTGGACATTCTAATATGATGGAAACTGGATGGTAGCCTCGGACATGGGGTCTATTAGAAATCCACTCACACGGGCTTATACCTCAACAATAACAGCCACCATCATGCCTCCCAATGTACAGTGATTCTTTTTACTTTGATTAACTGTGTGAAAACTATTTCGGGCCCAATGAATCCTCCTGATGAAATAAGATGATTATGCACAACATCCCCACAGAATGGTTACAAGGTGAAAGAAATCAATCCTTAAAAGGGCTGACGGAAAACCTAGGAAACCTAACAACAAGAAAGAACATGTCGTTACCACCTGTCTTCCCTATATTTCCAAACAGTTTCTTGAAGGATTGCCAAGATCCTGAAGAAATACCAGATTAATACCATCCACATACCCATTAGAGATTGATGGGTATCTAATTAGTCAGGGTATCAAGGGATATGGGGAAAAAGCTGGAAATTGGAACCAGATGGGTGAATAGTTTAGCTCATGGTGGAGTGGCGGAGCAGATTCGATGGGCCGAATGGCCTACTTCTGCTCCTTTGTCTTGTGATCTTGTGATAAGGAAGCTCAATTCACAGTCTATGCAGGTCAAAGATGATCTGGGACTCAGAACGCCTGGCGTTTTCAGGACTACCTGTGAATCCAGAGCAGCGTATATCGGCCAGACGGGGTGCACAATGGAAACCCACATCAAGGAGTACAGGAGGTGTATCCATTTGGGTTACACAGAGAAATCGGTAGTAGCAGAACACTGCATTCACAATGGCCACAGGATTGACTTTGACGGCACAAAACTACAGTGCCATGCCAGTGGCTTTTGGGATTGCCTGGTGAAGGAAGCTATTGAAATGAAACTAGAGGAAAAAAATGTTAACAAAGACAAATGTCTCACTCCGAGTAAAAACTAGAATTTGATTGTAAACAAGGTGGGAGAGCGGAAACCTGATTGGATGAGGACGAACCAATCAGGAGGGACAGACTATGGGGGATATAAATACCACTGGACTAGACATGCTCAGGCATCATCCCTAATGAAGATGGCAGTGTTTGTCATCGAAACGTCGGTTACAATCCATACTTGCACCAGCTGGAAGCCCGAGAAGAGTTTATTCCTAAGAAAGAACACAATTAGAAGGAAGTCTATCTTTGTACAAAGTGTTGCTACACTGCAGCGATTAGGGTTTTACCGAATGGTTAAAGGGAAGTAGCTGTTCTTAAGTGTGGTGATTTAAGACCTTAGGCTTCTGTATTTGCTACCCAATGGTAGTTGCAAGAAGACCACATGGCCCAAATAGTAGGGATCTCTGACAATGGATTTTGACTTCTTGAAGTAGTGCCTCCAGTAGATATTACCAAAGGTGGAGAGGGATGTACCAATGTTGTTTTGGACAGAGGCCACTACTCCTACAGCTTCTTGTAGTGTACTTGGTAGTGTGGAGGAGCAGAGGGATCTCGGGGTACATGTCCACAGATCCCTGAAAGTTGCCTCACAGGTGGATAGGGTAGTTAAGAAAGCTTATGGGGTGTTAGCTTTCATAAGTCGAGGGATAGAGTTTAAGAGTCGCGACGTAATGATGCAGCTCTATAAAACTCTGGTTAGGCCACACTTGGAGTACTGTGTCCAGTTCTGGTCACCTCACTATAGGAAGAATGTGGAAGCATCGGAAAGGGTACAGAGGAGATTTACCAGGATGCTGCCTGGTTTAGAAAGTATGCATTATGATCAGAGATTAAGGGAGCTACGGCTTTACTCTTTGGAGAGAAGGAGGATGAGAGGAGATGATAGAGGTGTACAAGATAATAAGAGGAATAGATAGAGTGGATAGCCAGCGCCTCTTCCCCAGGGCACCACTGCTCAATACAAGAGGACATGGCTTTAAGGTAAGGGGTGGGAAGTTCAAGGGGAATATTAGAGTAAGGTTTTTTACTCAGAGAGTGGTTGGTGCGTGGAATGCACTGCCTGAGTCAGTGGTGGAGGCAGATACACTAGTGAAGTTTAAGAGACTACTAGACAGGTATATGGAGGAATCTAAGGTGGGGGCTTATATGGGAGGCAGGGTTTAAGGGTCGGCACAACATTGTGGGCTGAAGAGCCTGTACTGTGCTGTACTATTCTATGTTGTATGTTTGTGCATTCGAAATGCTGTGGCTGTACCAGATCATGATGCAACCAGTCAGGATACTTCCAACCGTAGATCTGTACAAGTTTGCTAAAGTATTCAGTAACAAGCCAAACCTCTTTAACCTCCTTAACCTCCTAAGAAAGTAAAGCTGCTGACCCTGCTTTTCTGTATCTCTATCTATGGGACTGTATCTACGTGCTTTACCTAGGACAGGTCGTCCCAGATGCTGTCATAACACCTAGGACTGGGTTTTATGACTCAGGTAACCCACCCTGTCAATCATTGCTCTCCCAATGTAGATTGGCAAATGTTCACCCTCCTTCCCTTTCCTGAAGTCAACAATCAGTTCTTTGGCTTCGCTGACACTGAGCCGCTCAACCAGATGTCCTATCACTCCTGTACACTGACTCATCGGCACTTCTGATTTGTCCAACAACAGTATTGTAGCTAGTGAAATGGAACTCTGCATAGCTGCACAATCGTGTGTATATACTGTGGAGACTAGAATAAGTGGCTATGCACGCAGCCTTGAGGTGCACCTATTTGATGGTCAGTGAGGAAGAGATGTTGTTCCCAATCCTGACTGACTGAGGTCTGTCAATGAGGAAGTCGAGTATTCGGATGCAGAGAGAAGCACGGATGCCCAGATCTTAAAGCTTGATGAAGAAATTGAATGGGATAGGTGTGTTGTAGTTGATAAACAGTAGCCTGATGTACGAGTTCCTGCTGTCTAGAGCAGAGTGAAGAGCCAAAGAAATTACATCTGCTAGTGACCTGTTGCGGTAGTAGACAAATTCAAGTGGATCCAGGCCATCTCTGAGGCAGGAGTTAATCTGCATCATAACCAGCCCCTCACAGCACTTCATTACGGCTGATGTGAGTGCGACCAGACAGTAGTCATTACAAGTCACCGGAACAACTGATGGATTTTGAAGCAGGTAGGAACCTCAGACTGCAGAAGAAAGAGATTGAATATGTCTGTAAATACTCCAGATAGTTGGTCCACACAGGTCTTTCATTCTCAGCCGGTTAAGGCACCTTGACCAGATGCCTTTCATGGATTCATCCTCTTGAAGCATGTCCAGACATTGGCCTCAGAAACAGAAACTACAGGGTCAACTGGAGATATGAGAGCTCATGTGGGTGAATCATAGCTTTCCCTATCACAGTGTGCATGTAAGGCTTTGAGCTCATCATTAACCACATTGATGTTATTTAAAGGATTCTTTCAATAAACATTATGAACTTGTATTTACAGTGGGTCATATTTTGTGGACTTTTCCCATTTCGCTGACTTAACAACACAGGCACAATTGTGTATTCTTAACCAGACTTTCTTTACCCTACTTTCAACACAGAGACTTTACGAGCTCAGAATACACAAGCCAAATACTGAAGACTTCTGGGAAACACATTTTCATAGTTCCACAATAATCTTGCAAACTTGAAAGCAGCTAATGTCATTTTATTCCAAATTCTGGAAAGAGTGGTCAGTTTAAATGCAGAACAGATTTAAATTCAATTTCACTGTTAATTATCTTGGGTGACAGGTGAAGTTTAGTAATCCTATTTCAGTATCGTCGCAAGTATTTCTGGAACATTTGTAACTTTATAAATACACAGCAAATTTTGATATTTCCCAAATTACAACAAAGAGAACATGACACAAGGGAAAAGGAAATGCTGAAAGCACTCAGTAGATCATTAGCATTTGTGGAAAGAGAAACAGTTATACTCAGGTTGAAACTCTTCATCAGAACTGGAAAAGAGAGAAGAAAAAATTAGTTTCAAGTTGAAAAGAAGTTGTTGGGTGGGAAGGTGGGGGTTGGAAGAGATGGATAGGACATATTGCAAATTGCAGGTTACTGTGTGCTAATAGAGAGAGAAGAAAGTAAACTAATATCACAGACAAATAACTCACAGTAGAAATGTCAGGTTCTGAAATAGATTTTAAAAAATTATTGGAAGTTGTATAACTGAGTCCGAACATGCTACAACTTCCTCAAGCTTGTGTTGTCCCTCTCTACAGACAGAACATTTTGTTTATATAGAAATTAATAATAAAACCAAATATTGGTGGAAATACTCTAAGGGCTTTAGCTCTGAGAAGGAATAAATGAAATCAACATTTTAGTTTAGTAATCTTTTCATCATAATTGGAATTAATAAGACTTTATAAAGCACTGGTGAGGCCTCACTTGGAGTATTATGAACGGTTTTGGGCCCCTTATCTTAGAAATGATGTGCTGAAATTGGAGAGGGTTCAAAGGAGGTTCACAAAAATGACTCCAGGTCTGAATACCCTGTTATATGAAGAGCATTTGATGGCTCTGGACCTGATTCACTGAAATTCAGTAGAATGAGGGGTGACCTCATTGAAACCTATCAAATGCTGAAAGGCCTTGATAGAGTGGATGTGGAGAGGATGTTTCCTATGGTTGAGAGTCTAAGACCAGACGACACTATCTCAGAATAGAGGGGTGACCTTCTAGAATGGAGATGAGGAGGAATTTATTTAGCCAGAGAGTGGTGAACCTGTGGAATTCATTGCTCAGGCAGCAGTGGAAGCCAAGTCTTTCTGCATATTTAAGGCAGAGGTTGACAGATTCTTAATTGGTCAGGGCATGAAGGGATACAGGGAGAAGGCAGGAAATTGGGGCTGACAGGAAAAATGGATCAGTCATGATGAAATGATGGAGCAGACTCGATGGGCCAAGGATGTGATACTGACACTTTTTAAGGCACTGGTGAGGCTTCACCTTGAATATTATGAACAGTTTTGGGCCCCTCATCTTAGAAAAGATGTGCTGGCATTAGAGAGGATCCAGAGGATGATTCCAGGAATGAAAGGGTTGGTTATCATACAAGGAACGTTTGATGGCTCTGGGTCTGTACTCGCTGGAATTCAGAAGGATGATAAGGGATCTCACTGAAAACTTTCAAATTTTGAAGGCCTGGACAGAGTAGATGTGGAAAGGACGTTTCCCATGGTGGGAGAATCTAGGACAAGAGGGTACAGCCTCAGGATAGAGGGGCGCCTTTCAAAACAGAGATGCGGAGAAATTTCTTTAGCCAAAGGATGGTGAATTTGTGGAATTTGTTGCCACATGCAGCTGTGGAGGCCAGGTTGTTGGGTGTATTTAAGGCAGAGATTGATAGGTTATTGAATGGACATGGCATCAAAGGTTACGGGGAGAAGACCAGGAACAGGGATTGAAGAAGAGATAGAAAAAAGGATCAGCCATGATTGAATGGCGAAGCAGGATCAATGGACCTTTGGCCTAATTCTGCTGCTTTAGGAAAGGAGCCTAATTCTGCTCCTTTGTCTTATGGTCCTAATCAGTTACAGAGGTGGGAAGGGAGAAGAAAAATCCATGATGCAAAAGAAAACATGAGAAATAAAATGACAAAATTAACCTCAAAATGTACCAACTCCTTAGTAGGGTTAAATACAAGATACAGAAAGAACATTTCTCCTGACAGAGGAGTCCAAGACCTGGGATATAGTTTGTGTGTGTGGGGTGGTCCATTTACGATTGAGATGAGCATATTTTCTGCAGACAGGGTGCTGAATGTTTGGAATTTTTTAAATTCTTGGACAACTGTGGAAGCAGAATTGCGATATTCATTCAAAACAGGGATTAATGCATTTCTGGAATTAAAGGAATCAGGAATGGTGCTGGAAAAAGCCAGTGAGGTAGAAATCAGCCATTATCACAATGAATGGTGGAGCAGGCTCAAAGGATCATATGCCGAGAAGGCAGGTGTATGGAGTTGAGTGGGATCCGGAATCAGCCATGATGGATTGGCGGAGCAGACTCAATGGGCTGAATGGCCTAATTCTGCTCCTATGTCTTATGGTCACTCTTCAGCTCTTTTTTCAATGAGACATGATACAAAGGATAGCTGTACAGAAAATGTAAATTCATTACAAAAAGCCGTTCCTTGAAAGAATGAGAAAAGTCATTACTATTTGATATTGGACAACTAATTTTTAAGCAACACACATAAAAGTTGCTGGTGAATGCAGCAGGCCAGGCAGCATCTCTAGGAAGAGGTGCAGTCGACGTTTCAGGCCGAGACCCTTCGTCAGGACTAACTGAAGGAAGAGTGAGTAAGGGATTTGAAAGTTGGAGGGGGTGGGGGAGATCCAAAATGATAGGAGAAGACAGGAGGGGGAGGGATGGAGCCAAGAGCTGGACAGGTGATAGGCAAAAGGGGATACGAGAGGATCATGGGACAGGAGGTCCGGGAAGAAAGACGGGGGCGGGGGGGCCCAGAGGATGGGCAAGGGGTATATTCAGAGGGACAGAGGGAGAAAAAGGAGAGTGAGAGAAAGAATGTGTGTATAAAAATAAGTAACAGATGGGGTACAAGGGGGAGGTGGGGCCTGGCGGAAGTTAGAGAAGTCAATGTTCATGCCATCAGGTTGGAGGCTACCCAGACGGAATATAAGGTGTTGTGTGAGGAACAAGACCTTATATTCCGTCTGGGTAGTCTCCAACCTGATGGCATGAACACTGACTTCTCTAACTTCCGCTAATGCCCCACCTCCCCCTTGTACCCCATCTGTTACTTATCTGTTACTTATTTTTATACACACATTCTTTCTCTCACTCTCCTTTTTCTCCCTCTGTCCCTCTGAATATACCCCTTGCCCATCCTCTGGGTCCCCCCCCCCCATCTTTCTTCCCGGACCTCCTGTCCCATGATCCTCTCGTATCCCCTTCTGCCTATCACCTGTCCAGCTCTTGGCTCCATCCCTCCCCCTCCTGTCTTCTCCTATCATTTTGGATCTCCCCTCCCCCTCCAACTTTCAAATCCCTTACTCACTCTTCCTTCAGTTAGTCCTGACGAAGGGTCTCGGCCTGAAACGTCGACTGCACCTCTTCCTAGAGATGCTGCCTGGCCTGCTGCGTTCACCAGCAACTTTTATGTGTGTTGCTTGAATTTCCAGCATCTGCAGAATTCCTGTTGTTTGCGTTAACTAATTTTTAAGTTTGTAAGGTAATAATTTATTCAAAATATTAAGCGATGCTCTTGCTTGTTGAGGTTTAAAATAAAAGACTAACACATGTCGCAAAGGCAGTAAAATCATAGCTGAAATAGGCAACGAGGAGCGAAAAGCTACAGTGAAAAGACCAACCGATCTGCAAGTGGAAAGAACAGCATCTGCTGGAACAAACTGCTGCATACTCAGCATCTGAGGAGTAGAGAAATATCAAATCTTTGACCTTTCATCAGGTCTGGAAATGTGGGGGGAAAAAAAACACATTTTCTGTTGTTGGAAGGCTGTGGGAAAGAGAGAGAAAGTGAAGTTTTACTTATACTTCTGAAGATTAGCTGTTATTAACAAACATTTATCATACTCTTGTAAACAGCATCAACATATCAGCTGGACAATCAGTCTCCATGCTTTCCCTATTTCTTTCAACTCAAAACTTAGAACATAGAAGAGTACAGCACACAATGTTGTGCCATCCTTTTAACCTTCTCTTAAGATCAATGTAGCCCATCCTTCGAACATAACCCTCCATTTTCTGTTATCCACATGCCTATCCAAGAGTTTTGTTCAAATGCCGCTGATGTATCTTCCCCTACCATTGCCCCTGGCAGGGTGTCCCATGTACCCACCACTCTGTGTGTAAAGAACTTAGCTCTGACATCCCCCCAAACTTTCCACCAACCTCCTTAAAATTGTGCCCCTCATGAATTAGCTATTACTGCCCTGGGGAAAAGTCTCTGGCTAAGCATTCTATCTATGCTACTCATAATCTTGTGCACCTCTAACAAGTCACCCTCATCCTCCTTCATTCCAAAGAGAAAAGCCCTAGCTCACTCAAACTATCTTCACAAGACATGCCCTCTAGTCTGGGAATCTCCTCTGCACACTCTCTAAAGCTTCCACATCCTTCCTGTAAAGAGGCAACTAGAAGTGAACACAATAATCCAAGTGTGGTCTAACCCAATATTAACAGAGCTGCAACATACTCTCTTTTCCAGTTCTGATGAAAGGAACTTGGCCTGAAGCATTAACTGCTTCCTCTGTCCTGCTGAATAACTCAAACACTCTTCAATTGCTCTGCCTAATCCACAAAACACTATCTGTATTGTATGGGAAATTGCTAATTCCCAGTGGGGTGAGGCTGTTCGGAATCTCCAGATCCAAATTTTTTTTGTTACTTGGTCCATTATTATCCCTATCTGTGTTGCAACATTCCTGCTTCTTGTCATAGTTTGCCCTGCCTCACACCTTATCACTGCCTATGTATTCCTTCCACTGGCCATTTCGTTCTTTAAAATCTAGAGCACCTTTTAGCATTTTTCAGTTTTTAAGTTCTTGCTCCACAGGCACTCTCTGATTTGCTGTGCATTTTCAGCAGCTTATGTTTCCAACTTCAATTCCCAGAATAAAACATATATTAACCTGAAAGTGAAAAAAAACTGCAGATGCAGGAAATCTGGTGCTAAATGAGGCCAAAATCATAGACTTGACCGATTCCTGCAAAGACAGCACAAACTCCATATAGCATCAGACGTCAAGGTTGAATCCAGATCGCTGGGGCTGCAAGCATGCAGTGTAATAGAACATAGAATCATACAGCACATTACAGGCCCTTCGGCCCACAATGTTGTGTCGACCCTCAAACTCTGCCTCCCATATAAACCCCCACCTTAAATTCCTCCATATACCTGTCTAGTAGTCTCTTAAACTTCACCAGTGTATCTGCCTCCACCACTGACTCAGGCAGTGCATTCCACGCACCAACCACTCTCTGAGTAAAAAACCTTCCTCTAATAACCCCCTTGAACTTCCCACCCCTTACCTTAAAACCATGTCCTCTTGTATTGAGCAGTGGTGCCCTGGGGAAGAGGCGCTGGCTATCCACTCTATCTATTCCTCTTATTATCTTGTACACCTCTATCATGCCTCCTCTCATCCTCCTTCTCTCCAAAGAGTAAAGCCCTAGCTCCCTTAATCTCTGATCATAATACCTAAACATAGTTCATGGTTGTTTAATTGTTTAAAATACTTTATTCATACAAATGCACACAGCAAAAAAAATGTTTTTCTTTACATTCATTGTGACATTAAACTAAAGAAAGTAGTAATGCCACTTGCATTTTTCCTAAAGCAATACACTCACCAAGGGTTTGGAGAGGTTGCAATTAAGGAGCCAGCCCCTCGATGTGCAGTAACGTCGGACCATGGACCTTCCCAACAAAGTCGTTTCAGAGGATGCACCGAGATCCAGAGCACGGCTAGGTACATACTCCTGCGCCATGCAACATGCCGGTCACTTACGGACATCCCAAGACACTGTACGACCAGAAAGTTTCGGGCAAACCCAAGTACCTAGCTCATGTTTCATTGGAGTTAAACCATTGGACTACAACATAACCAAGGGAAAGGCTGCAGATACTGGAAATCCAAAGCAACAGGCACAAAATACCAGAAGAATTCAGCAGGTCAGGCAGCATCCAAGGAAATGAATAAACAGTAGACGTTTCGGCGGAGACCCTTCTTCGGGACAACAACATGGCCAAAATGATTCTGCTGCCAACAGGCATGGTAATCTTGGAACTCCCACTGAGTGTCAGTGATACCGGTCTTTCTTCAGTCCTCCCACCACCGGGGGCGGTGATGTCGGTCCTCCCAGCAGTAGGGGCGGTCGCGCGACCGGCGGTGAGCGTACGGGTGTCGGGGTCGCGCTGTGTCGGGTCTCGGGGTGCAGGCGGACGGGAGGCCGCCCCGGAGCGATGGCGCTACGCGAGTTCGAGCGACACCTAGACTCACTGAGCTCGGAGCTGGGCAGCGAGGCGGGTCGGGCGGCGGGACCGGCGGGCGGTTCGACTGGGGAGGCCGAGGAGCTGCATTACATCCCTGTGCGGGTACTGGGCCGCGGCGCCTTCGGCGAGGCCACGCTGTACCGGCGGACCGAGGTAGGCACGGCAGGATCCCAACCGGGGGCGCTCGCTCAGCTGTCAGGGCGCTCATCCCCGGGCCCTCCTTCACTGTCAAGGACGCTTCTTCAACTCTTGAGGAGCTCATCCCCTGGGGCGCTCCGTCACGTATGAGGAAGCTCATCCCTGCTGCGCTTAGCCCGTGTGCTCCCTCACCCGGGGGCTTCTTCCTCAGTAACGCCCCTCCCTCACTGCCAGCCCTGGACATGTTTGAGGACAAGAGCTGCGGATGGACGGAGGGTGGGGTGTGGTGTGGTTGGGGGGGGGGGTGTGTCCGCAGTGTCGAATAATGATCAGGAGCCTCTGCCTCCCCCTCCCACTGTGTAGGGGGTTTGGTTCTGTCCCATTCTACCCCGCCCCCCCCACTTACAGGGGGTCTGGGTTCTGTTGATTCCCCACTCCCCCTCACTGTATAGATGGGCCATTTCTATCCCAGTGGTTCAGTTTACCAATCCATCATCCCAGGAGCCCATGGTAAGCCCCAGAACCAGGTAACCTCATTACCCTGGGTGGCATGTGTGTTCACGGATGCCATCGTCCAAGCGTTCATGGGTTGTGGAACAGTTCACACAGACCGGGAGCAACAGGTCCTCCGGCTATGGAGCAGGCAGCTGCTGAAATCTGCATCAGAATCAGGTTTATTATCACGGACATATGTTGTGAAATTTGTTATTTTGTGGCAGCAGTACAATTCAATACATAAAGATATTATAAGTTCCAATAAGAAATATATTTTAAAAATAAAGTGCAAAAAGAGAGCAAAATAATGCAGTATTTATGTTTCATGGTCCATTCAGAAATCTGAGGTTGGAGGGGCAAGAAGCTGTTTCTGAAAGGTAGTGTGTGTCTTCACATTCCTGGATGTCCTCTCTGATGGTAGTACTGAGAAGAGGGCATTTCCTGGGTGATGGGGGTCCTTATTGATGGATGCTGCCTTCTTGAGGCATCACCTTTTGATGATGTCCTTGATGATGGGGAGGACAGCACCTATGATGGAGCCGGCTGATTCTAGAACCCCTTGCAGCATTTTCCAATCCTGTGCATTGACATTCCATACCAGGTGATGCAGCCAGTTCAAATGCTCTCCACAGTGTATAGGTAAAGATTTGCTAGAGTCTTTGGTGACGTGCCAGATCCCCTCAAACTCCTAATGAAACATAGCTGCTAGGATATCTTCAATGTAATTGCATCAATATGTTAGGCCCAGACTAGATCTTCAGAGATACTAACGCCCAGAAAGTTGCAGTTGCTGACTCCTCGATGAGGACCTGTGTGTGTTCCCTCAAATTCCCCTTCTTGAAGTCTGCAGTCGATTCTTTGGTATTACTGATGTTGAGTGTGAGATAGTTGTCACTCAACCAGCTGATCCATCTCAGTTCTGGATTCTTCCTTGTCACCATCTGAGATTCTGCCAACAACAGTGTGTCATTGATGAATTTATAGAAATCAAAATACTTATACTTCATTGTCGCCAAATAATTGATACTAGAATGTACAATCATCACAGCGATACTTGATTCTGCGCTTCGCACTCCCTGGAGTACAAATCGATAGTCAATAATAAAAATTTAAATTATAAATCATAAATAGAAAAGGGAAAGTAAGGTAGTGCAAAAAAAAACCCGAGAGGCAGGTCCAGATATTTGGAGGGTATGGTCCAGATCTGGGTCAGGATCCGTTCAGCAGTCTTATCACAGTTGGAAAGAAGCTGTTCCCAAATCTGGCCGTACGAGTCTTCAAGCTCCTGAGCCTTCTCCCGGAGGGAAGAGGGACGAAAAGTGTGTTGGCTGGGTGCGTCCTGTCCTTTATTATTCTGGCAGCACTGCTCCGACAGCGTGCGGTGTGAAGTGAATCCAAGGACAGAAGATTGGTTTGTGTGATGTGCTGGGCTCTGTTCACGATCTTCTGCAGCTTCTTCCGGTCTTGGACAGGACAACTTCCATACCAGGTTGTGATGCACCCTAGAAGAATGCTTTCTGTGGTGCTTCTATAAAAATTAGTGAGGGTTTTAGGGGACAGGCCAAATTTCCTTAGCTTTCTCAGGAAGTAAAGGCGCTGGTGGGCCTCCTTGGCAGAGGACTGTGCTTGGTTGGACCAAGTCAGGTCATTTGTGATATTGACCCCGAGGAACAGCTTTTGACCTGTTCCACTTGCGCATCACCGATGTAAGTTGGGTCGTGCGGTCCGCTACTCCTTCTGAAGTTATCAACCAATTCCTTCGTCTTGCTGACGTTGAGGGATAGGTTGTTGTCTTCGCACCATGCCACCAGGTTCTTAATTTCCTCTGTGTACTCAAACTCATCATTACCCTAGATATGGCCTACAATTGTGGTGTCATCAGCAAACTTATATATTGAGTTCGATGGAAACTTGGCTACATAATCATGGGTGTACAGTGAGTACAGCAGGGGACTGAGTACACAGCCTTGTGGGGCACCGGTGCTCAGAGCTCAAATTCATAATATCAGTGAATTTATAGACTGTTTTTGGAGCAGGCAGATGAAAGGGCTTTTAGAAAGTTGGCAGGACAAGGTCGGACATGGATACCCAAAAGGGAAATCATGTTGGACTAATGCATTGGGAAGTTTTTGGGGTTGTAACATGGAGAGTGGATCAGAGTGAACCAGTGTGTGATGGATTTGGACTTGCAGAGGCCTTCGATAGCTCCCACAAGTAAGACAGAATCATTGTTCACAATTAATTGTTGAAGCATGTAGAAAGTTTGTGACAGCACAATTCTGTTCGACATGTCCTTTGTAGGGCATGTTGGAGAGTTTTGTTCCTTCTAGAATGTAGAACAATACAGCACAGGGACAGGTTCTTCAACCCACAATGTTTTGCCAAACTAATTAAATGAGTAATTAAAACCCTACTAAACAACGCAAACATGAGGAAATCTGCAGATGCTGGAAATTCAAGCAACACACACAAAATGCTGGTGGAATGCAGCAGGCCAGGCTGCATCTATAGGAAGAGGTACAGTCGACGATTCGGGGGATGACAGAGGGTCTCGGCCCGAAACGTCGACTGTATCTCTTCCTATAGATGTTGCCTGGCCTGCTGCATTCCACCAGCATTTTGTGTGTGTTGTTCTATTAAACAAGTCCATTCTGCCAACTCAATGTCCATATCCCTCCAGATTTAAAACACAAGAAATTCTACAGAAGCTGGAATTTTTTTTATCAAGCCTGATGAAGGATATCGGCTTGTAACGTCCACTCTTTATTCCTCTCCGTAGAAACTGCCTGACCCTGCTGAGTCCCTCCACCAAATTACATGTGTTAGTCCATGCTCTATCATTCTCTGCACATTCATGTGACTATCTAACAGCGTCCTGAAGGCCGCTATTGTAACTGTTCTACTACTACCACCACCGGTCTGCACATTCCAGACACCCACCACTCTGTGTGGAAAAAACGATACTTGCCCCCGCCCCCACATCTCCTTTGAACTTATCCCATCTCACCTTAAATGCATGCCCTCGACATTTCAATCCTGGGAAAAAAGATACTGGCTGTCTATGCCTCTCATAACTTTATAAACCTCTTTCAGATCTCCCCTCGGCCACTGCCACTCCAGTTTAGAGTCATAGAGCACTACAGCACAAAAACGTTCTCCCCAGTCCCATCCACCTGCTTGTGGATTATATCCCTCCGTACCCCTCCCATCCATGTACTTGGAAACATAACATAGAAAGCCTACAGCACAATACGGGCCCTTCGGCCCACAATGCTGTGCTGAACATGTCCTTGCTTGAGAAATTACCTAGGGTTACTCATAGCCCTCTATTTTTCAGAGCTGCATATACCTGCCCAGGAGTCTCTTAAAAGACCGTATTGTATCCGCCTCCCACCATCGCCGGCAGCCCAATCCACACACTCACCACTCTCTGCATATAACACTTACCCCTGATATCTCCTCTGTACCTACTTCCAAGCAGCTTAAAACTATGCCCTCTCGTGCTAGCCATTTCAGCCCTGGGAAAAAGCCTCTGACTATCCACACAATCAATGCCTCTCATCATCTTATATACCTCCATCAGATCACCTCTCATCCTCCGTCACTCCAAGGAGAAAAGGCTGAGTTCACTCAACCTATTCTCATAAGGTATGCTCCTCAATCCAGGCAACATCCTTGTAAATCTCCTATGCACCCTTTCTATGGTTTCCACATCCTTCCTATAGTGAGGCTACCAGAACTGAGCAAAGTACTCCAAGTGGGGTCTGACCAGGGTCCTATATAGCTGCAACATTACCTCTCGGCTCTTGAACTCAATCCCACAATTGATCAAGGCCATTGCACAGTATGCCTTCTTAACCACAGTCAACCTGCGCAGCAGCCTTGAGTGTCCTATGGACTCGGATCCCAAGATCCCTCTGATCCTCCACACTGCCAAGAGTCTTACCATTAATACTATATTCTGCCATGGTGTTTGACCTACCAAAATGAACCACCTTACACTTACCTGGGTTGAACTCCATCTGCCACTTCTCAGCCCATTTTTGCTTCCGATCAATGACCCGCAGTAACCTCTGACAGCCCTCCACACCATCCACAACATCTCTAAACTTGTCATCAGCAAATTTACTAACCTGCCCCTCCACTTCTTCATCCAGGTCATTTATAAAAATCACAAAGAGTAGGGGTCCCAGAACAGATCCCTGAGGCACACCACTGGTGACCGACCTCCATACAGAATATGACCCATCTACAACCACTCTTTTGCCTTCTGTGGGCAAGACATTTCTGGATCTGCAAAGCAATGTCCCCTTGGATCCCATGCCTCCTTACTTTCTTAATAAGCCTTGCATGGAGTACCTTGTCAAATGCCTTGCTGAAATCCATATGCACTACATGTACTGCTCTACCATCATCAATGTGTTTAGTACTCCAAACTTCTCTTAAACGTTGAAATCAAACCAGAATTCACTACTACTGCTGACAGCTCGTTTTACACTCTTACAAACCCTCTGAGTGACGAGGTTCACCCTCAGGTTCCCCCTAAACATTTCACCTTTCATCCTTAACCTAACATCTCTAGTTCTAATATCATTGAAACTTAGTGGGGGAAAGCCTGTTATTATTTACCCTATCTATACCCCTTATAATTTTGTATACTTCTATCAAATCTCCCCTCATTCTCCTACGCTCCAGGGAATAAAATCCCTAGCTACTCAACCTATCCCTAAAACTCAGGGCCTCAAGACCTGGCAACATCTTGTATATTTTCTCTGTACTCTCAATCTCTTGTATAACTTCAACATAACATCCCAATTCCTGTCCTCAGTACTTTGATTTATGAAGGCCAATGTGCCAAAAGCTTTCTTTACGACCCTCTCTATCTGTGATGATGTGGTTTTTAGATTGACACCGTGGTCAGCAGAGACATGATGGGCTAAAGCCTGTCCTATTTTGTCTACTCTTCTATGTTCTGACCCATTGATGGTGGAGCCACCCTCAGTTCAGCCTCTGTGGGGGGGGGGGTGGAAACCAGAAGGAAATAGGCTGACTGTTAGGTTACTGAAAGGAGAGTGATGGAGAGGCTAGTGGAGAGTGGAGGAGGCAGAGGGAGGTGGAAGGACAGGGATGGGGTGCGGTAGGGGAGACAGGATGGGACAGGGTAATGAGGATGCAAGAGATGGAGAGAAGGGGCAGGAATCAGTGAGCAGAGTGCAAGCATTCAGATGGGACATGAGAACTGGAAAGAGGAGTCTGCCATCTGGCCCATCAAGCCTGCTCCACCGTTCAATAAGATCATGACTGATCTGACCATGGACTCAGTGCCACCTACCTGCCTTTTCCCCATAACCATTAATTACCCTGCTATGAAAAAATCTATACAACTGTCTCAAATGTATTTACTGAGGTAGCCTCTACTGTTTTCCTAGGCAAAGAAGCTTCTCCTCATTTCTGTCCGAAATCTATTCCCCCGAATCTGGAGCCTATGTCTCCTAGTTCTAGTCTCACCTACCAGTGGAAACAACTTTCCTGCCTCTATCTCATTTACCCTTACATAATTCTAAATTTCTATAGGAGGCTTCTGAATTCCAGCAACTATAGTCCCAGCTGACTCTATCTCCCCTTTTAAGATACTCCCTCATCTCCGGAATCAACCTGGTGAACCTTCTCCACATTAACTTCAAAGCCTGTATATCTTTCCTCAAGCGAGGAGACCAGAACTGCATGTAGTACTCAGGTGTGGCCTCAGCGGCACCCCGTACAGTTGAAATTTAACCTCCCTACTCTTGAATTTAATCCCTCTAGCAATGAAGGCTGACATTCCATTTGCCATCTTGATAACGGGTTGCATCTGCAAGCCAACTTTTCACAATTCATGCACAAGCACTCCCGAGACCTGCACAACACCATGCTGCAATCTTTCCACCATCAAAATAGCAATTGTATCTTCAACTTTTCTTTCCAAATTGGATGTTCTCACATTTAGCAACATTGTACTCTTATCTGCCAGACCCTTACTCACTCTCTTGACATATCTATAGCTCTCTGCAGACTCTCAGCATCCTCTTCACAACTTGCTTTCCTACTCAATTTAGGGTCACCAGCAAACTTAGATACACTACAGTCCGCTCTTCCAAAATTCCAAATTGTTAATGTATAACGTGAACAGTTGTGGGTCCAGCCCCGACCCCTGTGGCACTCCACACACCACTGACTACTAACCAGAGAAACACCCATTTATCCCAACTCTCTGCTTTCTGTTGGTTAACCAATCCTCTGTCCATGCATCCATTTTTTATGGCTAAGTGTTTTAATATGGCACCTTACTGAACATCTTCCAGAAATCCAAGTATACAATGTACTTCTATTTCCCTCTATCCACTGTGCTCATTATATCCTCAAAAGATCTCCAGTAATGTTGTCAAACAGGATTTGTTCTGAAGAGCTTCTTTACACGAAGAATGATGTGTGCCTGGAATGTACTGGCAGAGGCAAATGCAATGGACAAATTTAAGAGTTTGTTGGAAGGCACATAGATGTAAGAAAATTGGACTTCTATTGCCTGTGTAGGAGGAAAGGATTAGATTAATCATGGAGTAGGTTAATATAAATTGGCACAACATCGTTAGCGGAAGGCGGTACCGATATTATACTGTCTTCTATGTTTTATTAATCCATGCTGTGCCTGCCTGTTTGAACCACTTCTGTCTAGATGTCTCGCTATTTCTTTCATTTTCCTGACGACAGAAATTAAGTCAACAGGCCTATTTACCTACCTTATGCCTCCATCCTTTAATAAACAGTGATGTGACATTCGCTGTCATCCAGTCTGCCAGGACCTGCCCAAAGTCCAGAGAACTTTGCTCAGTTATCACAAACTCATGTACATGGTGTTTGTGGTGGGTGGATGCTGATGCAGCACCATTGCCCAGGCCCTCTCACTCTTCCGCCTCCCTCTCACCTCCCACCCCTTGCCCACCCCCCACACTCCCTTTTGCTGCGCCACCTGACAGTGTGCCCCCGCAGGATGACTCGCTGGTGGTGTGGAAGGAGATTGACCTGGCGAGGCTGTCGGAGCGAGAGCGGCAGGACACACAGAACGAGATCCTGATCCTGTCCGTGCTGCAGCACCATAACATCATCGCCTACTACAACCACTTCCTAGACAACAGCCGGCTGCTCATCGAGGTCGAGTACTGCAATGGTGAGGAGGGGTGGGGACGGGATGGGGCAGGGAGGCATGGAATGGATGGAAGGATAGGGGACGAGGAAAGGAGGGGTGAGGGCCATTGGAGGTTTGGATGAGAGGTGGGTGATGGGCTTTCTGTGAGGTGGGGGGGGAAGTGGTGATGGGAATAAAGAGTGGACTGCTGCTGTGCTTGTCATTAACAGGATGGTGTAGTGAGAAATGATGGATGGGGTGTGTGCAGGCGGGGGCGGGGGGGGAAACGAAGTGGGTCCGGGGTTGATGGGTTCAAGAGGTGGTGCCCCGGTTGGGCTGACAGGAGGGAGGAGGTGGTGGTAATGGGGCAGTGAGGGGCGATGGTTGGGGGGACGGTATGAGAGTAGGTGGTGTGCATGTCGAGGATAGGGATGATGGGAGTTGCCCTGGCTGGGGTGGCACTGTAACCTGCCATTGGAGAAGACGGAGACGGGGGTGGGGGGGTGGTTAAAGGTGGTTGGGGTTTAGAGGGGTGATGTGCAGCTGTGCTGACATTGTGTCTGCCATTGACAGGAGGGAACCTGTATGACAAAATCCTGCAGCAGGGAGACAAGCTCTTCCCCGAGGAGGTAGGTGGGCGGTGGTTGTTGTGGGGGAGGCTGTGGGCGAAGGTGTGTGAAGATGGAGACGAATGGATGAGGGAGGAGTTGAAGATTGGGGGAGAGGATAGGAGAAGGGGAATGGAATGTTGGTGTGGGAAGAGAGGTCGAAGGGTGGGGAGAGGTTGAGGGGAGAGGGGAGAGAGAGGGGGTGGGTGATGGGGTTGAGGGGAGGTGACAGTGCCAACCCTGTAACACTCACCCTGCCCTGTGTGACCTTGTACTATCACTCTCCCCACAGACAGTGGTGTGGTATCTATACCAGATCGTCTCTGCGGTCGCACACATCCACAGCTATGGCATCCTGCACCGGTCAGTCAGGGGTGGTGAAGAACATGTGGGGAGGGGGAGCATCGCAGACCAGGGGACCGAGCGGGGTTGAGGGGTGTGGGTGGTAGGGACCTTGTAATGGAGCGCCATGTTACACCCCTGTTGTCTCTCCCTTCATCTCTCCCACATTCTCAACCTCCTCTTCTTACCCACCACCCCAAACTCCTCCCTGACACCTCCGTCCATCACCCTCCCCCCCATCCTCCCTCCTCAACTTTCCCTCTCCCCTGTACTCCACTCCTCCTTTGATCTCCAGCCCTCTCTCATTCCCCCTCCATCACTGTCCACCCTCTGCCCCATGCCCCCAACCCTCTCCCCTACTGTCCTTCCCACCTCCCTCCTCCCCTTCTTCCCCCTCCCTCGCTGACATTTCTCTCTCCACAGAGACATTAAGACACTGAACATCTTCCTCACCAAGTCCGACCTGATCAAGCTTGGCGACTATGGACTGGCCAAGCGGCTCAACTCTCCTCACTCCATGGCTGAAACGGTACGTCCGGACTAACAGGTCTGTGGGGAGGTCACAGCACAGATACAGACCCTTTGGCCCATCTGTCTATGCTGACTGTGGCACCCACACAGCTAGTCTCAGTTTCTTGTATTTGGCTCATATCACTCCAAGCTCTACCCCTCCACATATTGTCTAAGTGCTTTTTAAATGATGCTGTTGTACCATTTATATGAAGTTGTACAACACATCGGTGAGGTCTAATTTGGAGTATTGTGTGCAATTCTAGCCACCTACCTACAGAAAAAATATTAATACGATTGAAAGAATACCGAGTAAGTTTACAAGGATATTGCCAGGATATTCCCAGGATCTAGGGTATAGGAAATGGTTGAATAGGTTAGAACTTTATTTCCTGGAGAATAGGAGAACGAGGAAAGATCTGATAGATGCATACAAAATTATGAGGGGTGTAGATACGGTAAATACAAGCAGGCTTTTTCCACTGAGGTTGGGTGAGAGTAGAACAAGAGGCCATGGGTTAAGGGTGAAATGTGAAATGTTTAAGGGGAGCATAAGGGGGAACTTCTTCACTGAGAGGGTGGTGAGAATGTGGAACAAGCTGCCACCAGAAGTGGTGCATGCGAGTTCAACTTCAACATTTCTGAAAAGTTTGGATAAGTACATAGCTTTGAGAGTTATAGTCCGGGTGCAGGTAGTTGGGACTAGAATAATAGATCAGCACGGACTAGATGGGCCAAAGAGCCTGTTTCTGTGCAGCAGAGTTCTATGACTACATGCTTCAAGTGACTGGACTTGCTGTGGAACAACTTAGGAGTATAGCTCGGCTACAGTGTGGACATTCTGGTGACACGGCATTGTGTCAGGGCGGTGAATATGCTGTGAAGCTGCTGTAACCCCACTAGTGAATGGAATCCCCTCTCATGTTACTCCCTGTAGTTCAGGAGGTCTTGGTGGGCTGAGAGGAGGGAAAGGAGGTGTGTCTCCTACTGCAGGGTATTAGACCTCCTGCAGCGCAGAAACAGGCTAGTTGGTCTACATGGACCATGCCAATCTGATCTTCTATTTGGTTCCATCTACCTGAACTAGACCTTAGACCTCCCTACCCCTCCCATCCATGTTCTTGTCTGAATTTCTCTTCAATGTTACAATTGAACCTGCATCCACCACTTCTGCTGGAACTCCATGAGAAACCTAACCTTCCCTCTCACCCAGCCCTCCATTTTTCTATCATCCACGTGCCTATCTTAAGTCTCTTAAATGCCCCTAATGTGTCTGTCTCTACCACCATCTCAGGCAGGGCGTTCCACAGGTAGAAATACCTATCTCTGACAACCCCCTATACTTTCCTCCAATCACCTTAAAATTATATCCCCTGGTATTAGCCTTTACCACCCTGGGGAAAGGTCTCTGGCTGTCCACTGTTATCTGTGCTTCTTGTGATCTTGTACACCTCTATCAAATCATCACTCGTCCTCCTTTTCTCCAAAGAGAAAAACCTTTCATCATAAGACATGCCCACTTGTCCATGCTGCATCTATGCACCTCTCTAAAGCTTCCACATTCCTCCTACAGTAAGACAACCAGACTGAGCACAATACTCCAACAATGGTCGAATAGAGGTTTTATGGAGGCTGAAGGGTGACCAGAAAGGTGTATAATATGGAGGGGCACAAGGTAGATGCTCAGATTTTTTTCCTCTGGATAAGAATGTAAAGCTAGAGATGATAGGTTTAAGCTGAGAGAGAGGGTGAACAGGTGAAAGGTAAGGGTGGTGTGTGTTCCCCAGTGCCGTTGGGCGTTGTGTTCCCTCGTGCCGGCAGACAGTGCTGGGGTGGGAGTAGTGATGTGTGTTCCCCAGTGCAGTCGGTGTGTGTTCCCTGGGACTGATGAGCGGTGTGTTCCCCGGGGCTAGTGAACTGTGCTGGTGACATGTTCCGTGTGTTCCCCACAGTGTGTCGGTACTCCCTACTACATGTCCCCAGAGCTGTGCCAGGGGGAGCGCTACAACTTCAAGTCGGACATCTGGGCAGTGGGCTGTGTGCTCTGCGAGCTGCTCACCCTCAAACGCACCTTCGATGCCACCGTAAGGAGTTGAGAGACTGTCCTCCCCTCTCCGACTGTCTCCCCACCACCCACCCCTCTGCTGTCCCCACCCCCTTCTCCCCACCTCCTCTCCTCTCAAACACACCTTCATTACCATGGTAAGGAGCTGAGAGATTACCCACCCACTCTCCTCTCCCCTCTTCCCACCACCATCCCCTCCCTACTCCCTAACACTATCCCTTCCTTATTTCCCACCACCATTTCTTTCCCTCTCCCACCCCACCCTCCTTCCCACAACCCACCTCCCCACCACCATTGCCTCCATTACCGCTCCTCCCTCCCCTCTTTACCTCCCCCTCTTCCCCCCTCTCTCCCCCTCCCCTGCTCCCACTGAGCTGGTGTCCCTGCCGCTCTCTGCAGAACCCACTGAACCTGTGTGTGAAGATTGTGAAGGGGACACGTACGATGGAGGTGGACGCCAGTGTGTACAGCGAGGATGCCCGTTCCATTGTACTGGAGTGTTTGGATACGGTGCGTGCTTTTACCCTCCGGCCGGTCATCTTTCCAGGCTAATGACGTTTACCCCAATCTCCAGCATCTTTCCGTCGAACATTTCAGGCTGTTCACATTATGCCTTCTTGTTCCCTCCCTACCTGCTTTGTAAATACTTAGATTGTACAGCGCACATCACAGAAATAAGCCCTTCAGCGTTACTGGTCCATACCGATGTTGGATCCATTCTCAGGTCGTCCCATTTGTCCACTTTTGGCTCAAATCCCGCTAAAGCTTTCCAATCCATGTACCTGTCCAAGTATCTCTTAAATGTCATTATTGTACCTGCCTCAAACACTTCCTCTGGCAACTCATTGCATATACTCACCACACTCAAGATGAAAGAGCTGCCCTTCCTGTCTCTGTTAAATCTTTCCCCTCTCACCCTAAACCTATGCCCTCTAGTTCTTGATTCCCCTTTCTTGGGGAGTTAGCAACACCCGAACTTCGAGCTGTTCAATTTCTCTAACCCAGAAATTTCTACCCCTTCTTTCTTTTTGCACTGCTCAATCTGGTTCTCTCCTCCTCTCCTCACCTGCCCATCACCTTCCTCTGAATCCTTTACTTCTTCCCTTTCTTCCACAACCCACTCTGCTCCTCTGTCAGATTTCTTCTTCTTCAGCCCTTTACCTCTTCTACCTATCATCTCCCAGCTTCTCATTTCATCCTCCTTTCTCCACCCACCCATGTTCCCCCTCACCTGGTCTCACTTATCACTTGCAGCTTGTACTCCTCCCCCTCCCCCCACTTCCTTGTGCTGGCTTCTCCCTCCTTCCTTTTCAGTCCCGATAAAGAGTCTCAGCCTGAAACATCAACTGTTTATTCCCCTCCATAGATGCTGCCTGACTGGCTGAGTTCCTCCAGGATTTTGTATGTGATGTTCTAGGATCTCAGGAATGCTGGAAAATGAAGATGAATACATCATCTATATCCAGGGTCCCCTCTAGAATCCCACTAGCAGGCCTTGGGATTTTTCAGTGTTTGATCCCTTCAATTTCCCTAACTCCATTTGTTCTGAGAACAAATTTCCTTTGTTTATTTATTTAAAAATTCAGCACAGTAACAGGCTCTTCTGGCTTGGACTAGCCCATGCTGCCCAGTTACATCCATGCAGACATCCCACCTCTCCTGGAAGTTCCGGGAGTCTCCCGCATATCGATAGTGGCTCCCTGATGCCCGCAAATTATATACAATGTCCCGGAAATTGATTTTTTTGAGAACGAGCGTGAGAGAACGCGGGAGAAAGAGCAAGAGAGCGAGCACAAGAGCAAGAAAGCAAGCGCGAGACAGTGAGCGCGCGAGAGAGAAAGCGAGAGCAAGAAAGCAAGCACGAGTGAGAGCGACCACGAAAGAGAGAGAGCGAGAGCAAGAAAGTAAGCAAGAGCGAGAAAGTAAGCGCGCGAGAGAGAGAGCGAGAGCAAGAGTGAGAAAGCAAGCGTGCGCGAGAGAGAGCAAGAGCGAGAAAGCAAGCGCAAGAGAGAGCAACCACGAGCGAGAGAGCAAGAGCGAGAGTGTTCCAAAAAAAGAAAATATGAAACGTACGTTACCCCAGACTACACTAAAGTGTACCCCTGCCTAATAGGGGTCAAAAATAATGACGGTGCTTGCTGCACTGTTTGCAACAGTGACTTTTCTATTGCTCATGGTGGGTTAAGACTATAATAGACATGTTGAGGTGAGTTTAACAGGTGTCATTCGTTCATTAGCATAGCTAACGTTATTTAAACTAGCTGGCTAGCTGCTAAGGAGCTACTGTATTGCAGACATCTCACCTCTCCTGGAAGTCTCCCACAAATTGATGGTGCTACCTCCCTGAAATGAGTTTTTTCAGGGTGGGATGTCTGTCCATGTGACCAACTAACGTACTAACCCCACACATCTTTTGGAATGTGGGAGGAAACCGGAGCACCCGGAAGAAACCTACACAGTTATAGGGAGAATGTACAAACTCCTTACAGACAGGAGCAGAAATTGAACCCGGGTCTCTGGCATAGTCATAGCATTATGCTAACCACTACAGTACTGTGCCCTACTGTTCTAGGGTTCCAGGAAAGATATTCTGAGTACATGTTTCCATTAGTTTTCCTCTCTCACTAAACCCTGTGTTCCTACTATTCCTGTGATGTTGCTTGTGTCCTGTGTGAGGGTCAAGCCTGAGTTTAATGTGTCTTCTGCTTTGTACTCATTAACTTCCCCATTCCTGACTTTGAGAGACCAGCACTGTCTTCACAAATCTGCTCAATCCCACCCCACCAGCCTCCGGGTCCAACATATTATTCTCTGTAACTTCCGCCACCTCCAACGGAATCCCACCACTAAGCACATCTTTCCCTCCCTCCCTCTCTGCTTTCCGCAGGGATCGCTCCCTACGCGACTCCCTTGTCCATTCGTTCCCCCCCCATCCCTCCCCACTAATCTCCCTCCTGGCACTTATCCGTGTAAGCGGAACAAGTGCTACACATGCCCTTACACTTCCTCCCTTACCACCATTCAGGGCCCCAGACAGTCCTTCCAGGTGAGGCGACATTTCACCTGTGAGTTGGCTGGGGTGATATACTGTGTCCGGTGCTCCCGATGTGGCCTTCTATATATTGGCGAGACCCAGTGAAGTCCTGACGAAGGGTCTCGGCCTGAAACGTCGACTGTACCTCTTCCTAGAGATGCTGCCTGGCCTGCTGCGTTCACCAGCAACTTTGATGTGTGTTTCTTAAATTTACAGGGTGGTTTAATGTTCTGTGCAAGTTTACTCACATGTCTTCCCCTTTCCTTTCCTAATCCATCCTTTGCTGAATTCTAAGTCGCTCCCAGTCCTTGCTTGTTTTACATTCCTCTGCCAGATGGAATTGATCTAATGAATTCCTGGTCTCTGCCTTTTAACCGATCTTCACCTGGTGTTGCTCCACCACCCCCCTGCCCCACCGACCCCAAAAACCACAGTTCTGATTTTACCCTAGAAGTGCACACAGACAGATAACCGCGTGGTTCCAAGCTGACCTGATATCCTGTTGCACTTGTTTATTAACCTGCCATTGCCTGTGCTAATGGCATGGTGACAGTAACCTGCCTGTTTTCCAGGACCCCGACAAGAGGCCAACGGCTGAGGAGATCCTGAGCCGACCTGTCATCAGCACCCGGAGAACGTGAGTTCCCCTCACCACTGCATGGACTCTTATACAATCGCAACCCCCCCCCCCCCGAACCTGTCATCAGCACCTGGAGAGCGTGAGTTCCCCTCACCACTGCATGGACTCTTACACAATCGCCCCCCCCCCAAACCTGTCGTCAGCACCTGGAGAGCGTGGGTTCCCCTCACCACTGCATGGACTCTTAC
The DNA here is from genome assembly GCF_963921235.1 of Mobula hypostoma. Classification (NCBI taxonomy): domain Eukaryota; kingdom Metazoa; phylum Chordata; class Chondrichthyes; order Myliobatiformes; family Myliobatidae; genus Mobula; species Mobula hypostoma. The sequence continues at coordinate 33,618,310 of NC_086097.1, read as the reverse complement.
ACAATTGCGCCCCCCCCCCCGAACCTGTCATCAGCACCCGGAGAACGTGAGTTCCCCTGGACTCTTACACAATCGCCCCCCCCCGCCCGAACCCGTCATCAGCACCCGGAGAACGTGAGTTCCCCTCACCACTGCATGGACTCTTACACAATCGCCCCCCCCCCCGAACCTGTCATCAGCACCCGGAGAATGTGAGTTCTCCTGGACTCTTACATAATCGCCCCCCCCCCCGAACCTGTCATCAGCACCTGGAGAACGTGAGTTCCCCTGGACTCTTACACAATCGCCCCCCCCCCCCGCCCGAACCCGTCATCAGCACCCGGAGCACGTGAGTTCCCCTCACCACTGCATGGACTCTTACACAATCGCCCCCCCCCCCGAACCTGTCATCAGCACCCGGAGAACGTGAGTTCCCCTGGACTCTTACACAATCGCCCCCCCCCCCCCGAACCTATCAGCACCCGGAGAACGTGAGTTCCCCTCACAACTGCATGGACTCTTACACAATCGCCCCCCCCCCCCCCCCCGCCCGAACCCGTCATCAGCACCCGGAGAACGTGAGTTCCCCTCACCACTGCATGGACTCTTACACAATCGCCCCCCCCCCCCGAACCTGTCATCAGCATCCGGAGAACGTGAGTTCCCCTGGACTCTTACACAATCGCGCCCCCCCCCCCCGAACCTGTCATCAGCATCCGGAGAACGTGAGTTCCCCTGGACTCTTACACAATGCCCCCCCCCCCCGAACCTGTCATCAGCAACCAGAGAGCGTGAGTTCCCCTCACCACTGCATGGACTCTTACACAATCGCACCCCCCCCCCCCGAACCTGTCATCAGCACCCGGAGAACGTGAGTTCCCCTGGACTCTTACACAATCGCCCCCCCTCCCCCCGAACCTGTCATCAGCACCCGGAGAACGTGAGTTCCCCTGGACTCTTACACAATGGCCCCCCCCCTCCCCGAACCTGTCATCAGCACCTGGAGAATGTGAGTTCCCCTGGACTCTTACACAATCCCCCCCCCCCCCGAACCTATCAGCACCCGGAGAACGTGAGTTCCCCTGGACTCTGACACAATCGTCCCCCTGTTCCCCCTCCCCTCCCCGAACCTGTCATCAGCACCCGGAGAGCGTGAGTTCCCCTCACCATTGCACTGACTCCCCAATGCTCTGCACTATATTCCCCCTACACACTTACCCCCACGGGACCCCTTTCCCCTCTCCAACCTGTCATCAACACCCACAGAGCATGACTTCCCTCACCTCTGCACAGACGCTTCCCTCCCACCATCAGCACTCCCTCACACTTCCCCGCCCCGCCATTCTGCCCACCAGTAGTCCTCCTACACCACACACTCTTCACTCCATAATTCCCCCTGAAATTCCCCTCTCTTCTGTCCCCAACCCTCCCTTTTCCCCTTCTCCCTTCCCCTCACACTTGTTTCCTCCATTCTTCCCACTCCCTGCACCCTTCCTCCCTCCCTCCCTTAGTGCCTTTGGACTCCCTCTCCTCATCCTCTCCTTCCCTACTACCCCTCCTACAGAAACTGTGTGCTGACTCTGTGCCTACTCCCCACCTCTCATCATGCCTCTCCCACCTACCACCACAGCCCCACTCTTTAATCTTATCCCCTTCCTTTCTCTCACCCTCCTGCTTCATTTACCCTTTCTCTTTCTCCCCCCTCCCCTCACCTCCTCCCTTCCCTTCCCCTTTCCCTCACCCTGATCCAGCATTGCTACCATGAGACGGTTTATTATATCTGATTCTGTTCCAGGCTGATGGAGGACAGAGTCACTCAGCTCAATGCTCCTGCCCGGAAAACAAGGTGGGTCACATCTCACCCCCCCCCACCCAAGGGTGCTGACACTTCGGGGGAATGAGTCGGGAGTCAGGAAGGGGCTGGGTCATCAAGAGGTCAGTGTGGTTTGGGTTGGGGTTGTGGGTGATTGGGTCAGGGAAGGTTAGATGGTTTGAGTCAGTGATCAGAGAGGGATGGGATCAGGAGTGAGGGAGGAGCCAGCTGGTGGTTCAGGGATGGGTTAGATCAGGAATGGATAAGGTCAGGGAGGGTAGGTGATTGGAGGGGAGGCCATGTATATTGTTTTTCTTTGTTCCCATGCAGACTGAATGCCCCTGCCGACCCATCCATTGCTGTGGTGACCAGCCGGTTCAGTGACGTGTATTTCTGGGGAGGGGGCAAGGCCACCCCCCAGAAGCTAGACCTGTTCAAGAGTGGCCGCAGTGCCCAGCAAGTCTGTGCCAGCAACACCCACTTCGCCGTAGTGTCTGTCGAGAAGGAGCTGTACACCTGGGCGGTGAGTGGGGTGTGGTGTGGGGGGGGTGGGGAGCTGGCCGTGTGTTGTTGGTGTATTGCTGTGGAGTAGTGTCCATGTCTTGCTGCTACAATGTCATGTCTGTGGTGCAACAGCGCGTGGTTGCCCTTTGTACTTTCTCAGCATTGAGTTGTTGACCACGCTGTCCCTCAGAATGACCTCCAAGACCCATGTCTGCTCCTGAGTGGGTAGATTGGGAGAGAGGCCAGGGTGCAGGAGTGGTGCCTTGGCTGTGAGGGGGTCTTCAGTGAGCACTCCAGGACCTGGTCCACAAACAGCCAAAGCCTCAGACCACAGGTCCCTCACTCTGGATCAGCGCATTCCTATGTCCCAAGCATTGGTGCAAGTTTGCAACGCCTGCGAGGCTTTGGCTGAGATTTGCTTCTTGCTGTGCAGAGGTTAGATGTTGTGTGGTGAGTGTGATTGTGGGGTGGCAGGAGGCAGTAAGGGGCCCGAACAGGTGTGAGCCTCTCTCTGTCTTTGCAGAATGTGCAGGGGGGCAGGAAGATGGTGGGTCAGCTGGGCCATGGGGACCGAGCCTCCTACCGCCAGCCTAAGTGGGTGGAGAAGCTACAAGGAAAGGCCATCCACCAGGCAGCCTGTGGTGACGAATTCACTGTCTGTATCACCGGTGAGTCGGTGGGGGGGGGGGGTGGGGGGGAGAGGCTGGGACATAGACTGCAGTCACAGTCCACTTGATTCTACACAGTCACAGCCCACGGGATTATACACTGTCACAGCCTGTGGGGTTCCACACCCCCACAGCCTGCAGGATTCCACTCCATCACAACCTGCGGGATTGTACGCTGTCATACATAGTCACAGTACTGTACACAGTCACAGCCCAGGGCATCATGTACAGCACCATCATACACTTTCACCACTGCACTGTCAGGCAAAATCATAGACTGCAGTGCTGTATAGAGCACCATCACACACTGCAACTCATCATTCTGACCCCAGGACAGTGTGATGGGACAGTGCAAAGGGAGCTTCACTCTGTGTCTGACCCTGGGAGGGTGATGGGACTATATTGGAGGGAGCTTCACTCTGTGTGGGAGCCCGAGGGTGTAGGATGGGATGATGTGCAGAGAGAGGGTGTAGATGGTCAGTACTGTGGGGATGATGCTCCTTGTGCCCACCCCCTGAGCTCTAATCTGCCCTCTAATCTGTGATAGATGAGGGACACCTGTATGCCTTTGGTTCCGATTACTACGGCTGCATTGGGTGTGATGGTCAGTATGGTCAGGAGGTGCTGGAGCCAGTGCTGGTGGAGTTCTCCCTCGATCATGCCGTTCAGCAGGTATCCTGCGGCGATAATCACGTGGTGGCACTGACACGGAACAAAGAGGTCTTCGCCTGGGGCTGTGGTGAGCATGGTGAGTACCCCAGGGGTCAGGGTACAGAGAGCATGTTACTCTTCCCTGTTGCAGAAGGCAGGGTCAGGGTGCAGAGGGCAGCTCACTCTACCCTGGGTTAGAGGTCAAAGGGCATACCTAATTCTGGATCCATCAACTCAGACTTCTCTCTCAGCAGGTGGCCTTCAGATCACCCAGCAACGTGAACTCTTGACCCAACTCAGTCAACAAATCGAGTCGAAGCAACTCAAGATCATTATTCAACCCAGTATTACTGGGAACATCTGCACCCCTCCACAGATGGGAGGGTCAGTCCAGGGTGTCTGGCTAAGGCAACAGGCCACTCTGCCAGTGTGCCAAACACTTTCTTCACTACCCTACCATCTATACTGCCACATTCTGGGAACTATGTACCTGCACCCCTCGGTCTCTCTTTTCCACTACACTCCCATGGCTCTGTCATTCACTGCATACGTACTGCTCTGGTTTAGCAGCCCAAAGTATGGGGCGGGGGCATGATTTTAAGGTGGTTGGAGGAAGGTATAGAGGGGGGTGTCAGAGGTAAGTTTTTTTTAACATAGCGCATGGAACGAGCTGCCGGGGTAGTGGTCAAGGCCGATACATTAGACAGACATTTAAGAGGTGTGGATGAGAGAGAAATGGAGGGACATGTGGGAGGATAGGATCATCTTGATCTGAGAGTAGATTAAAAGGTTGGCACAACATTGTGGGCTGAAGAGCCTGTGCTGTATTGTTCTATGTTCTAAAATGCATCTCTTTGCATTTGAGTAGCAGATACAGAATGCTGGTGGAACTCGCAAGTCAGACTCTGTCCCATTCCTTTCCCGTTCTGATGAAGGGTCTTAGCCTGAAACATCAACTGTTCATTTCCCTCCATAGATGCTGCCTGACTTGCTGAGTTTCTCTAGCATTTTGTGTATGTTGCTTAATATTTCTAGCAGCTGCAGAGCCTCGTGTGTTTATCTTTTTTGCACTTGTGTGAATTAAGTTCCCTCGGCCATTCCTTGCCCGCTTCCTGAATTGATTTCAGTCCTGTTGTAACCTTGGGCAACCTTCTACAATCACCAAAGGGCCTGTTCCTGTGCTGTGTGACTTTATAACTCTATGATTTAATGCAGGCAAGTGGGATTAATTGGAATCAGATTTATCATCACTCTCTTAGGTGAAATTTGTTGTTTTGTGGCAGCAGTACAGTGCAAAGAAATAAATTACTATAAATTACAGTGGATCCTGGGACACATTAGGACCAGTACATTTTGGCCCAATTAGCCGAAGTTTCATGGAAATGTTAAAAAGGTATAAAAAAGATGAGCTACCATTTAACTGTATAACAAGTTATGTATTTAAATGAAATACAGAATGAATAGAACACTAACAATACTAGCACAGTACTATAAAACTATATTAGTTCCTAATAGTTAATGACAGAGAAATTCATCCAGTGTACATTGCTGTGTTCTTTTGATTTTCTAAATAGACAAAATCAGTGCAGATGATGGACTGCCTGCAATATACATAGGAACATAATTAGGCCATTCAGGACATTGTGTCTGTTCCACCATTGATCTCGCTGATTATTGTTCCCCCTCTCAATATTATTCTCATGCTTTTTCCTAAATCTATCCAAGTCCTTCTGCAGACTCTCTGCTTCCTCAACACTACTTGCCCCTCCTCCTATCTTTGTATTGTCTGCAATACAATACAATGCTTTTGACCATTGCATCTTCCAAATTTTCATTTTCGTTGTAACATTCAAGGTGATTGTCGATACTGTCAAATTCTCCATAGTTCCTAACTTGTTGAAGTCGTGAAATTATTTCATTTTCACTCATGGTTGTTTCTGGGCTTGAATGCTTGAAACTACAGTGAGCAAAACAGATTTGAATTGTCTTACTGTTTATTTCTCACCAACTATCCATGACGAAAACCACTGCTTTCTGAACACAAGCACATGCAACTACTGTCAAGATGAAGCCGCACTCAGGTTGAAGGAACAACAGCTTATATTCCGTCTGGGTAGCCTCCAACCTGATGGCATGAACATTGACTTCTCTAACTTCTGCTAATGCCCCACTCCCCCTCGTACCCCATCCGTTATTTATTTATATACGCACATTCTTTCTCTCTCTCTCTCTCCTTTTTCTCCCTCTGTCTATACCCCTCGCCCATCCGCTGGGGTTTTTCCCCCCACTCCCCCTTTTCCTTCTCCCTTGGCCTTCTGTCCCATGATCCTCTCATATCCCTTTTGCTAATCACCTGTCCGGCTCTTGGCTCCATCCCTCCCCCTCCTGTCTTCTCGAATCATTTTGGATCTCCCCCTCCCCCTCCCACTTTCAAATCTCTTACTAGCTCTTCTTTCAGTTAGTCCTGATGAAGGGTCTTGGCCCGAAACGTCGACTGTACCTCTTCCTAGAGATGCTGCCTGGCCTGCTGCATTCACCAGCAACTTTGATGTGTGTTGTTTGAATTTCCAGCATCTGCAGAATTCCTCGTGTTTGCACATGCAACTGATGCTATTTAAAAACTCTTTATTCTTAGCATGGTGTAGTATCTAACAGCCACACAAGTGCACTGACCGACGCTAGTTAGAAACTGTTTGGCAACAGTCTTCTATCCCAATTAAGCGGCATAGTGTCTGAGATAAATGAAGGGAGTCCCAGCTATTTTCTCAATTAGTTTTTGTTCTTTAAGGGCCACCCCGATTAACCAATTACCAATTAAACAGAATCTACTGTAAATAAATGGTTCAGGAGAAGGGAATAATGAGGGAATGTTTGTGGATTTATGATGGTTGGGATGGGCTGAAGAGCCTGTTTCTATGCTTCCCAACTCTGTGACTCTGGATCCAATGAGAAGGCAGGTAGCATATTGATTGTGCATTGTGAAGGGGTTGGGGTTTAAGGCCAGCAAGGTTGTGCAGGGTGTACAGGGACTCACCTGGAATAATGTGTGCGGTTCTGGCTCCCTTTACCTAACGCGGGATATGGTCCAAAGGGGAGTCACTAATTCCTGCATGAGAGGATTGTCCTATCAAGAGAGACAGGACAGTCTAGGACTGTATTCCCTGGAGATTAGAGGAATATGGGGTGACCTTATTCAGGTGTATGTGATCTTAAAGGAGCCTGATAGGGCCGATGTTGGGTTGTTTTCACTGTGAAGAGTCACCAACAAGGGGACAAAATAATGAGTGGGTCATTTAAACTGAGGTAGATTAAATTAGCTTTATTTGTTGCACGTACATTGAAACATACAATTGTTTATGCAAACAACCTACACAGTCCTAAAGATGTGCCAGGGGCAGCCCACAAGTGTCACCACTCTTCCGGCACCAACATAGCATGCCCACAACTTACTGGCTGTAACCTGTACGTCTTTGGAATGTGGGAGGAAACCGAGAACCTGCAGCCATGGGAAAAACGTACAGCCTCCTTACAGACAGTGGCGGAATTGAAGCCTGAGCACTGGTGTTGTAAAGCACTTGTGTATTTCTTCGTTATTCGTGAATCATAGAACACAACACTACAGACCCTATGGCACACAGTGTAGTGTCAACTTTGTAACCTACTTTAAGATCAGTCTAATTCTTCCCTTACACGTAGCCCTCCATTTTTCTTTCATCCATGTGCCTATCTTCAATTGACTTACTTAAATGTCCATAATATATCTGCCTCTACTACCACCCCGGCCTCGCTTTCCATGTACCCACTACTCTCTGTGTAAAAAAAAACAACTTTCATTTGACGGGACGTGATAGGGGACCTATATCTTTCTCCAATACCCCTTCGCATTAGCTATTTCCATCCTGGGAAAATGTTTCTGGCTATCCTTTTAATCTATACCTTTTACCATCTTGTCAAGTCACTTCTCATACTCCTTCACTACAAAGAGAAAAGCCCCAACTCGCTCAACCTATCCTCATATGACATGCTCTTCTAATCCAGGCAGCATCCTGGTAAGTCTCTGAATCCTGTCTAAGACTTCCACATCCTTCCTTTAATGATGCAACCAGAAGTGAACACAAAATTCGAAGTGTGGTCTAACCAGAAAATCTCTGGAATTCTCTGCCTCCTGAGGCCAGATCATTGAATATTTTTAAGATGGAGGTAGACAAGTATTTGAGTGGTGAAGAAATTGAGAGTTCTGGGGAATAGGCATAGAAGAGCCCAATATAGACCAGACCTGATCAGACTGAGTGGTGGGCTAGGTCTGAGGGGCCGAATAGTCTACTGTACTGCTATTCTCTGGTGTTGAGGGCTGGGAAAAGTTAAGACTGGGATTGGAAGGTTTCGGTTTGGAGGCTGGGGGGGGGCACTGAAAAGGTGGTGATTGAGAATTGTGGTGGATGCTGTGTCCTGTGGATTTTGCTGGGTGGCTGTGCCCCAATTTTGCTGGAACTCAGTGCCCGTTGTTGATTACAGGGCGCCTCGGGCTGGATTCAGAGGAGGATTACCCGTACCCAGAAAGGGTGAGTGCACTTAGACCCCATGTTCCCAGTTGTTTAAACATAAACTCTGTGTACTCTCTATACCGCACTGTACACATTCAAATGGCAAATTCCACCTCCGGAGGTGGGGGCAAATGTCGGAGGGGGTGTGGTAGGAATTTTGGGGAGGATTTGGGATGTGACTGGTTGATTGGGGAGGAATTGTGTGCGGTAAGTTGACGAGGATGTGGGAGGTTTGGGGAGATTTGTGAGGTTCAGGGAGCAGTGAGGGTGAGAGGATGAGGGAGGGTTTTGGGTGGAATTGATAGATGTGGGAGGAGCTGTATCGGGATGAAGATATGGGAGGGGTTGTATTGGGGGTGAAGATGTGGGAGGATTGGTATGGGAGTGGGGGAATATTTGTAGTAGGATTGGTTGATCTGGCGGGGGTGGGTCAGGGTGGAGGTTGATTGTGGAAGGTTTGGGAAGTTTTTTTTTTATTTACTGAGAGGCAGTGTGGAATAGGCCCTTCCAGTCCTTTGAGCCACACTGCCCAACAACCCGTGAATTGACCCTTGCTCAGTCACAGGAGAATTTATAGTAACCAACTAACCCATCAACTCACAGGAGGGTTGTGTGAGGGTGGTGGATGTGAGGATAAGGGAGGCTTAGGGAGATGTGGGAGAGGTGTGGGCCTGGGAGGCCTGGAGGTGAAATCTGTTGATCGGGGAGGGGCTGTGTGGGTCTGGGAGTCTGAGGGGGGGGTGAGATCCGTTGATTGGGGAGGGGCTGGGGGTCTGGGAGTGGGATCCGTTGCTCAGCGAGGGGGTGGGTGGGGGTGAGATCCGTTGATTTGGGAGGGACAGTGTGGGTGTGGGTGTGGGATCCATTAATTTGGGAGGGACTGCGTGGGAGTGGGATCAATTGATTTAGGTGGGACTGTGTGGGGGTGGAATCCATTGATTTGGGAGGGACTGTGTAGGGGTGGGTGGGGGTGGGATCAACTGATTTGGGTGGGACTATGTGATGGTGGGTAGGAGCTGGGATCCGTCAATTGGGAGGGACTGTGTGGGGGTGGGATCCATTGATCGGGGAGGGACTGGGGGTGAGATCCATTGATGGGGGCGGGACTGTGTGGGAGCGGAATCCATTGATTTGGGAGGGACAATGTGGGGGTGGGTAGGGGGCGGAATCCATTGATCGGGGTGGGGGTGGGATCAATTGATTTGGGTGGGACTGTGTGATGGTGGGTAGGAGCTGGGATCTGTCAAATTGGGAGGGACTGTGTGGGGATGGGTAGGGGTGGGATCCATTGATCAGGGAGGGGGTGGGATCCATTGATTTGGGAGGGACTATGTGGGGGTGGGTAGGGGGTGGGATCCATTGATTTGGGTGGGACTGTGTGATGGTGGGTAGAAGCTGGGATCCATCGATTTGGGAGGGACTGTGTGGGGCTGGGCAGGGGTTCCAAAGATGTGGGAGGGATGGGATAGATGTATGCAGTCTGGTTCTGGATCTAGGGTAAGGGAAGAGGTAACCGGGAGCCCCTGTAGCTGATGCTGTGCGGGGGTGAGGTGTGAGAGTTGGAGGAGAGGCGGTCTCTCTGATCTTTACGTGGGCTGTTGATATCCAGAAAGGTGAAGCAGACTAACAGAGATGTACAGTATCAGGATTCAATGTGTTCCAGTGATTCAGGGAGGGTTAGTGAATGAACAGGAGGAGCAGGTGTGAAAGGGCAGGATATTACCCCACCCCCACCCTACAGTACAGTCTCTGGGAGGAGACACCAGGGTCAGGGCAGGAGGCAGTGGCTATGATAGTGTAGGAGGAGGTCAGTAGTGAGAGGGAAACGGTCCAGAGACTGATGGGTTGGGGCCAAGAGCACCGGAAGGAGTGCAGGTAGGAGGGATGGGACTTAGGGGAAAGGGAGGGGGAGGGAGCACAGGGGTGTGAGTGAGAGGTGTGCTTTCCCTGCTGGGAGTTGTCTTGAATGTCTGGGGCCATACTGATGGGACGGGCACTGGTGACTCTGCTCTGTAAGAGAACCAGTCTCTGACCAAATGGCCAGCACTCCCGGCAGTGTCACTGGGTGTGTTGCACCCCTGTGTGCAGCTTGTCCCAGCACTCATTCACTGGTTAACACCTGGGCTCGTGGTTATCACTGTACATATGACTGATTAACAGGGGATGTGCGTATCAGTGTAATTGGTTAACAGAGACTGTGGTTACCACAGCCAGTGTAACTGGTTAATGAAACAACACACATCAAAGTTGCTGGTGAACGCAGCAGGCCAGGCAGCATCTCTAGGAAGAGGTACAGTCGACGTTTCAGGCCGAGACCCTTCGTCAGGACTAACTGAAGGAAGAGTTCGTAAGAGATTTGAAAGTGGGAGGGGGAGGGGGGGAACCAAAATGATAGGAGAAGACAGGCGGGGGAGGGATGGAGCCAAGAGCTGGACAGATGATTGGCAAAGGGGATATGAGAGGATCATGGGACAGTAGGCCCAGGGAGAAAGACAAGTGGGGGGGGGGAACCCAGAGGATGGGCAAGGGGTATAGTCAGAGGGACAGAGGGAGAAAAAGGAGAGTGAGAGAAAGAATGTATGTATAAAAATAAATAACGGATGGGGTATGAGGGGGAGGGGGGGCATTAGCGGAAGTTAGAGAAGTCAATGTTCATCAGGTTGGAGGCTACCCAGACGGAATATAAGGTGTTGTTCCTCCAACCTGAGTGTGGCTTCATCTTTACAGTAGAGGAGGCAGTGGATAGACATGTCAGAATGGGAATGGGATGTGGAATTAAAATGTGTGGTCACTGGGAGATCCTGCTTTCTCTGACAGAGCGTAGGTGTTCAGCAAAGCGGTCTCCCAATCTGCGTCGGGTCTCACCAATATATAGAAGGCCACATCGGGAGCACCGGACGCAGTATATCACCCCAGCCGACTCACAGGTGAAGTGTCGCCTCACCTGGAAGGACTGTCTGGGGCCCTGAATGGTGGTAAGGGAGGAAGTGTAAGGGCATGTGTAGCACTTGTTCCGCTTACAAGGATAAGTGTCAGGAGGGAGATCAGTGGGGAGGGATGGGGGGGAGACAAATGGACAAGGGAGTCGCGTAGGGAGCGATCCCTGCGGAAAGCGGGGGGGCGGGGAGGGAAAGATGTGCTTAGTGGTGGGATCCCGTTGGAGGTGGCGGAAGTTACGGAGAATAATATGTTGGACCCGGAGGCTGGTGGGGTGGTAGGTGAGGACCAGGGGAACCCTATTCCTAGTGGGGTGGCAGGAGGATGGAGTGAGAGCAAATGTGGTAATGGGGGAGATGCATTTGAGAGCAGAGTTGATGGTGGAAGAAGGGAAGCCCCTTTCTTTAAAAAAGGAGGACATCACCCTCGTCCTGGAATGAAAAGTCTCATCCTGAGAGCAGATGCGGCGGAGACGGAGGAATTACGAGAAGGGGATGGCATTTTTGCAGGAGACAGGGTGAGAAGTGGAATAGTCCAGAGAGCTGTGAGAGTCAGTAGTCTTATAGTAGACATCAGTGGATAAGCTGTCTCCAGAGACAGAGACAGAAAGATCTAGAAAGGGGAGGGAGGTGTCGGAAATGGACCAGGTAAATTTGAGGGCAGGGTGAAAGTTGGAGGCAAAGTTAATAAAGTCAACGAGCTCAGCATGCGTGCAGGAAGCAGCGCCAATGCAGTCGTCGATGTAGCAAAGGAAAAGTGGGGGACAGATACCACAATAGGTATGGAACATAGGTTGTTCCACAAAGCCAACAAAAAGGCAGGCATAGCTAGGACCCATACGGGTGCCCATAGCTACACCTTTAGTTTGGAGGAGGTGGGAGGAGCCAAAGGAGAAATTATTGAGAGTAAGGACTAATTCCGCTAGACGGAGCAGAGTGGTGGTAGAGGGGAACTGATTAGGTCTGGAATCCAAAAAGAAGCGGAGAGCTTTGAGACCTTCCTGATGGGGGATGGAAGTATATAGGGACTGGACATACATGGTGAAAATAAAGCAGTGGGGGCCAGGGAACTTAAAATCATTGAAAAGTTTAAGAGCGGGAGAAGTGTCACGGACATAGGTAGGAAGGGATTGAACAAGGGGGGATAGAACCGTTTCGAGGTATGCAGAAACGAGTTCAGTGGGGCAGGAGCAAACTGAGACAGTAGGTCTGCCAGGACAGGCAGGTTTGTGGATCTTGGGTAGGAGGTAGAAACGGGAAGTGCGAGGTGTGGGAACTATAAGGTTGGTAGCAGTGGATGGGAGATCCCCTGAGCGGATAAAGTCGGTGATGGTGTGGGAGACAATGGCCTGGTGCTCCTTAGTGGGGTCACGATCGAGGGATAAATAAGAGGAGGTATCCGCGAGTTGTCGCTGTGCCTTGGCAAGGTAGAGGTCAGTCTGCCAGACTACAACAGCACCCTCCCTTATCAGCGGGTTTAATAGTAAGGTTAGGATTAGTGCGGAGGGAGTGGAGAGCAGAGCATTCGGAAGGAGTGAGGTTGGAATGGGAACAAGATGCGGCAAAGTCGAGACGGTTGATGTCCCGTCGGCAGTTAGCGATAAAGAGATCCAGAGCAGGCAGAAGACCAGAGCGGGGTGTCCATGAAGAAGAGGAGGGTTGAAGACGGGAGAAGGGGTCATTGGTGGGGGTGGAAGAGTCCTTGCCGAAGAAGTAGGCTCGGAGACGGAGACGGCGGAAGAAGAGTTCCGCATCATGGCGAACACGGAACTCGCTGAGGTGTGGGCGAAGGGGGACAAAGGTGAGGCCTTTAATGATGTTCTGGTTAATGATGTTCTTCTGCCATAGGTGGACGTGCCAGTGAGCCTGAGTGTGGTGTCGGTGCAGTGTGGGTCTGATGGCACTTTCTTCGTCACCCAGAGTGGGAAGGTGCTGGCCTGTGGCAACAACGAGTACAACAAGCTCGGCCTCAACCACTACATGAGAGGTCTCAGGACCCAGCACAGCAAGGTGAGGGTGGGCTCAGCCCAGCCCATATCACCCCTCCGCTATAACCCCTCCCTGATACATGCACCTTCCCCTCCGTTTCCCTGATACCTCCTTCCACCCCGAAATACCACCTTCCCTGTCACCCTACCCTTGACGCATCACCCCTCCCCGACACGTGCTGACATTGTAATTTCGGCTGTTTACACTGCGGGGGGTGATATGGGTGATAATGAAGAGGAGGTCATGGTGGGAAACCTCCCTTTTCCCCTGTGCCTTCTAGTATAAGCCCACGGCAAGGGCTGGGTTTTCAAGTGACGGGTGGGATATCTCTGCCATGCGCTCTGCGTCCCGGAAGGTAGGGACAGCGAGCAGGTTGGAGGTGCAGTGGTGACCCCAGGGGAGGGGGTTAGTGAGCAGGTCAGAGCCAGCAGTGGTGACCCAACTACTCAGCTGCATTGTTCACTCTACAGCCTGACCAGGAGGTGCCCTACATGACAACACTGACCTTATCCAAGCAGCTGGCCATCTACAGGGTGAAGACCATCGCTGCAGGCAAGACCCACACCGCAGCCATTGACGGTGAGCAAGTGGGAGAACGATGGGTGAAATGATCAGATCACAAGGAGATCCATGTAAAACCACATGGAGGTCCGTGTATCCCTCAGTCCAATGGGAATAGTGACAAACAAGGGGAACGTGAGGGGAAACTTCTTCACTCAGAGAGTGCGAGTGTGGAAGTGATGGATGAGGATTCGATTGTAACATTTAAGAGTTACTTGGATAAGTACATGGATGAGAGATATGGAGGACTATGGTTTGGGTTTGGGTCAGTGGGACTAATCAGATTAGGCCAGCACAGACTAAATGGGTTGAAGGGTCTGTTTCTTTGTTGTAGTGCTCTATGACCCGAACAGCAGAAATAAAAACTGAATATGTTAGAAGCACTGAGTGGATCAGGCAACATCTGTTGATCCTGGAAATAAAATTCAGGAGGTCCTTGCAGCTGTATAAAGTTTTAGTACGACCATATTTGCAGTATTGTGTCCGGTTCCGGTCACCCCTCTATAAGAAGGATGTAAAGGCTTTGGAGAGGGTGCAGAAGAGCTTCACCAGGATGCTGCTTGGATTAGAGGGCATGAGCTTATCAGGAGAGGTTAGATGAACTTGGGTTGCTTTCTGTGGAGCAGCAGAGACTTGGGGGAGAACTAACTTGTATAAAATTATGAGAGGTACTGGTAGAGCAGACAGCTAGTCTTCTCCAGGGTGGAAATGTCAAACACTAGTGGACACAGCTTTAGGTGTGGGGGAGAGTTCAAATGGGGTTTATGAAGCAAGTATTTCACACAGAGAGTAATGGGTGGCTGGATTGTGCTGCTAAGGATAGTGGATGAGGCTGATAGGATAGAGAATTAAAAGGCTCTTAAGCACATGAACTAACCTGGGTGGGGGAATGTTATTTTAATTTGGCATCAAAGTCAGAACGGATCATTGCTTAGAATTGTGACGAAGGTTTCTTCCTCGCCCATCACCGTACCTCATTCTGTCTCCATAGACACTGCCTAACCGGACGGCTGTTTTCAGCACTACACCCACGCATGGCCTCCTACGCCAACCGACCCATGGAAGAAATCGTTAGGAAACTGGGGTGGGACAGGATCAACGTTACCCAGTGGTTCAGGGGTCAGTTGGGGCACACAGTTAACATCATCCTTGAATCAGGGCTGGGGAAGGGCACAGTCAACATTACCCCTGGGTCCAGGATCGGGGTGGGACAAGGGGTGATTTAATGTGTCTGTGTCTGTTACATAGAACGAGGGCGCCTGTTGACGTTCGGCTGTAACAAGTACGGGCAGCTGGGTGTAGGAGACTACAGGAAACGAGATGGCATCAACGTTCTGGTGGGGGCCCTTGGAGGGAAGCAGGTGACCAGAGTGTCGTGTGGAGACGGGTTCACCATCGCATCCACTGATGGTACGTTAGGGAAAGTCGGATTTAGCCTACTCCTACATATGCACGTGCACGCACACATCTCACACACCCACACACAGCATCACAAGTGTGTGCCTGCATACACAACATCATGCATGAGGTTTCTGTGCTCCAATCCATGATCCCGTCTGGCGTCTGTGCCCCGATCTTCGGGCTGCCTCCATCGCACTCCCCCCGCCCCCAGTGTTGTGTCAGTGCTGACGGCTCTGAATGTTTGGCAGATAACCAGATCTTCGCCTGGGGTAACGGAGGGAATGGTCGGCTTGGAATGACAGTCAACGAAAAAGGGTTCGGCTCAGAGATCTGCACCTCATGGCCGCGGCCCATCTTCGGTTCACTGCACAACGTATCAGACTTGTCCTGTAGGGGCTGGCATACCATCCTCATAGCTGGTGAGTGCCTGCAGCTGGCCGATACCGTCTCCCCCTGGTCGCCCCGCCCCCAACAGTCCAAGGCTCCTGCCCCTCCCACCATGTGATACTCCCTCAGTACTGCTCCCTACCGCAATGTGACCCTTCCTCAGTACCACCCCCCCCCCACAGTGGGATGCTCCCTCAGTACCACCCCCCAGGTAGTCTACATTCCCAGTGTAGGATGGAGTCTTTCCCTGCTGTCTGGTCTGGATTGGTGGCACTGACAGATGGGTGCCTGTATTCCTGCCAGTTAGTGCTCAGGATGTGCAGAGTATGGTTCACCTGTACCGCTAGCAGTCCCAGTGAGGTCTGCGGGTGTGGGTGAGATCCCGTCTCCCGTCTCAAGGGCACCCGGTACTCTGCAGGGTGGGCATGATGCATGGAACAGTCTCCAGAAACCCACTCCCTGGTCTTGCCATTCCAGAAATCGTGTTTGTGTCCAAAACCATTCGCTCCAACAGCAGTGGGCTCTCCATTGGAGCTGGTGAGTACCGCATGGCATCGCTGAACCCAGCAGGCACTGTCAGTGTTGGTGTGCGACTGACCTGTCATGTGGAACGAGTGTCGTACTGTGTGTGCTACAGTCAGTGTGCACCGTCACGTGATAGGGTGAATGTGTGTTAGTGGCACTTAACTTAAAATGTGTGATCACGGAGAAGAACAAGATATGTTGTGTATAACATTGTGTTTAATACTGTGTGTGTGTGAGATACTGGGTGTAATATATGTAGGGGAGTGAACTACAATCAGTGAATGGGTGTAATTGTCATGTGTGTACTGTGTGTGTATGTATTCACTGTCCAGGGTTTGGGGTGAGGGTGGTCAGTGTCCAGTGGCTCTTCCCTTAAGATCAGTGGATGGGGCTTTAGGAGGTTGTAACTGGTTTCCTGATCCTTCCCTTCACCCTGGATACCTCTCTCATCCCTCCCTCCCTTGCCCTGCCCCTGAGACCCTCCCTCACTCACCCTTCCCCTGAGACCCTCCCTCACTCACTCGCTTTCCCTTCCCTGGGCTGACCCTGTGGTGTGCCCAGTTACACAGGGCTCTCTGCCAGAGGATGACACCGTCTCTGAGTGTGAGCGGCAAAACCGGATGAAACGAACGGCTGAGGACAGACGAGGCGTCGGCCTCTTCAACCGGCTCACCACCTCCAGCCAGCTGACCGACACCTCCTGCCCCCAGTGGCTACTACAGGTAGGGTGGAGCCTGGGGGCGGGGGGGGGGGTCCACACATGCATGGGAGTGGGTGTGGGGTGGGGGTGGATAGCTCATCTGGAGAAGATTGACTCTCCGTTTCCCCCAGAATGACTGCCCCACACTCCCTCTCCACATAGACTGACCTTCCTCTCTGGGCATATGTGTCTGTGGTGTGCATGTCTGGGACATAGGTGTGTGGGTGCACACCTGGGTGTATTCGAGTTGAGAAGTTGGTTTAACGCCTGCGCCCTATCATTCTGCAGGAACTGGAGAATGCCGAGTTCATCCCAATTCCAGAGAGCCCAGCTGAAGCACCTAGGCAGCCATCCAGATCAGAGGCGGACACCCTTCCTTATGGGCAGCTGAGGGCGATGAAGGACAAGGAGGGTCAGCTGCTAGAGACAGATGTTTACTCTTCAACCCAGCATCTCTCGGTGTGTGTGTGTCCCTCTCCCCTCTCCTGTCTCCCCTCTCCCACTCCGGAGCACCTCTTGGTATGTGTCTCTCTCTCTTTGAACAATGTCTCTCAGTGTTCTGCATGTGTGTCCACTGTCTCTTGCTCTGTGTATCAGATCTCATGTTTCCCTCACTCTGTCCTGGTGAGTGTTGCTCAGTGTGTCCATGTGTGCCCGGTGTGTATGTCGAGGGACCAAAGGTGGGGTGGGTGTGTGTTTGTGTGTGTCCACGTATCCATGGGGTGTGTGCATGTATGTGTCCAGGTATCCATAGGGTGTGTTGTGTGTGTATCCGTCCACAGGTGTGTGCGTACACATCTGCGGCTGAGCCTGCCCAGTGTGCTTCCATGTGGTTGTCTACCTGTGTGTTCATGCTGTGCGTCAACCTGTACAAAACAGTTTCTGCACACCCCGCGTACACCTCGGTCATAGAATCACACAGCATAGAAAAAGGCCCTTCAGCCAACTCATCCAGGCCATTACCCATGTAAGTCAGTTCCATTTGCCGGCATTTGGACCAGATCCCTCTAACCTTTTGTGTCCATGTATGTGTCCAAGTGCCAAGTCCAAACTGTAGTTTCATCTCCCTCCATCACCCTCTGTGTGGAAAAACTTGACCCTTAGTTTCCCTTTAGATCTTTCCCCTTTCATCTTAAACCTGTGCCTCTTGGTTTAGAGCAAAACACACTAAGTGCTGGAGGAACTTAGCAGGTCAGGCAGCATCTGTGGAAAAGGAAAAATGTCGACCTTTCGGGCTGAGACCCTTCTTCAGGACTGGAAAGTAAGAGGGAAGAAGCCAGAATAAGACGGTTGGGGTGAGTGGAAGAAGGACAAGCTAGAAGGCGATAGGTGAAGCCAGCTGGGGCAGGGAGGGTGGATGAAGTAAGAAGCTGGGAGGTGATAGGTGAAAAAGGTAAAGAGCTGGAGAAGAAGGTATGTGAAAGGAGAGGAGAGGAGACTATGGGAGAAAGGGAAGGAAGAGGGACATCACTCTAGATTTAGACACTCTTTGCCTGACACCTCAGCTTCCTTCACCCCAGGGAAAACATTTCCAGTCTATTCAGGATGCTGCCTGGTTTACAGAGCACGTCTTATGAGGAGAGGTTGAGCAACCTGGGTCTTTTCTCTTTCGAGCAAAGGAGGATGAGAGGTGACTTGATAGAGGTGTATAAGATGCTAAGAGGCACAGATTGAGTGGATAGCCAGAGAATTTTTGCAAGGAAGGAGATGGCTAATACAAGAGGGCATAATTTTAAGGTGATTGGAGGAAAGTATAGGGGAGATGTCAGAGGTAAGTTCTTTACACAAAGCGGTGGATGCATGGACCACGCTGCCAGGGTGGTGGTAGTGGTAGTGGCAGATACATTAGGACATTTAAGAAACTCATAGATAAGCACATGGTTGATAGAAAACTGTAGGGCTATGTGGGAGGGAAGTGTTCGATTGATCTTAGAGTAGGTTAAAGGGTCAACACAACATTGTGCTGTAATGTTCTATGCTGGGCTCAGTGCCCTGACTGATAGAGGCAATTGGACTGACACCTCCTTTATCTCCCCCACCTCAACTGTCTCCCGTGTCCATGCAGACTGCATGTGTATCTGGGTATGTGTGTACATGTCACTCTGTGTTTCTGGGGCTCATGGGTTTTGCTGCATACTGTGTGCGAATTGAGAAACCAGTTTAACATCTGCGTCCTGTCACTCCGCAGGAACTGGAGAACACCGAGTTCATCGCAGTCCCAGAGAGCCCAGTGGAAGCAGCTAAGCCGCCATCTCGATCGAAAGCAGAAACCCTTCCCTATGGGCAGCCAAGGGCAATGGAGGAGAGGGGTCAGGCAGCGGGCTCGGCTGATGTGCCAGCAGTGGTAAGGAAAGATGCGCTGTGCTTGAGTCTGTCAATAGACAGGGGTTAGGGCTCAGGACTTTGTATGGAGAATGGGGGGGTGGGTTCCTCAGTTTGTGGGCCCATGTCACTATAGGTGGGGCGGCTGGGCAGGGCGCTGGGTTAGAGCAGCTACATTTTGTCCTCTGTACTGAGAGCTGCACAACCACCCTATGTCACAGGTCCAGGTCAGGAGCAGGGAGCACTCACTGCAGCAGAACCATGACAAGCAGGGAGAGATGGGAGCTGGGACCTGCGCCGTACATAGGGATCAGTTTTGGTACCTGATGAGCCCCTTATCTAAGAAAGGATGTGCTGACGTCAGAAAGGGTCCAGAGGAGGTTCACAGGTGACACAGTAGCCATTGGATGTGCTGATGATGAGAGACAGGATAGGCTGGGTCTGTTCTCCTGGTACTGAGGATGGGGGGGGGTTGGTATTACAAGAGGGTGAATGACTTGAGTGGTGAGATGTGTTTCTAGATGGCAGGGATATTTAATATCAGAGGAATGGACACAGATCTGGTATGAGGGAGGGCTGTTGTTATGAGGGAGTAGATCAGCTGGATGGTGAGAGATATTTCTACATGAAGAGCTGTCTGATGTCAGAGAGACATGGGTCTGATTTGTGAGGGAAGAGCCCGGAGGAGCTCTAGAGATTTTCAGCCGAAAGGTGGAGGGTGTCTGACTGTGCTCCCCGAGGTGGTGTGGAGGCAGAGACTCCCAACCAATATAGGGGAGGTAACAGGAGCAGTTATGTATTGAAACATCTAGTGGGACCACACCCAAGAACTGCCCTAAAAGGGTGGGGTGGGGGGGGTAGTGGACGCAGTTACTAATGGGGAGTGGAGAGGAGATGGTGGGGGTGATGGTGTAGCGTGAGGTGGTTGTCATCAGAGGGTGGAGGGGTTTTGAACCATGATCCACTAAGTTCCTCTGATGACAGCAATCCCACAGACCATTGAGGGGAAGGGAGGTTGGGTTACAGCAGGTGGCTAACACACTCACCAATAGGGATGGGCATACATCTGGTTAACGGGGTTTCCTGTGGGTAGGGGATCTGGTTACCTGGTCCCTGGTCACCGGTGATGGGGACGGGGAGAGGAGGGGTGAGATGACTGGAGCTGGGAGGGATGCCTGGTGCAATTGATTGAATGTGTTCCCCCCTGCACCCCCGGTGTCTCTCCCCACCACCCCCCCATGCAGGTGAATGGAGCAAACTCAGGGGACGGTTCCACATTTCCCGGGCAACGGTGTGTGTGTAGTGAAGTACAGGCAGAGCTTGGACAGCTGGAGCAACGACTGACAGAGTGCCTCAGGCGGCAGCAGGCATTGGAAGAGGAGAACCGGCACTCTGGGGCCGAGATCCACCGCCTGAGCGAGGTGCTGGAGTTACTTTCCCGGGTAAATGTGCGTTTGCTATCACCAACCCCCTTCCCTATACGAACCGCCCCACAGCCTCATCCCTAGCACAACAGGACTGAGAGAGAGATGCAGGGTCACTAGGCTCTCTCCAGCCTACGCTGCTACCTGCAACGCACGGAACTTCCACCCCACTCCCTGCACTCCATGCTGCCTCACTCCCTACACCCACATCCTGTTCCCTCCAGCCCACCCCATTCTGCCTCATTTCCTCCAGCCCGCCCCACGCCCTGCACCCCATTCTGCCTCACTCCCTACAGCTCCGTCCTGCTGCCTCCAGCCCACCCCACTCCCTGCACCCTATCCCATTCCCTACCCCTCAGCTCACTCTGATGTTCTCCACTGAAACCCCTTGTCTGTTCTGTTATGACAGATGGAACAGAGGCTGAAGGTTAATGAGGAGACGGTGAATCGTTTGGAACAGCAGGTCAGTGGACACCTCCCCCCACCACTAACCCCAGGGTGCGGGACCGTGTTCCCCAGGGCTTTTAATGGAGTCTCTTCCGTGCTTGGGTTCTGTCAGAATGCTGTGCCAGTGGCATGGGTTTGAGTCCCAGTTTGCATGTACAGTTCTGTATGTCCACTGTCCACCTGTACTCTGTGTTAAGTGATGGTGCTCCCTGTCTCCTGTTCTGTCTGTACTCGCATTGGGTGGTGATGCCCTCTGTCCTCTTGTCCCTCTGCATTCTGCAGTGGGTGCCCTTTGTCCACTTGTCCATCTGTACTCTGTACTGAGTGACGATGCTCCCTGCCTATTAGTCCACATACTCTTGCATTGGGTGACTGTGTTCACTGTCCGCCTGTACTTTGTGCTTGGTGACGATGCCATTTGCCTACTGGTCAGCCTGTACTTTGCACTGGGTGACTAGTTTGCCTGTATTCTGTGCTGGGTGACAATGTCCTTTACCCACTAATCTGCCTGTACTCCGCGCTGTGACGATGCCCTTTGTCTACAGGTGCAGAGTCAGGAGGAGGAGAATCGTCGGCTGTGGGCTGCTGTGCGTGCCCTGGGAGAGCAACGAACGGGTAGCAGTGGGGAGAGGGTGACAGAGGCTGAAGCAGGACCTTCCCAGCCCCCCAGTCCTGCCTCACCCCCAGGCTCCGGCTCCTTCTGCCACATCGAGTAGTGTGGGCTATCTGCCTGCCCTTACTTCCTCTGCCTCCATCCAAGCTGACACAGGACACTTCCCTGAGTGTGTCAGTGTCATGCAGCCTTCTGTGTGGCTCCCTCTCTCTCACACATACACACACACATACACACACTCACTCTCACGCACTCTCTCGCTCGCACACACACTCACTCACACTCTCCCGCTTGCACACACTCATTCGCTTGCACTCTCGCTCGCACACTCGCATACCCTTTCACTCACCCTCTCACTCTCACATTCTCTCTCTCTCTCTCTCACACACACACAGACACACACTCTCTCTCTCACATACACTCACACTCACACACACACTCTCTCTCGCTCTTTCTCACACACACACACACACACTCTCACATACACTCACACTCTCTCTCTCACACACACACAAACTCTCTCTCTCTCTCTCTCACACACACACACACATATACATCCACCCCGCAGGAAAGAGCCCGGGATTATGAGAAAACCCATACTACAGCAGGCTGCCACTGGCCATTGAAATGTTTAGCACCCAGGGGTGAGGCAGTGTGATGGTGTGTTATGTATGCGGGTGTCGACGCTGACTGGGAATGGTGTTGGAACATTTACCTGTTCACTCCTCACGCTGTACATGGTGAGTTTGCTTCAGTGTATATCTTTCCCAGAGGTGATCCAAGCCCACTATTTGTAGATTACGGCTTGGGTCACTTTTAAGTTCGGTGCCTTAAAGTAGTTCAGATCCACCCCGCGCTCAGCGCACTCCTGTGCCTTAGAACCGAACACCCTCAGTGAGTTTACAGTGTTGAGCAGCGCTTTGCACAGATGCCTGGGTTCGGCAGGAGAAGGGTTGGGGCTTCTCCCTGCTTCACCCCCTCTTCCCCAGCGCTGTGGGAAAAAGCAGCTAGTCGATGGAGCAGAGTGATGGAGCAAAGGTGCAAGGAAGCCACAAATCTTCAGGCACCTTGCTAGCTGTGTGTGGGATCTCATGAACTTATGCCATCTCCGCTGCCAGTGCACCTGGTGTTCCTGTGTCTGGCTCAGGGCCCCAGGGAGGGTCAGTGTGACCAGGAACAGCCCAGTGATCAGTATGAGGCATGCTGCTCCCTCCTGTTCCATCAATCCCTATGCTCTTTTTCCCACTTCACTGCGTGTCCTGGGAATATTCCCGGCTGCTGACTCATGGGGGCCAGGAATGTTTGGAGCTGCCTCCCTCCCCTCCGTTCCCGGGTTCACATACACTCCACAGCCCGGTGAGCTGAGACCTCAGACGCTAAAAGTTTGAACACTAATTTTTTTTTATGCTCATTGTTACTTTGAGAAAGGGTGTAATCAGAATTAAACAGTTTGAAATCTGCCATACTCCACCAAGCTTGTGTGACTCGGTGAATTAAAGGTGTCTTGAGTAGATGAAACTCAGTGAGGGCTGTTCGCAACAATGAAGACATTCAGCCCATTGAGAATCCTCCACCACTCCATCATAGCTGATTTATTATCCCTTTCAACCCTACCCTTCTGCCTTCTCCCCATAACCTTTGATACCCTTACTAATCAAGAACCTCTCAACCCCCACTTTAAATATACCCAATGACTTGGCCTCCACAGCTGTCCATGGCAATGAATTCCACACACTCTGCACCCTCCAGCTATAGAAATTCCTCCTCATCTCTGTTCTAAAGGGGTCTCCTTGTATTCTGAGGCTACCCTCTGGTTCTAGACTCTCCCAGCTTTGGAAACGTTCTGTCCACCAGATGAGGACTCGTTCCTACTGGGGCAGGTGAGGGAGTGTGTGCAGCATTGACGGACGGGGGGAGGGAGAGGGTGGGGAAGGGCGGCTGCACTCTGTGCCCTCACTCCTCGGAGCTGGATCCAGGGTGACGTGGCATTCTTACAGAACACTGCCAGGCTCAGCATACACCTAGGGGACAACAGGCACTGGCGTCAGGCAAGTAGGTTGAAGCCAGAGAATAGACTGTGAGGTAGAGGTGCAGAGGTTTCTCTGGGAGCAAGAAGGTTCCCTGTGTTCCGAAAGTACAAACAGTTCATGCAGGTAAGAACAGTTGTTGGCTTCACCGGTACTGGGACAGAGAGAAAACATTGGGGTTAAGTTTGAAAGTGAGTGCGAGAGAGATGGATAGGACAGAGTGAGTCTGTGATGGGGAAAGATGAGATTGCTCAGATAATCCCAGGGCTCTGGAGCAAGGTCCATGAGGGGCAGAGAAGTCTTTCATTGCCATAAGTGGGGTAATAGATAACTAGATAGCCAATAAAGGGCACCTGGGATACGGCAGGTAATTCCCGTCCTATGAATCCAAACTTAGTGGGAGCAGCTTGCTGGGCAACATGGTCAGCATAGATGAGTTGGGCCAAAGGGCTGTTTCCATGCTGTAGGACTCCAATAAAAAATGCTCTGAGGCAAACTATCTACTGGTAGGGGTTGATTGGGATAGTCAGCCTGGCTCTGCTGGTGCGTGGCTGTGTTAATTTGCTTAGAGATAGTGAAGATCCCCATCTACTGCCCTGCAGTCATCAATATACTAATAATTCCACACAAAAAAGTAGTCCAATTCATCACACCAGGTCGGCCCTTGACGCTATTCTGCTGTCAGTCTCTGATCATTCCCTATTGAAGCAGTGTTTAATACTACAGAATATATCCCAATAACTTCCCTATTCTGACATTAGGCTCAAAGCCTTGTAATTGTCGGGCTCTATAGTAGTGACAGTACTCTACTCTACTATAGTGTTCCTGACTGTGATGGATCTCTGAAGGACTGACACAGTTGAGACGCTGTTCCTTTACGGCTACTGCCATTTGATAATTCTATTTCTTTATTTAAATAAATGAAGTGATACAATTTGATAAATCTCTCCTTTTGCTGGGGCTGGTGTTTTCAGCCTGGGAACAGCTCCCTCCTCCCCGCTCCCTGCTTGGTCCACTGCCCAGGGCTGGGTGAGTGGTTGAGCTACCTCTTGGAAGGGCCAGGCCAGCTGCGCAGACTCATGCACTTGGAGATGTGTCCCTCAGCAATGCTGTGCTCAAAGCGGCGGCTGCAGGAAGGGCACTGCATGAAGTCCGGGCGGTTTGCGCCCGCTGGTGCTGTTTGAGCCGCCTTCCTGCGGCGGTACACCTCCAACTCGGCCTGCTGGGCAGCGTGCAGCATCCGGATAAAGGAATCGTGCTTCTTCTTCCAGTTGACTTTCTGTGCCAAGGATGAATGGGAAAAGATCTATTTCAGTACCCTCCACAGTGAGCCAAGACCACCCGTCCCCACACACACAGGCAGCAGTTTACAACATCATGTGTCTATCCTGTCAACCAAGACTGTCCTGAAGGACGGGTCTGGACAACACTCCAATACAGAGTGTAGAGAATACTGGGATCAGTACTGGTGGAGACGTGCCTGTCACTGTATAACACCAGGTTACAGTATCAGTGGGTCATGAACAGAAACAAATCTGCAGATACTGGTGGAGGTCTTGAGCAGCACACACAAAATGCTGGAGGAATTCAGCAGGTCAGGCAGCATCTATGGAGGGATATGAACAGTTGACATTTTGGGCCGAGACCCTTCACCTGGATTGGAAAGGAAGGGGGCAGAAGCCAGAATAAGAGGATTTTGATAGGAGAGAACAGTGGACCATGGGAGAAAGAGAACAGACACCAGAGGGGGGTGATGGACAGGTAACGAGAAGGGGTGAGAGGGTAACCAGAATGGAGAATGGGAAAAGAGAAGTGGGAGAGGAGAGGAAATCGATGTTCATGCCGTCAGTTAAGACAGAATATGAGGTGTAGCTCCTGAAACCTGAGAACGACCTCATTGTTGCATTAGAAGCCGTGGACAGACTTTGTCAGAATGGGAATATGAAGTGAGTTACCGTCGGAAAATTCTACCTTGTATAGCGGACAAAGTAAAGGTGCTTGACGAAGAGGTGCCAGAAACTACATCAGGTCGTAACGATGTAGAGGAGGCCACACTGGGAACAGCAGGTACAGTAGATAACCTCAATAAACTTGCAGGCGAAATGTTGCATCACCTGAAAAGATTATTCGGGACCCAGAATAGTAGCGAAGGAGGAGGTGAATAGAGGGCCGTTCTTCTGGTTGGCTGCTGGTGGCCAGTGGTGTTCTGCAGGAGTCTGTATTGGGACAGCTTCTCTTCGCAATATAGGTCAACGATTTGGAAGATGGAATTGATGGCTGTGTGGCCAAGTTTGCAGACGATACAAAGATGGGGCAGGTGGTGTTGAGCAAGCAGAAAGTCTACAGGAAGACTGATTATGAGAATGGGCAAAGAAGTGGCTGATGGAATATAGAGTAGGAAAGTGTATGGTCATGCTCTTGATAGAAGGAATAGAGGCATAGGCTCTTCTAAACGGGGCAAATTCAGAAATCGAGCGATCTCTGCGGAAAGTGAAATGCGTGTGCGGGGGAGTGGGGGTTGCTGTGGAAGATGAACTTGCTGGCAGGATCCCGTTGGAGATGGCGGAAGTTAGGGAGAATATTGTGCTACTCCGGCTTCTGCCCCCCCCCACCCCCTTTCTAGGCCTGATAAAGGGGCTCAGCCCTAAACGTCGACTATTCATTACTCTCTATAGATGCCACCTGACCTGCTGAGTTCTTCCAACATTTTGTGTGCGTTCCACGGTGTCGTTGGGACCGGGCCTATCTCTATAACACCAGGGCATAGTACCGGCGGGGATGGCTTGTCTCTATGACACCGGGGCATAGTACCGGTGGAGATGGCTTGTCTCTATGACACCGGGGCATAGTGCCGGTGGAGATGGCTTGTCTCTATGACACCGGGGCATAGTACCGGTGGAGATGGCTTGTCTCTATGACACCGGGGCATAGTACCGGTGGAGATGGCTTGTCTCTATGAAATCGGGTATAGTGCCGGTGGAGACGGCATGTCTCTATGACACCGGGTATAGTACCGGTGGAGACGGCATGTCTCTATGACACCAGGGCATAGTACCGGTGGAGATGGCTTGTCGCTATGACACCGGGGCATAGTACCGGTGGAGATGGCTTGTCTCTATGACACCGGGGCATAGTACCGGTGGAGATGGCTTGTCTCTATGAAATCGGGTATAGTGCCGGTGGAGACGGCATGTCTCTATGACACCGGGTATAGTACCGGTGGAGATGGCATGTCTCTATGACACCGGGGCATAGTGCCGGTGGAGACGGCATGTCTGTATGACACCAGGGCATAGTACCGGTGGAGACGGCATGTCTCTATGACATCGGGTATAGTACCGGTGGAGATGGCTTATCTCTATGACACCGGGTAAAGTACCGGTGGAGACGGCATGTCTCTATGACACCGGGTATAGTACCGGTGGAGACGGCATGTCTCTATGACACCGGGACATAGTGCCGGTGGAGATGGCATGTCTCTATGACACCGGGGCATAGTGCCGGTGGAGACGGCATGTCTCTATAACACCGGGGCATAGTGCCGGTGGAGATGGCATGTCTCTATGACACCGGGTATAGTACCGGTGGAGACGGCATGTCTCTATGACACCGGGTATAGTACCGGTGGAGACGGCATGTCTCTATGACACCGGGTATAGTGCCGGTGGAGACGGCATGTCTCTATGACACCAGGGCATAGTGCCGGTGGAGACGGCTTGTCTCTATGACACCGGGACATAGTGCCGGTGGAGACGGCATGTCTCTATGACACCGGGACATAGTACCGGTGGAGACGGCATGTCTCTATGACACCGGGTATAGTACCGGTGGAGACGGCATGTCTCTATGACACCGGGACATAGTGCCGGTGGAGACGGCATGTCTCTATGACACCGGGACATAGTACCGGTGGAGACGGCATGTCTCTATGACACCGGGACATAGTGCCGGTGGAAACGGCATGTCTCTATGACACCGGGACATAGTACCGGTGGAGAAGGCATGTCTCTATGACATCGGGTATAGTACCGGTGGAGATGGCTTATCTCTATGACATCGGGACATAGTGCCGGTGGAGACGGCATGTCTCTATGACATCAGGGCATAGTACCGGTGGAGATGGCTTGTCTCTATGACATCGGGTATAGTGCCGGTGAAGACGGCATGTCTCTATGACACCGGGTATAGTACCGGTGGAGACGGCATGTCTCTATGACATCGGGTATAGTACCGGTGGAGATGGCTTATCTCTATGACATCGGGACATAGTGCCGGTGGAGATGGCATGTCTCTATGATATCGGGTAAAGTACCGGTGGAGACGGCATGTCTCTATGACACCGGGTATAGTGCCGGTGGAGACGGCCTGCCACTGTATAACACTGGGGTACGGTACCCCAGTGCATTTTTTTAACCAGCCCTTTGAAACTTGATTCAAGAGCTTGTGAGAGTATTTCTGAGACCCGCTCCCAACACACTCCTGTGCCATCCTTTGGGTGGAAACTGGTTAGTTTGGCACAATGAGAGGGTGGAACAGCGTGTATCCTCTCTTACATTCACTTCTGCCCTCAGTTCTTGTTCTAAGCCTCTGCATTTCGGGTTTCTAACAACCCCAGAGTTCCATAATTTTTGCAATTCCCACAGAGAGATGAGAGACAGCCTGAGAACTGAAACACTCCATGCCAGACTCCTTTGTACCCTGTCCAGCCACTGGACAGAGATCTTCGCCTGTGGTCTAGCCAATGTTTACCAACATGTTTACTCGGACATTTTCTGCTCTGGCTCACACACAAAATGCTGGAGGAACTCAGCAGGTCAAACAGCAGCTATCGAAAGTTGACGTTACCGGCCGAGACTGATGAAGGTCTGACCGGCTGATTTTCTCCAGCTTTTTTTTTGTGTGTTTTACTCTGGATTTCCACCAACTGCAGAATCTCTTATGTTTATGACTCTGCTCTGACTCATTAAGCAAGTCTTCTTCACCTTTAGAGTACTCTCTGGGGCCCAACACCAGTGAGACTTTCCAAAGTGCAAAACCTCCCACAAGTTGAGGCCCTTCCGTCCCGTGCTGACCTGTTACCCTGCCTAGTCCCATCGATCCGTACTTGGACCATGCCCCTCCCATCCACGTACCTATCCAAACTTCTCATCAATGTTGAAACCGAACCCGCATTTACCACTTCCGCTGGCAGTCCTTCCACACTCTGACCACCTTCGGAGTAAAGATCCCCTTCATCTTCCCCTTAAATATTTAACCTTTCACTCTTAACCCCACTACCTCGAGTTCTAGTCTCACCCAAGCTCAGTGGGAAAAGCCTGCTTGCGTTTAACCTATCTATACCCCACCTAATTTTATATACCTCTATCAAATCTCCCTTCATTCTCCAACCCTCCAGAGAACAAAGTCTTAACCTATTCAACCTTTCCTTGTCATCTCGGGTCCTCAAGTCCTGGTAAAATCCTTGTAATTTTTCTCTATACTCTTTCAATCTTATTGACATCTTTCCTGTAAGTACGTGCCCAGAACTGCACACAATGTTTTCTTTCGCCAAATTTGGAGTATTGTGTGCAATAATATTCCACGCTGTATATACCCCACCTACATCCAAGTCGCTAATATGAATCACAAACCAGAAGGGCCCCAGCCGCGATCTGTGCGGTGTACCACTGGTCACAGACTTCCGGTCAGCGAGATGTCCATCCATCGCCACCACGCCGCCTCCGGTTACCGAGGCCGTGTTGTGTCCATTTAACCAGCATGCCCACCCACTACAGTATACGGCTTCAGCAGGTGGGGTAAACCAGGTGAGGGTAGCCGGCGGGCCCCATACCCCTGTGAGATGGGGACATTTTTGCCCTAGCATGTGATGTCAGCTCCGGCGCCGTGGACGAATGAGATCCACCGGCCAGGAAAGCGGTTCTGCAACGCTTCGTTGAAAGCGAAGCGCCTGACAAGGCACAGAAGTCATGATCTTCCACTGCAATCAAGGAAGCCCCCAATTGTGACTATTACTCGTACCACTGGACCCAGACCTCTGAGGTCGAGAGAGAATTGTCCTAATGCAATGGCGTTTCCATTTCAGAAGGACTCTCCCGCGCAGGTTTCAAAAACTGTCGGACAATCAATCACTCTTAGGCAATGGACTCCTGGACAGGTTTGTTGTGTCACATCCTCCCGTCCCCCTGTACCCCTTCTGGGGAAGCCCCTTTCCTCACCGGTATCGGAACAATCTTGTGGCTGCATTGATAGTTCTCCAGATCCGTCCCCTTGGCCCTCTTTTGCGCAGAGTCGTATATTTTCCGTTTCCGCTTGTACACCTTCTTACAGATCTCCATGTGTGTGTCGAGTCGATCCAGAACGAATCGGCGGCCGCAGTACGAGCAGTGAGACTTCTCCTCGGGGGAGTAGTGTCCGTCCCAGCCCACATCCCCGCTCTGCACGCCGTCTCCGCGCTCTGTCTCATCAACTTCCGTGTTCCGTGAGTTCTGCTTCACTTCGGCTGGACTCTCGGTGTAACCTGCAAATGGGTTTGAGTGGTCGCAGTCGTCTTCTGCGACCTGCGGGCTCTCGTCTCTGACTGCTGCCCCTCTGTCTCTCCCTCCTTCCCTCCTGTCACTCTCTCCTCCCGCCCAGTGGCCATTTGCACTCTCCCAGTTTCCGCCACCCACTCGACTGTCTCCCCTCACCCTCACTCTATCCCTCAGCCTCACTTCTCTATCTATTTCACCCAGCCTTTCTTTCTCCGACCTCTCCCACTTCTCCCTTTTGATCCTCTCCCTCGCCCTTCCTCTCTCTTCCCTCTCACTCCCTATTTCTCTTTTCGCTCGCTCGCCCTCCGACCAATGCCTCCCTGAGCTTTCCCCTTCTGATCTTTTTGACCTGTCCCCTGTTCTTCTTGACCTTTGCCTCTCTGATCGCCTTCTCTCTGACCTCTCCCTATCCCCTTCTGACCCCTCTCTCTCTGACCTCTCCCCCTCTGAACTTCCCCCTTCTGACCTCTCCCCCTCCGACCTGTGCTTCCCCAAACTGTCCCTCCTCTCCCTCTGCCACCCCCTCTCCCTCTCCCACTCCCTCTCCATCCTCATTATCTCGACGCCTTCTGCCCCCTCTTCGTCCTCCTCAGCCTCCCGCTGCCTCTGGATGCCCCTCAGCTCCGCCTCGATCCTCCTCAGCTGCTGCTCGATGACGTTCTCCCTGCTGCGTCCCTGGTCTGCCAGTGAGCAAGGCTGGGGCCGCTGCCCTGCCCGACCTCGGTGGCGAGGTCGCGGCGGCTCGAGCTCCGTCTCCCTGGCCCTGTCGCTGGGGGCTTTGTGCGGAGAGGGACGGTAGGTGACGCCAGGCCATGGCGGGGCTTCCTGTCGCAGGAGCCTCTGCCAGTCCGATCCAGGGCCCCCTGGGCTGACGTCGCTGCAGGGTCCGGCTGTTCTGTCGATGGGCTTCAGGGGCTGGGACCTGTCGATTCCCGGGCACCGCTTGGACCCAGGTAACCAACTGGGCTGTTGCTCTTCGGCGCGGTAAGGCTGTGGCGGGCGGGGAGCCTGGGGGAGGCAGGTGGCCCGTAGTCGGAGCAGAGCCTGGTGGTACTGCTGTCGGTATATGGCCGTCAGTTTCGCCTGTCTCTCCTTCTCCAGCCTCTGCTGCAGCCGCTCCCTCAGCACATCCAGTTTGGAAAAGCTGGGGGTTTCAGAGCTGATGGGGGGCAGCTTGCTGGAGCCCCTCCCCCTGCCGATGGGGGAGAGTGGGTCGATCTGTAGATAGGGGCCCATGGGCCAAACGGCCATTAACTGGCCCAGTGATCTGTGAGGGTAAGGAGAGCGAGATTATTGTTGGGTGGAGAGGGGATGGGAGGTGGAGGAGCCAGGGCAGAGGAAGTGGGACGGGGAGATAAGACAAGGGCGGGGGCTGCGAGGAAGGGGAGACCTGACAGAAGAACCTTCATTCACAACCCCCTGCCCAACGAGGTCAGCCATAGTGTCTGTGTGGAAACAATCTCCAGAAACCCTTGGGATCCATGGCACATTGGTATCTAAGAAGAGTCGCACTGTGGGAAAAGCAGCACTGCGGCTTACACTGAGGGAGGGGTGGTAATGAGGGAGCGTCGGTACAAATGGGGGATCACACTGCGGGAGAAGCAATGCTGAGGGAGCGCCGCACTCTAGAAGTAATCAGTACTTAGAGAGGACCACACTGTGGCTGGGACGGTAATGAGGTTGCGTCGTTTGTTCAGCGGGTCGGTAGTGAGGGAGTTTACGACAATGCCAGAGCACACGGGGGAAGTTAAGGTACTCAGGTAACCCACTGCCCTTCCACCTTGCTAACGTTGGCGACGTCTGTCCCTCCAATTCACTTTGACCATTGACTGTATAACCCGGCGCAGAGATCCGTTCTGCTTCTGTAGCCTCATTGGAAGATCCCTGCATTCCCCCTCCCCCCGTGAATCTCTATATTCAGAGCTGTGACTCCCGCTCCTGACTTAAATCCTCCACGTCACACCTGAAACTTGTACAGCTCGGAACTTTAAGCTCCCAACCCTCTAAAACACCATCGTAGGGATCAGCTGACGTCTCCGACAGCCTCCCTCATCACCCTGGTCCCGAACCGAACTCTCTGCCCTGCCCATTCGACCATTTGTCCTTTAGATCTGGCTCAGTCTCCCCACCTGCGGCCCAATGCTCCAGTCGCCATCGACTCCTGTATACTGTATATCCATTCCCCAAGTCTAACTGATATGCGGAGAAATTTCTTTAGCCAGAGGGTGGTGAATTTGTGGAATCTGTTACCACAGGCAGCTGTGGGGGCCAGGTCGTTTGGGTGTATTTAAGGCATCAAAGGTTACGGGGAGTGGGGCTGAGGAGAGGGAAAAAGGGAACAGCCATGATTGAAAGTCGGAGCAGAATCGATGGTCCAAATGGCCTATTTCTGCTCCTATGTCTTATGATATAACTGCTCACCAGTTACTTGGTGAATGCCGTCCTCAATTTGAAACCCCGGGCAAAGTCATTCCTTTCTGGCGGGGGGGGGGGGGGGGGAGGTGGCGGGGAGGTTGGAGTGAATGGAGAAGATCAACTGTTGTTAGTGCCCTGGGGGCATCTGGGCCCAGCGCGTTATCCACTTTTTCACGTGCTGAACTTCCGCATCTCCCGACCTCCTCCCAAAATAGACAACACCTCTTTAATATCCCCAATTGACTACTAATTTCACTTCCCTCACCCCCATCCCTTCTCTCCCCCATTCCACCCCTTCCCTCTCTCCATCGCACCCCCCATCCCTCTCTCCAACGCTCACTCCCCCAAGGAAATTTTTCTCGGAAAGTAGTTTTTACAGACCTGGGACCTGTTCCTTCTGCAGCTACATCGGGTCTGGATACCGATCCGGTTTCTCTCAGATTCCCCGTGTCTCTGATCTGGTTACACCCATATACTTTTTCCCTAACCCTGTTTCTCTCTCCGATCCGGTTTATGTGCTTCTGTTTCTGTGATCAGGTTACACTCCGATACTGTTTCCTTGACCCGGTTTCTCTTTCCGATCCGATTACACTCTGAATCGGTTACACTCCGATCCAGTTACACGCAGATACTCTTTCTCTGACCCTCCGATCTAGTTACTCGGGTCTCTGTCAGTTTCCTGTTGTTTACACCGGTTGCCGGGATACTGCATGATGTCACCTGACCTGTTGCTGCTTTCCGAAGCAACGGAAAGAAGCGGCAAAGATGCGTACCGAACGATACATCCCATAATGATTTTCAGAAGGCTGTTGACAAGGTGCAGCATATGAGGCTGCTAAATAAGACATTATATGGTAATACAGGAAAGATACTATCGTGAATTGAAGATTGGCAAAAGGGAAAGAGTGGGGAAAATGGAGCCTTTTCTAATTGGCTGCCGGTGACGAGTGGTGCTCCGTGGGGGGATCTGAGTTGGGACCGTTTCCTTTCACATTAAATGCCAATGATTTGGATGACGGAACTGATGCCTTTGTTGTCAAGTTTGCGGACGATACGTAGATAGGTGAAGGGGCAGGTAGGGTTGAGGAACTGGGGAGTGTGCGGAAGGACTTAGGTTAAGAGAATGGACCAAGAAGTGGCAGACGGAATACAGTGTAGATGAAGCACTTTGGTAGATTTTCTAAACGGGGAAAAATTTCAGAAATTAGAGGTGCAATATTCCCTAAGGGTTAACTGCAGTTGGAAGGTAAGTGCAATGTTTCCATTCATTTCGAGAAGACAAATATGAACGCAGGGATGTAATGCTGAACGATTGGTCATACCCCACGGAGTATTGTGAGCAGATTTGGGCTCCTCATTTAAGAAAAGATGATCTGCATTGGTCCAGAGGAGGTTCAGGAGAATAATCCCAAGAATGAAAAGGTTAACGTATGAGGCGCGATTAGTGGCCTGTACTCGTTGGAGTTTAGATCAATGAGCGAGGATCTCATTGAAGCCTATTGAATATTGAAAGTCATGGATACATGGTCGGAGAGAGGATGTTCCCTATACTCAGGGAGTCTAGAAGCAGAGGGCACAGTATGAAAGTCATCCCTTTAGAACAGAGATGAGGAAGTTCGTTTAGCCAGAGGGTGGTGAATCTGTGGAATTCATTGTCAATTTAAGCGGGTTTTAATTGGTTCTTTATTAGTCAGGGTGCCAAAGGTTACGGGGAGAAGACAGGAGAATGGAGTAGAGAAGGATACTAAAGCCATGATAGAATGGCGGAGCAGATTCGGTGGGCCAAATGGCCTAAATGGCTCCCGTATCTTATTGTCTTTTAATATCAGAGCGAGCCCTACACCAAACCCGGGGGCGTCCGCGCTTTGAGGCGTGGAGGGATTATTACCCCAGTGAGGGTCAGCACTCTGGGGCAGAGATGAACCCGTCCTTCAGTAAGGAACATCTCCCTGGGGTGGCGACAAGATCTTTGCGAAATGGGTTTAGTTTTGTTTACCCCATAATGACAGTTCCGGCCCACCCCGGACGTTCTCTCTTCTCCCATGGGGGCAGAAGATACAATCGTCTGAAAAGATGTACCACCAGACCCAAGGACAGCTTTCTACCCTGCTGTTGTCAGACTAGTAAACAGCTCCCTTGTACGATAAGTTTGACTCTTATCCCCATTATCTATCCCTTTGTGATCCTGCACGTTATAATTTACCTGCACTTTTTCTGATAGTTTTACACTATATTCTGCTTTGTTATTGTTTTCCCTCAGTGCCTTGTATGCCAAGACAAGCTTTTCACTGTATCTCGATAGATGCTACAATAATAAATCAATTCAAGTTCCTCTGAAATGTGGACTGAGTTGCAGGCGTGTTGCAATGGTGCTTAGCGGCCAGTAGTTTTGTGGATGAACCTAACACAGGCGGTATGGTGGGCGGTACAGACGGGTGTCTAAGATCACCGCAGCAGCCAGGTGAAGTGGGAGCCGGATGAGGAATAGCTGGTGGAGTGTGAGAGGCTGAGCGGCGAATGCACCGTCTCATTCTGACACTGATGCAGACCCTGTTCCTCCACCTGGAGCTGCATATCCGGTCTTTCTTCGGTCTCGAACCCCTTTCAACCATTGTCCACTGGTTTGTGTTTTTTTTTAAATTTTTTAAAATAAGTTTTGATCAAAAAGTCACACAACGTGGAAACGGGACCTTCGGCCCAACCCATCCATGCTAACCAAAATGTCTATCTGAGCTAGTATTATTTGCCCACATTGCTGCACACTGCGAACAAACCTGCCATTAGCCCAGTATTCTGCCTTCGAATTCGACCTTCCAACGTGAATCACTTCACGCTTTTCCGGGTTGAACTCCATCTGCCTCTTGTATGCCCAGCTCTGCATCCTGTCAATGTCCCGCTGTTCCCTACAACTTGAGGGCCCAAGTTATAGAGAAAGGACTTTATTCACTGGAGCGCAGGAGAATGAGAGGAGATTTGATAGGGGTATACAACATTATGATGAGGAGTGTGGATAAAGTAACCAGTCTTTTTCCACTGAGGTCGGGTAAGACGAGAATTAGAGATCATGGGTTAAGGATGAAAGGTTAAATGTTTAAGAGGGATCTCTTCACTCAGGGTGTGGAACAAGCTGCCACCGGAAGTGGTGGATACAGGTTCGATTTCAACATTGAAATATGAATAAATACAAAGATGGAAAGGGGTATGGAGGGAACTATGGTCTATGGGACTAGACTGAACAATTGTTCTGCGTGGACTAGATAGGCGGTATCTCCTACTTCTGCATTGTACTTCTCTACGACAATCCTCTGCACAACTCCACCAAGCTTCGTGTATCTGCAAACTTGTTGCCATGTTGATTCCCAAGAGGACCTACTCTCTCCCTAATTATTCTTTTGCTTTCGATATACCTGTGGAATTTCTTAGGGATTCTCTTCTTGTCTTCTTTTTGCCTTCCTGGTATTCCCCGTCGGTACCATTACAGTTATAATTCTACAGAGATCCACTTAATCCCAGCTGCCCGTAGAGTCAGAAAGCACACCTGATCTAGTCTGGGCCGAACTGTTATTTTGCCTGGTGCCAGCTCCTGGATTCGGTTCCCGTCAGGTGAAGGTTTGTCCAGATCAGACCCACTTGCAGCCGTTTCTCCCAACGCTCCATGCGATCCATGTCCCGTTGCATCTTTAACGTGCCTCCTTCAACTGCTGGGTCGGCTGCAGAATCGATGATCGCACCTGCCCACATTCCCAAACTCGTTCCCGACTCCGGAGTTGTTGGGACTCACGTTGTCGCTGTACAAGAGGTTGGTGACACGGACTTGGGGGTATTGTGTGTGGTTCTGGTCACAAAGATGTTACCCGGACTGCAGGGCTTGAGCTTTCAGTGGAGACTGGACAGACAGGCCGGGACTATTTTCCCACTGAGTGAAGGAGGCTGAGGGGTGACCTTATAGAGGTTTAAAAAATCATGAGGTGCGGAGGAAAGGACGGCCATTGTTTTCTGCGGGAGCGGGAATTTAAAACTAGAGGGCACAGAATTAAGATAAGAGGGGAAAGATTAAAGCAGAGATTGATAGATTCTTTAATAATAAGGGTTCAAAGGTTACAGGGAGAAGGCAGGAGAAAGGGGCTGAGAGGGGTAATAAATCAGCCATGGTGGAATGACGGAGCAGACTTGATGGGGCCGAATGGCCTAATTCTAGTCCTGTGTCTTATGGTCTTATTTAAAGGGGAACAGAAAAACATTTTTTTTTCCACGCAGAACGTGGCGGGTGTGTGGAACGAACTGCCGGAAAAGGCACAATTGCTACGATTAAAATACACTTGGACAGGTACATGAATTGGCAAGGGTTAGAGTGGATATGGGCAAATGTGGGAAATGGGGCAGAGAAAGAAAGAAATGAGCTTTATTTGTCCAATACTTCGAAACATCAAAACACACCGTGAAATGCGTAGTTTGCGGCAATGACCAACACAATCCGAGCATGTGCCGGGGGTAACCCACAAGTATCGCCATACTTCTGGCGCCAACATAGCAAGCCCAGAACCTAACCTGTAGGTCTTTGAAACGTGGGAGGGAACCCACTCGGTCACGGGGAGAACGTACGAACTCCTTACGGACAGCAGCAGGAATCGAACCCATACAGTATCTATAATCCGTGGTGCTGTCAAGCGATTACACAACCCTGCGCTATCACGCCTTCCCCGACAATAAGATTTCATTGTGGGCATCATTTCTGTGACATTATGTCAAGGAAATCGGGCAAAGGCAATACAGTTTGTGAAAGAAGGTGTTTGTTCAACTCATGCGGGGCGGTGGGGAGGGGGGGGGTGTTTCTGCTATGCTCCGGATAAGAGGACAGTGTTCTATACCAGAAGGCATATGATAAGGTACCACATCAAAGGCGATTGTAGAAAACGTACTCATGGTGTAGGAGGGAACAGGTAATACTATCTGGGTAACAGAGTAACACATAATATTTTGGAGGAATTGAGCAGGGGAGGGCTAACGGGAAACAGAGGGTGGCCATACGCAGGTTTGGAATAACTAGAACATGAGGAAAATGTGAAATTGTCAGTTTAGGGCGGAGAATTCGGGCTGGTGAAAGATGGTCAGACAGATATGGGTATCCTTGTGCGTGACCTACAGAGGTGAGTGTGCAAAGCAACTCACTGATCTAAATTCGATTCTGACCGAAGTCTGCAAGGAGTTTGTGCATTCTTCCCGTGACAGGGTGGGTTTCCTCCAGGTGCTCCAGTTTCTTCCCATATCCCAAAGATTTACGGGTCAGGATTAGTAAATTCTGGGCATGCTGTGCTTGCGCCGGAAGTATGGCGACACTTTCGGACCGCCCCCGGCGCATCCTCGGACTGTTGGCTGTTCACACGAGCGTTCCATTAAGAACGTTACCGGGACGTTCCGTTTACTGTAGGACTGTTGTACAGGGCCTTGGTGAGACCACCGGCGGAGTGTGGTTTATAGTATCGGCCTGTTCATTTATCTGAATGGTCATGGTGGGGAGAAGGGGGGCGGGGAGCTGGGCTTGGAGGAGAGAGAGAGAGAGAGAGAGAGGCGACAACTCAAACAACCCGAGGAACGTAAGTGCGGAGAGGGAGAAAGTGGAACCAGCTATCATAGAACATAGAAATCTACAGCAAATTACAGACCCTTCGGCCCACAATGTAACCTACTCTAGAAACTGCCTAAAATTTCCCTACCGCATACCCCTCTATTTTTCTAAGCTCCATGTACCTATCTAAAAGGCTCTTAAAAGACCCGATTGTATCCGCCTCTACCACTGTCGCTGGCAGTGCAGTCCACGCACCCACCACTCTCTGAGTGAAAAACTTACCCCTGACATCTCCCTTGTACCTAATTCCAAGCACCTTAAAACTATGCCCCCTCGTGTTAGCCATTTCAGCTCTGGGGAAAAAAAGCCTCTGCTAATCACACGATCAATGCCTCTCATCATCTTATACACCTCTGTCAGGTCATATCACCTCCTCCGTCGCTCCAAGGAGAAAAGGCCAAGTTCACTCAACCTATTCTCGTAAGGCGCGCTCTCCAATCCAGGCAACATCCTCGTAAATCTCCTCTACACTCTCTCTATAGTATCCACATCCTTCCTGTAGTGAGGTTACCAGAACTGAACACAGTACTCCAAGTGGGGTCTAACCCAGGTCTTATATAGCTGTAACATTATCTCAGGGCTCTTGAACTCAATCCCACGGTGGATGAAGGCCAACACACCATACGCATTCTTAACAACACTGTCGACCTGCGTAGCAGCTTTGAGTGTCCTGTGGACACGGACTGCAAGATCTCTCTGATCCTCCAAACTGCCAAGAGTGTTACCATTAATATTATATTCTGTCTTCAAATTTGACCTCCCAAAGTTAACTACTCCACACTTATCTGGGTTGAACTCCATCTGCCATTTCTCAGCCCAGTTTTGCATCCTATCTGTAATCTCTGACAATTCTCCAGACTATCCGCAACACCCCCAACGTTTGTGTCATCAGAAAACTTACTAACCCATCCCTCCACTTCCTCATCCAGGTCATTTATAAAAATCATAAAGACGAGGAGTACCACAACAGATCCCTGAGGCACACCACTGGTCACCGACCTCCATGCAGAATATGACCCATCTACAACTACTCTTTGCCTTCTGTGGGCAAGCCAGTTCTGGATCCATAAAGCAAGGTCTCCTTGAATCCCACACCTCCTTACTTTCTGAATGAGCCTTGCATGGGGAACATGATCAATTGCTTTACTGAAATCCATATACACTACATCCACTGTTCTACCTTCAATGTAATTTGTTATATCCTCAAATAATTCAATCAGGCTCGTAAGGCATGACCTGCCCTTGACAAAGCCATGCTGACTATCCCTAACCAGATTATGTCTTTCCAAATGCTCATAAATCCTGCCTTTCAGGATCTTCTCCAATAACTTGCCCACTACTGAAGTAAGACTCATTGGTCTATAATTTCCTGGGTTATCTCTACTCACTTTCTTGAACAGGGAACAACATTTGCAACCCTCCACTCCTCTAGTTCTTCTCCTGTCCCTATTGATGATGCAAAGATCATCGTCAGAGGCTCAGCAATCTCCCCCCTCGCTTACCACAGTAGTCTGGGATATATCTCGTCTGGACCCAGCAACTTATCTAAATGCTTTTCAAATTATCCAGCACACCCTCTGTCTTAATAAGCGTTTCAGTCCGCTGTAACTCTCCACAATTGCCAAAGTCCTTTTCATCGGTGAATACTGAAGCAAATTACCCATTGAGTACCTCCGCTACCTCCTCCGACTCCATGCACATGTTTCCACTATAGCACCTGATTGGTCCTATTCTCACATGGCTCATCCTGTTGCTCTTCACATACTTGTAGAATGCCTTGGGGTTTTCCTTAATCCTTCTCGCCAAGGCATTTTCATGGCCCCTTCTGACTCTCCCAATTTCATTCTTAAGCTCTTTCCTGGCAACTTTGTAATTTTCTAGAGCTCTAACAGTACCCAGTTTCTTAAACCTTTCTTAAGCTTTTCTTCTTAACTAGATTTTCTACATCCTTTGTGCACCATGGTTCTTTTACCCTGCCATCCTTTCCCTGCCTCAATGGAACATACCTATGCAGAATGCCATGCAAATATTCTCTGAATATTTGCCACATTTCTGCCGTGCATTTCCCTGAGAACATCTGCTCCCAATTTATGATCCCAAGTTTTTGCCTGAGAGCATCATATTTCCCCCTACCCCAATTAATTTTTTTCCCCAAATAGTTTGCTCCTATCCCTCTCCAGCGCTATGGTAAAGGAGACAGAGTTGTGATCACTGCCTCCAAAATGCCCTCCGTCTGAGAAATCTGACACCTGACCGGATTCATTTCCCAATACCAGATCAGTACAGCCTCTCCTCTAGTTGGTATGTGTGTGTGTGTGTATATATATATATATATATAGATTGATTGATTGATTGATTGATTGCGTCAGGAAACCTTCCTGAACATACCTAACAAACTTCACCCCATCTAAACCCCTTGCTCAAAGGAGGTGCCAGTCAATATTAGGAAAGTTAAAATCACCCATCAGAACAACCCTTTTATTATTGCATCCTTCCAGAATCTGCCTCCCTATCTGATTCTCGATGTCTCTATTACTATTAGGGGGTCTATAAAACATCCAGTAAAGTTATTGTGCTATCTTACCATGCCACGCCGCCACCTCTCACTCCACCGCCGCCCCCCACCCACCCGTCTTTTCTGAAACACC
This sequence comes from Mobula hypostoma, assembly GCF_963921235.1. Lineage (NCBI taxonomy): Eukaryota > Metazoa > Chordata > Chondrichthyes > Myliobatiformes > Myliobatidae > Mobula > Mobula hypostoma. The sequence continues at coordinate 33,577,600 of NC_086097.1, read as the reverse complement.
TAAAGCCTGACACAGTCAGCAGCCATTCCTGCCCCTGAGACATCCAAGTCTCGGTAATGGCCATATTGTCATAGTTCCACGTATTGATCCACACTCTAAATTCATCCGCCTTGTTCATGATACTCCTTGCATTAAAATAGACACATCTTAAACCATCTGGCTGAGTGCACCTTTGCTCTATCATCTGCTTGTCCATCCTCACAAACTCTCTACAAGCTGTCTCTACATGTGTGCGAACCGCCCCGTCCTCTGACTCTTCACTTCGGTTCCCAAACCCCTGAAAATCTAGTCTAAACCCGCCCCAATAGCAATAGCAAACCTCCCTCCCAGGAGATTGGTTTCCCTTGTACAGGTCACCCCCTTCCCCAGAAAAGGCTCCAAGGATCCAAGAACTTGAAACCTTGCCCTCTGCGCCATCTCCTCGGCCATTTATTCGTCTGCGCTATCTTCCTGCTTTGACCTTCCCTAGCTCATTGCACCGGGAGTATGCGGAGGTCCTTCTCTTCAGTCTCCTTCCTATCTCCCAAAACTGACTGCGTAGGACCTCTACCCCTCTCCTGCCTATGTCATTGGTACCACCATGTACCAAACCTCCGGCTGCTCACCGTCCCCTTCAAGAATATTCTGGACCTTAGCACCCGGGAGGCAACACACTATCCTGGCATCTCTACTGCAGAATCTCTTATCTGTTCCCCTAACCATCGAGCCCCCCATGACTATTGCTCCGCCTGACCTCTGAGACTCAGAGTCGACCAAAGTGCTATTGGTCTGGCTGCTGCTGCCTTGCCCAGATAGGTCATCCCTGATCAAAGACAAAGACTTTTTTTTTCTCTTGAGGGTTGTGAAGATTTAGAATTCGCTCTCTCAAAAGTTGGTGGGGACGGAGAGTGTGAGTTTATGTAGGACCATAGAGCGCTCACTACGGCACAAAAACAAGTCCTTCAACCCATCTAGTCCATACTGACCTGGTTAGGTAGCGGCAAGTAGGCCCTCAGTGAATGGAGGGTATTGGAACTCCCAGTGCTGTCTGTGCTACGGAGCTTCGAAGGGGAGAAATCCTTTCTCATCTCAGCCGGTGTCTCTGGTTCCGAAGCTTCCCGTGAACCGATTTATCCTGCCCACAAACACTCTCCGGATCATCTCTCCTTTTAAACAGTGAGAGAAGCGCAATGTTTTCAACTTCCCGCTCAGGACAACCCTTCTGCAATCATCCCGCTTAACTGTCTCCAGTGGAATCATATTCCTGATTCGAGCGGAGGGGAATGAGGGGCGATCTCATGGAAGTTTATAAAATCATGAAAGGTATAGATAAGGCGGACGGTCATAATATTCTCCTCAGGTTTAGGGAGTCCAAGATAAGAAGCTACAGATAGAAGATTAGAGTGGAGGGATTTATAAGAGTCCTGAGAGGTAACTTCTTTACACAGAAGGTAGTGAGTCCTGGAGTGAGGTGCCAGATGAAGTGGTTGAGGCACGTACCTGCAAAATTTAAGAGGCATTTGGATAGGTACACGGAGATTAGGGTTTGGGAGGTTATGGGCCGAACGCCGGCAACTAGGACTAGCAGGGAGGATGCTGTGGTCGGCATAGACCATTTGGGCCGAATGGCCTGTTTCAGTGTTGTATGACTATGACGACGGGCCTAACCCTGTTTGTGGTGGTCTCACTAGAGTCTGGACAGTCACCTTGACACCTCCCTCCCTGAAGGAAGGCGGACATCTCATGAACCTTCCCCTATTGTGTATCTGCTTCTCAGCAGGACCCCCACTCACTCTGTGCCGTGGCTTCCTGTAGCGATCTTCGTTTCAGTCACACATTGTTCTCTGTAACACTGTTCTGATGTAGGTTCTCTTCCGAAACATCAACTGTCTCTTCCAGCCACTGTTAGGAGACTTGGTATGTCATCAAAGACTTGCAGATTTCTACAGACGTACTGTGGAGAGCATTCTGACTGGTTGCATCGCCGCCTGGTGTGGAGGTTCCAAGGCACCGGGTCGGAAGTTGCAGAGCAATGAGACTCAGCCAGCTAAATCAGGATCAGAATCAGGTTTATCATCACCGGCATGTGACGTGAAATTTGTTAACTTAGCAGCAGCAGTTCAATGCAATATATAATGTAGCAGAAAAAATAAATAATATAATAATAATAAATAGACAAGTAAATCAATTACGTATAATGAATAGATTTTTAAAAACGTGCAAAAACAGAACTATTGTATATTTTTAAAAAGTGAGATAGTGACCAAAGATTCAAAGTCCATTTAGGAATCGGATGGCAGAGGGGAAGAAGATTTTCCTGAATCACTGAGTGTGTGCCTTCAGGCTTCTGTACCTCCTACCTGATGGTAACAGTGAGAAAAGGGCATGCCCTGGGTGATGGGGGTCCTTAATAATGGACACTGGCTTTCTGAGACACCGCTTCCTAAAGATGTCCTGGATACTTTGTAGGCTAGTGCACAAGATGGAGCTGACTAAATTTACAACCTTCTGCAGCTTCTTTCGGTCCTGTGCAGTAGCCCCTCCATACCAGACAGTGATGCAGCCTGTCAGAATGCTCTCCACGGTACAACTATAGAAGTTTTTGAGTGTATTTGTGGACATGCCAAATCTCTTCAAACTGCTAATAAAGTATAGCTGCTGTCTTGCCTTTTTATGACTACATCAATATGTTGGGACCAGGTTAGATCCTTAGAGATCTTGACACCCAGGAACTTGAAGCTGCTCCCTCTCTGCATTTCTGATCCCTCTATGAGGATTGGTATGTGTTCCTTCGTCTTACCCTTCCTGAAGTCCACAATCAGCTCTTTCGTCTTACTGTTGTTGAGTGCCAGGTTGTTGCTGCGACACCATTCCACTAGTTGGAATATCTCACTCCTGTATGCCCTCTCGTCACCACCTGAGATTCTGCCAACAATGGTTGTATCGTCAGCAAATTTATAGATGGTATTTGAGCTATGCCTAGCCACACAGTTAGTCCGTGAGCCAGTCGGGTTGGTCGGTACCATCTGAGGGGAATAACGCTCATAGTGATCTTTGGTAAGGTATACAGTACATCTCTAGAGTTAGAAAATATGTGACTGCATTGCACCAGTGGTAGCTTTAATACTTCAAATAAGTAATCACTTTTTGTATATATTCTATATTAACATTACAGCAGAAAATGTTACCCCCTCCCAAAAAAAGGTAAAAAAAAACTCTTTTGGAGAATCGTAGTGCAAGATTCTGTAAAGAATCCTTGCTTGTTGGGTCGTTATAAGAAAGGCAAATGCAATGTTGTCATTAATTTCAAGAGGACTAGGACACAAAAGCAAGGACGAAATGCTGAGGCGTTATAAGGCACTGGGCAACGGTCAGACCACACGGAGTATTGTGAGCAGTTTTGGCCACTTTTCTAGGAAAGGATGTGTTGGCATTGGAGAGAGTGTGAGGGAGGTTCACGAGAATGATCCGGGAATGAAAGTGATCGTTTGATGATTCTTGGCCTGTACTAACTGGAGTGATAAGAATGCGGGGGGGGGGGGGGGCGGGGATCTCCCGGGAACCTACCGAATATTGGAAGTCATACATAGAGTGGTTGTGCAGAGGATGTTTCCTGTAGTGTGGGAGTCTAGGACCAGAGAGCACAGCCTCGGAATAGAAACAGGTCTCCTCAAAATAGAGATCAGGAGGAATTTCTTTAGCCTGAGTGCGGCGAATCTGTGGACTTCATTGCCACAGACAACTGTGGAGGCCAAGTCACTGATTGTATTTAAAGCAGAGTTTGGTAGGAGAAGGCAGCAGAATTGGATTGATAGGGAAAATAAATCAACTATAATGGAATGGCGGAGCAGATTCGATGGGTTCAATGGTTCAATTCCACACCTACTACGTTAGGGACCTTTCAGAGACACTTAGATATGTACATGGATGATCGAAAATGGAGGTTTATATGGGAGGGAAATGTTAGATTCATCTTCGATTCGGCTAGAAGGTCAGCACAACATAGGTAGTTGCATTAACGAGCTAGTGTACTTAATAACGTGGCTACTCCTCCCACCCCGCCTCCTGTAAGGAAGTTAGTTCTTTTTTCTCCATTCTCACTACATCTGTTCTCAATGTGATGCTCACTCTCCGCAACGTACTGAAATGTCTCCGGGATTACCCCATCTTCCCGCAAGCCACTTCTGCTGTAGCCGATGGCTCGCCGACGCGGATTCCTTCTCTTCACCGGACACACGACAGTCCCCGTATCCTCACCTCCCATCCACCAACATTCACATCTGCAGAAAATCCACCAATTCGCAACCCAACCCCCTACCCTGCTCTTCGGGGGGAGGTCCGGAATCAGGCAATGACCGGTGTGGCCGGTGACAGATGTCCGGGTGAGGAGTGATCCCTCTGCACTGACCCCGGTTGGTCGGAACTGCTCGTCGGACCCGGACCCACAGAACGCTAGTTTTGTCGGCCTTCTCTACCGTTCCTCCCCTCACGGAAGTGGTTTAGTACGGGCTTTCCCTGCACACTCTCCACGTCCTCGACTGTGACGGTCCGGTCTTCCGTATGGCGGGGGGAGAGGGAGGTGGGGTTCTCGTCGACCGGGCCTTTCCCCTGACAGCGGTAGAAGCGCTGCACCTAGCGGTATGTGTAAATGCTTCCCGGACTCCCAGGTTCCTGACCACCTTGTGCGGAGGTGGGGGGTGGGAGGGGGGTGATGATTCGGTCCAGGGAACCTCCTCGTCGGTCTGTTTCCAAGGGGTGAAGGTGTGTGACCTCCATCTTGCCTCCTCCGGTAGTTACAGGGAGGACGATCCAGCGCTGGGAACGGCGGCGCTCGAAGCCCGGGGCTCCGATCCACATCCGAGCGTCGCCGGTACTTCTGTCGGTCTCCCCGTACACGATCCAGTCGCACTCCTGGGAGAAGGGAGAAGGGAAGGGGGAGATGGGGAGGAGGAGAGAAGAAGTGTGTAAGGCGGCAGAAGAGGAATGATGGGTGGAAAATGGTAGAAGAAATGTCGATTGAGGGGGAGGAGAGGAAGGGAGTAGGAGAGGGAGTGTATGGGAGAGAGGGTGGGGTAGGTGAGGGAGGGTGGGAAAGGAGAGGAAGGAAGGTCGATGAGGAGAGGTGAGAAAAGTAGGGAGGGGTAGGAGGTTCGTTGGAGCGGTTGACCATTGGGAGGGAAGGTAGAGGGAGGGCGGGAGAAGGTGGAAGGGCAGGAGATTGGGGAGATCATGAGGGAGGGCAGGAGAGTCAGTGGGAAGGGGAATGGGGAATGATCAGAGCATGGAGAAAGGAGGTGATGTGACGGAGTTACACAAAGAGAGGCGGGTGCAGAGATTGTGAGGGAGAGGGCAGGGAGTGAGAGGGCATGGAGAGAGGAAGGGGGTCGGGTGCAAGAGGCGTGAGAAGGGTTGGGGAGAGGATTAAGAGGGAGAGAGGGGTGAGTGGGAGAAAAGGATATAAGGGGAGAGAGGAGGGGGAAGGAGTTAATTTTGCTGTTCACTCCTCTATTTTGAAACAATAACAATCATTGGGCTTATATTCCAGTGACTCTGTCCTTCCTCCCCAGATACTTGCTCAGATTTGGGTTCACTCTGACCCAGGGAGTGTGTGGTGTAGAGGGAGCTTCACTCTGTGTTTGACCCTGGGAGTGAGTGATGGGACAGTGTGGAGGAAGCTTCACTCTGTGTTTGACTCTGGGAGTGAGTGATGGGACAGTGTGGAGGGAGCTTCACTCTGTGTCTGACCCTGGGAGTGAGTGATGGGACAGTGTGGAGGGAGTTTCACTCGGTATTTGACCTCAGGAATGTGTGATTAGGCAACATGGAGAGACAGTGTGGGAAGAGTGTGCTGAGAAGGTGTAGGGGGAATGTATCTTGGGATGGTGTGGGAGGAGTCTGTGGTGGATAGTGTGAGCAGTCTGTGGTGGGCTGAGTGTATGCTGGAATGGCATAGGGGAAAATGCGTGATGCGGCAGAGGTGGGGAATAGTGTGGGGTGAGTGTATGGTTGGACGGGTGTGTGGTCTCCCTGTCCATACCTTCTCTCAGCATTCCCACCTTCAGGCACTTCACAAATCGACAGGCCTGGCAGGACTTGTGCCGCGGTTTGGCGATGTCACACGTCTGGCTAGCGGGACAGCTGTACTCAATGTTGCCTGCACCAAAACACAACAGCTGTTACCATCACCAAGTCCAGGGGAAACGGAGTTTCAGTTGGATGGTCTGTGGAGATGTGGTGAAGCTCCCCCCACATGTTCCATCACACACCCCTGGGGTCACACAGAGTGAAGCTCCCTCCAACTTCACTGTCCCATCACACACCCTTGGTGTCACACAGAGTGAAGCTCCCTCCACACTGTTCCATCACACACCCCTGGGGTCACACAGAGTGAAGCTCCCTCCACACTGTTCCATCACACACCCCTGGGGTCACACAGAGTGAAGCTCCCTCCACATGTTCCATCACACACCTCTGGGGTCACACAGAGTGAAGCTCCCTCCACACTGTTCCATCACACACCCCTGGGGTCACACAGAGTGAAGCTCCCTCCACATGTTCCATCACACACCCCTGGGGTCACACAGAGTGAAGCTCCCTCCACATGTTCCATCACACACCCCTGGGGTCACACAGAGTGAAGCTCCCTCCACATGTTCCATCACACACCCCTGGGGTCACACAGAGTGAAGCTCCCTCCACACTGTTCCATCACACACGCCTGGGGTCGCACAGAGTGAAGCTCCCTCCACATGTTCCATCACACACCCCTGGGGTCACACAGAGTGAAGCTCCCTCCACACTGTTCCATCACACACCCCTGGGGTCGCACAGAGTGAAGCTCGCTCCACACTGTTCCATCACACACCCCTGGGGTCACACAGAGTGAAGCTCCCTCCACACTGTTCCATCACACACCCCTGGGGTCGCACAGAGTGAAGCTCGCTCCACACTGTTCCATCACACACCCCTGGGGTCACACAGAGTGAAGCTCCCTCCACATGTTCCATCACACACCCCTGGGGTCACACAGAGTGAAGCTCCCTCCACACTGTTCCATCACACACCCCTGGGGTCACACAGAGTGAAGCTCCCTCCACACTGTTCCATCACACACCCCTGGGGTCACACAGAGTGAAGCTCCCTCCACATGTTCCATCACACACCCCTGGGGTCACACAGAGTGAAGCTCCCTCCACACTGTTCCATCACACACCCCTGGGGTCGCACAGAGTGAAGCTCGCTCCACACTGTTCCATCACACACCCCTGGGGTCACACAGAGTGAAGCTCCCTCCACACTGTTCCATCACACACCCCTGGGGTCGCACAGAGTGAAGCTCGCTCCACACTGTTCCATCACACACCCCTGGGGTCGCACAGAGTGAAGCTCCCTCCACACTGTTCCATCACACACCCCTGGGGTCGCACAGAGTGAAGCTCGCTCCACACTGTTCCATCACACACCCCTGGGGTCACACAGAGTGAAGCTCCCTCCACACTGTTCCATCACACACCCCTGGGGTCGCACAGAGTGAAGCTCGCTCCACACTGTTCCATCACACACCCCTGGGGTCACACAGAGTGAAGCTCCCTCCACACTGTTCCATCACACACCCCTGGGGTCACACAGAGTGAAGCTCCCTCCACATGTTCCATCACACACCCCTGGGGTCACACAGAGTGAAGCTCCCTCCACATGTTCCATCACACACCCCTGGGGTCACACAGAGTGAAGCTCCCTCCACATGTTCCATCACACACCCCTGGGGTCGCACAGAGTGAAGCTCGCTCCACACTGTTCCATCACACACCCCTGGGGTCACACAGAGTGAAGCTCCCTCCACACTGTCCCGTCACACACCCCCAGGGTCTTTGCACCATCCTTATCCACAGACAAGATACCAGAAGGTGAAGGTGCTGATATTGTTTATATAAGAATATTAGAACACTATAGTACAGTACAGGCCCTTCAGCCTACAATATTGTGCCAACCTTTTAACCCACTCCATGATCAAACTCTTCCCGCTCACATACAATACTGAGCAAACATCTTCAGCACCTGGTGCCCAAGCTCTTGCAGAGTACTGTAGTCATTTTATGTATTGCACTGTAGTGCTGTGGCAAAAAGAAAACAAAACAAATGTCATGAGACAGTATGTGAGTGATGATAAACCTGATTCTGTTCTCTTTTGTGGGCTGAGATTGGAAATGGGGCAGGGAGAGTGGAATCATAGTTGGGAACAGGGGAGAAGGGAGGGAGTAGGTAACATGTTTCTAAACTAGAGAAGGGCCGATTTTGATGGTATCAGAAAAGATCGGGCAAGTGTGGATTGGAACAAGTTTTCTGGCAAATGTGTACTTGGTAAGTGGGAGGCCTTCTAAAGTAGAATTTTGAGAGTACAGAGTTTGTGTATTCATGTCAGAATAAAAGACAAGGCTAACAGGTTTAGAGAAACTTGTTTTGTGAGGGATATTAATGCTCTGGTTAAGACGGGGGGGGGCATAGCAGGTATGGGCAACAAGGAACAAAAGAGGTGCTTGAGGAATATATGAAATGTAAGAGAACACTAAAGGGGGCTAAAACAAAAGACATAAGGTTGCTCTAGCAGACAAGATGAAGGATAATCTCAAGAGCTTCTACAGAAATATTAACAACAAAAGAATAGCAAAGGATAAAGTTAGTTCACTTTAAGATCAGTGTGGTTATCTATACACGGAGGCGAAAGAGATGGGGAGATTACTTCCATCTGTATTTACTAGGGGGATGTACACAGAGTCTATAGAAGTGAGGCAGAACACTAGTCAGGTCATGGATCATACTTTATTGTCGCCAAATAATTAGTATTAGAACGTACAATCATCACAGCGATATTTGATTCTGCGCTTCACACTCCCTGGATTACAAATAATAAATATTAAAAATAGTTAAAATTAGTAAATATTAAAAATTTAAATTATAAATCATAAATAGAAAATACATTTGTAGAAAAATGGGAAGTAAGGTAGTGCAAAAAAACCGAGAGGCAGGTCCGGATATTTGGAGGGTACGGCCCAGATCCGGGTCAGGATCCGTTCAGCAGTCTTACACAGTTGGAAAGAAGCTGTTCCCAAATCTGGCTGTATGAGTCTTCAAGCTCCTGAACCTTTTCCTGGAGGGAAGAGGGACGAAAAGTCTGTTGGCTGGGTGGGTCGTGTCCTTGATTATCCTGGCAGCACTGCTCCGACAGCGTGTGGTGTAAAGTGAATCCATGGACGGAAGATTGGTTTGTGTGATGTGCTGCGCCGTGTTCACGATCTTCTGCAGCTTCTTTCGGTCTTGGACAGGACAACTTCCATACCAGGTTGTGATGCACCCAAGAAGAATGCTTTCTATGAAAATTAGGGTTTTAGGGGACAGGCCAAATTTCTTTAGTTTTCTCAGGAAGTAAAGGCACTGGTGGGCCTTCTTGGCAGTGAACTCTGCTTGGTTGGACCAAGTCAGGTCATTTGTGATATTGACCCCGAGGAACTTAAAGCTTTTGACCTGTTCCACTTGCGCACCACCGATGTAAATTGGGTTGTGCGGTTCGCTACTCCTTCTGAAGTCAACAACCAATTCCTTCGTCTTGCTGATGTTGAGGGATAGGTTATTGTCTTCGCACCATGCCTCCAGGTTCTTAATTTCCTCTCTGTACTCAAAATCATCATTACCCAAGATACGGCCTACGATTGTTGTGTCATCAGCAAACTTATATATTGAATTTGATGGAAACTTGGCTACACAATCATGGGTATACAGTGAGTACAGCAGGGGCCTGAGTACACAGCCTTGTGGGGCACCAGTGCTCAGAGTGTTTGTAGAGGAGAGCTTGTCCCCTATTTTTACAGCCTGGGTCCTGTCTGTGAGGAAGTTGAAGATGCAGATCTGAGTGCTAAGGTCCAGGTTCCGGAGCTTAGGAATCAGTTTATTTGGAATGATGGTATTAAAGGCAGAGCTGTAGTCAATAAAAAGGAGCCTTACGTATGCATCTTTATTCTCCAGGTGTTCTAAGGAGGAATGTAGGGCCAGAGAGATGGCATCTGCCAATGACCTGTTGCTCTGGTAGGCGAATTGCAAAGCGTCGAGGTTGACCAGTAGGCTGTGGTTGATGTGTGCCATAACCAATCTCTCGAAGCACTTCATATCAATTGATGTACGGATTACAGAGGAGGAGGAGTTTTCTGTCCTTGGGGGTCATGGTAGTGTAGCAGTTTAGGAGTTTAATTCCAGAGCCATTCTGTAAGGAGTCTCTGTACGTCCTCCCCTTGGACTGGGTGGGTTTTCTCCAGGTCCTCCGGTTTCCTCCCACAGTCGAGAGATGTACCGGGTAGATAAATTGGTAATTGTAAGTTGCCCGGTGATTAGGTAGGATTAATCGGGTTAGTCTGGGGTTGCTGGGGTGCCATGGAAGGGCCTAGTCCGCATTGTATTGCTAAATAAATGAATAAAGCAAATGAGGGTGGATAAGTCCCCAGTGCCTAATAAGGTGTTCCCTTGGAGCTTGTGGGAGGCAAAATCAGCAATTACAGGGGTCCTGGCAGAGGTAAAATGTCATTAGCAATGGATGAGGTGCTGGAGGATTGTCAGATAGTTAATGTTGTTCTGTTGTTTAAGAAAGACTCTTAGATCAAGCCAGGAAATTATATGACAGTGATCCTGACATCTGTTGTGGGTAAGTTATCGGAAGCTATCCTAAAGGACCTAACTCAATCTCCGTGCCAGTGTCCTGCGTTTGGTTTTGCCCCGTTCCCTGCAACACTTGGGGTGGTATGGCAGTGTAGTGGTTGGCACACTTTATAGTACCAGTGACCCGGGTTCAATTCCCATCGCTGTTTGTAATCATGTTCTCCCCGTAATTGCATGGGTTTCCTCTGAGTGCTCTGGTTTCCTCCCACAGTCCAAAGACGTACCAGGTGATAAGTTAATTGGTTGTTAAATTGCCCCATGATTAGGATAGGGTTAAATAGGGGTTTCTGGGTAGTGCGGCTAGAAGGGCCAAAAGGGCCTATTCTGCACTGTATCTCAATAAATAAATGAATGACACCCCCACATGCCAACACACACCCCACAAACTGACGATGACAACCCCCTGCACACAGCAACCCACCCACACCCCCACAAACCCACAACAACCCCCTATACAGTAACCCATCCACACCCCCACACATATACAACAGCCCTCCACCCACCCACATCCCACATAATTCCGCCCAACACACACACATCCCTCCCCAAACCCTTCACACAGCATACAAACAGGTCCTTCAGCAGTACACTCGCACACCCCCAAACCCTCCCAGTGATTCACTGGTTCCAATTGCCTGTACCTGACCTATGCCGACTCCTTTTTCCTGATCAGAGCCTCAATATCCCTCACCGTCCAGGGTTACCTAACCCCGCCAGCCTCCCCCTTCACCCTGGCAGCAACAGGCAGACTTTCAACTCTCTCTATCCACCCGATTCCCATGACCTGAAACAACTAACTCAACTTTTGCAAGTGACTGTCTAATACTCTGAAAATTTCCCTGACCGCAATTTGGACCAGATCTGTCCATTTCCATAACTAATTGAAAACTAATAGGACTCTTATTAGTGTGTGGTCTGCTCTGGTGTAACTGACCAAAATGCATCATTTTGCACTAGTCTGAATTATGTCCCATCAGCCATTCCCTGGCCTTGGGCCACTTTCCCAGTTGATATCGATTCTGTTGTGATTGCAGATATCCTTCTTCAACATCCACCACACGAGTAACTTTAGTGACATCTGCCAACTTAGTAACTACATCAGCTACATTCACATCCAGATTGTTATTATAGATGATAAACAGCAGTGGTCCCAGAACAGAAAATGCCTTGGGATTTTCCTTCCCATTGTCTGCCAGTGACATTTCGCGGCTCACTTTTTATCCTCATTTTGTTTGTATTATACTCTCAAAACATAGAACAGTACAGTACAGCACAGTACAGGCCCCGGGACCCTCAACATTGTGCTGACTCTTTGTCCTATTGTAAGATCGATCTAACCCTTCCCTCCCACACAGGATCTATTTTTCTATCTATGTGCCCAAGTGCCTCTTAACTGTCCCTAATGTGTTTATATCCATCACCACCCAGGCAACACATTCCATGCACTTACCTCTCTCCATGTAGAAACCTACCTTTGAAATCCCCCCCGTACTTTTCTCCAATCACCTCACATTTCCACCCATGGAAATAGTCTCTCGCTGTCCACTCTAACTATGCCTCTGATCTTGTACACATCCATCAAGCCTCCCCTCTTCCTCTTTCACTCCAAAGAGAAAAAGCCCCAGCTCACTCAAACTTCCCTCATAAGAAATGCTCTCTAAACCAGGCAGCCTCCTGGTAAATCTCCTCTGCATCCTCTCTAAAGCTTCCACACCCTTCCTGTGATGGGAGGAGGGAGGAGAGGGGAGAGGGGGTGGGGAAGGGAGGAGAAGGGAGGTGTTGGGGATTTTTCCACAGGACTCTCCAATGACAGGCTGATTTGGGGAAACAGAATTCCAGAAAACCTCTGTGCGAGGGGTGGGGTGGGTGGAGGAAGGCATGAAAGGGTTGGGTAGATGGGGAGAATAGGGACAGAGAGAGAGATGGCAAAGGGGAGCTAGGGCAACGAGATACAGATTGGCAGAGAGAAGGAGAGTGGAGAGTGAAAGTGGGGGAGCGACAGCTGGAGGTGTTGGAGTGACTGGGGAGAGGGGCATTGGCTGCAGAGAAGGAACGAGTGTCTGAGAGAAAGAGAGAGGGGCCAAGGGGGAGAGAGAGAGAGAGAGAGAGAGAGAGAGAGAGAGAGAGAGAGAGAGAGAGAGACCTAGGTAGAAAGGGAGGGGAGGGAGTGAAGTCGCAAGAGAGTAAGGGGGTGGGGGAGAGGAGTAAAAGGGAAGAGAAGGAAGGAAGGACAGGAATAGCGAGGGAGTGAAAGGTGACAGGGAGTGGGTCAAAACCCGGACGACCCGGAGCGGGAGAGGTAAATTCCCGACACCAGTACAAGGCCGGGGAAAATGCCCGGGGGGAGGATGTTGAAGCTGGAGGTGAGGGAGAGACGGGGGCGGTGTGGGGGTGAGAGCAAGAGGGAGGGAGAGCTGCGGTGGGCGATGGGATTTAGATCGTGATTGGAAGAGCAGCAGAAGCACGAGGACGGGAGCAACGGGGTTCCCACCGCTGAGCGTAGGACACGGGAGATAGTCGAACGGGACCGAGAGCGGCGGAGGTCCCCGACCATCAGTGTCCGCCCGGAGGCTGCATCGGAAACTCCTTAACCTTGTTCCTCAGAGTCCGAGAGAGGGAGGGGTAGAGAGGATGGAAGAAGGGAGAAGAGGCAGTGGGAGAGAGAGAGAGAAAGGGGGAGAATGGACGAAAGAGCGATAGACAGAAGGTGGAGAAGGAAATGAATCGAAGGAGGGAGGAAAGATGGAGAAGACAGGAGGATGGGTTTGAGAGGTCTCATAAATAAACCGTTTTGGGATGGCGGAGTAGACTCGATGGGTCACGGCCTAAGTGAGGGAGTGAGGGAAGGAAGGAGAAGGGTGTGAGGGAGGGAGGGAGGGAAACAGGGAGTGCAAGGAAGAGAGAGAGGGAGGGAGGAACGGAAGGAGGAAGATATGGGGAAAGAAGGAGGGAGAGAGAGGACGAGGGGGAGAGGAATGGACGGGAGGGTGGGAAACGGAGGGAGGGAGAAGGAAGGATGGATGGAGGTAGAGGGCGGAATGCAAGGCCGGTTTAGGGAAAGGAAGGAGGGATGACAGGAGGTGAGGGGGGGGGGGAAAGGGAGGGAGAGGGAGATCGACGAGACGGACGGACAAAGACCGGGAGCTCAGTGGCTTTGCGGCGCAAACCTACACCGTGATCGCACAGCTCCACGCCGATCCGACAGGCGATCAGAGGCTGCCCCCTTGCTCCTGTCCACGAGAGGGTCGGATTCACCCCACACACGGGGAGGAGGGAGAGCCACCCACAGATGGGGGGAGGACCGCCCCCTCTCCGGAGGTCTGCTCATCCCCTCCCTCACCCCCTACCCACTCACTCACCCGTGACAACCTTCTCCTTTACCGACGCACCATGCCCTCCCTCACAAACTCCTCACTTCCCCTGCCTATCTCACCCCCTTTCTCATAGCACCACCACTCCCACTTTCACTCCCACCCGCTTCCTCACGCCCCATTTCAGCCGCAACCCTCTCCAACCGCACACTCTCCCTCAACCCCTCATCCCCTCACCCTTTCCCCATTCGCATCCCCACTCTCCACCGCTCAGTTCTCTGCTTCCCTGGATGGTGACCAGTGAGAGTCTGGTGACCTACACACCCAGCCCGACCGGGGATAGTGGAGAACGTGGTGGGAGGTGGGGAGGGAGGCGCCTGGGTGAGGCGCTGGGCATCGATCATCGGTCTGAAACATCATTCCTCTCCATAAATGCTGCCTGACCTGCTGAGTTCCTCCAGCAGTTCATATGTGTTCTTCAAGATTTACAGCATTTGCAGAATCATTCGTGTATCCTGGTGAATCTCGTCTACAATATCTCCAGCACAACCACACTCTTCCTACAGAGTGATGATCACAAATGCACATAGTAGTCCAAGTACTTTTGAAAAGTTACAACATCTCATGTCAACATCACTGAAGATCTATCCTGCTCCCAATATATTGATGCAATTATGAAGAAGGCACACCAGTGCTATATTTCATTAGGAGTTTGAAGAGATTTGGTATGTCACCAAAGCTTATAGCAAATATCTACATACTGTGTATACCATGGAGAACATTCTAACTGGTTGTATCACTGTCTGACATGGAGTGGTCAATGTACAGGATTGGAAAAGCTGCAGAGGGATGTAAACTCTGCCATTTCCACACTAGCCTCACAGAGCAACATCCATCATGAAGGAACCTTGTTATAACCATCAGGGAGAAAGTACAGGAGCCTGAAGACCCACACTCCAAATTTTAGGATCAGCCATCAGAACTCCAAATGGTCCATGTACCCAAGAAGGTGGCATCATTATTTTTGCCCTCATATATATTTCTGATTGTAATTTATAGTATTTTATGTCTTGCACTGCACTGCTGTCACAAAACAACAAATTTCACAACATATGCCAGAGATAATAATTCTGATTCTGACATGATGTCCCAACTCACATCCTGTGCCCTGAGCTGTGGGGATATATACCTTCCCCACCCTTCTCTCTGTGTCACCACTTCCAGGAGCCTATGGATCTCTCCATCAACATTCCTCAGTGCCTTACTTTAAAATGTATCACCTTGTACCAGCCGCATCTCCACCTATGTACCTTTCCAGCTGGTCCATATACTGCTGTACCCATGGGCAACCTTCCTCACCATCCACACCACCAGCAAGTGCAGTGGGATGAAGCATCGCAATGTGGAAGGTCAAATGTAAGAGGAAACAAAAAATATCAGGTCACAAAGGAGCATTGATGTACAGAGGGATCTGAAGTGGCTGTGTAGATGAATAGGGTGGTAAAGAAAGGTATATGGGATGCTTTCCTTCATTGGTCAGGGCACTGAGAATCAGGAAGTATAAAATTTTGGTTAGACTATACTTGGAGTATTGTGAGAGTTTTGGTTACCCCAATACAGGAGGAATGTGGAGGTTTTAGAGAGGGTGCAGCAGGTTCGCCATGATGCTACCTGGATTAGCGAGCATGTGCTATAAGGAGAGGTTGGGCAGACTTGGGTTGTTTCTCTGCAGTGTTGAATGCTGAAGGGAGATCTAACAGAGGTTTATGAACTTATGAGATGTACAGTTAGACATAGAACATACAGATGAACAGAACAGCACAGGAACATGCCCTTCAGCTCACACTGTTGTGTCACAACAATTAAATTAGCAATCAAATGGCCAACTAAACTAATCCCTTCTGCCTACACAATGTTCATATGCTTCCATTTCCCTCACATTTATTTGTCTATCTGAATGTCTCTCAAAAATATCCAATACTGGAGTTCTCAACCACTTTGTATGCCGTGGAGACTTACCATTAACTGAGGGGTCAGTGTACCTCAGGCTGGGACCCCTGCAACGTATCTGCCTCTACCACCACCCGAAACAGCATATTCCAGGCACCCACCACTCTCTGTGCAAAAGTCTTGCCCCACATATCTCCTTTGAACTCCCTTCTTCTCACCTTACATGCATTAGACTGGTTTCAGACAATCCAACCCTGGAAAAAAGATGTCTACCCTATTGATGCCTTTCCTAATCTCCCCCACTCCGGAGAAAACAACCCATTTGTAGAACCTCTTGTTATAGCCCAGGACTGATTTATTATCCCTCTCAACTCCATTCCCCACCCTTCTCCTCAACCTCCGCCTTAAGTATACGCAGTGAGATGACCTGCACTGCTGACTGTGACAATGAATTTCACAGATTCACCACCCTCTGGCTAAAGAAATTTTTCCTCATCTCTTTTATAAGTAGATGTCCCTCTATTCTGAGGCTGTCCCTCTGGTCCTAGACTTACCCACAATCAAAAACATCCCCTTCACATACACTCTAGACCTTTCAATATACAATAGGTGTCAATGAGATCCCCCCCCCCATTCTTCTAAACTCCAGTGAGTACTGGTCTAGAACCATCAAACACTCCTCATATGTTAACCCTTTAGTTCCTGGAAACAATCTCATGAACCTCTTCTGGACCCTCTCCAATGCCAGTACATCTTTTCTTAGATAAGCAGTCTAAAACTGCTCACAATATTCCAAGTGCTGTCTGACCAATACCTTATAAAATCCCAAAATTACATCCTTGCTTTTGTATTCTAGTCCTCTCGAAATTATTGTAAACATTGCATTTGCCTTCCTTACCACCAACTCAACCTGCAAGTTAACCTTTAGGGAATCCTGCATGAGGACTCCGAAATCCTTTTGCACCTCGGAGTTTTTAATTTTCTCCCCATTTAGAAAATAGTCCATGCCTTTATTACTTTGCCAAAGTGCATGACCATGCACTTCTCTACACAAAATTCCATTTGCCACTTCTTTACCCATTCTCTGAATCTGTTTAAGCCCCTATGCAGATACCCCGCTTCCTCAACACTACCTGGCTCTCCACTTATCTTCGTATGTCCGCAAACTTGGCCACAAAGTAATCAATTTCTTCATCCAAATCATCAACATATTGTGTGAAAAGGAACAGTCCCAACACTGACCCCTGTGGAGCACCAATAGTCGCTGGCAACCAACTAGACAAGACTCCCTTTATTCTCACTTTTTGCTTCCTGCCAGTTATCCAGTCTTCTATCCATGCTAATATCTTCCTGTGATACCATGTGCTCTTATCTTGTTAAAGACCTTCTGAAAATTCAAATAAAGAACGTCCACTGACTATCCTGTCTATCCTGCCTGTTATTTTCTCAAATAATTCCAATAGGTTTGTTAGGCAAGATTTCCCCTTAAGTTCAAAGTTCATTTACTATAAAAGTATGTTTACATTATACAACCATGCTGACTTTGGCCTTTTTTGTCATGTGTTCTAAGTACCCTGAAACCTCATCCTTAATAATAGACTCCAACATCATTCCAATCAGTGAAGTCAGGTTACTATAATTTCCTTTCTTCAGCCTCCCTCCCTTCTTAAAGAGAGGAGTGACTTTTGCAAATTTTTAGTCCTCAGGAACCATTCTAAAATCTAGTGACTCTTGGAAGATCATTACTATTGCCTCCACAATCTCTTCAGATAGTCCTTTCAAAAACACAGGGGCATAGTCCATCTGGTCTTGGTGACTAATCTACTTAAGACTTTTTAGCTTCCAAGCACCTTCTCCTTAGTAATAGCAACAACACACACTTCTGTTCCCTGACACTGTTGCATTTCTGGCATTCTGCTAGTGATTTCCACTGTGAAGACTGGTGTAAAATACTTATTAAGTCTATCTGCAGTTTCTTTGGTGCCCTTCTCCAGCATAATTTTCCAAAGGTCCAATATCCACTTTCATCTCTCTTTTATTCTTTATACATCTGAGAAAACTTTTTGTGTACTCTTTTATATTATTGGCTTCTCCCAAGTTGCAGTTCTTTTGCAGATGCATCAGGTTTCCTCCAGGATTTCCCTGTACTTTGCTGCATTCGTTTTACCCTCTACCTTCATAAGCCTTCCAGGACCTGTTGAAGTGAAGCAATCCCACAGCATGATGCAGTCACCACCATGCTTCATGGTAGGGATGGTGCGTTTTTGACGTTGTGTGGTGTATAGCTTACACCAAACATAGCATTTAGTCTGATGGCCAAAAAAAGCTCAATTTTGCTTTCATCAGACCATAGAACCTTCTTCCAGCTGACTTCAGCATCTCCAACTTACCTTCAGGTAAACTGTAGATGAGCTTTCATGTGAGTTTATTTCAACAGTGGCTTTCTCTTTGCCACTGTCCCATAAAGCTGCAACTGGTGAAGTACCTGGGCAACAGCTGTTGTATGTGCAGTCTCTCCCATCTCAGCTTCTGAAGCTTGTATCTCCTCCAGAGTTGTCATAGGTCTCTTGGTGGTCTCACTCACTAGTCCCCTTCTTGCATGGTCACTCAGTTTTTTAGGATAGCCTGCTCTAGGCAGATTTACAGCTGTACAATATTCTTTCCATCTCTTGATTGACATAACTGTACTTCAAGGGATACTCAGTGACTTGGAGATTTCCTTGTATCCATCTCCTGACTTGTGCTTTTCAATAACCTTTTTGTGGAGTTGCTTGGAGTGTTCCTTTGTCTTCATGGTGTAGTTTTTGCCAGGATACTGACTCACCAGCAGTTGGACCTTCCAGATACAGGTGAAGCACCTTGAAACACCTTGACTGCACACAGGTGATCTCCATTTAACCAATTATGTCACTTCTAAAACCTTGAAACACCTTGACTGCACACGGGTCTCCGAAAATGGATCTCCATTTAACTAATTATGTGATTTCTAAAACTAACTGTCTGCGCCAGTGATGACTTGGTGTGTCATATTAAAGGAGGTGAATACTTATGCAATCAATTATCTTGTGTTTTATATTTGTAATTAATTTAGATCGCTTTGTAGAGATCTGTTTTCACTTTGACACGAAGGAGTCTTTTTCTGTTGATCAGTATCAAAAAAAAACCAAATTAAATCCACTGTGATTCAATGTTGTAAAACAATAAAACTCGAAAACTTCCAAGGGGGTGAATACTTTTTATAGGCACTGTATGCTCTATGTAATCACAGAGAATATCACTGGGCAAGTGGTTGCAGTGTCTGTGGAGCAGTGTTTTGGAGATAACCACAACTCTGTAGGCTGCAAGGAAGGTATGGAAAGGAATAAGGTTGGAAAATTAAGGCTGTGAATTGCAGGATGAAGAGAGATCACAATATCATTCAAGAGAACATGATAAAGGTAGTGTGGTAGGTAGTCTGACATTGGATAAGTGGGAAATTCAGGGCCAGTGTGCTCATACAGGGATGTCAGGGAAGGGACAGAAAGTGTGTGGCAGGTCCAAAGGCAACCCACTGAAGTCCCTCCATTAAAAAAGCAGTTTCAATATGCCAATCTTGACGCCATCAAACCTGTTAAGACAGCATTGCATTGAACCACTTTTGAGAATCTCAGTGTGTACTGCTGTGTTAGGAGTTTTTAAAATGTGGGTTTTATTATTTAAATTTGTTCCAAATATCAATTCTGTGTTTCCTGGGACTTGGTGAGAAGAGAATGGCAAAAATATGGCAAGAAAGGGTCAAATGAACTGAGTACAAATGTCCTGCCCATTTGTGTGAATATCATTTTAAACACTTTGAAGATTTGAATGTTTGATCAGCATTTTGAATCTCAAATCAATTAGATCAGAACAGATGCTGCTTCCATGTGTTGCTCTGGATCTGGAGATGAAGACCAAAGTGACCACCGACAGCAGCAGCGATTGGAGCAGCTGGAATACGGGAGGAAACTGGATCATCTGGGGGAAATCTACACAGTCATGGGGAAAACATTCATACTCCTTACAGAAAGCAGCAGGAATTGAACCCAATCACTGGCACTGTAAAACATTAAGCTGACTACCACACTACTGTACCATCCATTGTCCTGCCTCTCGGGTTTCTTCCAAAAACTTGCCGTTCACTGATGTTTGGATCGTGTCAAAGATAGGAGAGAGAAGTACAGAGGAAAGGGAGTCAGAACAGAGCAAA
Source organism: Mobula hypostoma (assembly GCF_963921235.1). Classification (NCBI taxonomy): domain Eukaryota; kingdom Metazoa; phylum Chordata; class Chondrichthyes; order Myliobatiformes; family Myliobatidae; genus Mobula; species Mobula hypostoma. The sequence goes on along the minus strand of NC_086097.1, from coordinate 33,557,431 downwards.
GGGGAGAAGAATGGCAGAGGGGGGAGGGGAAAGGGGAGTAATGCAGAAAGGGAGAGAGTGGGAAGGAGAGAGAGGGGAAAGAGGGAGAAAGGTGGGAGAGATTCAAAATTCAGGATTGTTTAATGTCATTTCGAGTACACATGTGTAAATGAGAACAAAATAATTTTTATTATGCATCCATTGCAGCCCAAAAAATACACCATAAAATAAAGAACACAATAATCACTTTAAAAACACAATCTAAATACATAATTTAGCTTATATACATAGATTGATTTTATGTTCATAAAGTGATGCTGTGTACAGGAGTGCCTGTACTCAGTTCATTTGGCCCCTTTTCACCATATTTTAGCCATTCTGACTGACAGGAAATGATAAAGTAGTGGTGACTGGGGTGTGGAAGGATTGGTTAGTGGTGGAGGTGTTGATCAGCCTTACTGCTTGGGGAAAGGAACTTCTTGATTCTGGTGATCTTGGTGCAGATATTATGTAATCTCTTTCCCAATGGGAGTGGGACAAACAGTCCATGAACAGGATGGGTTACTGCCCCTTTTCCAGCACCTTTCTGTACATATGTCCTTGACATATGAGGGGAGAGAGAAGGAGATGGGAGATGGGGAAAGAAGGAAGGGGAGGAGATAGAGAGAGAGGGGAGGGGTGGAAGAAAGGAGAAAGGCAGGAGAGGGTGGAGAGGGGAGTGGAGGGAAGTATAAAAGGTCATATGTTCTGCCCTGATTCATTGTTGGAAAATCTGTAATGTGGAGCATAAATTCTGGTCTGATCTAAGGTAATTTCGGTTATATGGACGAACAGTTTTCAATCAGAAAGATATTCAGAATGATATATTGCGAGATAATTGCGCCCAACCCATCCAGGTATTCAGAATGATATATTGCGAGATAATTGCGCCCAACCCATCCGGGTAAAGATGGTATCGTTGTATTAATCTAGGAGAAAGCCTGTCACTTGGTGATCAATCAGCATCAGGGTAAAAGATGAATCTTTGTAAATACCCGCGAGCCGGCGGCAGCTGCCCCAACCCTTGGGCTCAGCACAGGCAGTCAGGCGCTCATTAACACACCGAGACCAAACACTTTAATGACATTAGCCGGCCGATAGACCAATGATGCAAGCTTGTTGAATCCAGTTAGGAACTTAATGGGGACATGATTATATCGGAGACCAGAAAGTAGTAGTACTGATACCCCTGTTCACAATAGAGTAGTAACAGGGAAAACAGCAGGGGACGGATGGACGGACGGATGGACGGACGGACAGATCGATCGGATTGGGGAGCTGAGCACCAGGGCTCCGCTCCGGGTGCGCGCACCCTGCCCTCCCTGAGGACTGATTATGGCTGTATATGTGTTGGGGACCGGAGGTGTGGGTGTGGGAGGTGAGTAATAAGGATCCTGCGCCCGTGTCCTGTGAGTACACTGTTTTCTCGACACCTTCCATCGGCACCAGCTCCGCCCGGCGTCTCATCATCCATCACCGATGGTGGGGATGGTCCGTTCTGTCTGTTACTCTCAAGGATCTGTCGCTCCCTCCATCCACAGGAAAGTGCTCAGAGGCTGCAGCTTGCTGCAAACAGCATCTGTGCCCACCCTAGGGTGCCCTTGCCTCCCCCATCCCAACGCCCCAGGATGCTGAGCCTCACTGGTTCAGGTCCATCTTGGTGAGTGTTGTAGAACAGAGAGACCTTGGAGTACAAATACATAGTTCCCTAAAAGTGGAGCCAAAGGTGGACAGGGTGTTTGACACACTGAGTAGAACATAGAAAACTACAGCGCAGTATAGGCCCTACGGCCCGCGTTGTAGTGCCGATCTTTTAACCTAACCTAGTCTCCCCTCCCACATAACCTTTCATTTTTCTATCTATGTGTCTATCCAAGAGTTTCTTAAATGCTGGTAATGTATCTGTCCTGCCACCATCCCTGGCAGAGCGTTCCACACACACGCCACTGCGTTTAAAACCCTGCCTCGGACATCTCTATACTTTCCTCCAATTACCTTAAAATTCAGCCCCTCGAATGAGCCATTTCAGCCCTGGGAAAAAGTCTCTGGCTATTCAATCTGCCTCCTGTCATCTTGTACACCTCCGTCAAGTCACTTCGCTCCAAAGGGAAAAGCCCTAAAAGACACAGCCATCAGATTTCTGAACACTTCCTCACTATTTTTGAACTACGCATTTAATTTTAAAAGTTTATTATGTGTTTCTTATTGTAATATAGTAATTTTATACAGTCCACTGTCGCAAACAACTTTCACGACATGTCATTGATGCATGGTCTCCATCCAGACTGGATTCCGGAGTAACTCATTGAGGACCGTAGCGGTTGTACAGGACGCTAGGGAGGGGAGACATATGTACGTACAAAACTCACCGCAGTTACTTACCCAGGCTACTCCGTCAGCCCCTTCCACACCCCAACTCGCCCTCCCTGACGGACGTGGGCATTGGCGCAGGGAACACCACCACCTTCAGGTCACCCCTCTCCCCCCACCCCCACCACAATCTCACGCCATCCTGTCTTGGGGTACAAACCTGGGAAACTCCCTCCCCACCAGCGCCGTGGGCGTCTCTTCACCAGAAGGATTACGGTGCTCCAAGGGGAGCTCCAGCTTCTCAGAGGCAGTCAGGGATGGGTGATCAGGAGTGAAACTTGTGTCAGAGGGAACCCTCACCGTCCGGGTCTTCCAAAACCACCACACCAGCATCAGACGGAAGCTAATTCGGCAGAGGTGTGGGAACTGGGTGATCATGCTGAGGACAGAGCAGTTGGTTTACACAGAGAGGCAGTGCGTAGTGAGACTGCTAGCAAGGAGAGGCTGATGATAGGGCAAAATTGTAGTCAACGGGATGAGTTGCAATGTAAAGGGCGGACAAAATCGAAAGGGGTGATGAATACAGGACTGAAAGTGTAACGTTTGAATGCTCGCAGCATACGGAATAAGTTAGAGCACGGTTACGGATTGCCATGAATGATGTAGTGAGCGTCACTGAATCGTGGCTGAAAGATTATAGCTGGGAGCTTAACGTCCAAGGATACACATTGCATCGTAAGGACAGGGAGGTAGGCAGAGGTGGTGGGGTGGATCTGATGGTAAAAAAAAAATGAAATCAAATCATTAGAAAGAAGTGAAATAGGATCGGAAGGTGTAGAATCGTTGTGGGTAGAGCTAGGGAAATGCAAAGGTAAAAAGACCCTAATGGGAGTTATATACAGACCTCTGAGCAGTAGTACAGATATGGTCTACAAAGTACAGCGATATATAGAAAATTGATGTCAAAAGAGTAATGTTACAATAGACATAGGGAATTTCAATATTCAGGTATTGGGAAAATCAGGTTGCTACAGGATCTCAAGAGGGGGAATTTCTAGAATGCCTATGAAAAGGCTTTTTAGAGCAACTTGTGGTAGAGTCTAGGGGATTGGCCATTGTGGATTGGGTGTTGTGCAATAAACCAGAATTGATTAGAGACCTTACGGTAAACCCTTAGGGCCAGTGATCATAATATGATAGAATTTACCCTGCAGTTTGAGGAGAAGTTAATGTCAGATATATCAGTATTACAGTGAAGTAAAGTGAATTAGAGGCATGAGAGAGGAGCTGGCTGAAGTTGATTGGAAGGGAACTCAAGTGGGAATGACAGCAGAGCAACAATGGCCGGACTTTCTGGGAGCAATTCAGAAGGTGCAGGACGGCTACATCCAAAAGAAGTATTCTAAAGGCAGGATGATACAATTGTGGCTGACACGGGACATCAAAGCCAACATAAAAGCCAAGGATGGTTTGTTACCTCCCGGGTGCTAGGGTCAAGGATGTCTCTGATCGATTGCATGACATTCTGAAGTGGGAGGGTGATCAGCCAGATGTCGTGGTGCACATCGGTACCAATGACATAGCAAGGAAGAGTGAGGAGGTCCTGGAGAGTGAGTATAGAGAGCTTAGTAGAAAGTTGAAAAGCAGGACCTCGAGGGTGGTAACCTCAGGATTGCTACCTGTGCTACGTGCCAGTGAGGGTAGGAATAGGATGCTCTGGAGGATGAACAAGTGGCTGAGGAACTGGTGCAGGGGGCAGGGTTTCAGATTTCAGGATAATTGGGACCTCTTCTGGGGCAGGTGGGACCTGTACAAGAGAGACGGGTTACACTTGAACTACAGGGGAACCAATATCCTTTCAGGGAGGTTTGTTAATGCTATTGGGGGGGCTTTAAACTAGATTTGCAGGGGGATGGGAACCACAGTACCAGAGTGAAAGTGTGGCTGGGGTGAAAATAAATGATGTTAAAAGTTCAAGCAAATCCACTAATAGAAAGGTTGTGAGTGGTGGTAAAAATCTTCTGAGGTGTATATATTTCAATGCTAGGAGTATTGTGGGGAAGGCGAATGAGTTGAGGGCGTGGATTGACATGTGGCATTATGACATTATAGCAATTAGTGAAACTTGGCTACAGGAGTGGCAGGACTGGCAGCTTAATATTCCAGGGTTCCGATGTTTCAGATGTGATCGAGGCAGAGGAATGAAAGGTGGGGGAGTAGCATTGCTTGTTAGGGAAAATATTACAGCAGTGCTCAGGCAGGACAGATTAGAGGGCTTGTCTACTGAGGCCTTATGGGTGGAGCTGAGAAACAGGAAAGGTATGGCCACATTAGTGGGATTGTATTACAGACCACCCAATAGTCAACGAGAATTGGAAGAGCAAATCTGCGAGAGATAGCAGGCAACTGCAGGAAACATAAAGTTGTGGTGGTAGGGGATTTTAATTTTCCATACATTGATTGGGTCTCCCATACTGTTAGGGGTCTAGATGGTTTAGAGTTTGTAAAATATGTTCAGGAAAGTTTTCTAAATCAATATATAGAGGGACCAACTAGAGGGGATGCAATATTGGATCTCCTGTTAGGAAACGAGTTAGGACAAGTGACGGAAGTCTGTGTAGGGGAGCACTTTGGTTCCAGTGATCATAACACTATTAGTTTTAATTTGATCATGGACAAGGATAGATCTGGTCCTAGGGTTGAGGTTCTTAACTGGAAGAAGGCCAAATCTGAAGAAATGAGAAAGGATCTAAAAAGCGTGGATTGGGACAGGTTGTTCTCTGGCAAGGATGTGATCGGTAGGTGGGAAGCCTTCAAAGCAGAAATTTTGAGAGTGCAGAATTTGTATGTTCCTGTCAGGATTAAAGGCAAAGTGAATAGGAATAAGGAACCTTGGTTCTCAAGGGATATTGCAACTCTGATAAAGAGGAAGAGGGAGTTATATGACATGTGTAGGAAGCAGGGAGTAAATAAGGTGCTTGAGGAGTATAAGAAGTGCAAGAAAATACTTAAGAAAGAAATCAGGAGGGCTAAAAGAGGACATGAGGTTGCCTTGGCAGTCAAAGTGAAGGATAATCCAAAGAGCTTTTACAGGTATATTAAGAGCAAAAGGATTGTAAGGGATAAAATTGGTCCTCTTGAAGATCAGAGTGGTCGGCTATGTGCGGAACCAAAGGAAATGGGGGAGATCTTAAATAGGTTTTTTGCGTCTGTGTTTACTAAGGAAACTGGCATGAAGTCTATGGAATTAAGGGAAACAGGTAGTGAGATCATGGAAACTGTACAGATCGAAAAAGAGGAGGTCCTTGCTGTCTTGAGGAAAATTAAAGTGGATAAATCCCCGGGACCTGACAGGGTGTTCCCTCGGACCTTGAAGGAGACTAGTGTTGAAATTGCAGGGGCCCTGGCAGCAATATTTAAAATGTCGCTGTCTACAGGTGAGGTGCCGGAGGATTGGAGAGTGGTTCATGTTGTTCCGTTGTTTAAAAAAGGATCGAAAAGTAATCTGGACAATTATAGGCCAGTAAGTTTAACGTCGGTAGTAGGTAAGTTATTGGAGGGAGTACTAAGAGACAGAATCTACAAGCATTTGGATAGACAGGGACTTATTAGGGAGAGTCAACATGGCTTTGTGCGTGGTAGGTCATGTTTGACCAATCTATTGGAGTTTTTCGAGGAGGATACCAAGAAAGTGGATGAAGGGAAGGCAGTGAGTATTGTCTACATGGACTTCAGTAAGGCCTTTGACAAGGTCCCGCATGGGAGATTAGTTAGGAAAATTCATTCGCTAGGTATACATGGAGAGGTGGTAAATTGGATTAGACATTGGCTCAATGGAAGAAGCCAAAGAGTGGTAGTAGAGAATTGCTTCTCCAAGTGGAGGCCTGTGACTAGTGGTGTGCCACAGGGATCAGTGCTGGGTCCATTGTTATTTGTCATCTATATCAATGATCTGGATGATAATGTGGTAAATTGGATCAGCAAATTTGCTGATGATACAAAGATTGGAGGTGTAGTAGACAGTGAGGAAGGTTTTCACAGCCTGCAGAGGGACTTGGACCAGCTGGAAAAATGGGCTGAAAAATGGCAGATGGAGTTAAATACAGACAAGTGTGAGGTATTGCACGTTGGAAGGACAAACCAAGGTAGAACATACAGATTTAATGGTAAGGCACTGAGGAGTACAGTGGAACAGAGGGATCTGGGAAAACAGATACAAAATTCCCTAAAAGTAGCATCACAGGTAGATAGGGTTGTAAAGAGAGCTTTTGTTACATTGGCCTTTATTAATCGAAGTATTGAGTATAAGAGCTGGAAGGTTATGATAAGGTTGTATAAGGCATTGGTGAGGCCGAATCTGGAGTATTGTGTTCAGTTTTGGTCACCAAATTACAGGAAGGATATTAATAAGGTTGAAAGAGTGCAGAGAAGGTTTACAAGGATGTTGCTGGGACTTGAGAAACTCAGTTACAGAGAAAGGTTGAATAGGTTAGGACTTTATTCCCTGGAGCGTAGAAGAATGAGGGGAGATTTGATAGAGGTATATAAAATTATGATGGGTATAGATAGAGTGAATGCAAGCAGGCTTTTTCCACTGAGGCAAGGGGAGAAAAAAACCAGAGGACATGGGTTAAGGGTGAGGGGGGAAAAGTTTAAAGGGAACATTGGGGGGGGGCTTCTTCACACAGAGAGTGGTGGGAGTATGGAATGAGCTGCCAGACGAGGTGGTAAATGCGGGTTCTTTTTTAACATTTAAGAATAAATTGGACAGATACATGGATGGGAGGTGTATGGAGGGATATGGTCCGTGTGCAGGTCAGTGGGACTAGGCAGAAAATGGTTCGGCACAGCCAAGAAGGGCCAAAAGGCCTGTTTCTGTGCTGTAGTTTCTATGGTTTCTATGGAGAAGGCATAGAATAGAGCAAAAATTAGTGGGAAGTTAGAGGACTGGGAAGCTTCTAAAAACCAGCAGGAGGCAACTGAAAAGACATAAAGAAGAAAAAGATGGAATTCAAGGGTAAATTAGCTAAAAATATTAAAGAGGACACCAAAAGTTTCTTGAGATATGTAAAGTGTAAGAGTGGAGAGTAGATATTGGACCACTGGAAAATGGTGCTGGAGAGGTAGTAATGGGGAATGGCAATAGTAATAGTAAATGGCAGATGAAGTGAATCAGTATTTTGCATCAGTCTTTGCTGTGGAAGGCATTAGCAGTATGCCAGAAGTGGGTGAAGTTGTCATTACTAGGGAGAAGGTTCTTGGGAAACTGAAAACTGTGAAGGTAGACAAGTCACCTGGATAGATGGACTATACCACAGTGGTGACCATTCATCAACGAAACTCACTATACAATGTTTAATTAATCAAAGCTCGAACTTTATTGTCTCTGCACAAACAACATAACTATGTTGTCCCCAGGTCAACAACTTAAAACCTTAATTCTTCTGATTCCTCTGTACCAATACTCACTCAGACCATTTTCCTAATTTATAACACCAAAGTAGGGGAACTCCGCAGGCCAGACGATTGACCCTTTCTTCTCCCAGTTCCTGGCGTGGGGATCCTTCCTTGCAATGGTGGGTCTCTTGAGAGTTACTGCTGATAGCACACTTAAAGCATCTGCTTTTATCAAGTATCACCTTTCAGTGTCATTGGCACCTTAAACATATTTTTATTGGCTCTAATCCAAAAGTGACAACTGGTAATTTATGGCACTCTTTAGTAACCAGCTCCAATCACTCCAGTCAGGCACAGTCCCCAATATTCTGAAACTTGCAAGTTATATTATATCAAAGAACACCTCACAGATAGCTTATTTGGAATTTTTCTTTAGTCCAACAGATAACCTGAAGCATCATTGTGTCTACTTTAAAACACAGATAGCCAAGCAACTTCACCTCACAAAATGGCAGACGTAAAACAGTTTCACTGAATGGCTGCCTCCATCTCCAAACACATGGCAGAAACAAAGACAATTGATCTGTCTGCTTCCACTGTCCTTGACCCATTTGAGTTTGACATTATCTTCCATATTTTAAATACATCATGGCCAACAGCAGGGCACTGAAAGAAGTGGTTGAAGAGATTATGGAGGCATTAATAATGATCTTTTATTATTCCGATTCAATTCAGAATCAATTGTTCTGAAGTAGTGGAAAATTGCAAATGTCACTCCACTCTTCAAAAAGGGAGAGGCAGAAGAAAAGTAATTATAAGCCAGTTCGTCTGACCTCAGTGGTTGGGAAAATGCCGGAGTTAATTGTTAAAATGTGGTTTCAGGGTACTTGGAGGCACATAATAAAACAGGTCATAGTCAGCATGGTTATCTTAAAGGAAAATCTTGCCCGACAAATCTGTTGGAATTCTTTGAAGAAATAACAAGCAGGATAGACAAAAGAGAAATGGGTGGATATTGTGTACTTGGATTTTCAGAAGGTCTTTGACAAGGTGCCACCCAAGGCTGCTTAACAAGTTAAGAGCCCATGGTGTGACAGGAAAGATACTAGCATGGATAGGTCATTAGTTGATTGGCAGGAGGCAAAGAGTGGGAATAAAGGGAGGTTTTTCTAATTGGCAGCCGGTGACTAGTGATGTTCCACAGGGGTCTGTGCTGGAACCACTTTTTTTTAAAAAAAAATTATATCCCAGTGATTTGAATGACAGAATTGATTGTTTTGTGGTCAAGTTTGCAGACAATACGAAGACAGGTGGAGGGACAGGTAGTTTTGAGGAAGCAGATGCTAAATAAGGACTTAGATTAGGAGAATGGGCAAAGAAGTAGCAGATAGAATACAGTGTCAGGAAGTGTATGGTCATGCACTTCGGTAGAAGAAATAAAAGGGTAGACTATTTTCTAAATGGAGAGAAAATTCACGAATCTGAGGTGCAAAGAGACTTGGGAGTCCTCATGCAGGATTCCCTAAAGGTTCATTTGCAGGTTGAGTCGATGGTGCGGAAAGGCAAATGTGGTGTTAGTGTTCATTTTAGGGGACTAGAATATAAAAGAAAACATGTAATGTTGAGACTTTATAAGGCACTGGAGAGGTCTCACATGGAGTATTGTGAGCAGTTTTGGGATGTGCTGACATTGGAAAGAGTTCAAAGGAGGTTCACAAAAATGTTTCTGGGATTAAAAGGCTTGTCACATGAGGAGCATCTGATGGCTCTGGGCCTGTACTCACTGGAATGAGGGGTGACTTCACTGAAACCTATTGAATGTTGAAAGGCCTGGATAGAATGGATGTGGGGAGGATGTTTCCTATGATGGGGGAGCCCAAGACCAGAGGACACAGCCTCAGAATAAAGGGGTGCCCTTTTGGAACAGAGATGAGGAGGTGTTTCTTTAGACTGAGAATAGTGAATCTGTGGAATTCATTGCCAAAGGTGGCTGTGGAGGCCAAGTCATTGGGTATATTTAAGGGAGAGGTAGATAGGTTCTTGGTTAGTCAGGGCATGAAGGGATATGGAAAGAAGGCAAGAGATTGGGGCTGAGAGGGAAAATGGATCAGCCATGATGAAATGGTGGAGTAGACTCGATGGGCTAAATGGCCCAATTCTGCTCCTATACCTTATGCGCAGAGTCTTGTCATCTTCAGAAGTTTTCGGATGACTCTGCCATAGTTGAATGTATCAGCAAGGGAGATGAGGTTGAGTACAGGGCTACAGTAGGAAACTTTGTCACATGGTGTGAGCAGAATTATCTGCAGTTTAATGTGAAAAAGACTAAGGAACTGATGGTAGACCTGAGGAGAGCTAAGGTACCGGTGACCCTTGTTTCCATCCAGGGGGTCAATGTGGACATGGTGGAGGATTACAAATACCTGGGGATACATAGAAACATAGAAACATAGAAAATAGGTGCAGGAGTAGGCCATTCGGCCCTTCGAGCCTGCACCGCCATTTATTATGATCATGGCTGATCATCCAACTCAGAACCCAGCCTTCCCTCCATACCCCCTGACCCCTGTAGCCACAAGGGCCATATCTAACTTCCTTTTAAACATAGCTAATGAACTGGCCTCAACAGTTTGCTGTGGCAGAGAATTCCACAGATTCACCACTCTCTGTGTGAAGAAGTTTTTCCTAACCTCGGTCCTAAAAGGCTTCCCCTCTATCCTCAAACTGTGACCCCTCGTTCTAGACCTCCCCAACATCGGGAACAATCTTCCTGCATCTAGCCTGTCCAATCCCTTTAGGATCTTATACGTTTCAATCAGATCCCCCCTCAATCTTCTAAATTCCAACGAGTACAAGCCCAGTTCATCCAGTCTTTCTTCATATGAAAGACCTGCCATCCCAGGAATCAATCTGGTGAACCTTCTTTGTACTCCCTCTATGGCAAAGATGTCTTTCCTCAGATTAGGGGACCAAAACTGCACACAATACTCCAGGTGTGGTCTCACCAAGGCCTTGTACAACTGCAGTAGTACCTCCCTGCTCCTGTACTCGAATCCTCTCGCTATAAATGCCAGCATACCGTTCGCCTTTTTCACCGCCTGCTGTACCTGCATGCCCACTTTCAATGACTGGTGTATAATGACACCCAGGTCTCGTTGCACCTCCCCTTTTCCTAATCGGCCACCATTCAGATAATAATCTGTTTTCCTATTTTTGCCACCAAAGTGGATAACTTCACATTTATCCACATTAAATTGCATCTGCCATGAGTTTGCCCACTCACCCAACCTATCCAAGTCACCCTGCATCCTCTTAGCATCCTCCTCACTGCTAACACTGCCACCCAGCTTCGTGTCATCCGCAAACTTGGAGATGCTGCATTTAATTCCCTCATCCAAGTCATTAATATATATTGTAAACAACTGGGGTCCCAGCACTGAGCCTTGCGGTACCCCACTAGTCACCGCCTGCCATTCTGAAAAGGTCCCGTTTATTCCCACTCTTTGCTTCCTGTCTGCTAACCAATTCTCCACCCACACCAATACCTTACCCCCAATACCGTGTGCTTTAAGTTTGCACACTAATCTCCTATGTGGGACCTTGTCAAAAGCCTTTTGAAAATCCAAATATACCACATCCACTGGTTCTCCCCTATCCACTCTACTAGTTACATCCTCAAAAAATTCTATGAGATTCGTCAGACATGATTTTCCTTTCACAAATCCATGCTGACTTTGTCCGATCATTTCACCGCTTTCCAAATGTGCTGTTATCACATCCTTGATAACTGACTCCAGCAGTTTCCCCACCACCGACGTTAGGCTAACCGGCCTATAATTCCCCGGTTTCTCTCTCCCTCCTTTTTTAAAAAGTGGGGTTACATTAGCCACCCTCCAATCCTCAGGAACTAGTCCAGAATCTAACGAGTTTTGAAAAATTATCACTAATGCATCCACTATTTCTTGGGCCACTTCCTTAAGCACTCTGGGATGCAGACCATCTGGCCCTGGGGATTTATCTGCCTTCAATCCCTTCAATTTACCTAACACCACTTCCCTACTAACATGTATTTCGCTCAGTTCCTCCATCTCACTGGACCCTCTGTCCCTTACTATTTCTGGAAGATTATTTATGTCCTCCTTAGTGAAGACAGAACCAAAGTAATTATTCAATTGGTCTGCCATGTCCTTGCTCCCCATAATCAATTCACCTACGAATACGAATACGAATTGACAATAAACTGGACTGGTCAAAGAACACTTAGGCTGTCTACAAGAAGGGTCAGAGACGTCTCTACTTCCTGAGGAGACTGAGGTCCTTTAACATCTGCCGGACGATGCTGAGGATGTTCTACGAGTCTGTGGTGGCTAGTGCTATCATTTTTGCTGTTGTGTGCTGGGGCAGCAGGCTGAGGGTAGCAGACACCAACAGAATCAACAAACTCATTCGTAAGGCCAGTGATGTTGTGAGGATGGAACTGGACTCTCTCACGGTGGTGTCTGAAAAGAGGATGCTGTCCAAGTTGCATGCCATCTTGGTCAATGTCTCCCATCCACTACGTAATGTACTGGTTGGGCACAGGAGTACATTCAGCCAGAGACTCATCCCACCGAGATGCAGCACTGAGCGTCATAGGAAGTCATTCCCGCCTGTGGCCATCAAACTTTACAACTCCTCCTTTGGAGGGTCAGACACCCTGAGCCAATAGGCTGGTCCTGGACTTATTTCATAATTTATTGGCATAATTTACATATTACTATTTAACTATTTATGGTTCTATTACTATTTATTATTTATGGAGCAACTGTAATGAAAACCAATTTCCCCCGGGATTAATAAAGTATGACTATGACTATGGTCTTACGGAGCTGTAGCCAAGCCTGAGTTTACAAGGACAGAATGTGGTCAAAGTATGAAGGGCTGTCATAGATGGTGCAACTGTCCAAGGGGGTGTAGGACCACCAGTTCGAAGAAATGTCACACTGTGCAAGGCGCTAGCCTTCAGTGAGAGCCCAGCTCTTGTCACTGGGTGAAGAGATCCCACAGGCACTACAACTGGATACACTCACAGCTACAGGGATGTGTGTGGGGGGGGGAGCACCAGGAAGGTGGGAGTGGGGGGGGGGGACTCATTGAGCAGCAGAAATGTGCGAAGGAGGGAGCAGTAGGGGTGGGTGCTGATGGCGGAGCAGCCACCAGTTTATGGAATGATTGCTATCTGCCAAGAGGATGTTTTAATCCTATGAAAGGCAGGTATGGTGACCCAGTTGGACAGCATAAATCCAGGCCCTTTGGCTCACCCTGTCCATTCAGTAACCATCTATACTAATCCCATCGACCAGCACTTTCTTGCAGCCCTCCAAGCTTGGTCCAGATACTTCAATGTGACACACTCTGCTTGCAATACCCCCTCAGGGAGCAGGTCCCCCATGTCCAATGAAAACCCAACAACCCCTTGTAACTGGAGTTCAGCAACCTGGTGACCCCCAAACTTCCCCACCCTCGCCAGCACATTCGCATGCTGCCCATTGTGCGAAGACCACAACTGTGCACACTGCTCCAGCCAACATTGTACTACCTGTGCCCTGCTCTGATTTTCTGTATTCTGCCCAGTGAGGGGCACTTCACCACCTCACTAACACGTCTGCCCCCTCCAGGCAGCACGGTAGTGTCGGTTAGCATTAGCATGACACTGCTACAGCACCAGCAGCTCAGGCTCAATTCCACTGCTGTCCCCGTGACTGTGTGGGTTCATTCCGGTGCTCTGGTCTCCTCTGACATTGCAAGGACATACAGGTTAGAGTCAGTAAGTTGTGGGCATGCTATGTTGGCATCAAAAGGATGGCGACACTTGAGGGCTGCCTCCCCCACTAGCCCATCCACAGATGCAAATGATGTATTTCACTGTATTTCAATGTACCTGAGACAAATTAGGCTGATCTTTCTTTGGATGTGTCCACTAAGGTTCCTCTGTTCAATGCCCCCTGCAGACCGTTACTCATTGTGCGTCACACCTCAGTTAAACCCCCCAAAGGGCATCACCTCATACTGATGAGCTAAATTCTACTATTCTGCCTAACTTACATTTCTATTGCTGACCGTACCCTCGTCACCTTTCTCAGTCACATCTACCTGGTCTGCAAAACATTCAGTCAATGCCAGCTCCCAGCGTGCTAGCACTCCATAGGGATATTCAGGGACAAAAGAATGACCCCACGAGATGTGTCCTGGGATTAAGGGTATGTTCATACTCCCATTACAGCCAGCATTTGAGTGACACATCACACCATATCCACTTCCTTCCCAGTCCTGATGAATGGTCTCTGGCTGAAACATTGATTGTTTATTCCCCTCCACAGATGCTGCCTGGCTTGCTGAGTGTCTTCAGCGTTTTGTGAGAGTTGCTCAGGATTTCCAGTCTCTGCTCAATGAGACACACCAGGAGAAACACTTTGGAAACTACTCAAAGACACATTCCAAAGGAGTTGGGAAATATCAAAATATTTTAATTTAAAATTTTCTTTCTAAAACGTTACTCGGGACATTAGAAATTCCAGAGACTGTGGAACAAATGGCATCTCGACTGCCTTCCTGAAAGCACCAAGAAATTTTGGAGGGGCAGGTAATATTGCAAGTCAGAGGAATAGACCAAACAATAAAACACAGTACAAATAGCGTACAGATTTCACACTGGAACAGTGGGACGTAGAACATCTGAATTGAGATATTCACCACACACTTGCAACAGATTGAGTTGAGAACATCAGTACATTTATATTAATAATGGGTCTAACACCCTTGTGATGTATGAGACAATCATATGAGTGGGTGTAACTTCCTGTATGCACTGCAACACCCTCTGTGTATTGTATTTTATAATACAACCTAGGTTGCTGGTAGAACCCTCCAGTATGTTATATCACCAGTGCAGGGCTGGGTATAACGTGTGCTGTTTGTAGCACAACGTGTTATTAGGTATGATGGTCAGTGTCTCGCTGGAGTACACGATGTAACACTGAGGTAACTGAGCCTTCAAATGGGATCCTGACTGGGCCAGGGTGCCCACAGCTCAGCAAGATCCCACAGGATGGAGCAGGCATGTCTCTGTCCTTACGGAGTCTGAGTGTCTGACAGCCAGGCAGCAGTCGGTACATGGGGACCAGACAGGGCAATGCATGTCCTCACTGACGCTGCCAGAGGTCGCTCTGCTGGGGTCCGGCCGTCTCGTCACAGCTGGGCAGACACTACGGGGGGCAGAGACACCAGGGAATTCACACACTTGCCAGCGCCTGGGCTCTCTGCTCCCGGTCCAGCTCTGGTCTCGCCCTCAGCCCACTCCATGCAGGCAGACGCCTTGTTCCCAGCCCCCTCTGGGCTGCCCCCTTCACCCTCACCGTGGGGACACGAGGTGGCTGTGAAAGAGAGAGAAAGAGAGAGAGAGAGAGAGAGATGGGACTGAATAGAGCCATACTGCGTCCACAACAGTCTGGTACTCAATACACTGTACGCCCACAGAGTGCAGTTCACCACCCACCCACGGAACACTATTCTCCATGCTCTATACACCCACAGAACACCATACACTGTACAACCACAGTACACCACTCACCATACACTGTACAACCACAATACACTACTCACCAGAGTAGACACACCTTACACCATTCAATGTAAAAAGTACATCAACACATCATAAACTGTAAACAATACACTAAACTATTCATCTACAGTATACCTACTGTACTATGTACAGTACACCCAAAGAACACCATTCAATATACACTGTTCACTGCATGCTGCACATCCACTCTACACCTTAACTCACTCCACCCTGCCAGGCACCAGGACTAACTGCCATGCAGCACAAGATCCCACCTACAGGCTGCGAGTCCCTCCCACAGCCATTTTTCAATCCCAAACTAATCCCACTGCTCCGCTCTCTCCCCATAGCCCTGCATCAATCCCCAAAATGATCCCACAGACCCACTCTCCCCATAGCCCAGTGTCAGTCCCCAAACTGATCCCACAGACCCACTCTCCCCCACAGCCCTGCGTCAGTCCCACACTAATCCCACTGACCCTGTCTCTCCCTACAGCATTTTGTTAGTCCTCAAACTAATCCCACTAACCCTCTCTCTCCCCCCACCGTCCAGTGTCAGTCCCCACACTATTTCCATTGCCCCACTCTCTCCTCACAGCCCAGTATCGATGTACCACTGTCCCGTTCAGTGGGGGGCGGGGGGGAGGGGAGAACTATAGCTGTGATTTGTGGGGTGAGGGGCTATCTCTCAGCACAATACCTGCACTAGGACTGGATGTGGTTGCTGTTTTCCGTCTCCGCTTCACGTCACCGGTACACAGGGAGCCCAGGTGGACACTCGTCTGCCTGGGGAGAGGTAATAGGTACAGTCAGTGGCCACAGGAACACAGCAGCACGCTGGGCAGCGTCCACAGGGCAAAACGCAGCAGGACTTCACGGCAAAGGGAGCCTGACCGGGCACACTGCTCAGGTCAGGGTTCGGGAGCAGAGTCCCAAGCTGACCACACTCTGACCCAGGGGTCAGGAGCTGACCCTGATTTGGGGTAGTGAGGTGCAGGTGAGGGGAGAGTCTCAGGAAATGGTATAGACACTATCCAGGGGAGATCCGGTGCCAGGCAGTGGGGGGGAGGGGGGAGGGGAGAAGGGAGACCCAGGGCAGATCATGGTTTGGAGGGAAAGGTGAGAGGAGATCCTGTGCCAGTAGAGGGGTGGGGAACTCACCGTGCCTTGGTCTGCAGGTTGGAGCACTTCCTGTGGGAGCCATCAGTCAGCACCGCCAGTGGGCACAGGGGCATCAAAGGGTTAAACTGCAAATGCAGGAGTAGGAGTCAGTGAAGGAAGCGAGAAGGACAGGGGCGATCTCTGACCTAACCACAGCCCAATCTGTAAACCCCCCCCCACCCCTTAGCACTGCCTTCACTGCGCCACTCCACACCCCCTCCCCAGCCCAGCAGTGGCCAGTGAAGATCAGTGGGCGTTCGAACCACTGACCGCCTTCCTCCCCGTCACTTCAAAACACGTCTCTGACTGTAGTGTCCCAACATGCAACGCAGATCCTTCCACCCTCCCCACAGAGAGACACACACACCCCCCACTCCACACGCACAACCCCCAGCCACGTATCAGCGGGAGTTTACTTACCCCGAGGCGCAGGGGCTGTAGCATGCTCCACTCACGGTACTGACCCCTCACACACACGTCCCGACGTAGCCTGCAGTAAGAGCAGGTCACACACTGACCAGTAACCCCACCATCCTAGTCCCCCCTCTCCCCCCAGCCCAGTGTGACCAACCCTCCCTTCCCACTCCTCACTGACACCCTCCACCCTCACGCGACGTAACCTGCCGTAAGAGAGGGTCACACACCGACTGTACCCTCACCGTCCAAAAACCCCAACAACCCTCTCCCTCCCCGTCACTCCTGGCCCCCACTGTTACCCTTCCCCAACATCATGCTCCTCACAGCCCACCCCCACTCCTCAGTGCCACCCTCCCCCCTCACACGACATAACCTGCCGTAAGAGAGGGTCACACACCGACTGTACTCTCACCGTCCAACCACCCCCAACAATCCTCTCCCGCCCCATCACCCCCTACTCCCAATGTTACCCTTCCCCAACATCATGCTCCTCACAGCCCACCCCCACTGCTCGGGGTCACCTGCCCCCCCTCCCCACCCCTGGGTCACCCAGTGAAGAGGATCCCACTGACTCCCATACTCCACACGCCTTACCTTCCCTGACCCGAGGTCTCCAATCCCCATGCCACTACCAAATGCAACCCCCCCCGCCCCCCGAGGTTTATCCAGTGTTGTGTGTGAGTAGGGGGAGATTTCGCTGTTATCAGTACTTACTCCCTGCGGTAAGGGTCCTGCCCAAAGTGATTCACCCTCTCGCTGGGGACGACTCCCACCGGCCCCTCCTGTTGGCACACACAGACATGTTGGGGGGGGGGCCAGAGAGAAGAGGGGGTTACTACAGTATCATGGTGCCAAAGGCCACTCAGCCCATTGTCACATGCTGGTTCGGTGCCACATCACTCAGTCAGCCAGCTGCTCACCCAGTAAAATTTCCCCTACCACAGGCCATCCCACCCAGGGACGCCTCCTGAGTTGGAGACCTCAGGGGCTACCCCGGACAGTGACTCTCGGATTCCGTCCCTTCCCTCCCCCCACTGACCCATCCCTCCACCAAACCCCCCCTCCCCCTCCAACAACCCTCCCACCCATCATCCGCTGCTCTATCCATCCCCCACCCCAGCCAGATGTGTCACCCTGGGACAGCAGCTGTGGGCCTGAGATCAATGACCAGATTGGGGGGGGGGAGGGGGGAGGGGGCGATGACAAAGGGTGATGGGTCTGGAGCATGCGGCCACACAGGGTAGGGGACAGATATCCCCACACTCAAACCTGACAGGGTGTGAATGTGGAACGGTGATCCTGTGACGTGGTGTGGGTAAGGATTCAGCTGGGGGAAGGGGGGTCACACAAACTGGTAGGGCTAAATGGCCTTTGATGTGGTGAATTTCTTCACTGAGGACTATCCTGGGCCAGGGAGGGTTAAACCGGGGTGGGGGGGGGACACAGCAGTTACCGATCCCACTGCACTGCCAGGGTGGGTGTGATTGCACACCAAGCTGCTGACCCCTGGGACTGCACCCCGTCACCGGCAGCACAACCGGGGCAACCGTCATCACTGGGGATGTGCAGGGAGGGTCTCACCACAGGGTCAGGGCAGATGGAATGGCGTTGAGCCCAGAGGGAAGAGGCAGGGTCAGGTGCAGAGAGGGAGGGCTGAGGATGGGAGGGGGGAGGGAAGAGGAGGGGTGGACATAAGGCTAGGCGTGGGACATTGATCAGAGGAGTGGTGGGTACAGATCCCACACTCCAGCACAGCCCCTGACCCAGTTCTGGGACCTGTGTAAACCCACTGCCCTCCCTATACTGGACCATTTACCCATTCTCCCCACCCCCTTGACCTGTCCCCCACCCCAACCTATCACCCTCCTGACTGCTGACCTTTCCCACCAGCCTCCGACGACCTTTCCGGATGCAGCGCGCGGCGATTCCGGGAAAACGGTTGAGCCGGGCATGGTAGCCTGTGGGAGAGGGGAAGAGACGGACAGGTCAGGGGCAGCGCGATGACGTGTGGAGAACTCAGGGAAACGCATCGACAGTGCAGGACGTGCACACGGAGGGCATTGCATACACGCCAGATGGCACGGTGGCATAGCAGTCAGTGCAATGCCAGAGACCTGGGTTCAATCCCTGGCACTGTCTGTACGCTCTCCCCACGACCACGAGGGTTTCCTCCAGGTGCTCTGGTTCCACAGGGATGCACGGGTTACCAGGTTAATCGGTGATACAGACAGTGTGGTGTACACAGACCAGCCCCACTCTCACCTCTCTGTGCGGGCCGTGTCGGCAGGAGGAAGGCGGGAGAGGGGTATGTACCCACCCCCTGGTCCCCATCGGCCAGCGGAGCCTTCAGGCCGTCCCAGTGCGGCAGGAGCTTGGGCACGCGGAACCCCTGCTCGCAGTCTCCCTCGTAGAACCAGTCGCTCTGCTCGTCGTCACCTGGGGATGGAGGCAGCAGTCAGTGTCCACCCCGTCCATCGAACACCCACGTCACGCCAAACCCTCTGCCTCGCCCCGCCCCATCCACTCACCAACCCCGCCACCCCACACCTGGGCATGGAGGCAGCAGTCAGTGTCCATAGTACCATCAGCCCCAGCCCTACCCTGTCCACCTCAGCCCATTCACCCACTGACCCTACCCACCCTTCCACACCTGGGCACAGAGGCAGCAGCAAGTGTCCACAGTGGCACCACCCCTTGCCCCATCCCACCCGTCTCTCCCTCCGTATCCCCCTCCACCCGCCTCTCCCTCCGTATCCGCCTCCACCCGCCTCTCCCTCCGTATCCCCCTCCACCCGCCTCTCCCTCCGTATCCGCCTCCACCCGCCTCTCCCTCCGTATCCCCTCCACCCGTCTCTCCCTCCGTATCCCCCTCCACCCGCCTCTCCCTCCGTATCCGCCTCCACCCGCCTCTCCCTCCGTATCCCCTCCACCCGTCTCTCCCTCCGTATCCCCCTCCACCCGCCTCTCCCTCCGTATCCCCCTCCACCCATCTCTCCCTCCATATCCCCCCACCCACCTCTCCCTCCATATTCTCCCCCCACCCACCTCTCCCTCCATATCCTCCTCCCCCCCCACCCGCTTCTCTGAGATCCACACTGGGGAAGAGACAGTCAGCTGATTGGGACCAGTGAGACTGGATCCACCCTGGCCTCAGGGAAGGCACAGCCGTGTCTTCCGCCCACCCCCTACCCGGCTGCTGAGAACCAGGGAGGGAGTGGGAAGGAGGGAGTGCTGCAGT
This sequence comes from Mobula hypostoma, assembly GCF_963921235.1. Classification (NCBI taxonomy): domain Eukaryota; kingdom Metazoa; phylum Chordata; class Chondrichthyes; order Myliobatiformes; family Myliobatidae; genus Mobula; species Mobula hypostoma. The sequence goes on along the minus strand of NC_086097.1, from coordinate 33,537,290 downwards.
CTCACAGGTCAGAGACCTAGATAGATCCCGACCTGTGTCTGTGGAGTCTGCATGCTCCCCGTAACCTCGCGGGGCACCCTAGGGTGGGTTAGCTGGTTAAGGGGCCACTTGTAGAGGTATGGGAGTCGAAGGGGAGCAGGGGTGAGAGAATAAGCAGGGTAAGTGTAAGTGGGTGGTCTACCGCTGAGACACAATGGGCCGAGGATCTCCCATGTGACCCCAGGGCCAGAGCCACCAACTGAACTGAGGGTTTCAGACAACCCCAGCAATGCAGGGAACAAGGCTAGTTCCACACCTACACCACGGCCTGGGTGTCCGTGGAATGTCACAGGTGCTGCTTAAATCCAAGTCGATCCCCATTCCTGACCCTCACTCCCAACACAGCCCGTCACTCGTACCCTCATGGCGTCACTCACCCCTTCAGTCCCACCACCTGGCCTGCCACTCACCGCTCACACACAGTGTTCTGACAACTGTTCAATTGTTGCCTTTTGCTGAGCCAATGTGATGAGAAAACATTTTACTCCCGATCAACTCAAACTGGCCCGGTCACAGGAGACACGGCTCCACAACAGCTCAAACGTGCCCCGACACACCACACTGCCGGAGCTAGCCCAGGTCACAGGCACAGGGGCACACAGCCCCACCCTCCACAATCACAGCAGACTGAAGTGCACGTGGGGGACACCCCGGGGAACCAGCTGAAAGGAGAGTGACACACCGAGTGTTCCTTCTGCACTGCACCATCCCACACGCCATCCCGTCACGCGCTCCCACCCTCCCACACTGTACTGTCATGCGCTCTCGCACCCCCCCCATCACACACACACCATCCCGTCTCGTGTGATCCAGGACATTTCCAGCGACTGGGGCAGGGAGCCATGACTGCTTACACTTTCACGCCCTCCCATAACCCATGCATCCATACCTTGTCGTCCCTCGTCGTTGGTGAAGAGTCCATCACTGCTGCACACGCTGCTGGCGTCACTGGGAACAGAGCAGAGAGTCAATGAGCTCCACCCGTACAGCACCCCAAACCCACCCGAGCACGAGAGATCAACCCCACCCACTGAGCTCCGGGTCTACCCCAAGACCAGTCCATCACTGCTGCACACGCTGCTGGCGTCACTGGGAACAGAGCAGAGAGTCAATGAGCCCCGTCTGAACACCATCTACCCAACCCCAACCAGCCTGCACAATGAGTGACGCTCCCTCCACACCATCCCATCACACGCTGCAGGGTCAGGGGTTTGAGGGGGGTAGGGGATGGAATGGGATGAGGGGCGAGTCAGGGACCAGACTGAGGGTGTAGTGCTCTGGGAACCAACCTCACTCCCCCCACCCTGCTGCCCAGCAGTCACCTGTCGGTCATGTTTTCGTCTGATGCCTTGTGTTCCTGGCTGCAGTCCATGCCTTCACCGGGGGTGGCAGGGGGCCGGGAGCCGCGCTGGCTGCCCCCTCCCTCAGGCAGCCGCTGCTTCTTGTGTTGGCAAGGCCCGGAAGGGCTCCAGGGGCAGGGAGGGGCCGCCGGCTCAGACACCTTCAGTTTCTTCTGCAGGGAGGAGGTGACATCGGCGGGGGGCTTGGCCCGGCGCCTCCTGCGGCCCTGCCCTGGGCCCTGACCTCCCTCCGCCGGACCGTCGCCCTCACCCCAGGCTGACTGCCTGCCCTTCAGTGTCACATTGAGGGAGGAGAGGCGCTGAACGACCGCCCGATCGTCGTCCGAGTCACTGGGAGCTCCCGCCGCGGCGCCCCCTCCGGCCGCCGTCTCCTCCTGGCTGGAACCAGACGCCTCGCTAAAACAGCGGCCATAGTCGAGCGGCCGGTTCGAGATGGAGCGCCGTTTCCGGCCCCGGCGCTTGCGGGTCTGCCGTCGCTGGGGCTGGCGGGGGCTGGGGCACGGCCCCTCCCACCCCTCCTCGTCCAGACGGTTCTGCTCAGATGTCTCGTCCAGCGCAGACGCCAGGTCATGGGCCAGCTCATCCATCATCGGAGGGGTGGGTGGGGTGCGTACCTGGGAAACAGAAATGAAGGGTGGGCAGGAGTTAGACGGGCAGGAGACTGGAACTCCACAGACTCTGTCTGAGTTCCAACGAAAGCTCTCAGCCCAAACAGTGACTGTTTATTCCCCTCCACAGATGCTGCCTGACCTGCTGGTTTCCTCCAGCATTTTGTGCGTTGGTTCTTGCTGCCTCAGTAGAGGAGGCAAAAGAAATTCATGTCCTTGTTGACTCTTACCGATTTATAATAATGTGCTACAGAAAGCACCCTATCCGATGCATCATGGCTTGGCATGGTGACTGCTCTGCCTGTGACTGCAAGAAACTGCAGAGTTGTGGACACAGCTCAGCACATCACAGAAACCAGCCTCCCCTCCACTGACTGTCTAGATTTCTCACTGCCGCAGTTACGCAGTGCAATCAAAACCCCACCCCCCCAATCTCTCCCCCCACCCCCCACTTCCATCAGGCAGAAGATACAAAAGTCAGAAAGCACAAAACACCAGGCTCAAGGACAGCTTCTATCCTGCTGTTATAAGACTATTGAATGGTCCCTTACTACAATAAGGAGGATTCTTTGCTTCACAATCGACCTTGTTATTACCTTGCACCTTATTGTCGGCCGCCACTGCACTTTCTCTGTAGTTTTCTGCATTCTGTTACTGTTCTCCCTTGTACGGGCTCAATGCACCATGTAATGAAATGATCTGCATGAATTGTATGTAAGACAAGCTTTTCACTGTATCTCAGTACAGGTGACAATAATAAACCAGCCACACAAATCCCAAACCACAACTGAGGAACAGCATCCACCCCCACCCCCACCCAACCAGCCATTCACAGCCCCCCCGACTCACCCTCCTGAGATAACCAGCCCACCCAGCCCTGTGCTGGAGCAGCTGGTTCCGCTGATGGGGACTTATCCTGTCCCAGTCTCGGAGACAGACAAGGTCTCCGATGCTGGAGTCCTGGACCAAACACAGACTGCTTCAGGGACGAGCAGGTGGAAGATGAAGATCCTAACTGTGCCTTTCTCTGCACAGAGGCTGCCTGACCCACTGCGCTTCTCCAGCAGCTGATCTTCCTCCTGGAACATTAACCCTGTCTCTCATCCCACGGATGCTGCCCAGTGTGCTGGGTATTTCCAGCACTTTTTCACTTCAGACTTCCAGCAATTGCTCACTCTCCCCAGTACAGCCCCAGCTCCCACTCTCCCCTCATGTCATCCATTTTCTCTGGTGCTCCACTCTTTTAGCTCTGTGCAAATGATGGGTTTGGATTTCATCCTTGATCTGATGAAAGGCTCTCTGTTGCAGCCCCCACAGCTGCTGCCTGACCCTCAGCATTTGATGGGACAACTGGTTTACATTCCACTCCAGATTCGCAGCAGACAACCTTGACCCACTGCAATAGGTCTAAGGCAGACGCCAGTTTCGTCACCCAGCACTCATCTCTGGAACATCTAACCTGCGAGATTAACTAGCAGGTCGAGTTGATGGTCAGGAAGGAAAATGCAATATTAACACTCATTTCGAGAGGACTAAGATATATAAAGGCAAGGATGTAATGCTGCGGCTTTATAAGCCATTGGTCAGACTGCACTCGGAATATTGTGAGCAGTTTTGGGCGTCCGCACTTTACGTTAACGTGTCTTCAGGCCATGCCACGCAGGGTCTTGTGCTAATATTATTTTGAGACTGCATGTGCTGGACCATAACTACATGTGCTGTGTGTGACTATATGAACTGTGTTTTGCACCTTAGCCTCAGAGGAATGTTGTTTTGTTTAGCTGTATACAGGTTTCCCCCGCCATCCGAAGGTAGAGCGTTCCTATGAAACGGTTCGTAAGCCGAAATGCCGTACAGCAAAGAAGCAATTACCATTTATTTATATGGGAAAATTTTGTGAGCGTTCACAGACCCAAAAAATAACCTACCAAATCATGTCAAACAACACATAAAATCTAAAATAACAGTAACATATAGTAAAAGCAGGAATGATATGATAAATACACAGCCTATATAAAGTAGAAATACTTCTCTACAACGATTGCCTGCACAGATCTCCGTAGCGAAAATCTCACGCAAGCGCTCTTGGCAGAAAATCTCACGCAAGCGCTGTTGGCATAAACGCGCTCTCCAGTAACCTTTAAACTATGAAGCTGCCAAATCTACCAAATAACACGTAAAAATACACAGCCTATATAAAGTAGAAATAATGTATGTACAGTGTAGTATCACTTACCGGAATTGGGAAAACAGCGCCGAGCACACTGATGATGGTGTGTTAGACTGAGTCGTCACAGGCTGGGTGGTGCAGTGGCCTCCACCCTCCGGGCCGTCGACCCGATACATTGCTGCGCAGAACGCAGCAGTAGCCGGGAGGCACACAGCACATCATTAAGAAAAAAGCCGAAATAAACACGCTAATTAATTAGGTGCTGCCCAGCATGTAAATGTCGGCACAGATCAGAGCCGATTGCATCGCCTCTGATCTGGGCGGACAATTACATGTCGGCGGCACCTAATTAATTAGCATGTTCATTTAGGCTTTTTTCTTAAAGATGTGCTGTGTGCCTCCTGGCTACCGCTACGTTCTTCGCAAATCAGTACAGTATCTGTCCGGGGCCCGGGTGTTGGGGTGGTGGGACATGGGGGTGTCATCTCATCGTCGATCAGGGCAGGCAGCTCATCTTCTCCTATGACTGCCCGCCTCGATGTCGAAGGTCGAGGTTCGTCGTCGGCTGTGGCTGCTGTGGAAGGCTTGCTTGACTGCTGAGCTTCGCGCATTTTTCTGTCATACAGTTGTTTGTAAGCACTCAAACCATCCTGCAAATATCCCCCAAACCTACGTACCCTTTCAAAATTAAAGTCGTACTTTACCATTGCAGCGAAAATCTCACGCAGTTGCTTCACTTTCTGCATTCAGTTTCGATTGTTATCCTTTCCTCTTCCAATTGCATCAGCTCTTCATCTATCAATTCTTGGTCATGGGATGCCAAAACCTCTTCAACATCATCTTCATCAACTTCCACAAGCCAAACTCACTTTGTCCTTGCTTCGTTCACCACGATCGAAACGCTTAATTATGTCTAGTTTTACGCTAAGTTTAACACCCTTACTCTTTCAGGCTTTTCCGACACCTTAGAACTCATCTTGCTAACGGCTGCTCAATGCAACGTGTTTCAGCAATGCCGTTCCGAATTCGGGCTCGGGGCGCGCGCTGCCTTTTATCGCGCGCTGATTTTTTATCGCACGCTACCTTTCTTCGTAACAGTGAAAACACCTTCTGAAAGTGAAAACAGGGTACTAATGTAGGTCTTTCGTAACAGTGAGGTTTCGTAAAGCGAACGTTCGAAAAACGGGGGACACCTGTACATATGTATGGTTGAGTGATAATAAACTTGAATGTGAACTTATTTATGAAAGGATGTGCTGGCATTGGAGAGGATCCTGAGGAGGTTTAACATACGATGAGTGGCTGATGGTCCTGGGCCTGTACTTGCTGGAGCTTAGAAGAATGAGGGGTCATCTCACTGAAACCTAGCGAATACTGAAAAGCCAAGATAGAATGGAAATGGAGAGGATGTTTCCTACAGTGGGAACAGCCTCAGAATAGAAGGAGGTCACTTTAAAAAGAGAGATGGGGATTTTCTTTAGGCAGAGAGTGAAGAATCTGTGGAATTCATTACATTTAAAGCAGAGGTTGGTAAGTTCCTGATTAGTAATGACGTCAAGGATTACAGTGAGAAGGTAGAAGAATGGGGTTGAGAGGCGTAATAAATCAGGTATGATGGAATGGCACAACAGACTGGGTGGGCCAAATGGCTTAACACTGCTATGACTTATGAAATGTAGACACCAACATCTTTCTGGCTATTCTTACCTGCTCCTTTACTCCAGCTCAGTCCGACCCCGGGTTCAAGGCCCCTCACATTCACGCTGTTTCTATGCCTGCTGACGAGACCAATGTTGGAGTCACGGGTGGGCAGGAGGTGCCTGAAGGATGAGCAATTCAGTGGGAAGACAGAGAACTGAAGCCCCATTGTCACACAGCATGGAAACAGGCATTTCAACCCAACTCACCCTTGCCGGTCAAACAGTCTACCTGAGCTCGCTCTAAACCCTTCGCATGTATATATGTGTGTATCTGTCCAAGTGCATTGTCAGCGTTGTTGATGTACTCTCATCTACCACTTTCTCTGGTAGCTCATTCCCTATGTTCATATCAGAATCAGATTTATTGTTGCTGACATATAACATGAAATTTGTTCAGTAGCAGCAAAACCTTTGGTATCCTCTTTTATATTATTGGCTAGCTTATCTTCATATTTAATCCTTTCTCTCCTCATGGCTTTTTCAGTTCCCTACTGATGGCTTTTAAATACATCTCAATCCTCTATCTTCCCACTTTTTTTAATGTAATACTCCTTCTCTCGCTTTCATGCAGCCTTTGAGTTCCCTCGTCAGCCACTGGTGCATCATCCTCCCTTTAAAACACTTCTTCATCTTCGGGATGTATCTCTCCTGCGTCTTCCAAACTGCTCCCTGAAACTCCAGCTATTGTTGTTCTGCCGTCATCCCTGCTAGAGTCCCCTTTCAATCATCTTAGACCAGGTAATCTCTCATGCCTCTGTAATGTCCTTTACTCCACTGAAATGCTGATACGTTATCTACTCCTTTTTAAACCTCAGGGTGAATTCCATGCCTTTTCTATCTCCCTTTGTAATTTGTACCCCTCATTCTGGCTACTATTCAGAGGTTGTATACAATTCCCATCAGGGTCCTTTTACCCTTGCAGTGTCTTACCTCTATCCACAAGGATTCTACATCTTCCGACCCCATGTCACCTCTTTCTAAGGATTTGATTTCATTTTATCAAGAGTCACCCCACCCTCTCTGCCTACCCATCTGTCCTTTTGATACAAATGCGTTTCCTTGGATATTAAGCCTCCAGCTATGATCTTTCAGCCAAGATTCAGTGATGCCTAGAAGTTATACCTGCCAATCTCTAACTGCACTACAGATCACCTACCTTATTCCATATACGGCATGCATTCAAACGTAACACCTTCAGTCCTGTATTCATCAACCTTTACAATTTTGCTCCATGTTACACTTCAACTGATCCCACTGACTGCAATTTTGTGCTATCATCTGCCTGTCCTTCCTGCATCTATTTGTATACCAACTGTCCCATCCTCCACCCTATCACTCCAACGCCCTTCACCTCCTGCTAAATATGTTTGGCCCAGGATATATATATAGGCAAGACCATGGATTTGATTTGCACCTTGGAAGGTTTCCAGGGTCTCCCCTCTCCATGCCACCGATGTTGTCCAAGGGAAGGGCACTCGGACCGATACAGCTTGGCACCAGTGTCGTCACAGAGCAATGTGTGGTTAAGTGCCATGCTCAAGGACACAACACGCTGCCTCAGCTGAGGCTCGAACTAGCGGCCTTCAGATCACTAGACCAACACCTTAACCACTTGGCCCAGGACAGATCCTCTGAGATGTTGATGCCTAGGAACTTGAAGCTGCTTACTTTTTGCATTGCTGACCCCTCTTATATGGTCCTCTGGTCTCATTAAAACCTTTCCCCTCTCTCCTTAAACTTCTATACTCCCTCACCCTTGGAAAAAGACTGCGATGCCCGTCATGATTTTATCAACCTCTATCAGGTTACCTGTCAGCCCCCTTCACCTCACCCCCACAGACCCCTTGCCTTATGGTATTGGCCCATGGCATATAAAAGATTGGGAATCCCCACTTTAGAACACAGCACAGTGCAGGCCCTTCGGCCCACAAGGTTGTGCCAACCCTTTAACCCACCCCAAGATCAATCTCACCCTTTCCTCCTACATAGCCCTCTATTTTTCTTTCATCCATGTGCTTTCTAAAAGTCTCTTAAATCTCCCAAAGTACCTGCCTCTACCACCACCCCTGGCAGTGTGTTCCACACACTCTCCACTGTGTAAAAAAGACACTACACTGATATCTCCCCTATTTACCATCAATCACATAAGAATTATGCCCCTTTGTATTAGCCATTTCTGCCGAGATAAAGTCTCTGTCTATCCAATCGTTCTATGCTTATTATCTTGTATAGCTCTATCAAGTCCCCTTTCATCCTCCTTCACTCCAAGGGAAAAGCCCTAGCTCACTTAACCTATCCTCGTAAGAAATATCCTTTAATCCGGGCAACATCCTGGTAAATCTCCTCTGCACCCTCTCTTAAAGCCTACACATCCTACCTCTAACGAGGCGACTAAACCCGAACACAATATTCCAAGCATGGTCCAGCCAGGGCTTTATAGGGCTGTGGCGTTACCTTGTGGCTCTTTAACTCAATTCCCCCCTCTAATGAAGACCAACACACCATACGCCCTCTTAACCACCCTATCCATTTGCAGGGCAACTTGTGCAGAATAATCCCTTAAGGCTGTTCTATCACTGAAGAAGTTTGATCAAATCCTTTACAGTTCAGACGAATGAGGAGAGATCTGACTGAAACTTACAGGTGCTGAGGGAGCTTGACAGGGTAAATGTGAGGTGTTTCCAATAGACAGAGAGTCAGCCAGTGGGGAGGCACAGATACAAGATAAGGGGAGGTTATTTAAAACTGAGGTGTATAGAGATTTGTTCTCAGAGGCTGGAGAGTTTCTAAATTCTCTGCTGCAAGGGGAGAGTACGCTACAGCATTTATGATTACAGAAGTGAACAAGTATCAAAAGGCTGGACAAAGTGAGACTCAGGGATCCACAGGAGGAGCCAAGCCTGGCACAGATCTTTCACAGCTTCCTCGTATTATCTTGCATACTCCGGCATTTGTATTAGTCCGATATTGCTTGTCCCAACCCTGCTTTTTCCCCTCCACCCAACCAATCCTCAACATCAACCTCCCAATCCTATCATGCCCCAACTCCATCATACCCCCATCCCAACCTTCCCATCCTTCTAACTCTTCACCATCTCACATCCAAACCCTTCCACACTATCAACACCACCCCACCCAATGACTCCCCACAGACCTACTACAAACTCCCCTCCCAAATTGTCCCAAACATCCTCATCAGCAATATTCTCCTCAGTCTGAATCCTCACCACAACAATTCCAACCCACATGCCAGCCATTCCCCCTTCCTCCTAAACCTTCAACATCACCCACAAACCCACATCATCCACATCCCAACCCTCTCCTCTGCATATCTGACTCAACCTCCACAACCCACAAATTACAACCATCTTCTCCCATCCCAACCTTCAACAGACCCCAAACCCCACAACAGGTTACCCATCCACCAGCTTCTCATCTCCTCCACCTAACACACCTCTCTCCCTCAGCCCAAACCCAAACATTCCACACAAACTACCCCTCCCTCCCCTCAGCCCAAATATTCCACTCAATCTCCCCCTCCCCTTCACACTCACACCTCCCTCCCCTCAGCCAGACCCACACATCCCATCCCACCCCACCCAGTTCACCAACCTCTCCTCATCTCTCTCCCCTCAGCCCACAACCCACCAACACCCACCTCCTCCTCCATCAAATCCACCCGCTCGTCACCTTCCTCACCTCCCCCTCCTCTTTCCCCTCACGGATACTCCTCCCTCCCCTTCAGTCCCTAAACCCCACTCTACACTTCTCCCCGCCCTCCACTACCAACTCCCTCACTCACCCAGAGCTCCGGCCGCCCTGCAGCAGCGCAATGGCGTCACTTCCGACCCGCTGGGGACTCCACGGAGAACGCTTCCGCCCCACTCAATCGTCATTTCCGCTCTCCGCCGTGTCGCCAGAGCAGGAGTCTCCCGTTATAGATTCCGAGCCGCAGAAACCGGCCCTTCGGCCCCATGGACTATTACTCTCCCTAGTCCCGTCCAAATACGCATATATCCGGTCCCTTAGAATAACTGCCAATAACTTACCTACTAGTAATCACACAAAATGCTGGAGGAACTCGACAGGTCAGACAGTATCTATGGAAATGAATAAACAGTCGACGCTTTTGGGCCGAGACCCTTCTTCAGGACTGAAAAGGAAGAAGCCAGAATAAAAAAGATGGGGAAGTGGAAGGAGGATAGGCAGAAGGTGATAGGTGAACCCAAGTGGATAGGAAAGGTAAAGGGCTGGAGAAGAAGGAATCTGACAGGAGAGGAGAGTGGACCATTTGGAGAAAGGGAATGAGGAGGGGACCCAAGGGAAGTGATAGGCAGGTGAGAAAAGGTAAGGGGTCGGAGTGATGAATAGATGAAGGGGGAGGGGAGGGATTTTTTTTTTACCAGAAGAAGAAATTGATATTCATGCCATCAGGTTGGAGGCTACCCAGACAGAATATCAGATGTTGCTCCTCCCTTGGGGTGGCCCCATCATGAAGAGACCATGACCATATGTGGGGATGGCAATGACAATGGGGCCGGGAAGTTCTGCTTTTGGCAGATAGAGTGGAGGTGCTCGACGAAGCGGTCCCCCAATTTACAACGGGGTTTCACCAATGTAGAGGAGGCTGCATCGAGAGCACCGAACACGATAGAAGACCCCAGCAGACTCGCAGGGGAAATATTGGCTCACCTGGAAGAACTGTTTGGGGCCCTGAATGGAGATGAAGGAGGAGGTGTATGGGCAGATGTAGCACTTGGGCCGTTTGCAAGGATAATTGGCCGGTGGGGGGACATTAGTTGGGTGGGATGAATGGACAAGGGAATCACAGAGGAAGCGATCACTGCGGAAGGTGGAGAGGGGGAGAGGTAAAGATAAATTTGTGGTAGGATCCCTTTGGAGATGGCAGAAGTTGCGGGGAATGATGTGTAGGATGCGGAGGCTCGTGGGGTGGTAGTGAGGACAAGAGGAACTCTATCACTGTTAAGGTGGCGGGAAGATGGTGTGACCTGGCTGCTCGAGAAATGGAGGAGATGTAGGTGAGGGCAGCATCAATGGTGGAGGAAGGAAAACCCTGTTCTCTGAAGAAAGAGGATATCTCTGATGTCCTGGAAAAGAAGATGGGAACAGATGCGATGGAGACGAAGGAACTGAGAAAAGGGAATAGCACTTTAATAGGAGACAGGATAGGCAGAGGTATAGTCAAGATAACCATGGGATTCAGTAGGTCTGTCTCAACAGATGGAGACAGAGGGATCGAGAAAGGGGAGGGTGGTGTCAGAAATGGACCAAGTGAATTTAAGGGCAGGGTGGAAGTTGGAGGCAAAGTTAAGGAAGTTGACGAGCTCAGCATGGGTGTATGCAGCAGTACCAATGTAGTGTTGGAAGAGTTGGGGAGCATTACTGGGGAAGGCTTGGAACATGGACTGTCCTAGGTAGCCAACAAGTGACGTCAGGCTCACCAGCCTACAATTTCCCGGCTTATTCTTACAGCCTTTCTTAAACAAAGGAACATTAGCTATCCTCCGACACCTCACCTGGGGCTAAGGACATTTTAAATATATCTGCTATGGCCGCTGCAATTTTTGATCGCACCTCCCACAAGGTCCGAGGGAATATCTTGTCAGGCTCTAGGGACATACCCCCTAATTTACCTGAAGACAGCAAACACCTACACCTCTGTAATCTATACATGGTCCATTATCTCACTGCTGCTTTGCATCATTTACTTCAGTAAATACAGATGCAAAGAAGATCCATTTAAATCTCCCCTATCTTTTTTTGGCTCCATGCATAAACTCTGAAATTCCAGAAGACCAATTCTCTCTCTCACTACCCTTTTGCTCTGTATATATCTGTAGGAGCCCTTGAGATTCTCCTTCACTTGGTCTGCTAAAGCAACCTCATGCCTTCTTTTAGCCCTCCTGATTTCTTTCTTAAGTGCTTTCTTGCATTTCTTCTACTCCTCAAGTACCTCATTTGTTCCTACTTGCCTATCCCTGCTATGCACCTCCTATTTTTTCTTAACAAGGGCCTCAACATTTTACAACCTCCTACTTACCAAGTACACCTTTGACAGAAAACAGCCTGTCCCAATCCACACTTGCCAAATCTTTTGTGATACCATCAAAATTGGTCTTTCTCCAGTTTAGAATCTCAACCCAAAGACCAGAACTATACTTCTCCATAATTACATTGGAACTAATGGAATTATGATCACTAGATCCAAAGTGCTCCCCTACACAAACTTCTGTCACCTATCCTGGTGTGAGCAACATCTCACACTTGCCTGCATTAAATCCATCCACCATTTTAAGCCCATTTTTCCAGCTGGACAAGATCCTTCTGCAAGCTTTGATAACCTTCCTAGCTGGCCACTACACCCCCAAACTTGGTACCTTCTACAGTCTAGGTCCAGGTCTTCACACAATCCACACTCCAGGGCTCTTTTTGAGACCAGTGGGCAATGTTGGGGCCGATCTGCATCCAAGGTACGGAGAACGATATTTTAAATAACATTTTTTGTTGATGTTTCAATAAATTTCTTTTGAACCAAGAATCAATTAATTTATTTTGATTCATAAAACAAACAAGGAAACAGTAGTGGGTACGCTATCACTGTCTGGCATTTGATTGCTCTGCTGCCACAGTCCAGGTCAATTACAATATCCGATCCAGGTGCCCGGGCTTTCCACGGTGCCAGTCAGTCCTGAGCTGCCCGCTGATGATAAAGAAAGCGGTATCCGTCAAGGTCATGGCTCAGAGTTAGTTAATTTTAAGGTTTGTAGGGATGGTTTAGGGACAGGGATGTGGGAGATTTGAGGTCAGGCTGTAGCCTAAGCTTCCTTGATGTACGTGTGATAAATAAATCTGAATCTTGAATCTCGAAAGCTGAGAACTGCTGAAGCAAGTGTGAGCGCAGAAAGCCAGGGGAAGATTTGGATCATTAGTTACATACTTCCCCAGTGTCTTACAGAAGCATACAATATAACCTGTCCGATGGTGCTTTTATCAGAGTGAAATACCTCAAGGCACTTCACACAGTTCATACTCCAGTTTCCTCCAATATTGTAAAGGCGTACAGATTAGGGTTAGTAAACTGTGGGCATGCTATCTTGGTCCTGGGAGAATGGTGTTACTTGCGGGCTGCCCTCAGTGCATCCTCAGGCTGTGTTGGTTGTTGACATAAACGACGCATTTCACTGTATGTTTCAATGTACATATAACAAATAAAACTAGTCTAATCTACCCAGTGCTCTCTTTACTTTCACTCCACCCAGCTTCATACCTTCCGAGTACTTTGCACTGTGTGCACAAGATTCAGGTTGTCAATGCACGAACTTCCCAAGAGAGTTATAGAGCCATGGAATACAGTACTGCAGCAGAGAAACAGGCCCTTCAGCCCATCTAGTCAATGCCAAAGTATTAATCTGCCTACTCCCATCTACCTGTGCCCAGACCATAGCTCTCCATATCCCTCCCATCCACGTACCTGTTCAAGTGTCTCTTAAATGTTGAAATCAGACCAGAACCCACCACTTTGCTGGCAGTTCATTCCACACTCTCATCATCCTCTGTGAAGAAATACCACTCATGATCCCCTTAAACAGTTCACCTTACACCCTTAACCCATGACCTCGTTCTAGTATCACCCAACCTCAGTGGAAAAAGCCTGCTTGCATTTACCCTTTCTATACTCCTCAAAATTTTGTATACCTCTTTCAAATCCCCCCTCATTCTCCTAGACTCTAGGGAATAAAGTCATCACTTATTCAACCTTTCTGTATAACTCAGGTCCTGACAACAGTCTTGTAAATTTTCCCTGCACTCTTCCAATCTCATTGATATCTTTCCTTTAGGTATGTGCAGAAGAGCACACAATACTCCAAATTATGCCTCACCATCGTCTTAATACCAACTTTAATATAACATCCCAACTCCTGTACTCAATTATAGTTAATTTGATTTCTGAAGGTAAATGTGCCAAAAGCTTTCTTCATGACCTTATCTACTTGTGACACCACTTTCAAGGATTTATGAATTCCCAGACCCCACTCTTCTGCCACGCTCCTCAGCGCCTTATGCTTACTGATTAAGTTTTACCCTTGTTTGTCCTCCTAAAGTGTAACACTTCATTCTTGTCTGCACTAAATCCATCTGCCATTTTCAGCCCATTTTTCCATCTTGTCCAGATCCCACTAAGTTTTGATAGCTGTCCCAGCTGTCCACTACGCCCCGTCTTGGTGTCAGCTTCAAGTTTGCTGATCCAGATCATTGATGTAGATGGTCTGTTGCCTCCCCAGAGCCAAGGTCCGCGATATCTCGGATCGAGTTCTCAGTATTCTCAAGAGGGAGGGTGAGCAGCTAGATGTCGTGGTCCATGTAGGGACCAATGATGTGTGTAGGAAGAGTGAGGAGGTACTGAAAGGTGCGTTTAGGGAGTTAGGTGCCAAGTTAAAGGACAGGACCTCCAGGATAGCAATCTCAGGATTGCTACCAGTGCCACGTGCGGATGGGTTTAGAAATAGTAAGACAGCACAGATCAACACGTGGCTGAAGACATGGTGCAGGAGGGAGGGCTTCAGATTTATAGATAATTGGGCAGTTTTCCAGGGACCTGTTCTGGCAGGACGGTTTACATCTGAACTGGAGGGGGAAAAATATTTTTGCAGGTAGGTTTGCTAGAGAGGCTCCAGTGGATTTAAACTAGATACAAGGGGGGAGGGGAACCAGAGTGTAGGAACAGATGTAGGGGAGAAGGAAGAAAAAGAAAATAATAAAGTTGTTTGCACCATTAGTGATAAACAGAAAGTAAGAGGTGGAAAATTTCTTAAATGCATTTATTTTAATGCGAGGAGAATTATAAGAAAGGTGAATGAGCTTAGAGCATGGATTGATACCTGGAAGTACGATGTGGTAGCTATTCGTCAAACATGGTTGCAGGAGGGGTGTGATTGGCAACTAAATATTCCTGGATTTCATTGTTTCAGGTGTGACAGAATCGGAGGGACAAGAGGGGGATGTGTTGCATTGCTTGTCAGAGAAAATATTACAGCGGTGCTCTGGCAGGGTAGATTAGAGGGCTTGTCTAGGGAGGCTATTTGGGTGGAGTTGAGGAATGGGATAGGTGTAGTAACACTTATAGGGGTGTATAATAGACCACCTAATGGGGAGCGAGAAGTGGAGGAGCAAATTTGTAAGGAGGTAGCAGATATTTGTAGTAAGCACAAGGTTATGATTGTGGAAGATTTTAATTTTCCACACATAGACTGGGAAGCCCATACTGTAAAAGGGCTGGATGGTTTGGAGTTTGTAAAATGTGTGCAGGATAGTTTTTTTGCAGCAATACATAGAGGTACCAACTAGAGAAGGGGCAGTGTTGGATCTCCTGTTGGAGAATGAGATAGGTCAGGTGATGGAGGTTTGTGTTGGGGAGCACTTCAGGTCCAGTGATCACAATGCCATTAGTTTCAATATAATTATGGAGAAGGATAGGTCTGGACCCAGGGTTGAGATCTTTGATCGGAGAAAGGCTAACTTTGAGGAGATGCGTAAGGAGTTAGAAGGAGTGGATTGGGACAAATTGTTTTATGGGAAGGATGTAATAGAGAAATGGACGTCATTTAAAGGTGAAATTTTGAGGGTACAGAATCTTTATGTTCTTGTTAGGTTGAAGGGAAAGGTTAAAAGTTTGAGAGATCCATGGTTTTCAAGGGATATTAGAAACTTGGTTCGGAAAAAGAGAGATATCTACAATAAATATAGGCAGCATGGAGTAAATGAGGTGCTTTTAGCTCGAAGAATATAAAGAATGTAAAAGGAATCTTAAGAAAGAGATTAGAAAAGCTAAAAGAAGATATGAGTAAGGTGAAAATAAATCCAAAGGGTTTCTACAGTTATATTAATAGCAAAAAGATAGTGAGGGATAAAATTGGTCCCTTAGAGAATCAGAGTGGACAGTTATGTGTGGAACCAAAAGAGATGGAGGAGATTTTGAACAATTTCTTTTCTTTGGTATTCACTAAGGAGAAGAATATTGAATTGTGTAAGGTAAGGGAAATAGGTAGGGAAATTATGGAAACTGTGATGGTAAAGAAGAGGAAGTACTGGCGCTTTTAAGGAATATAAAAGTGGATAAGTCTCTGGGTCCTGACTGGATATTCCCTAGGACCTTGAGGAAAATTAGTGTGGAAATAGCAGGGGCTCTGACAGAAATATTTCAAATGTCGTTAGAAACGGGGATGGTGCCGGAGGATTGGCGTATTGCTCATGTGGTTCCATTGTTTAAAAAGGGTTCTAAGAGTAAACCTAGCAAGTATCCACCTGTGAGTCTGACGTCAGTGGTGGGTAAATTGATGGAAAGTATTCTCAGAGATGGCATATATAATCATCTGATTAGGAACAGTCAACATGGATTTGTGCGTAGAAGGTCACGTTTGACAAATCTTATTGAATTTTTTGAAGAGGTTACTAGGAAAGTTGACGAGGGTAAAGTGGTGGATGTTGTCTATATGGACTTCAGTAAGGCTTTTGACAAGGTTCCACATGGAAGGTTAGTTAGGAAGGTTCAATCGTTAGGTATTAATATTGAAGTAGTAAAATGGATTCAGCAGTGGCTGGATGGGAGATGCCAAAGAGTAGTGGTGGATAACTGTTTATCAGATTGGAGGCTGGTGTCTAGTGATGTGCATCAGGGATCTGTACTGGGTCCAATGTTGTTTGTCATATACATTAATGATCTGGATGATGGGGTGGTACATTGGATTAGTAAGTATGCAGGTGATACTAAGATAGGTGGAGTTCGGGATAATGAAGTAGGTTTTCAAACCTTGCAGGGAGATTTATGCCAGTTAGAAGAGTGGGCTGAAAGACGGCAGATGGAGTCTAATGCCGATAAATGTGATTTTGGTAGGACTAATCAAAATAGGACATACATGGTAAATGGTAGGGCATTGAAGAATGCAGTAGAACAGAGGGATCCAGGAATAATGGTGCATAGTTCCCTGAAGGTGGGATCTCATGTGGATAGGGTGGTGAAGAAAGCTTTTGGTATGCTGGCCTTTATAAATCAGAGCATTGACTATAGGAGTTGGGATGTAATGTTAAAATTGTACAAGGGATTGGTAAGGCCAAATTTGGAGTATTGTGTACAGTTCTGATCACCAAATTATAGGAAAGATGTCAACAAAATAGAGAGAGTACAGAGAAGATTTACTAGAATGTTACCTGGATTTCAGCACCTAAGTTACAGAGAAAGGTTGAACAAGTTGGGTCTTTATTCTTTGGAACGTAGAAAGTTGAGGGGGGACTGAATAGAGATATTTAAAATTATGAGGGGGATAGATAGAGTTGATGTGGATAGGCTTTTTCCATTGAGAGTAGTGGAGATTCAAACAAGAGGACATGAGTTGAGAGTTAGGGGGCAAAAGTTTAGGGGTAACACGAGGGGGAACTTCTTTACTCAGAGGGTGGTAGCTGTGTGGAACGAGCTCCCAGCAGAAGTGGTAGAGGCAGGTTCGATATTGTCATTTAAAGTAAAATTGGATAGCTATATGGACAAGAAAGGAATGGAGAGTTATGGGCTGAGTGCAGGTCGGTGGGACTAGGTGAGAGTAAGTGTTTGGCACGGACTAGAAGGGCTGAGATGGCCTGTTTCTGTGCTGTAATTGTTATATGGTTATATGGACAAACAAGACTGGACCCAGCAAAGATCTCTGTGACACACCACTAGTCACAGGCCTCCAGTTAGAGAGGCAACCATCTACTTCCACTCTCTGGCTTCTCCCTTGAAGCCAATGTCTAATCCAGATTATTACCTGATCTTGAATGGCAAGGCACTGAACTTTCTTGAGTAACCTCCCATGAAGGACCTTGTCAAAAGCCTTGCTAAAGTCCATGTAGACAACATCCACTGCCTTGCCCTCATCAACTTTCCTATAAGATTGATTAGACACGATCGACCACACACAAAGCCACATTGAATATCCCCAAGCAGTCCCTGTCTATCAAAATATTTATTTCTCCGCTCCCTTAGAATACCTTCCAATAACTTTCCCACAACTGATGTCAGAATTACTGGCCTATAATTTCTTGGCTTATTCTTAGAGCCTTTCTAAAGCACAGGACAACATTAACTATCTTCCAATCCTCCAGCACCTCATCTGTTGCTAAGGCATTTTAAATTTCTCTGCTGGGGCTACTGTAATTTCTGCCCTAGCCTCCCAAAAGGTCTGAGGGAACATCTTGTTAAGCCCTGGGGATTTATCCACCCTAATTTGCCTCAAGACAGCAAACACCTCCTCTGTAATACACATACAGTCTACAACCTCACTGCTGGTCTGCCCCACTTCTATAGTCCTGTGTCCAGCTCCTGAGTAAATACAGATGCAAAAAAATCAATTTAAGAAACCCCCATCTCTTTTGCCTCCATGCACTTCACTGTATGGGAGTCCCAGTCAATATGTGGAAAGTTAAAATCACCTACTATCATAAATTTATGTTCCTTGTAACAATCTGCAACTCCACAAATCTGCTTCTCTAAATCCCGCTGACAATTGGGTGGTCTATGATGTCATCCCATTAATGTGATCATCACTTTTCTTACTCCTCAGTTCTACCTGTACAACCTCAGTAAACGAGCTCACCAATCTGTCCTGTCTGAGTATTACCGTGACATTTTCCCTGACTAGTAATGCCATCTCTCCCCCTTTAACCACCCAACACCCTGCTCTAACATGTCTAAAGCAACAGAACCCTGACACACTGAGCTGACAGTCCTGCCCTTCCTTGCAACCAAGTCCAAACCTAATGGCTACAATGTCATAATTCCACGTGTTGGGCCATGGTCTAAGCTCATCCACCTTTCCTACGATACTCCTTGTATTACAGTATAGAACATAGAAAACCTACAGCACAATACAGGCCCTTTGGCCCACATTGCTGTGTCGAACATGTACTTACTTTAGAAATTACCTAAGGTTACCCATAGCCCTCTATTTTTCTGAGCTCTATGTACCTATCCAGGAGTCTCTTAAAAGACCCTATTGTATCTGCCTCCACCACCATCACTGGCAGACCATTCCACGCACTCACCACTCTCTGTGTAAAAAACTTACCCCTGACATCTCCTCTGTACCTACTTCCAAGCACCTTAAACCTGTGCCCTCTCGTGCTAGCCATTTCAGCCCTGGGGAAAAGCCTCTGACTATCCACACGATCAATGCCTCTCATCTGAGTAAACATAACTCAGAACATTATTCCCACCACGCTCAACCTTTCAATTCCTTTCTTTGTATGCAGTGAGACAACATCCTTTCCCACTATCAGTCCACTATCTGCTCTGACTTTCTGGTTTCCATCCCCCTGCAGCTCTAGTTTAAAGCTCCCCCCGTGCAGCACTAGAAAACCTTCCCGCAAGGATATTAGTCCCATTCCAGTTCAGGTGCAAACCGTGGTCCTACCTTCCTTGGAAGAGAGCCCAATAATCCAAAAATCTGAAACCCTTCGTCCTGCACCATTTTCTCAGCCATGTGTTGTCCATCTGCAGTCTGTGGTTCCACCCACAGACTGACTCCACGCACCGTGCACTGTTCCCCAGTACTGCCTCTCCCACAGTATGACCCGCCCGCAGTAAAGCCAAAGGCTTTAATGAAGTTACAGTCATAGAGCAATACAGCACAGAACGAGGTCCGAAGACCCATCTAATCCTTCTGAAACTGTTGCTCTACCTAATTCCATCGACCCACACCTGGACCATAACTCTATATACCCCTCCCGTCCATGTACCTATCCAAACTTCTCTTAGATGTTGCAATTGAACCTGCATCCACCACTTCTGCTGGGAACTTGTTCCACGCTCTGACCACTCTCCTAGTGAAGAAGTTCCCCCTCAGGTTCTCCTTAAATATTTGATGAATATGCTGATGAAGGGTTCCGGCCCGAAACGTTGACTGATCTTTTCCATGGATGCTGCCCGACCTGCTGAGTTCCTCCAGCTTGTTGTGAGTGTTGCTTTGACCCCAGCATCCGCAGAATATTTTGTGTCCCCTTAAATATTTCATCTTTCACCCTTAACCCATGACCTCGAGTTTTAGTCTCACCCAACCTCTGTGAAGGTAGCCTGCTTGCATTAACCCCTCGTCATTTTGTACACCTTTATCAAATCTCCCCCTATTCTCCTATGCTCCAGGGAGTAAAATGCTAAATCATTGCAACTTTTCCCTATAACTAAGGTTCTCAAGTCCTGACAATATCCTTGTCAATTTTCTCTGTACCCTTTCAATCTTATTGATATCTGTTCTGTAGGTAGGTGACCAGAACTGCACACTCACCATACTCCAAATTTGTCCTTCCTAACGTCTTATACAACTTCAACATAACATTCCAACTCCTGTACTTAATAGTCTGCTTTATGAAGGCCAATGTGGCAAGAGCTCTCTTTACAACCCTATATACCCGTGACACCACTTTCAAGGAATTATGGATCTGTACTCCCAGATCCCTCTATTCTACAGTATTTCTCAGTGTCCTGTTGTTCACTGTGAAAGTCCAACACTGGTTTTCCCTCCCAAAATGCAACACCTCACTCTTGTCTGCATTAAGTTCCATCCGCCACCTAGCAGCCCATTTTTCCAGCTGGTCCGGATCCTGCTGCAAACTTTGATAGCCTTCCTCACTTTTCAGCCAATCTTGCTGTCTTCCAAATACCTTCTCCCTCCTGCCTTGCCCCCCTCCCCACCCCTTCCTGCTGGGTCTGAGGGCAACAGGGCGGTGACAACTGACTTCCTCCCCACTGGGACTCTCTTCACTCCCCTCCATCTGTCCCTGTCTCATCAGAACAACTCGCTTCCACTCACTGCCTCCCCATTCCAGTGTTCTCCACCTACTTACAAACATCCCCACTGGAGTCATAGATACAGCAGCAAAACAGGCCATTCAGCCCATTAGGTCTGTGCTGAGCATCCACTTCCCATTTACACTCATCCCACTTTATTCTACCCACATTTCCATCCAGATTCTACCCCTCACTCATCTCTCCCTCCCTTCCTCTCCCTCTCTCCCTCCGTTCGTGTATCGCTATGCTGGGCTTTCCACGTCCCCGCTGATTGAATGGCTTCATCAGAGAGCAGTCATACAACTCACTTCCAATTTGCCTTGTGTCATCCCAGGGTCTTGGGCGAAATATTACAGCGCCCAACCTGGATAATAATTAACTCGCCCAACTTTCTCCCCAGCCGCCACCGAGAGGGTGGGATGTTGGTGAAGATGTTCCTGCTGACCCTGGACCCTGCCGCACCACCCCCCTACTCACACATACTGCACACCAATAAATCCACACCCCCCATGTACTCCTGCGTGGCAGCACGGGTCTGCTGAATGTTTGAGTGACTCCCACAACTCCCTCATTATTTTGCTCACTTTTTACACTATATAATTATAGGAATTATGCATGTATTTCCTATTGCAACTTACAGTAATTTTTATGTCTTGCTTTGTACTAGTGCCACAAAACAACAAATTTCAGGGTATATGTCAGTGTTAATACACCTGATTCTGACCCCAGAGCAGAGGAACAGACCCATTGTGTGTGCGTGTGTGTGTGTGTGTGTGTGTGTGTGTGCTGGAGGAGGGACAGAAAGAGAACTCACTCCTACCCACACAACTGCACAACAGGCCCTTCGACCCACAGCTCTGTGCTGACCATGATGCCAAATAAAACTATCGCTTCTGCCTGCACCTAGTCTATATCCCTCCCTGACCTGCTTGGTCATTGATATTATACCTGTTTCTATGACCTCCCCTGGCAGCACGTCCCACCACTCTCTGGGGATGAAACTTACTTCATACACCTTCTTTAAACCTTCCCCCTCTCACCTTAAATATATAGTATTTGATTGGTTCTCAAGGTCGTTATTGCCGGGGGTGGTAATGGGGACAAGGTCCCATTACCTAATAAAGCTGCCAATGGTGTGTACCTCAAATAGACCCTGACAACCAAGACCAGCTCCTGGCCTTCACGTGTGGCTTAAATACTAAGCCCGGTGGAACCGTTTCTACTGACCGGAGAAGGGGCAAAGGCGGGTTACTGGCGCCTTAAAACCTGTCGCTTCAGGCAGATAGGGCTCCTCAGCTGAGGTTGGCAGCTCTTCTAGGGGAAGGAAAACTCTGATCTCAAACCTCCGCTGCCTTGTGGCTATACCCGCTCATGGGGAAGGCTTTGGGAGTAAACCCTTAGAGAAAAATCCAGACCTGGAGTCTCTAAGGCAGTCTTACGTTGAGTTCAATGTAGACTGGCAACTCCTGCGACGCTGCCGGTGCCAAACTGTATCAGTCTCTGCCGTTCCTTTGGGTACATCAGATGCGTGGAGAGGGGGAGCTTGCTACATGGGCAGCAGCTTGCTCTCCATATCGTACTGCCCAGGCTTGTGTATCTAGACAGTTAGGATGCACCATTCATGGTAAACTCTGACCGATGGAGGCCTCAACCCCAGCATCAAGTATTTGATATCTCGGTCCTGGGGAAAAGACTCTATCTCATCATCATCACCATTTTATACTCTTCTATCAGGTCTCCCCTCAGCCACTGACACTCCAGAGAAAACAACCCAAGTCTGTCTGACCTCCCTTATAGCTCATACTCCTGAAATGAGGCAACATCTTAGTGTACCTCTTCTGCACCCCTTCTAAAGCCCCTACGTCCTTCCCGTGATGGAGGGACCAGAAATGAATGCAATATTTCATGTG
This sequence comes from Mobula hypostoma, assembly GCF_963921235.1. Taxonomy (NCBI): domain Eukaryota; kingdom Metazoa; phylum Chordata; class Chondrichthyes; order Myliobatiformes; family Myliobatidae; genus Mobula; species Mobula hypostoma. Next base: position 33,514,669 of record NC_086097.1, on the reverse strand, counting down.
TGATCTAACAAGAGTTTTACACAGATGCAGTATGACTTCCTGACTCTTATAATCAGCACCCTCATCAATAAAGACAAGCATGCCGCACAACTGTTTACCACCTTTCAACCGTTGTGCCACTTTCAGGGGGCTGTGGACCTGCACCCCAAGATCCCTCTGGTCAATGGTCTGAAGGGTCCTGACTGTCTACTCTTGTGGGGGTGAGGAGAGGGGGAGAGAAAGGGAGAGAGATGGGAAGAAGAGTAAAGAGAGGGAAGGGAGGTGTGGGGGAGGGGGAAAGGAGGAGAGAGATGAGAAGAGGCATCAAGAGGGGAGAGAAAGGGAGAGAGAGGAGGCGGGGAGGGGGAGGGGTTGGAGAAGGGGAGATGGAGGGAAGGAGATGGGGTAAGGGAGAGAGAGTCCACATCGGGAGCACCGGACGCAGTATATCACCCCAGCCGACTCACAGGTGAAGTGTCACCTCACCTGGAAGGACTGTCTGGGGCCCTGAATAGTGATGTGGCCTTCTATATATTGGCGAGACCCGACGCAGACTGGGAGATCATTTCACTGACCACCTACGCTCTGTCCGCCAGAGAAAGCAGCATCTCCCAGTGGCCACACATTTTAATTCCACATCCCATTCCCATTCTGATATGTCAGTCCATGGCCTCCTCTACTGTAAAGATGAAGCCACACTCAGGTTGGAAGAACAACACCTTATATTCTGTCTGATGGCATGAACATTGACTTCTCAAACTTCCACTAATGCCCCACCTCCCCCTCGTACCCCATCCGTTATTTATTTATATACACACACACATTCTTTTACTCTCTCTCTCCTTTTTCTCCCTCTGTCCCTCTGACTATACCCCTTGCCCATCCTCTGGGTTTTCCCCCCCCTCCCCCTTTTCTTTCTCCCTAGGCCTCCTGTCCCATAATCCTCTCGTATCCCTTTTGCCAATCAACAGTTCAGCTCTTGGCTCCATCCCTCCCCCTCCTGTCTTCTCCTATCATTTTGGATCTCCCCCTCCCCCTCCTACTTTCAAATCTCTTACTAGCTCTTCTTTCTGTTAGTCCTGACGAAGGGTCTCGGCCCGAAACGTCGACTGTACCTCTTCCTAGAGATGCTGCCTGGCCTGCTGCGTTCACCAGAAACTTTGATGTGTGTTTCAGGAGATCTACTCTGGCCCAACATAGTGATACAATCACAATCTGATGGCAGCTGAACTAAGTAAGTAGTTTGCGTCAATCTTCACTGTGGAAGACACTAGCATTGTGCCAGATGTTGAAGTGGGTGAGGGAAGAGAAGTGAGTACAGTTACTATAAAAAGGGAGAAAATGCTCAAAAATCTGAAAGACTTAAGGATACATAAGTCACCTGGGCTAGATGAACTGCAGCCTAGGGTTCTGAAAGAGTTAGCAGTAGAGATTGTGGCGGTATTAGTAATGATCTTTCAAAAATCATTGGACTCTGACATAGTGCCAGAGGATTGGAAAATTACAAATGTCACTCTTTAAGAAAGGAGGAAGGCAGCAGAAAGGAAATTATAGACCAGTTAGCCTGATCTCAGTGGTCGGGAAGATGTTGGAGTCAATTGTTAAGGATGAAGTTATGGAATACTTGATGACACAAGACAAGACAGGACAAAGTCAGCATGGTTTCCTTCAGGGAAAATCTTGCCTGATGAACCTGTTGGAATTCTTTGAGGAGATTACAAGCAGCATAGATAAAGGGGATGCAGTGGATGTTGTATATTTGGACTTTCAGAAGGCCTTTGACAAGGTGCCACACATGAGGCTGCTTACCAAGTTAAGAGCCCATGGTATTACAGGGAAGTTACTAGCAAGGTTAGAGCATTGGCTGATTGGTAGGGGACAGTGAGTGGGAATAAAAGGATCCTTTTCTGGTTGGCTGCCAGTGACTACTGGTGTCCGCAGGAGCCGGTGTTGGGACTGCTTCTATTTATGCTGTATTATGCTGCATATATATGCTGTAGATCAATGATTTAGATGATGGAATAGATGGCTTTGTTGCCAAGTTTGCAGATGATACAAAGATTGGTGGAAGGGGTAGTGTTGAGGAAACAGGTAGGCTGCAGAAGGACAGACATTTTAGGAGAATGGGAAAGAAAGTGGCAAATGAAATACAGTATTGGAAAATGCATGGTCATGCACTTTGGTAGAAGAAATAAATGTGCAGACTATTTTCTAAATCATGAGGAGAAAATCCAAAAATCTGACATGCAAAGTGTTTTGGGAGTCCTTGTGCAGAACACCCTAAAGGTTAACTTGCAGGTAGAGTTGGTGGTGAAGAAGCAAATGCAATGTTTGCATTCATTTCAAGAGGTCTAGAATACAAGGGCAGGGTGCTGAGGCTTTATGAGGCTCTGGTGAGGCCTCACTTAGAGTATTGTGAACAGTTTTGGGCTCTTCATCTAAAAAAAGATGTGCTGGCATTGGAGAGGGTTCAGAGGAGGTTCACAAGGATGGTTCTGGAAATGAAAGGGTTATCATATGAGAAACGTTTGATAGCTCTGGGCCTGTACTTGCTGGAATTTAGAAGGATGATAGGGGATCTCATTGAAACCTTCCAAACGTTGAAAGGCATGGTAGATGTGGAAAGGATGTTTCCCATGGTGGGGGAGTCTAGGACAAGAGGGCACAGCCTCTGGATAGAGGAACATCCATTTAAAACAGAGATGCCGAGAAATACCTTTGGCCGAAGGATGGTGAATTTGTGGAATTTATTGCCACAGGAAGTTGTGAGGTCAGGTCGTTAGGTGTATATAAGGCAGGGCTTGATAGGTTCTTGACTGGACATGGCATCAAGGGTTATGGAGAGAAGGCTGGGGAAAAAATGGACAACCATGATTGAAAGGCAGAGCAGACTTGATGGGCCAAATGGCCTAATTCTGCTCCTATGGTTTACAGTCTCTCAATCCCTCTCTTTCTGGGGGTGGGGTGGGGAGAGATCGGTACACTGACAGGTGTCTTTCAGTCCCTCTCTCTCAAGGGTAGTGATAGACCGGTGGGGGGAGCTCTTTACACTAAACAGGTGTATCTCAGCCCCACTCTTTCAAGAGGAGAACAGTGCACTGACTCTGTCCCTCCCTCCCTCTTGATCTGTACACTGACCAGTGTCTCGCAGTTCCACTCTCCAGGCGGAGTATCTGTTCTGTAACTTCATAAACACCAAACCAGAGGAAGTACAAATGTGAATCAATTGTGTAAATGATCTTATTTCATAATGTTAATTAGTATGATTTCCTAAATCATTAATGAATTGTTTGTGTTATAATCTCTATAATTCAATTGAAGAGACATTAATGAGATGCAATGCTCACATGAGCGGTTTACTAATTGAGTATTTGTAACAATTGCATGTTCTATGGACTATTAACAGAGCCCCTCTGCAGTGACCCATCACACACTTCCCCACACTGTCTCCAGTCAAACAGCCCCACATTGTCTCCTGTCAAACAGCCCCACACTGTCCCATGCCTAACACCTCCACACTGTCCCACGTCAAACACCCCCACACTGTCCCATGTCAAACATCCCCACACTGTCTCATGTCAAACACCCCCACACTGTCCCATGTCAAACACCCCCACACTGTCCCATGTCAGACACCCCCCACACTGTCTCCTGTCAAACACCCCCACACTGTCCCATGTCAGACACCCCCCACACTGTCTCCTGTCAAACACCCCCACACTGTCTCCTGTCAAACAGCCCCACACTGTCCCATGTCAAACAGCCCCACACTGTCTCCTGTCAAACACCCCCACACTGTCTCCTGTCAAACACCCCCCACACTGTCCCATGTCAAACACCCCCACACTGTCTCCTGTCAAACAGCCCCACACTGTCCCATGTCAAACACCCCCACACTGTCTCCTGTCAAACAGCCCCCACACTGTCCCATGTCAAACACCCCCACACTGTCCCATGTCAAACAGCCCCACACTGTCTCCTGTCAAACACGCCCCACACTGTCTCCTGTCAAACACCCCCCACACTGTCCCATGTCAAACACCCCCACACTGTCTCCTGTCAAACAGCCCCACACTGTCCCATGTCAAACACCCCCACACTGTCCCATGTCAAACAGCCCCACACTGTCTCCTGTCAAACACGCCCCACACTGTCTCCTGTCAAACACCCCCCACACTGTCCCATGTCAAACACCCCCACACTGTCTCCTGTCAAACACGCCCCACACTGTCTCCTGTCAAACACCCCCCACACTGTCCCATGTCAAACACCCCCACACTGTCTCCTGTAAAACAGCCCCACACTGTCCCATGTCAAACACCCCCACACTGTCTCCTGTCAAACACCCCCCACACTGTCCCATGTCAAACACCCCCACACTGTCTCCTGTCAAACACCCCCACACTGTCTCCTGTCAAACACCCCCACACTGTCCCATGTCTCCTTTTTCAACTTCAGATTGTCCTCAACCTGTTCAGCCAGTTAGGGATAGACTGTCATTTAAATGGCTTCCATTCCTCAATAGAACAGAACGGACCATCCTCCAGAAAAGAGAATGAACAGTCTCAGAAAGCACTGGGCTGCTCTCCACATTGCAGGGTGAGGTTTATATTGAAATGGTGAGGGAGCCATGAGAGAAAGTACGTGCATGTGTATGTTAAGACAATACGCACACACACACAATGTAACACTGTGTAGTGGCGCATTATGAGTGTGTCTCTGTCTGAGAGGGTAGATACACAGACTGGTTGTGTTAGCAACAATATGCACACACACACTCAGCATAACAGTGTATAGTGTTGTACAGTAGATATGAAAGCACAAGACCATATGATACAGGAGCAGAATTAGGCCATTTGACTCATTGTTTGCTCCACCATCCAATCATGTCTGATTTATTATCCCTCTCAACCCCATTCTGCTTCCTTCTCCCCATAATCTTTGATGCCCCTACTAATCAAGAACCTATTAACCCCTGCTTTAAATACATCCAATGACTTGGCCTCTACAGCTGTCTGAGGCAAAGAATTCCACAGATCCTCCACTCTCTGCCTAAAGAAATCCCTCCTCATTTCTGTTCTAAAGGGAAGTCCTTCTATTCTGAGGCTGTGCCCTCTGGTCTGAGATTCCTCCCACATCCACTCTAGGCCTTTCAATATTCAATAAGTTTCAATAAGATCCACAACCCCCCCCCCCCCGCTTACATTCTTACAAAATCCAATGAGATAAGGCCCAGAGCCATCAAATGCTTCTCATGCATTAAATTAACCTTTTCATTCCCAGGATCATTCCTATGAACCTCCTCTGGACCCTCTCCAATGCCAGCACATCTTTTCTTAGGTAAGGGGCCCAAAACTGCTCACAATACTCCAGGTGCAATCTGACCAATGCCTTATAAAACCTCAGCATGACATCCCTGCTTTTATATTCTAGTCTTCTTGAAGTGAATGCTAGCATTGCATTTGCCTTTCTTACCACCAATTCAAACTGCTAGTTAATCCTGCACGAGGACTCCCAAGTTCCTTTGCACATCTGATTTCTGAATGTTCTCCCCATTTAGAAAATAGTCTATTTCTTTATTCCTTCTACCAAAGTGCATGACCATACACTTCCCAACACTATATTTCACCTGCCACTTCTTTGCCCATTGTCCCAATCTGTCTAAGTCCTTCTGCAGACTCTCTGCTTCCTAAGCACCACCTGCCCCTTCACCTAGCTTTGTATCATCAGCAAACTTGGCCATAAAGACATCAATTCTTCATCCAAATCACTGACCTATAATGTGAAAAGTGGTCCCCACACCAACCCTTGTGGAACACCACTAGTCACTGGCAGCCAACTAGAAAGCCCCCTTTTGTTCCCACTCTCTGCCTCTTGCCAATCAGCCAGTCTTCTATCCATGGTAGCATCTTTTCTGCAATACCATGGGCCCTTATCTTGTTCAGCAGCCTAATGTATGGCACCTTGTTAAAGACCTTCTGAAAATCCAAGTAAACAATGTAAGGTTAGGGGCCAGGTCAGGGTCGGGAGCTGAGCGCTGGGGGTCAGGGACGGGGAGCAGGTTAGGGTGAAGTATGAGTCAGCATTTAGTGTTAGTGTGAGTTAGGTCAGCTGTGGGTCAGATGGTATTTAGAGTTAGGGATTAGGATAGTTTAACAAGTTACGGCTCTGATCAGAGAAAGGGTTCATGCTTGGGAATTGGGGTGATGGTTACAAGTTGTCATAGGTTAAGGGGGAGGGAGGGAATGTCGACTCAGGCATTTTCATGTCTTACAAGACGTAGATTGGAAGTCTGTGTGGGGCGCCACTCTTCGCACAGACACTAGAGCAATGTGTGGTTAAGTGCCTCGCTCAAGGACACAAACACGCTGCCACAGCTGAGGCTCGAACTAGCGACCTTCAGATCACTAGACGAATGCCTTAACCACGTGGCCACGTGCCCAACACCAACACAGATTAAGAACAAAGGTTTATGTGCCAGGAACACACATCAAAGTTGCTGGTGAACGCAGCAGGCCAGGCAGCATCTGTAGGAAGAGGTACAGTCGACGTTTCAGGCCGAGACCCTTCGTCAGGACCGACGAAGGGTCTCGGCCTGAAACGTCGATTGCACCCCTTCTTACAGATGCTGCCTGGCCTGCTGCGTTCACCAGCAACTTTGATGTGTGTTGCTTGAATTTCCAGCATCTGCAGAATTCCTGTTGTTTATGTGCCAGGAATTTGTTAATTATGACTTGAGATTTGGGTCAGAAAGAGTGGGTGCTGGATCTGTCCTTTTGCTTTTACCCTGCGGTATCAGATTGTCTGATCTTCAGTCTCATTCTTTGCAACTTCACTGTGTTGCAAATGTGTTCCTGTACTACATTTTGATCATTAAAGAAAATGCTTTTCTTTCTGCAAATCCCAAATTTGGAAGTGTTGCCTCAAAATTGCCCGTCTCTGAATTCTTCTCTTTCTCTGCCTGTCTCTCCCCCTCTCTATATTTCTCACATAAAAGTGTTTCGTTTCAGGTAGTTTGGTTCTGAGAGCATCTGACTTCTGTGTGCACAGCAAGTATTCAAACTGTTAATCATTCTCAATACAAAATAGTTAATTGAGAGCATTGCACTTGATTTACAGCTGTGATAACAGTATTTAACTATATGTGGTGCCAATTAATTAGGATTTTTTGCAACATGATGTCTGTAAATTACACAGTAAATGGCAAATATGGTAGGCACAACTTTTTTCAAGAAAGTAATGATCCCATGGTAGCATCCTGTCATTGATGGTGCCCCATCCATTGCCCAAGTATGTTGCTGAGTGGCATGTCCTTCTCCTTGAAAAGTTGCTCAACAACCCAAAGTATTGACTCCCCCTTTGTATGTTTCTAGTCCCCTTGCAAATAACAACTTTTGAACCACGCTTTCATCTCTTATGTGGTGAATGTAACCAAAAAGCAAAGATTCATCACCTGGCAAAACTGTCTCATCCAATTGCAGAGCAAATTCTGTTGGCCTAAGTATGTTGCACAATGTGTCTTTCACATTCTCAGGCATTTCATCTATTTGTCTTTGAACAGAGTTGTCACTGAGTGGAATTGCTTTAATTATTTGGTCTGGTGAGTTATGGAAAACTGTACCCAGAACTACCCTTACTGCTGCCAGAATCAGTTTTCCATCAATTTAATGGGGCTTTTCAGATTTAACAATGAGCAATGAAGTGTTGTATGAAGGACACAAACCATCCCTGTTCTGTTGTGCCAGTAAACATGTTTTGAAGTGTTTTCCCTTTCTGAAAGCTTTCATGAAGTGACTGAAAATAAGCCAAGTAGTTGTTTGCATTATCAGAGTGTATTCTCTTCAAATGTTCAAGGAGTCCGGATGGTTTCGTTGCCTCGGTTGAAAAATCTTTTTCACACAACAGACACATTGACTGCTGTTGTTTGCTTGGTGGTGGTATAAATCCATATTTCAGATACCCCACATTACACTGACTACACTTCTTTTTTCATTTGGTCTGCTTCTGCCATTTTCATTATGGATTGATGATCATGATAATTGCCTATTCTTTACTCCAACCTCAAGCGCTGCGATCAACAAGGGGGAAAGTTATGACGTCATCATAGCTCAGGCAAAACCCAACTAGGTGCCTGAAGGTATATAAAGTGGGGCAGCGGTATCTCAGTTGGACTGTGGGCGAGAGAAGTGTGGTCAAGACCTTTAAAAGGGCAGATTCTGATCTTTACCCCATCGAATTGCATCACTGCATGATTAGATTACAGGAAATGTACTAGCTAACACCGTACTAGAGTACTGAACGGGAAAAATGCACAGGCTGGGCCTGGAAATAGCATGATTTCTTCAGTTCAGATAACTGACAATATGCCAATACAGAAGTGTTACATTGCTTTTCAATAATGAGCTTTGAGCAAAGTCTAAGAGAACAGTGGGTTAGTAAGATTTGAGTTGATTACATGATCATTGTAATTATCAGGCATGGAGGATCAGATACTTATAATAAATAATTCATTTAAAAAATTAAGCCTATAATCCCCCAGTTGCCCCCCGGCTGCCCCCTTAGAAACTCCAACTGCCTCTATGGGGGGGGGGGGGAGTGATAGCACTTACTTTGGGAACCACTGGTCTGAGTCCTTTTGCAGACTCCCTGCTTCCTCAAAACTACCTGCCCCTCCACCTATCTTCATATTGTCCGCAGTCTTAATAACAAAGCCATCATTGATGTAGTGTGAAAACAAGTGATCCCAATACCATCCCTTGCAGAACACCACTAGTCACTGGCTACCAACTAGAAAAGGCCCCTTTTATTCCCACTCCGCTTCTTGATGGTCAGCCAATCTTCAATCCATGCTAGTATCTTTCCTGCAATACCATCTTGTTCAGCAACTGCATATGCGGCACCTTGTCAAAGGCCTTCTGAAAATCCAAGTAAAACAAGGTCAGTCAGGGTCAGGAGTTGAGTATTGGGTCATGACAGAGCTTGGGCTAGTGATGAAGGTTCATGTTATAAACTGAGGTAGGAGTCAGGATTTAGTGTTAGGGGTGAGTTAGTTGCACAGGTCAGATATGGGTCAGCAACAATGTTCCCTCTAAGGAGGGTGCGTGCACACATCTCTTGCTACTGGTGCACAAAGAAATTTAAACTGCACACAAAAGGTTGTCACCTTCTACCTTGTTGGAGTGTTAAGTATATTTCAGGATCATACACAAACACATTTCCTTTTCTGGTTTCTGAAATAGATGTTGTTGACGACATGGAGTTTGTGATGTAAAAGTTGCCGGAGAATTTGCAAGTGGAGTGATATTTGGAAACTTGACTTTTTAAAGTGTTATTTAGCAAACAAATCACATACGGCTGGAGTGAAAAAGCTCCAGCAAGAAAATCCTTCATTACCCACTACAGGCGTGCCACGTATGTTTTGTGAGAGTGCAGGTGGACGGGAGGAACAATGATCAAGCCCAGAGGACATCAAAGTTCTTATTGATAGTGTTTTGCCAACTGTTAAAGTGAATAACTCTATATATAAATTTCAGTGCGCCCATGTTGTTGTCACTGGACAAAATATTGTACAGCACAAGATTTTTGTGCAAACTGGTCACTACAAATTAGAGGGAGCATTGCTACCAAGGCAGGGAACATTGGCCAGCAATGCTATTTGGTGTGAGCGATTAGGGGTAATTTAACAAGTAACGGCTCTGACTAATTGAGACAGCTGCTTAATTGGGCCAAAATGTTATTGGACCCAATGTGTTCCAATTAAAAGGAATCCTCTGTATATTTATAGCAGCATGAGAAATTTATTCAACCAATGTATTACATTCCACTTAAACTGATAGATTACAAGCTACAAAAGCCCAAATCTTCTGAGGGTGAGATACAGGAAAGTCAGGACCAGCATGAGATTCAGGCAGAGGCTGTTGTTTCCAGGAATATGGTGCTTGGAGTTAGAAAGATGGAGTTTCCCAGCAAACAGGTTGAAAGTAATGTCTCGTTGCTAGCACTGCACTGGAGGACAACAGGGAGGATGGCAGCCCACTATTGGCCAAGTTGCCAGGACTTGCGCTAAGTGCTGCAGTGGAGATCCCAACTAGTCCTGGAAGAGCAGTGGTATGAGATAGGTATCAGATGCAGAAAGTGAGGATGTTTCCTCCATTGCTCCCTGCTAGGCTGACAAAACCTATCAAAGAGTAGCTAGTACCTTACACAGGAGACTTTTCAATTAAGTCCATCCCCCAAGACACTTTGCGATCAGTAAATTGAGGAAAGGGGCAGCATCCAAGATAGATCTTCTAGCTATCGTGGCTTTCTTTCAACGCACCTTATAGCGTTTTAAAACATGGAAGAAAGGCTTCCGAAAGCCACTGCAATGACAGCCAACAAAGGACCTTAAGCTTTCAGACTCTTCAAGCTGACTTACTGTAAATAATTATTAATGTATCACCATACTAAATAATTTCAATATTCTGGTGGTGTGCTTGGATACAATGCCCTCTATGGGTCCAAACAAAGGTGCAATTGTTTGCCCTTTATGTCTTTTTTACCATCAGAAGACAGTGCTGGATATTAACAACATTGAGTACAGCAGGCCTACCTCACTAGGGAATTTCTGGATAGTGGTGGAACTGGACCTGTTGTATATCCTGTTGCGCCCTGCTTTAGGTACCCAGGCAGCACACGGTCCAACAAATGGTGGAAATGATTGGGTTTGTCGTTTTCCCTGTGGTCGCAAGAAAGACCCTGTTGTACCTTGATAATGTAGAACGCTTGTGAACCTTATTCACTGGTTGGTGAAAGCGACAGCAAGGAAGCTGCGTTTCCTCAGTTGTTGCGCAGACAAGGCCTTGTGGCCTGGGGTTGCCAGCGAAGGAGATGCCGGAGCAAGTTTTGTGCTACTGGATTCTGTACTAGGCACCTCCTGATGGTGCTGCCCTCTAGTGTCTGCTCCTGGGAAGACAAGCATCAATCTACAGGCCACAACACTCAGGGAATTGGGCTATGTTGCTATTCTATTATATTTTTTGTAACTCTGTTTCTGCTATCATAATTATATGTGCTATATGCAATGTGTGTGACTGTTGGGACTGTGTTTTACACCTTGGTATCAGAGGACCGCTGCTTTGCTTGGCCTGTTCCTGTGCATGGTTGAATGGCAACTTGAATTTGAATATGAAACATATGTAAAGTAATTGCCCTTTTGTCGAAGGGATAAACTGATATACGTTTGTGAGTGTTGTTTTGTCATTGTCATGTGTACTGAGATACAATATAAAGCTTTTGTTTTTGATCAATCTGTGCATAAATAGATTAGATTCAACTTTTTTTGTCATTGTGCCGAGTACAAAGCCAATAAAATGCATTTAGCATCTGACCAGAAATGCAAAGAATCGTGATATTTACAAAATAACTGCGAATAAAAAGTAAGTGCTACAGCACACAAATATAAAAGTACTGAGACAGTACAATATGGGTGCAATACTGCTTAGCGCTGTGATGAGAGGTTCAGCAGTGTCACAGCCTCAGGGAAGAAGCTCTTCCTGTGCCTGCTGGTGCAGGAACGGAGGCTCCTGTAGTGCCTACCGGATGGGAGGAGAGTAAAAAGTCCATGGTTAGGGTGAGATGCATCCCTGATAATGCTTTTCGCCCTGCCCAGGCAGCGTTTATGGTAGATGTCCTCAATGGTGGGCAATTGGGTGCCAATAATCCGCTGGGCAGTTTTCACCACACGCTGGAGTGCTTTGCGGTCCAATACGGGACAATTGCCATACCACACTGAGATGCAGTTGGTGAGTATGCTCTCAATGGTACAGCGGTAAAAGTCTGTCAGTATCCATCAAGGCAGTAAAAAGAAAACAAAATGCAGAGAAATGCAGTACACTGCAGGTTGATAAACAAGGTGTAAGGGCCATAACAAGGTATATTGGGAGATCAAAATAAATCTTTTAATGTACGAAAGGTGCATTCAAGAGTTCGATAACAGTGAATTTGAAGCGGTCCTCAAGTCTGGTGATATGTGCTCTTAAGCTTTCATAAACTTCTGCCGGATGGGAGGGCGGGGAGAGAAGAAAGACTGATTAGGCTGGGAGTGGTCCTTGGCTGCTTCCCTGAGACACTAGGAAGTGCAGACAGAGACGGTGGAAGGGAAGCTGGACTGGGTTCTTAATTCTCTGCAACGCCTACAGGTTTGGTCATACCGAGCCATGATACATCTGCACAGGAAGCTTTCAATAGCGCATCTCTGAAAATTGGTTAGAGTAATCAGGGATACACTGAATGTCCTTGGCCTTCAGAGAAGTAGAAGCATACGTGCATCTTCTTGGCTGCGGCATCACATGGCTGGACCAGCAGAAAGTGTTGGTCATCTTACACCTAGGAACTTAAGGCCTCAGCTAGCTCTCACCTCTTTACAAAATATCAGGGGCATAGACAGGGTGCATAGCACAAAATTTTTCCCGGGAATGAGAAACATCTAAAATGTTTTAAGAGTGAAGCACCTTCAATGACTCCAAAAGACTGAGGTTTGGTAAAATACTGAAAGGCTTTTATTCGCTGTACAATACCACCTCCACAGTGAGTGTCTGCCCCCGGACTGAGGGGGAGGGGCAAGGCAAACACCTTTATACAGGACTCTGTGGGAGGAGCCACAGGGGCAGTCAGCAGAGGGGCGTGTCCAGACAGGTAACCGAGTTACAACATATATACATGGTTTACCACAAAGAGTTAGGTAGAATCTGAGGAAAAGAGTTTTCATGCAGAGGGTGGTTGTAGTCTGGAAGCTGTTGTCTGCGTCGGTGGTGGGGATAAGTACGTCATGTTTATAACCTAGTGGAGCTCTTGGATGGCCAAGTCACAGAAGGTTACACACCAAGTTTGGTAAATGGGATTAGTGGCAAGGGTTACTTGACTGTTCACATGGTCAAGGTTTGCAAAGTGCCTGTTTTTGTGCTGTTTGAGTGACTCTGAAATATGGGAAACAATATCCTTTTATGTCAGTTTATAATCATCTCATGTTCAAAGTTTAAATTGGGCCCTGTCCTTAAAGCAGCAAATACAGAACAAAAACAGAAAATGCTGAAAATACACTGTGATAAGACCATAAGACATAGGAGCAGAATTAGGTCATTCAGCCCATCGAGTCATGGCTGATCCCAGATCTCACTCAACCCTATACACCTGCCTTCTTGCCATACCCCTTGATGCCCTAACCGATCAGGAAACGATCACTTCCGCCTTAGATATACCCACGGACTTGGCCCCCACTGCAGTCTGTGGTAGAGCCTTCTACATATTCACTAATCTCTGGCTAAAAAAAATTCCTCCTTACCTCTGTTCTAAAAGGTCACCCCTCAATTTGGAGGCTGTGCCCTCTAGTTCTGGACACCCCCACCATAGGAAATATCTCCACATCCACCCTTTCTAGTCCTTTCAACATTCGGTAGGTTTCAATGAGATCCCCCCGCATTCTTCTGAACTCCAGTGAGTATAGGCCCAAAGCTGCAAAATGCTCCATGTTAACTCCTTCATTCCCAGAATCATCCTCGTGAACCTCCTCTGGATTCTCTTCAATAACAACATGACCTTTCCGAGATTTGGGGCCCAAAACCGTTGACAACACACCCATGTGCAGTCTGACTAGTGTCTTAAAAAGGTTCAGCATTATCTCCTTGCTTTTATATTCTACTCCTCTTGAAATAAATGCAAACATTGCATTTGTCTTCTTTACCACAGACTCAATGGGTAAATTAACCTTCTGGGAGCTCTGCATGAAGACTCCGCACCTCTGATGTTTGAACCTTCTCCCAATTTAGATAATAGTCCGCACTATTGTTCCTTTGATCAAAATACATTATCATACATTTCCTAACAGTGTATTCCATCTGCCATTTTTTTGTCCATTCTTCCAATTTGTTTAAATCCTGCTGTAATCGTATTGCTTCCTCAGCACTACCTACCCCTCCACCTATCTTCGTATCATCTGCAAACTTTGCCACAAAGCCATCAATTCCATTATCCAAATCATTGACAAACAATGGTAAAAGTGACCCCTGAGGAATGCCAGTCACTGGCAGCCAACCAGAAAAGGCCCCTTTTATTCCCACTCACTACCTCCTGCATGTCAGCCATTCTGCTATCCATGCCAGTATCTTTCGTGTAACATCATAGGATTTTATTGTTAAATAGCCTCATGTGTGGCACCTTATAAAACGCCTTCTGAAAATCCAAGTGACGTCCACTGTCAGTCCTTTGTCCACCCTATTTGTTACTTCCTGAAAGAATTCTAACAGATTTGTCAGGCAAGATTTCCCTTCACAGAAACCATGCTGACTTCAACTTATTTTATTATTAGTCTCCAAGTACCCCGAAACCTCATTCTTAATAATAGACTCCAGCACTTTCCCAACCACTGAGGTTAGGCTAACTGGCCTATAATTTCCTTTCTTTTACTTTCCTCCCTTTTTAAAGAGTGGAGTAACATTTGCAGATTTCCACTCCTCCAGGACCACGCCAGAATGAAGTGATTCTTGAAAGATCATGACCAATGCATCTGTTATCTCTTCAGCAATCTCTCTTAGGAATCTGGGATGTAGTCCATCTGGTCCAGGTGACTTATCAACCTTAAGACATTTGAGTTTGCCGAGCACTTTTTCCTTTGCAATAGCAATGGCACTCACTTCTGCTCACAGACCTCTGGCACACTAATAGTGTCTTCCACAGTGAAAATTGAAGCAAAGTACCCATTATGTTAATCTGCCATTTCTCATTTTAAATCTTTTTAATTATTATTAAAAATCAACAGAGAAAAATACATCAAAATAATCAAGACAACATATCCATATGTAGAATAAGAGTTAAACTATCAACCAAACTGAACAGTATATCAATAATAATAAAAAAAACCAAAATGTTAAAGCTTTTTTTTATGGAAAAAAAGGAAGAAAAAAGAACCCCTACTAACTAAAACAAAAAAAAACCCTACTAACAAAAAAACGGGAAAAAAACCCATTTGGAGCACAAACCTGGAGCTACATGCCATACAAACTTCCATAAAAAAAAGACATCATTCCGCCAACCAAATCCATATACCCAAGCATCAGAAAAGGACCATCTTTATTAACTCAAATCAAATGATAATAATGGGCAAAAAACCCCCACCTTTTCTCGAAGTCAAATCTAGGATCAAAAGTTCGACTTCTAATTTTTTCCAAACTAAGACATAACATCACCTGAGAGAACCATTGTATCAAAGTGGGAGCATCTTTCCATTTTAATAAAATAGCCATTCTAGCCAATAATTTGACAAATGCAAGATCTGCCATTTCTTTGTCCCCCATTACTACCTCACCAACATCATTTTCCAGTGGTCCAATATCAACTCTCACCTCCCTTTTACTCTTTATATAACTGAAAAAAATGTTGATGTCCTGCTTTATATTTTTGGCTAGTCTGCCCTCACGTTTCATGTTCTGGTCAACCCATTATAGGAAGGTTGTGAAGGTTTTGGAAGGGATACTGAAGAGATTCACCAATATGCTGCCTAGAGTAAAGAGTATTAAATATAAGGAGAGGCCAGACACAGTTGAATTACCTGAACTGTCACAGACTGAGGGGAGAACCGATTAGAGGTTTATAAAATTGTATGAGACATAGGTAGGGTTGATAGTCTCTTTCCCCTTAGATAGAAATGTCAAAACCACAGGTCTCTTCCTAAATTCCTGTGTCAGTCCTCAAATACTTCCCATTCCCACTCTCTCCCCACGGCCGTATCAGATGACAAACAGCCCCTTGCCCTGCGCTATTCCGGCAGTGGGATGAGTATGGAGACTGACACAGCTCTGGAGAGAGAGGAGAGTGGATGTACTTTGGGAACTGACACAGCTCTGGAGAGAGAGGAGAGTGGGTGTACTTTGAGGACTGACACAGCTCTGGAGAGAGAGGAGAGTGGGTGTACTTTGGGGACTGACACAGCTCTGGAGAGAGAGGAGAGTGGGTGTACTTTGGGAACTGACACAGCTCTGGAGAGAGAGGAGAGTGGGTGTACTTTGGGAACTGACACAGCTCTGGAGAGAGAGGAGAGTGGGTGTACTTTGGGGACTGACAGCTCTGGAGAGAGAGGAGAGTGGGTGTACTTTGGGGACTGACAGCTCTGGAGAGAGAGGTGGGTGTACTTTGGGGACTGACACAGCTCCGGAGAGAGAGGAGAGTGGGTGTACTTTGGGGACTGACACAGCTCTGGAGAGAGAGGAGAGTGGGTGTACTTTGGGGACTGACACAGCCCTGGAGAGAGAGTGGGTGTACTTTGGGGACTGACACAGCCCTGGAGAGAGAGTGGGTGTACTTTGGGGACTGACACAGCTCTGGGGCGAGAGAGGAGAGTGGGTGTACTTTGGGGACTGACAGCTCTGGAGAGAGAGGAGAGTGGGTGTACTTTGGCGACTGACACAGCTCCACAGCTCTGGAGAGAGAGGAGAGTGGGTGTAATTTGGGGACTGACACAGGGATGTGGGGAGAATGTGAGTGTTGGAATATTTTGGGGAGTAACACAATGGTGTGGGGTGAGAATGAGACACTGGAAATAGTTGGGTGGATTTGGAAAAATCATTGAAAATATGAACTTGGATTGTGTGGGATACTGTCAATATTTAGGGACCGAGACAGGGTTGCGTTGACAGAACTGGGCAGCAGGATTAGTTTGGTTTCGAACACAGGGCTCCAGAGAGAGTATGGGCAGTCAGATTAGCTTGGGGACAGACGGGTCTGTACGGACTTGGTGGGGCAAGTGGGTTAGTTTTGGGTCCAACACTAGGTTGTGGAGAGAGAATGGGGGTGTGGCATTAGTCTGAATACAACCACAGTGCTGTGGGAGGAGAGTGTAGGGTGGTAGGATTAGTTTGGGAACTGGAGTGGGGCACAGTCATTATTTAGACACCAACACAGTGCTGTGAGGAAAGAGCTGGGCTATGGCATGTGTCTGAGTTTTGAAAATGTGTTGCCTGGAGAGGGAAGGTCTTGTGGTATCAGTTTGGGGACTGACACAAGGCTATAGGTAGAGAGCAGGGCTGTGGGATTAGTTTGGGGACTGACACAGGGCTGTAGGATAGAAAGCATGTCAGTGGTATTAGATTGGGGACCAACAGGTGGCTGTAGGTCAACAGTGGGACAGAGAGATTAGTTTGGGGACTGACACGAGACTGTGGGTAGAGAGCTAGGCAGTGGGATTAGTTTGGGGATCAAAAGGGGGCTCTAGGTAGAGAGCGGAACAGGACTGTCATTTTGGAAAGGATTGTGCAAGGTGAAATTTCTCGCAGTGTGGAAGAGGGAACCATGAGATAAGTACATGCATGTGTGTGAGAGACAATAAACACAGAAACACTCAGTGTACCCGTGTGTAGCAGAGTAGATAAGGGAACATAAGCCCATAAGACACAAGAGCAAAATTAGGCCATTTGGCCCATCGAGTTTACTCTGCCATTCAATAAGTGATTTATTATCTCTCTCAACCGCATTATCCTGCCTTCTCCCATAATCTTTGGTGCCTTTACTAATCAATAACCTGTCAACCTCCATTTTAAATATATCCATTGACTTGGCCTCCACAACCGTCTGTGGTAATGAAATTCCACAAATACTCCACCCTCTGACTAAAGAAGTTCTTCATCTTGGTTCTAAAGGGACACCCCTTTATTCTGAGGTTGTGCACTCCGGTCCTAGTCTCCTTCACTATGGGAAACATCCTATCCCCACATCCACTCTATATAGGGCTTTGAATATTCAATATGTTTCAATGAGATCCCACTCATTCTTATAAAATCCAATGAGTATAGGCCCAGAACCATCAAATGCTACTCATATGTTAACCCTTTCAATTCTGGAAACACCTCTGGACCTTCTCCAATGCCAGCACATGCTTTCTTTGATAAGAGGCCCAAAATTGCTCACAATACTTACTGCAAATGCGGTCTGAACAATGCCTTATAAAACCTCAACACTACATCCCCATTTTTATATTCTAATCCTCTCAAAATGAATGCTAACATTGCATTTGCCTTCCTCACCACAGACTCAACCTGCAAGTTATTCTTTAACCTTCTGAATTTTCTGTCAGTTTAGAAAATAGTCTATGCTTTTATTGCTTTGACCAAAGTGCTTGACCATACATTTCCCTACACTATATTCCATTTAACCCCTATTTACCACTCTCCCAATCTAACTGCTTCAGTAGACTCCCTGCTTCCTCAACACTACCTGCTTCTCCACCTACCTTTGAATCATCCACAAATTTGGCCACAGAGCAATCAATTCTGTCATCCAAGTCACCGACAATGTGCAGCACTTTGTCAAGGCATTTTGAAAATCCAAGTCAACAACATCCACTGACTCCCCTTTATCTATCCTGACTGTTCTCTCCAAAAGAATTCCAATAGATCTGTCAGACAAGAATTTTTCTTTAGAAAATCATGTGACTTTTGGACCACTTTACCATGTGTCTCAAATACACTGAAAACTCCTCCTTTATAATCGACTCCAACATCTTCCCAACCACTTCAGTCAGGCTAACTGGCCTATAAATTGCTGTCTTTTGCTTCCCTCCCTTCTTAAAGAGTGGAGTGATATTTGCAATTTTCCAGAATGTAGTGATTCTTTAAAGATGATTACTGATGTCTCCACAATTTCTTCAACTGCCATTTTCAGAGCCCTGGGGTGTAGACCATCTGGTCCAGGTGACTTATCAACTGCATTTTGTATTTGCTATTACTCGTAAGAAGGTCCTTAGGAAGCTGAAAGTTCTGAAGCTAGATAAGTGTCCCCTGACACTTCTGAAATTCTGACATACTGCTAGTGTCTTCCACAGCAAAGACTGGTGCAAAATACTTAGAGTTTGTCCGCCATTTCTTTGTTCCCCCATGACCACGTCTCCAGCGTAATTTTCTAGTGGTCCAATATCCACTTTTGACACTTTTACTCTTTACATATCTGTAAAAAAACTTTTGGTATTCTCTTTTATACCACTGGAAGAAGAAGCACTTCATATTTAATCTTTTCTCTTTTTACTGCTTTTTTAGTTGCCATCTGTTGGTTTTCAAAAGCTTCCAAATCCTTTGGTTAATTTTTGCTATATCATTTGCCCTCTCTTTGGTTTTTATGCTGTCTTTGACTTGCATTGTTGGCTGTGGCTTTGTCATCCTCTCTTTACAATACTTCTTCATCTTTGGGATGTATCTATCCTGCTCCAAGAAACTCTAGCCATTATTGCTCTGCCATCACCCCTGCTAGTGTTGTCTTCCAATGAGCTTTGGCCAGGTCCTCTCTCATGCCGCAGTAATTCTCTTTACTCCACTGTAATACTGATACATCTGATTTTAGCCCTTTCCTTTCAAGCTAAAGGGTGAATTCTATCATATTATGATCACTGTCTTCTAAAGATCCCTTTACCTTAAGCTCCCAAATCAAATTTGGTTCATTACACAACATCCATCCTGAATTGCCTTTTCCCTGGTGGGTTTAACAACAAGATGCTCTAAAAAGTCATCTTGTAGGCATTCTACAAATTCCTTCTCTTGGGATCCAGCACCAACCTGATTTTCCCAATCTACCTGCATATCGAAGTTCCTCAAAGATATTGTAACTTTGCCCTTTTGAACATGCCTTTTCTATCTACTGTTGTAATTTGTACCCTACATTCTGGCTCCTGTTCGGAGGCCTGTAAATAGCTCCCATCAAGGTATGTTTACTCCTGCAGTTTCTTAACACACACATTCAGTG
Organism: Mobula hypostoma; assembly: GCF_963921235.1. NCBI lineage: Eukaryota > Metazoa > Chordata > Chondrichthyes > Myliobatiformes > Myliobatidae > Mobula > Mobula hypostoma. The sequence continues at coordinate 33,494,932 of NC_086097.1, read as the reverse complement.
TAATTATGCTTAGTGGTGTCGATGAGAATGTGTCTGTGTGAGAGGCTGGTTACACAGTGCAATTAGTGAATACACTGTGATAGACACCAAGCCAGCCCTTCACTAACCACAACACAAGCAAAGAAGCAGATCGGTAGAAGAAGATAAGAGGTATAAAAGCAAATTCTTATTTTACAGCTTTAGAACATGAAGTCAGAGGCAAGCCCCAAACACAGAGGAAGCCACAGAAGACAGGCCTGCGTGATCTCCTGGTCAGGAGTGAGCTGTCAGCAGCCTCAGATCCTCCTCGTCCTGCCCACTGCGCTCTTCGCGTTCCGTCAGTAGTTCTGAGGATACTTCTGTAAAGAGTTGGTCCCAGCTCCAGCATTCATCCTCCTGGACAAGGGCACAACAGATTCAGATTTATCACATGTACATTGAAACATCCAGTGAAATGCATCATTAACATTAACAACCAACACACCCAAGGATGTGCTGGAAGCACCCAGCAAGTGTCACCACACATTTCATCTCCACTATAGTACGTACACAGTACTCAGCAGAACAAGACAGAACAGAACAGAATATAACAAAACAGAACAGATCAAACAACAAAGCAGCAACAGCTAAACACCCCCCAGTCCTCCCTCCCTCTTAAGTACTCATCCACACACAAACACAATCTTGTAATGACAAGACCAGCTATCTTTGGTATCCAGGGAACTGATGGACTCACAGCAAGATAACACACAGAGCGAAGAGTGATGCACACACAGAGGTATGGGACGGAAGACACACACATACACAGGGTGAGGGGTCCACACACACAGGGCGAAGGGTGATGCACACACAGAGGTATGGGACAGAAGACACACACATACACAGGGTGAGGGGTCCACACACACAGGGCGAAGGGTGATGCACACACAGAGGTATGGGACGGAAGACACACACGTACACAGGGTGAGGGGTCCACACACACAGGGCGAAGGGTGATGCACACACAGAGGTATGGGACGGAAGACACACACGTACACAGGGTGAGGGGTCCACACACACAGGGCGAAGGGTGATGCACACACAGAGGTATGGGACGGAAGACACACACGTACACAGGGTGAGGGGTCCACACACACAGGGCGAACTGTGACACACACAGAGGTATGGGATGGAAGACACCCACGTACACAGGGTGAGGGGTCCACACACACAGGGCGAAGAGTGACACACATAGAGCAAGGTATTACATACACAAAGAACAATGAGTGACACACACAGTGACAAAGGTCACACACTGCGACAGATAACACACACACAGACACGGAAGGCGCACACAGAGAGCAACGGGAGACAAACTCACAGAGCGACAGGTGACACGCACAAGGCGAGGGGCCCAAAGCAACGGGCACAAGGCAATGGATGACACGCACAGGGTGATAGGTAAAACACACAGAACAATGGGTGACACACACACACTAACTGGTATCAGGGCTGGAGATCGGAGACATGCAGGTGGTCCTGGAGAGTTTCAGGCCATTCAGTGGCCACATCACTGCCTCCTCTGTACTGCAGACCAAAACCAGGCCAGGTGAGACCTGTGGTCAGTACACGGCTTGGGGTCTGACCCCGAGCCCTGTGCAGACACTGTAATCCTCTGTCTGACTCCACAGACACAGCCATTCTTCATCTGTCCACACACCACAGGGCACCTCCCTCTCATTCTGATCTCGGCAATTTCCATCCATTTATCCCTGAACTGTGGTACACCCAGAACGTAAACTGTTCCTCTCTGCAGTCACTGCCAGAGCCTGTGGGCAATTCCACCTTTCTCTGGGCTTATTACCCCATCCTTGAGAAACTCATAGCTCCAATATCATTTCCCTTGTCTGTTCCTCACTCCCTCCACTTCCCTTCTTCTCCATCAGCACTCTGCTAACTAGCCTTCAACCTCTTCCACCACCACCACCCCCTCCCATTCACCTCCACCACCAACCACTAACCCCCTCCACCCTGACACCATGGTAGCATAGTGGTTAGAATGATGCTATTACAGCTAGAGGCATTCTGCAGTTCTATTTCAGCGCTATCCGTAAGGAGTTTGTATATTCTCCCTGTGAATTGTGTGGGTTTCCTCCAGTTTTCTCCCTCAGTTCAAAGACATACCAGATTGTAGGTTAATAGGTCACTGTAAATTGTCCTTTTGATTAGGCTGGTGTTAAATAGGCAGATTGCTGGGAGGCTGAGCACATTAGGCTGGAAGGGTCTGTTCTGTGCTGTATCCCAAAATAAAACCTCCACCACACCCTCCCAACCCCTTCTACCAATCCCCACTACCATCCCTTCACTACCCATCCACCAACCCCTCTCCCATCCACCCAGCCACATCTCTTCTCATCCCTTCTATCACCACTCTCGCCACACCCCTCTCTCCCACCCCCAAGTGAGGTGATCACAGCCAAGCGCTCAAGCTTTCTTTTCTCACTTTTTTTTCCTTCTCTCTCATTCTCCTCTCTCATCTTCTCTCTTTTGCTCTCTCTCATTCACTTTCATTTTCTCTCCCTCATACTCTCTCATTATATTTTTCCTCTCTCTCTTTTTGTCCCTTCATTCATGTTATCTGTATCCCTCTTATTCATTCTCTCTTTCTCATTTGTTTTCTCTCTCAGATGCTAAAAGCCTGGTCACACAGTTACCACCCCTGGCGGTTGCCAGGTGCTTAGGATCCCTCACCTCTCGGACATCCTGTTCCGCCGACAGCATCTGACTCAGCAGCTTCAGGTCAATGTCTCCATCCTGTAAAAGCAGCACATCATACTGCGCTTTAACACAGGCATTTGACAATAGTTCACCACCCAAAAACCCTTCCCAGACAAAACTGGACAGCTGGCCATGTGTGGGGCTGGATATTGGCCAAACACTTGGATAGATACGGTGAATATTGGAGAGTTACAATGCTTGATAACCTTAAGCCCACGGAGACTAGTGAGTACAGGGCGATGGACAGCCATAGCAGAAGTTTGGGTACAGCTGTTCCCTGTACACTGTGTCCAGAACTTGACCACTCCCACTGTTGGGACCAGTTTCCCCTGGGACCAACCATCCCCCAGTGTTGGGAATTGCCTCCCCTGGGACTAACCCACCCCCAGAGTTGGGAATTGTCTCCCCTGGGACTAACCAATTCCCAGTGTCAAGAACAGCCACTTCTGGGTATAACCCATTCCCAGTGTTGGGAATAGTCTCTCCCAGGAATAACTCACTTCCAATGTCAGGAACGGTCTCTCTCGGGACTAACCTACTCCTTGTGTCAGGAATAGTCTCTCCAGGAACTATCCCTTTTCCAGCGTCTGGAGCAGTCTCTCCTGGGACTAACTCATTCCTAGTGTCAGGAATGGTCTCTCCAGGGACTAACCCATTCCTGGTGTCAGGAATGGTCTCTCCCGGGACTAACCCACGCCTGGTGTCAGGAATGGTCTCTCGCGGGACTAGCCCACTCCTAATGTGAGGAACAGTCTTTCCCAAGAATAGCCCACTCCCTGTGTCAGGAACACTCTTTCCCAGGACTAATCCACTCCAATGCCAGGAACGGTCTCTCCTGGGACTAAACCACTCCTGGTGTCGGGAACGATCTCTCTGGACCAACCCACTCCCGGTGTCAGAACTGATATTTCCTGGATCTAATCCACTCCCAGTGTTGGAAATGGTCTCTCCTGGCACTAACCCACTCTGGTGTCAGGTATGGGCTCGCCCAGGAATAACGCACTCACCAGGGTCTGGAATGCTCCGTACTTTATTAAATCATTATCCAAGTCACGGTATGTCATCACCCGGTTCACCTGGACACTGAGAGAATCGGCAGGTTAATTTTGGTGTTCCTCGGCGAGCGGTATTGCCCACATCGATGTACCTGGGCTTGGGAACATTTGTCCTTGGTGAGCTGTGCACAGAGCACCTCCCTCCTCAGTGACCCGTGCACTGGGTACCTCCCTCTTTAGTGATCCTGTGTGCAGGGCACCTCCCTGCTCGGAAATTCATACACAGGGTACCTCCCTCCTTATTGACCCTGTGCACAGAGTATCTCCCTCCTCAGCGACTCATGCACTGGGTACCTCCCTCCTCAGTGACCCAGTACACTGGGTATTTCTCTCCTCAGTGACTCATGCACTGGATACCTCCCTCCTCAGTGACTCATGCACAGGTTATTTCCCTCCTCAGTCACTCAGGCACTGGGTACCTCCCTCCTCAGTGACCCTGTGTACTGGGTACCTTCCCTCCTCAGTGACCCATTCACTGGGTACTTTCCCTCCTCAGTGACCCTGTGCACAGAGTACTCCCTCCACAGTGAACCACGCACTGAGTACCTCTCTCCTCAGTGACCCATGCACTGAGTACCTCCCTCCACAGTGATCCTGTGCACGGGGTACCTCTCTCCACAGTGACCCGGCCGTTGGATACTTCCCACCGTGACAGCTTATCTAATATTAGTGCAGGTTTCCTAATAGCAGGAAGGGGTGGAGGGAGCTTTCCACTTTCCCTTCCTCATTATAATCCATGCGTTTCCCTGTCTCAGTCCCCACCCTCTACACACCAGCTGAATCCAGACATCCCACTCTGAATAATTAGGCCTGCAAATTCTACTGATTGAACTTCTCAAAGGTTCAATATGGGGGTATGAAATGTGAGATATCAGGAGAGACTGGACAGCCCTGAAGTGTAGGAATCTGAAGGACGACCTCAGAGAGGTTTATAATATCATAAGGTATAAGATGGATAGTCAATGTCTTTTTTCCAGGGTAGGGTAGTCTATTAGAGAACACAGGTTTAAACTGAAATTAGAGGTTTAAAAGGGGTGTAGGTTATAAGTGCAGGTTACAGTTGTGGGCTACAGGTGTAGGTAATAAGTGGCATGCAAAAGTTTGGGCACCCTGGTCAAACTTTCTGATTGTGAATAGCTAAGTGAGTAAATGATGAACTGATTTCCAAAAGGCATAAGGTTAAAGATGACAGATTTCTTTAATATTTTAAACAAGAAAACTTTTTTATTTCCATCTTTTACAGTTTCAAAATAACAAAAAAGGAAAAGGGCCCAAAGCAAAAGTCTGGGCACCCTACATGGTCAGTACTTAGAAACACCCCCTTTGGCAAGTATCACAGCTTGTAAACACTTTCTGTAGCCAGCTAAGAGTCTTTCAATTCTTGTTTGGGGGATTTTCACCCATTCTTCCTTGCAAAGGGCTTTAATTCTGTGAGATTCTTGGCCGTCTTGCATGCACTGCTCTTTTGAGGTCTATCTTAACTTCATCATTCCACAGGACCTGTTTCCAAAATGCATCAGGCTTGTTTCGATGTTCCTTTGAACCTTTTGAATAGAACTTTTTAGCTGCAATGAGCAAAGGTATATTTGGAGAAAAAAGGGTGCAGAATTTCATGAAAAGAATACTCCAACTGTTAAGCACGGGAATGGATCGATCATGCTTTGGGCTTGTGTTGCAGCCAGTGGCATGGGGAACATTTACTGGTAGAGGGAAGAATGAATTCAATTAAGTACCAGCAAATTCTGGAAGCAAATGTCACACCATCTGTAAAAAAAAGCCGAAGATGAAAAGAGGATGGCTTCTACAACAGGATAATGATTCTAAACACACCTCAAAATCCACAATGGACTACCTCAAGAGGTGCAAGCTGAAGGTTTTGCCATGGCCTTCACAGTCCCCTGATCTAAACATCATCGAGAATCTGTGGATAGACCTCAAAAGAGCATTTTATGCAAGGCAGCCCAAGAATCTTACAGAACTAGAAGGCTTTTGCAAGGAAGAATGGACAAAAATCTCCCAAACAAGAATTGAAAGACTCTTAGCTGGCTACAAGAAGCGTTTACAAGCTGTGATACTTGCCAAAGGGGGTGTTACTAAGTACTGCTATGCAGGGTGCCCAAACTTTTGCTTCAGGCATTTTTCCTTTTTTGTCATTTTGAAACTGTAAAAGATGGAAATAAAAAAGTTTTCTTGCTTAAAATATTAAAGAAATCTGTCATCTTTAACTTTATGCCTTTTGGAAATCAGTTCATCTTTTACTCAATTAGCTATTCACAGTACAGAAATTTTGACCAGGAGTGGCCAAACTTTTGCATGCCACTGTAAGTGTGGGTTATAGGGTATAAGTGCAGATTACAAGTGTGGACTACAGGTGTAGATTATGTGTAGGTTACAGGTGTAGGCTATATAAGTGCAAGTTACAGGGGTGGACTACAGGTGCCAGTTATCACCATGGGTTACAGGTGCGGGCTACAGGTTTGTGTTAGAGGCATAATCCTAGTTAATAAACAGAGGGTTCCAGGCGCAATCCAGGTCTGTGAACAATGTTACAGCTGTGGGTGAAACACAGGCTGCAGTGATAGACAGCTAGAGTGGGAAGGAGACATGAGGTCCGGTGCTGAGCCCAGGCTGCAGTCAGGTCATTCACTACGCAGCAGGAGGGTGGGGTAGGGAGCATGCGGGAAGACTGGTGTTCACTGCACCTACCTGGGAGGGGCAGCCACCTGCATGGCCAGGTCCTCCTCTTGTACCTCCTCCAGGTCCGGAATGACAGGGATGTCTGCAGAGGAGTACAGGTGCAGTCAGAGTCACAGGAAGAACACGGTACTGGGGCTGTGGTAGGAATCAGATTCCAGCTGTGGGGAATGATGTAAGAATTATCTGTCACCCACCCCACTCCTCTGAAGCCTGTCCATCAACACACTATGTGAATAGGAATTTGGCAAGTTTTGTTGGACCAAATGGCCTGTTCTTGTCAAAAAGTTTCTAATGTTCTTCCGGTCTCTTCCAACACTGAACCTGCCTCCTGAGGGTGACTGTTCACCATCATGTCACCTCCAGATCCTTGACACCGACAAGTCACCCCTGAATCGTCCTTGTTCCAGGAGATGACACTGAAAGGCAGTGATCCACTGGGGCCCAGATGAGGTGACAGGTACAGGGTACAAGGGAGTCACTCAGTACTGGGATCAACAGAGACACCTTCACTCACAGCATGGTGGAGCGGAGTAATTCGACAGCAGAGTTGGTGGAGGAGGTCTTTGGTGATACCTGAGGAGGCAGGGCGATTTCTTGACAGAAAGGCATCATCGTTCTGTTGGTGGGTATTCACATGGAGTAGAGCATTGACAAGAAGATGAGGGGAACTAGTGACCCATTCCTGCTCCTGGTACTAAAATTTCACTTAGAGGGACATTATGTCCCATCACCAACTTCAGGAATACTTATAGAACATACAACACTACAGCACAGTTTCAGCCCTTTGGCCCACGATGTTGTGCTGACATTTTAACCTACTCCAAAAGCAATCTAACTCTTCCCTTCCACATAGCCTCTTTTTCTTTCACCCACATGCCTATCTGAGTCTCTTAAATCTCACAAATGTATCTGCCTCCATCACCACCCCGACAGTGTGTTCTAAGCACCCACCACTCTGTGTAAAAAGAAACTTACTTTTAACGTCCACCACCCCCCACACATTCCTTCTGTTACTTTAAAATTATGCCGCCTCGTATCAGCCATTTCCGTCCTGGGAAAAGTTCTCTGACTGTCCACTCGATCTATGCCTCTTATCATGTTGTACATCAAGCTATGTCTCATCCTCCTTTGTTCCAAAGAGAAAAGCCCAAGCTTAATCCAGGCTGCATTCTGGTGAATCTTCTCTGCGCCCTCTCCAAAGCTTCCATATCCTTCCAAAATAAGGTGACCAGAACTGAACGCAATATTGCAAGTGTAGTCTCACCAGGATTTTATAGAGCTGCAGCATTATCTCACGGCTCTTGAACTCAATCCTCTGACTAACGAAGGGGCCAACACACCTCACACCTTCTTCACCACCCTATCAATTTCCTCAGCAACTTTGTGGGATTGATGGATGTGGACCCCAAGATCCCGCTTCTGTTCCTCCATGCTAAGAATCCTGTCACTAACTCTGTATTCTGCCTTCAAATTCAACTTTCAAAAATGAATAATTTCACACTTTTCTGGATTGAACTCCATCTGCCACATATTAGCCCAGGTCTGCATCCTGTCAATGCTCCACTGCAACCTCCATCAACCTTTTACCCGATCCACAACACCACCAACCATCACGTCAATTGCACACCTACGAACACACTCTTCCATTTCCTCATCCAAATTACAAAGAGCAGGAGCCCAGAACAGATACCTGCAGAACACCACCGGTCACTGACCTCCAGGCACATAATGCTCCATCAACAATCAAACCCCATTAGCAAGCCAATTCTGAATCCACACTGCCGTGTTTCCCTGAATCCCATGTCTCCAAACATTCTTAATAAGCATACCATGGGGAACGCTTATCAAATGCCTCCCTCCCTCACTCTGTCCACACATTCTTTCTCCCTCCCTCCCTCTGTTCACACCCTCTCTCTCTCCCCTACCTCCACTAACACTCTCTCACTCCCTCCCTCCACTCACCCTCTCCCTCCCTTTCTCAGCTCACTCTTTCCCTCTCTCTGCTTACCCTCTCTTCCTCCGCTCACCCTCTTTCCCACTCACTCACACTCTCACCCTCCCTCCATCCTTCTGCTCACTCTCTCCATCCCTCCGCTCACCCTCTCACTCCTCCCTCTGCTCACCCTCTCTCACTCCTCCCGCCGCTCACTCTCCCTCCATCCTTCTGCTCACTCTCCCTCCCTCTGCTCACACTCACTCATTCTCCCTCCTTCCACTCACTCTCCATCCCTCCATTCACCATCTCTCACTCCTTCCTCCGCTCACCCTCTCCATCCCTCCGCTCACCCTCTCACTCCTCCCTCTGCTCACCCTCTCTCAATCCTCCCGCCGCTCACTCTCTCTCCATCTCTCCGTTCACTCTCTCTCCGTCCCTCCGCTCACTCTCTCTCCATCTCTTCACTCACCCTCTCACTCCTCCCTCCGTTCACCCTCTCTCTCTCCATCTCTCCGCTCACCCTCTCCATCTCTTCACTCACCCTCACTCCTCCCTCCGTTCACCCTCTCTCTCCATCTCTTCACTCACTCTCTCTCCATCTCTCCGCTCACTCACTCTCCATCCCTCCGTTCTCTCACTCCATCCCTCCGCTCACACTCTCTCACTCCTCCGCTCACTCTCACTACTCCCTCCGTTCACCCTCTCTCTCCATCTCTCCGCTCACTCTCTCTCCATCCCTCCGCTCACTCTCTCTCCATCCCTCCGTTTTCTCTCTCTCCATCCTTCCCTCACTCTCTCTCCATCTCTCCGTTTTCTCTCTCTCCATCTCTTCACTCACTCTCTCTCCATCCCTCCATTTTCTCTCTCTCCACCTCTTCACTCACTCTCACTCCATCCCTCCGCTCTCTCTCCATCCCTCCGCTCACTCTCACTCTATCCCTCCGTTCTCTCTCTCCATCCCTCCGCTCACACTCTCTCACTCCTCCGCTCACTCTCTCTCCATCCCTCCACTCACTCTCTCTCCATCCCTCCGCTCACTCTCTCCATCCCTCCGCTCACACTCACTCCATCCCTCCGTTCTCTCTCTCCATCCCTCCACTCACTCTCTCTCCATCCCTCCACTCACTCTCACTCCATCTCTCCGCTCACTCTCACTCCATCTCTCCACTCACTCTCACTCCATCCCTCTGCTCACACTCTCTCAATCCTCCGCTCACTCTCACTCCATCCCTCCGCTCACACTCTCTCACTCCTCCGCTCACACTCTCTCACTCCTCCGCTCACTCTCTCTCCATCCCTCCGCTCACTCTCACTCCATCCCTCCGCTCACTCTCACTCCATCCCTCCGCTCACTCTCTCCAACCCTCCACTCACACTCTCTCCATCTCTCCACTCACTCTCACTCCATCCCTCCGCTCACTCTCTCAATCCTCGGCTCACACTCACTCACTCCTCCACTCACTCTCTCTCCATCCCTCCGCTCACTCTCTCTCCATCCCTCCGCTCACACTCTCTCACTCCTCCGCTCACTCTCTCCATCCCTCCACTCACTCTCACTCCATCCCTCCGCTCACTCTCACTCCATCCCTCCACTCACTCTCACTCCATCACTCCGTTCTCTCATTCCATCCCTCCGCTCTCTCTCTCTATCTCTCCGCTCACTCTCACTCCATCCCTCCGCTCTCTCACTCCATCCCTCCGCTCACACTCTCTCACTCCTCCGCTCACTCTCTCTCCATCCCTCCGCTCACTCTCACTCCATCCCTCCACTCACTCTCTCCATCTCTTCACTCACTCTCACTCCATCCCTCCGTTCTCTCACTCCATCCCTCCGCTCACACTCTCTCAATCCTCCGCTCATTCTCACTCCATCCCTCTGCTCACTCTCACTCCATCCCTCCGCTCACACTCTCTCACTCCTCCGCTCACTCTCTCCATCTCTTCACTCACTCTCACTCCATCCCTCCGTTCTCTCACTCCATCCTTCCGCTCACACTCTCTCAATCCTCCGCTCACTCTCACTCCATTCCTCCGCTCACTCTCTCAATCCTCTGCTCACACTCTCTCACTCCTCCACTCACACTCTCTCCATCCCTCCGCTCTCTCTCCATCCCTCCACTCACATTCTCTCCATCTCTCCACTCACTCTCACTCCATCCCTCCGCTCACTCTCTCAATCCTCGGCTCACACTCACTCACTCCTCCACTCACTCTCTCTCCATCCCTCCGCTCACTCTCTCTCCATCCCTCCGCTCACACTCTCTCACTCCGCTCACTCTCTCCATCCCTCCACTCACTCTCACTCCATCCCTCCACTCACTCTCACTCCATCACTCCGTTCTCTCATTCCATCCCTCCGCTCTCTCTCTCTATCTCTCCGCTCACTCTCACTCCATCCCTCCGCTCTCTCACTCCATCCCTCCGCTCACACTCTCTCACTCCTCCGCTCACTCTCTCGCCATCCCTCCGCTCACTCTCACTCCATCCCTCCGCTCACTCTCACTCCATCCCTCCACTCACTCTCTCCATCTCTTCACTCACTCTCACTCCATCCCTCCGTTCTCTCACTCCATCCCTCCGCTCACACTCTCTCAATCCTCCGCTCATTCTCACTCCATCCCTCTGCTCACTCTCACTCCATCCCTCCGCTCACACTCTATCACTCCTCCGCTCACTCTCTCCATCTCTTCACTCACTCTCACTCCATCCCTCCGTTCTCTCACTCCATCCTTCCGCTCACACTCTCTCAATCCTCCGCTCACTCTCACTCCATTCCTCCGCTCACTCTCACTCCATTCCTCCGCTCACTCTCACTCCATTCCTCCGCTCACTCTCTCAATCCTCTGCTCACACTCTCTCACTCCTCCACTCACTCTCTCTCCATCCCTCCACACTCTCTCTCCATCCCTCCGTTCTCTCACTCCATCCCTCCGCTCACTCTCACTCCATCCCTCCGTTCACTCTCTCCATCCCTCCGCTCACTCTCACTCCATCCCTCCGTTCACTCTCTCCGTCCCTCCGCTCACTCTCTCTCCATCTCTTCACTCACCCTCTCACTCCTCCGCTCACTCTCACTCCATCCCTCCACTCACTCTCTCCATCCCTCCGTTCTCTCTCTCCATCCCTCCACTCACTCTCTCTCCATCCCTCCGTTCTCTCACTCCATCCCTCTGCTCACTCTCACTCCTTCGCTCACCCTCTCCATCCCTCCGCTCACCCTCTCACTCCTCCCTCTGCTCACCCTCTCTCAATCCTCCGGCCGCTCACTCTGTCTCCATCCCTCCGTTCACTCTCTCTCCGTCCCTCCGCTCACTCGCTCTCCATCTCTTCACTCACCCTCTCACTCCTCCCTCCGTTCACCCTCTCTCTCTCCATCTCTTCACTCACTCTCACTCCATCCCTCCGCTCACTCTCTCTCCATCCCTCCACTCACTCTCTCTCCATCCCTCCACTCACTCTCTCTCCATCCCTCCGCTCACTCTCACTCCATCCCTCCGTTCTCTCTCTCCATCCCTCCGTTCTCTCACTCCATCCCTCCGCTCACACTCACTCCATCCCTCCGTTCCCTCACTCCATCCCTCCGCTCACACTCTCTCACTCCTCCGCTCACTCTCACTCCATCCCTCCGCTCACTCTCACTCCATCCCTCCGCTCACTCTCACTCCATCCCTCCACTCACTCACTCTCCATCCCTCCGCTCACTCTCACTCCTCCGCTCACTCTCACTCCATCACTCCGCTCACACTCTCTCCATCCCTCCGTTCTCTCACTCCATCCCTCCACTCACACTCTCTCTCCTCCGCTCACTCTCACTCCATCCCTCCGCTCACTCTCTCTCCATCCCTCCGCTCACTCTCACTCCATCTCTCCGCTCACTCTCACTCCATCTCTCCGCTCACACTCTCTCACTCCTCTGCTCACTCTCACTCCATCCCTCCGCTCATTCTCACTCCATCCCTCCACTCACTCTCACTCCATCCCTCCGCTCACACTCTCTCACTCCTCCGCTCACTCTCTCTCCATCCCTCCGCTCACTCTCACTCCATCCCTCCGCTCACTCTCTCAATCCTCTGCTCACACTCTCTCACTCCTCCACTCACACTCTCTCCATCCCTCCGCTCTCTCTCCATCCCTCCACTCACTCTCTCCATCCCTCCACTCACACTCTCTCCATCTCTCCACTCACTCTCACTCCATCCCTCCGCTCACTCTCTATCCATCCCTCCGTTCTCTCTCTCCATCCCTCCGCTCACTCTCTCTCCATCCCTCCGCTCACTCTCTCTCCATCCCTCCACTCTCTCTCTCCATCCTCCACTCACTCTCTCTCCATCCCTCCGCTCACTCTCTCTCCATCCCTCCACTCACACTCTCTCACTCCTCCGCTCACTCTCACTCCATCCCTCCGCTCACTCTCACTCGATCCCACCACTCACTCACTCTCCATCCCTCCGCTCACTCTCTCTCACTCCTCCGCTCACTCTCACTCCATCCCTCCGCTCACACTCTCTCCGTCCCTCCGTTCTCTCACTCCATCCCTCCGCTCACACTCTCTCTCCTCCGCTCACTCTCACTCCATCCCTCCGCTCACTCTCTCTCCATCCCTCCGCTCACACTCACTCACTCCTCCGCTCACTCTCACTCCATCCCTCCGCTCACTCTCTCTCCATCCCTCCGTTCACTCTCACTCCATCTCTCTGCTCACTCTCACTCCATCTCTCCGCTCACACTCTCTCACTCCTCTGCTCACTCTCACTCCATCCCTCCGCTCATTCTCACTCCATCCCTCTGCTCACTCTCACTCCATCCCTCCGCTCACTCTCTCAATCCTCTGCTCACACTCTCTCACTCCTCCACTCACACTCTCTCCATCCCTCCGCTCTCTCTCCATCCCTCCACTCACACTCTCCATCCCTCCACTCACATTCTCTCCATCTCTCCACTCACTCTCACTCCATCCCTCCGCTCACTCTCTCTCCATCCCTCCGTTCTCTCTCTCCATCCCTCCGCTCACTCTCTCTCCATCCCTCCACTCACTCTCACTCCATCCCTCCACTCACTCTCTCTCCATCCCTCCACTCACTCTCTCTCCATCCCTCCACTCACTCTCTCAACATCCCTCCACTCAGACTCACTCACTCCTCCGCTCACTCTCACTCCATCCCTCCACTCACTCTCTCTCCATCCCTCCGCTCACTCTCACTCCATCCCTCCGCTCACACTCTCTCACTCCTCCGCTCACTCTCACTCCATCCCTCCACTCACTCTCTCCATCCCTCCGTTCTCTCTCTCCATCCCTCCACTCACTCTCTCTCCATCCCTCCACTCACTCTCTCTCCATCCCTCCGTTCTCTCACTCCATCCCTCCGCTCACTCTCACTCCATCCCTCCGCTCACTCTCTCCATCCCTCCGCTCACTCTCACTCCATCCCTCCGTTCACTCTCTCCGTCCCTCCGCTCACTCTCTCTCCATCTCTGCACTCACCCTCTCACTCCTCCGCTCACTCTCACTCCATCCCTCCACTCACTCTCTCCATCCCTCCGTTCTCTCTCTCCATCCCTCCACTCACTCTCTCTCCATCCCTCCGTTCTCTCACTCCATCCCTCCGCTCACTCTCACTCCTTCCTCCGCTCACCCTCTCCATCCCTCCGCTCACTCTCACTCCTCCCTCTGCTCACCCTCTCTCAATCCTCCCGCCGCTCACTCTCTCTCCATCCCTCCGTTCACTCTCTCTTCGTCCCTCCGCTCACTCGCTCTCCATCTCTTCACTCACCCTCTCACTCCTCCCTCCGTTCACCCTCTCTCTCTCCATCTCTTCACTCACTCTCTCTCCATCTCTCCGCTCACTCTCTCTCCATCCCTCCGTTCTCTCACTCCATCCCTCCGCTCACACTCTCTCACTCCTCCGCTCACTCTCACTCCTCCCTCCGTTCACCCTCTCTCTCTCCATCTCTCCGCTCTCTCTCTCTCCATCTCTCCGCTGACTCTCTCTCCATCCCTCCACTCACTCTCTCTCCATCCCTCCGCTCTCTCTCCATCCCTCCGCTCACTCTCACTCCATCTCTCCGCTCACACTCTCACTCCTCCGCTCACTCTCACTCCATCCCTCCGCTCATTCTCACTCCATCCCTCCGCTCACTCTCACTCCATCCCTCCGCTCACACTCTCACTCCTCCGCTCACTCTCACTCCATCCTTCCACTCACTCTCTCCATCCCTCCGCTCACTCTCACTCCATCCCTCCGCTCACTCTCTCTCCATCTTTTCACTCACTCTCACTCCATCCCTCCGTTCTCTCACTCCATCCCTCCGCTCACACTCTCTCAATCTTCCGCTCACTCTCACTCCATCCCTCCGTTCACACTCTCTCACTCCTCCGCTCACTCTCACTCCATCCCTCCGCTCACACTCTCTCACTCCTCCGCTCACTCTCTCTCCATCCCTCCGCTCACTCTCACTCCATCCCTCCACTCACTCTCTCAATCCTCTGCTCACACTCACTCCTCCACTCACACTCTCTCCATCCCTCCGCTCACTCTCTCCATCCCTCCACTCACACTCTCTTCATCTCTCCACTCACACTCTCTCCATCTCTCCACTCACTCTCACTCCATCCCTCCGCTCACTCTCTCAATCCGCAGCTCACACTCACTCACTCCTCCACTCACTCTCTCTCCATCCCTCCGCTCACTTGCTCTCCATCTCTTCACTCACCCTCTCACTCCTCCCTCCGTTCACCCTCTCTCTCTCCATCTCTTCACTCACTCTCTCCATCTCTCCGCTCACTCTCTCTCCATCCCTCCGTTCTCTCACTCCATCCCTCCGCTCACACTCTCTCACTCCTCCGCTCACTCTCACTCCTCCCTCCGTTCACCCTCTCTCTCTCCATCTCTCTGCTCTCTCTCTCCATCTCTCCGCTCACTCTCTCTCCATCCCTCCACTCACTCTCTCTCCATCCCTCCGCTCTCTCTCTCCATCCCTCCGCTCACTCTCACTCCATCTCTCCGCTCACACTCACTCCTCCGCTCACTCTCACTCCATCCCTCCGCTCATTTTCACTCCATCCCTCCGCTCACTCTCTCAATCCTCTGCTCACACTCACTCCTCCACTCACACTCTCTCCATCCCTCCGCTCACTCTCTCCATCCCTCCACTCACACTCTCTTCATCTCTCCACTCACACTCTCTCCATCTCTCCACTCACTCTCACTCCATCCCTCCGCTCACTCTCTCAATCCGCAGCTCACTCACTCACTCCTCCACTCACTCTCTCTCCATCCCTCCGCTCACTTGCTCTCCATCTCTTCACTCACCCTCTCACTCCTCCCTCCGTTCACCCTCTCTCTCTCCATCTCTTCACTCACTCTCTCCATCTCTCCGCTCACTCTCTCTCCATCCCTCCGTTCTCTCACTCCATCCCTCCGCTCACACTCTCTCACTCCTCCGCTCACTCTCACTCCTCCCTCCGTTCACCCTCTCTCTCTCCATCTCTCTGCTCTCTCTCTCCATCTCTCCGCTCACTCTCTCTCCATCCCTCCACTCACTCTCTCTCCATCCCTCCGCTCTCTCTCTCCATCCCTCCGCTCACTCTCACTCCATCTCTCCGCTCACACTCACTCCTCCGCTCACTCTCACTCCATCCCTCCGCTCATTTTCACTCCATCCCTCCGCTCACTCTCTCTCCATCTTTTCACTCACTCTCACTCCATCCCTCCGTTCTCTCACTCCATCCCTCCGCTCACACTCTCTCAATCTTCCGCTCACTCTCACTCCATCCCTCCGTTCACACTCTCTCACTCCTCCGCTCACTCTCACTCCATCCCTCCGCTCACACTCTCTCACTCCTCCGCTCACTCTCTCTCCATCCCTCCGCTCACTCTCACTCCATCCCTCCACTCACTCTCTCAATCCTCTGCTCACACTCACTCCTCCACTCACACTCTCTCCATCCCTCCGCTCACTCTCTCCATCCCTCCACTCACACTCTCTTCATCTCTCCACTCACACTCTCTCCATCTCTCCACTCACTCTCACTCCATCCCTCCGCTCACTCTCTCAATCCGCAGCTCACACTCACTCACTCCTCCACTCACTCTCTCTCCATCCCTCCGCTCACTTGCTCTCCATCTCTTCACTCACCCTCTCACTCCTCCCTCCGTTCACCCTCTCTCTCTCCATCTCTTCACTCACTCTCTCCATCTCTCCGCTCACTCTCTCTCCATCCCTCCGTTCTCTCACTCCATCCCTCCGCTCACACTCTCTCACTCCTCCGCTCACTCTCACTCCTCCCTCCGTTCACCCTCTCTCTCTCCATCTCTCTGCTCTCTCTCTCCATCTCTCCGCTCACTCTCTCTCCATCCCTCCACTCACTCTCTCTCCATCCCTCCGCTCTCTCTCTCCATCCCTCCGCTCACTCTCACTCCATCTCTCCGCTCACACTCACTCCTCCGCTCACTCTCACTCCATCCCTCCGCTCATTTTCACTCCATCCCTCCGCTCACTCTCTCAATCCTCTGCTCACACTCACTCCTCCACTCACACTCTCTCCATCCCTCCGCTCACTCTCTCCATCCCTCCACTCACACTCTCTTCATCTCTCCACTCACACTCTCTCCATCTCTCCACTCACTCTCACTCCATCCCTCCGCTCACTCTCTCAATCCGCAGCTCACTCACTCACTCCTCCACTCACTCTCTCTCCATCCCTCCGCTCACTTGCTCTCCATCTCTTCACTCACCCTCTCACTCCTCCCTCCGTTCACCCTCTCTCTCTCCATCTCTTCACTCACTCTCTCCATCTCTCCGCTCACTCTCTCTCCATCCCTCCGTTCTCTCACTCCATCCCTCCGCTCACACTCTCTCACTCCTCCGCTCACTCTCACTCCTCCCTCCGTTCACCCTCTCTCTCTCCATCTCTCTGCTCTCTCTCTCCATCTCTCCGCTCACTCTCTCTCCATCCCTCCACTCACTCTCTCTCCATCCCTCCGCTCTCTCTCTCCATCCCTCCGCTCACTCTCACTCCATCTCTCCGCTCACACTCACTCCTCCGCTCACTCTCACTCCATCCCTCCGCTCATTTTCACTCCATCCCTCCGCTCACTCTCTCTCCATCTTTTCACTCACTCTCACTCCATCCCTCCGTTCTCTCACTCCATCCCTCCGCTCACACTCTCTCAATCTTCCGCTCACTCTCACTCCATCCCTCCGTTCACACTCTCTCACTCCTCCGCTCACTCTCACTCCATCCCTCCGCTCACACTCTCTCACTCCTCCGCTCACTCTCTCTCCATCCCTCCGCTCACTCTCACTCCATCCCTCCACTCACTCTCTCAATCCTCTGCTCACACTCACTCCTCCACTCACACTCTCTCCATCCCTCCGCTCACTCTCTCAATCCCTCCACTCACACTCTCTTCATCTCTCCACTCACACTCTCTCCATCTCTCCACTCACTCTCACTCCATCCCTCCGCTCACTCTCTCAATCCGCAGCTCACACTCACTCACTCCTCCACTCACTCTCCATCCCTCCGCTCACTTGCTCTCCATCTCTTCACTCACCCTCTCACTCCTCCCTCTGTTCACCCTCTCTCTCTCCATCTCTTCACTCACTCTCTCTCCATCTCTCCGCTCACTCTCTCTCCATCCCTCCGTTCTCTCACTCCATCCCTCCGCTCACACTCTCTCACTCCTCCGCTCACTCTCACTCCTCCCTCCGTTCACCCTCTCTCTCTCCATCTCTCTGCTCTCTCTCTCCATCTCTCCGCTCACTCTCTCTCCATCCCTCCACTCACTCTCTCTCCATCCCTCCGCTCTCTCTCTCCATCCCTCCGCTCACTCTCACTCCATCTCTCCGCTCACACTCACTCCTCCGCTCACTCTCACTCCATCCCTCCGCTCATTCTCACTCCATCCCTCTGCTCACTCACTCCATCCCTCCGCTCACACTCACTCCATCCCTCCGCTCACTCTCACTCCATCCCTCCACTCACTCTCTCTCCATCTCTCTGCTCACTCTCTCTCCATCTTTTCACTCACTCTCTCTCCATCCCTCCACTCACTCTCTCTCCATCCCTCCGCTCTCTCTCTCCATCCCTCCGCTCTCTCTCTCCATCCCTCCGCTCACTCTCACTCCATCCCTCCGCTCACACTCTCTCACTCCTCCGCTCACTCTCACTCCATCCTTCCACTCACTCTCTCCATCCCTCCGCTCACTCTCACTCCATCCCTCTGCTCACTCTCACTCCATCTCTCCGCTCACTCTCTCTCCATCTTTTCACTCACTCTCACTCCATCCCTCCGTTCTCTCACTCCATCCCTCCGCTCACACTCTCTCAATCTTCCGCTCACTCTCACTCCATCCCTCCGTTCACACTCTCTCACTCCTCCGTTCACTCTCACTCCATCCCTCCGCTCACACTCTCTCACTCCTCCGCTCACTCTCTCTCCATCCCTCCGCTCACTCTCACTCCATCCCTCCACTCACTCTCTCAATCCTCTGCTCACACTCTCTCACTCCTCCACTCACACTCTCTCCATCCCTCCGCTCACACTCTCTCCATCTCTCCACTCACACTCTCTCCATCTCTCCACTCACTCTCACTCCATCCCTCCGTTCACTCTCTCAATCCTCAGCTCACACTCACTCACTCCTCCACTCACTCTCTCTCCATCCCTCCGCTCACTTGCTCTCCATCTCTTCACTCACCCTCTCACTCCTCCCTCCGTTCACCCTCTCTCTCTCCATCTCTTCACTCACTCTCTCTCCATCTCTCCACTCACTCTCTCTCCATCCCTCCGTTCTCTCACTCCATCCCTCCGCTCACACTCTCTCACTCCTCCGCTCACTCTCACTCCTCCCTCCGTTCACCCTCTCTCTCTCCATCTCTCTGCTCTCTCTCTCTCCATCTCTCCACTCACTCTCTCTCCATCCCTCCACTCTCTCTCTCCATCCCTCCGCTCACTCTCACTCCATCTCTCCGCTCACACTCATTCCTCGCTCACTCTCACTCCATCCCTCCGCTCATTCTCACTCCATCCCTCCGCTCACTCTCACTCCATCCCTCCGCTCACACTCTCTCACTCCTCCGCTCAGTCTCACTCCATCCTTCCACTCACTCTCTCCATCCCTCCGCTCACTCTCACTCCATCCCTCCGCTCACTCTCACTCCATCCCTCCGCTCACTCTCTCTCCATCTCTCTGCTCACTCTCTCTCCATCTTTTCACTCACTCTCACTCCATCCCTCCGCTCACACTCTCTCAATCTTCCGCTCACTCTCACTCCATCCCTCCGCTCACACTCTCTCACTCCTCCGCTCACTCTCACTCCATCCCTCCGCTCACACTCTCTCACTCCGCTCACTCTCTCTCCATCCCTCCGCTCACTCTCACTCCATCCCTCCACTCACTCTCTCAATCATCTGCTCACACTCTCTCACTCCTCCACTCACACTCTCTCCATCCCTCCGCTCACTCTCTCCATCCCTCTACTCACACTCTCTCCATCTCTCCACTCACACTCTCTCCATCTCTCCACTCACTCTCACTCCATCCCTCCGCTCACTCTCTCAATCAGCTCACACTCACTCACTCCTCCACTCACTCTCTCTCCATCCCTCCGCTCACTCTCTCTCCATCCCTCCGTTCTCTCTCTCCATCCCTCCGCTCACTCTCGCTCCATCCCTCTGCTCACTCTCTCTCCATCCCTCCACTCACTCTCTCTCCATCCCTCCGTTCTCTCACTCCATCCCTCCGCTCACTCTCACTCCATCCCTCCGCTCACACTCTCTCACTTCTCTGCTCACTCTCTCTCCATCCCTCCGCTCACACTCTCTCACTCCTCTGCTGACTCTCACTCCATCCCTCCGCTCACACTCTCTCTCCATCCCTCCGCTCACTCTCTCTCCCTACCTCCCTTGCTCAGGTGATCAGCAGAGACAGCCGAGGTGATGGGTTCTTTGCCGAGACGGGAGTCTGGAAACCGGTTGGAGAGCTGGGCACAGTGGGCATTGGTCGGCGAGTTAATGTGTGCAGGGATATGTGGTGACAAGTGTGAGAGGGTAGGCAAGGGCCTGACCAGTGTACAGCACACTCAGTAATGGAAAACGCATTCTAGAAAATGGAAAAAATCAACTGCTCATCTGCGGTAAATGCTGTCATTTATACCATGATATCTGCAAGAGAATCAGTTGATACTGAGACACAAAACAGTCTGACAGATTTGACCAGTAAATAATCCTCCACACCGTTAGGTCACACACTCCCGGGATCAAATACAGAGTGAAGCTCCCACCACACTGTCCCATCACACACTCCCAGGTTCGTAGAGTTATAGAAAACTACAGCACAGAACCAGGCCCTTTGGCCCATCTAATCTATGCTGAACCATTTAAAATGCTTACTCCCATCGACCTGCACCCGGGCCACAGCCCTCCATACCCCTACCATCCACGTCCGTATCCAAACTTCCCTTAAACGTCGAAATTGAGCACGCATGCAAAAATTGCTGGCAGTTCGTTCCACAAGTTCATACGCAGACTGAAGCTCCCTCTACACAATCCTATCAAACACTCCTGGGGTCCGACAGAGTGAAGCCCCCTCCACACTCCCAGGGTTAGACACAGAGTCAAGCTCCCTCAACACCATCACAACAGACACTGTCAGGGTGGAAGGAGTCAGACAGAATAAAGCTTCTTCCACATCATCTCAGCCTACACTCCTGAGTCAGATACAGAGGGAAATTCCCTTGACACTGTCCCAGCACGCATTCCCAGGGACAGGCACAGAGAGAAGCTCCCGTCACACCATCCCATCAGACCCTCCCAGGTCAGCCACAGAGTGAAGCTCCCTCTACACTCGCCCATCACACACTCCCGGGGTCAGTCAAAGAGTGAAGCCTCCCCCACACTGTCCCATCACACACTCCTGGGGTCAGACAAGGAGTGAAGCCTCCTCCACACTGTCCCATCACACAGTCCCAGGATCGGACATAGAGTCAAGGCCCCTCTACACCATCCCATACACACTCACAGGGCCAAAGACAGAGTGAAGCTCCCT
Source organism: Mobula hypostoma (assembly GCF_963921235.1). Lineage (NCBI taxonomy): Eukaryota > Metazoa > Chordata > Chondrichthyes > Myliobatiformes > Myliobatidae > Mobula > Mobula hypostoma. The sequence goes on along the minus strand of NC_086097.1, from coordinate 33,473,455 downwards.
CGACATTGCCTCATCACACACTCCTGGGATAGGACACACGGTCAAGGTCCCTCTACACCATGCCATCCACACTCTCAGAGTCAGATACAGAGTGAAGCTCCCTCTATACCATCTCATCTGACATTTCCAGGATAGGGGTCAAAGGTTGAAACTCCTTCTGCACTGTCTCATCACACACTCCTGGGATTAGACACAGAGCAAAACTCCCTCAACACTCCCCAGTACACACTCCTGCTGTCAGACACAGAGTCAAGCTCCCTCTACACACTGTCCCTTTTAACCTTTCCCTGCTTCGATCTGTGGCTCCCAGCTGGTTCAGAATACCACTATCATCCTGGTGCCAATGAAAATTGTTAATATATCTCAACACCTACTTGCCAGTGGCTCTGACATTTATCATTGTGAAGTGCTTCAAGAGACTGGTCATGGCATGATCGACTCCAGCTTTCTAGATAATCTTGACCCACTGCAATTCTACTGCTGAAACAGATCTAAGCAGACATCCTCTCACTGGTCCTGCACTCATCCTGTAAAGACAGTTATGTTAGACAATTGTTTGTTAACTACATCTCCATCTTTACTACTCTAATTTCAAGCAAACGTCACCAACTCCAGACCCTGGGAGTCTCCCTTGACTTCCTGAACAACAGACTGCAATCAGCAAGTAATTGCCACAATTATTCTAAACTCTGGTGCTCCACAAGGTTGCGCCCTAAGCCCTCTACTCCTTGTACATTCATGACCACATGGCCAGGTTCTGCTTAACAGCACCTACGTTTGCAGATGATACCATGTAGTGGGCCGCATTGCAAATAAGAAAACAGAACCATGATGTTGTGCCAAACTTTTAACCCTACCCCATGATCAATCTAACCTTTCCACCCTACAGTTCCCATAACCCTCCATTTTACTTTCATCCATGTGCCTATCCAATACATAACAATGAGTTGGAGTACAAGAACAAGATAGAGAGCCTAGTGACATGGTGTCATGACAACAATCTTTCCCTCAGCATCAGCAAAATAGGAGAGCCACTCTTTGACTTCAGAAAGGGGTGGTGCACATGCCCGTCTACAGCAATGGTGTTGAGGCTGAGAAGATTGAGAGCTTCAAGTTCCTAGGAGTGAATATAACCAGTAGTCGGTCCTGGTCCAATCATATAGATACCATGGCCAAGAAATCTCATTAACACCTCTACTTCCTTAGGCGGCAAAACGAATTTGGCTTGTACCCACTGGCCCTTACAACTTTTATCAATGTACCATAGAAAGCATTCCATCCAGATGCATGACAGCTTGGTACGGCAACTGCTCTGCACATGACCACAAGAAACTGCAGTGAGCTGTGGACACGGTTCAGCACATCTGTGAAACCCTCTAAGACTGGTTGTACATCTCACTACCTCAGTAAAGCAGACAGCATAATCCTAGACCTGGACTGTTCTTCCTCCTCCTCCCCTCAGGCCTAAAAGCATGTACCACCAGCCTCAAGGACTGCTGCGTTCACCAGCAACTTTTATGTGTGTTGCTCAAGGACAGCGTCTGGTTCTCTAGTACAATAAGATAGATTCTGGACCTCATTATCTAAATTATGATTTTGCAACTTGTTGTCTACCTGCACTACATCTTCTCTATCGCTATTATACTTTATTCTGCATTCCATTATTGTTTTACCTTGTACAACCTCAATGCATTGTGTAATGATTTGTATGAACAGTATGAAATCCAAGCAACACACGCAAAGTGCTGAGGAACTCAGATGGAAAAGAGTACAGTCAACGTTTCAGGCCAAGACCCTTCGTCAGGTCTCGGATCCTGATTTCCAGCATCTGCAGATTTTCTATTGTTTGAGTATGAAAGGCAATCTTTTCACTGTACCTTACGACATATGATAATGAACTAATTCCAATTCTCTTCACACTTTTCCAGGGTCAGACACAGACTGAAGGTTTCTGCACTGTCTCATCACACACTCCAGTGGTCAGACACAGACCACTGTCTCATTACACACTTCTGAGAACAGACACAGAATGAAGCTCCCTCTACACTGTCCCATTGCACTCCTGGGGATAGGCATAGAGCGAAGCTCCTTCTACACCATCTATCACACACTCTCAGGGTAAGACACAGAGTGAAACTCCCTCCACGCTGTCTCATCGTACACTCCCAGGCTCAGACATAGACTGAAGGTTCCCACACTGTCTTATCATATACTCCTGGGATCACACAGAGTGAAACTCCCTCCACACTATCCCATCACACACTCCCGGGGTCAGACACAAAGTGAAGTTCCGTCTACACTGTCCCATCATACACTCCCAGGGTCAAGCACAGAGTGAAGTTCCGTCTACACTGTCCCATCATACACTCCCAGGGTCAAGCACAAAGTGAAGTTCCGTCTACACTGTCCCATCACACACTCCCGGGGTTTGACACAGAGTGAGGGTTTCCACACTGTGTCAGCTGCTGGGCTGCTAGCATTCTCTGATGAACGGACCTTTCTCACACCCGGCAGCAACAGGTTGCAGCTGCATCCTGGCCGGTATCGAGTGCCTGATCTCATCAAACCCCTTCATCACGGAAACTAAGTACTTCAGTACCACCCTCAACACAGAAGACAGATGGCTTGCATTAGGCGCCAGCTATTTTACATTAGGTTGCAAATTCTAATCTCATTTCGAGCCACTTTATGAAAAGCTCTTTTTTATTCGACACATGATTGTGCAATATATTCACAGTCACAGTCCCAGCCTCAGCCTAACAGCTAAGAATGAGAGAGCAAGCACAGCGGCTTAAACAAAGGCAAAAATTCCATTTCACAACCAATTGATGATATACAGCAGAACCTCATCAGTAAACAGGCGGCAGAGTGAAGTGTGCTCTTGATCCTAATGTGTTACTTAGAGGATACATTCAGCTCTTATAACTTATTTTGCCCTTTGGATTCAGACAGAAAATTGAACAACTACCATGGTGGGGGAGGTATGTGGCTGTACAGTTTATTCTGTGGTTGTTGATGAGGATATCCTAGTTCAGTGTTGACCCAGCACCACCCCACACCCCCCCCCCGATCCACAGCACCTCCACACTCACCTCCATCATCATCTGAGTCCTCAGGGCTCTGGGGCCTCAATCGGTTGCTGGAGAGGACAAACTAGGATTAGGATCATACATACAGTCCGGAATGGTGCCCGGGCACAGTTTGAATGAACCCTTTCACGGAAAAGTTAATTAAAGCCGTGTGCAGCAAGCAACCACCAAACCAACACCCCCTCCCTTCTCGACAAACCTTCTCCACCCAGTGCACATCACTAGTGTACAAAACAGTACAGGTTCACATTCACAGTGTACACATCTCACCTGTCACAGCATTACACACAAACACCTGGCATCTCGCTCTCACACACAACATTAAGAACATCATCACAGCACGGTATTTGATGTTGTGCCAACATTATAACCTATTTTAAGATCAATCTAACCCTTCCCTCCTACATAGCCCTCCATTTTTCTATCAACCGTGTGTCTATTGAAGAGTTTCTTAAATGTCCCTAATACATCTACCTCTACCACCACCCCTGGCAGCAAGTTTCACGTACCCACCACTCTCTTTGGGAAGGACTACCCCAAACATCCTCTTTATACTTCCCTCCAGTCTTCCTAAAATCATGACCCCTCGTATTAGTCATTTCAGTGCTGGGAAAAAGTATCTGGCGATTCACTTGATCAATGCCTCTTTATCATCTTATGCACTTCTATTAAGTCATCTCTCAACTTCCTTCGCTCCAAAGAGAAAAGCCCTAGTTCATTAACCTATCTTGATAAGACATGCCCTCCAGTCCAGGCAGCATCCTGGTAAATCCCCGTAACACCCTCTCTAAAGCTTTCACACTCACACCTGGCATCTCACACCCACCCCCCCCATCACACACACACACACAAATCCCCTCACTTGGCAGGAGGATTGGCAGCTGGAGGAGGAGGGGACAGAGGGTGGTGAGGAGAAGGTTGGGGGAAAGACAGAGGGGAAAGCAGGTGGTTGAGGGTGATGGAGATATGGGGGAGTGGGGGAAGGGGATAATAGCACAGGGTGAGAAGGGGTGGTGAACGAGGAGGGTGGTGGGAATAGGGAATGATGGTATTCAGATACTCAAGGTGAGGGCTGGGGGGTGTCATGGACAGCCACAGTCAATCGGAAGTAACACCCATCCTGACTTCCACTTGCCGCCTTCTGGAAGATTAGACAAAGGGGGCCCCACAGCGTGGTTGGGCAGGGTTTCATAAGGTACTTACTCCTCGAGTTCATCCGACACCTTTCGACCAGATCTGAAAATAAAAGAGTGAGCGCAGTCACATCAGCACTCAATAACATTGAGATTTTACTCAGTCAAGTTGTTACAACCCAAAGAAACTCATGGCATCACTGTCACAGCTGTTTGTGAAGGAATGGTGTGGAGGGAACCTCATTGTGTCTATCCCAGACAGTGTGATGGTACGGTGCGGAGGGAGTGCGTGATGGGACAGGGGGAGAGAGGGTCAGGGCGAGGTGGGGGAAAGAGGGAGAGGGGAAGGGGCAGGGAGGGTGAGGGGGGAGAGGGAGGGGAAGGTGAGAGGTGGAGGGTAGAGGGGGAGGGAAAGGAGAGTGAGTTGGAGAGAGAGGGGGGTGGGGGGGAGGGGAGGGGGAGGGGGAGAGGGAAGGGGAGGGGAAGGGGAGGAGGGAGGGGGAAGGGGAGGAGGGAGGGGGAAGGGGAGGAGGGAGGGGGAAGGAATGGGGGATGGGGAAGGGATGGGGATGGGGATGGGGAAGGGATGGGGATGGGGATGGGGAAGGGATGGGGGATGGGGATGGGGAAGGGATGGGGGATGGGGATGGGGAAGGGATGCGGGATGGGGAGGGGATAAGGGGGAGGCGAAGGGGAGGGGTGAGGAGAGAGGGAGGGGAAGGAGGGGGAATGGGGCAAGGTGGGGAGGAGGTGAGGAAGGGGGAGGGAGGTGAGGAAGGGAAGAAATGGGGAGGGCGAGGGGAAGGGGAAGGGATGGGGTATGGGGAGGGGATAAGGGGAGGGGGAGGGGATAAGGGGGAGGAGGGGAGGGGATAAGGGGAGGAGGAGGGGAGGGGTGAGAGGAGAGGGAGGGCGAAGGAGGGAGGGGGGATGGGGGAAGGTGGGGAGGAAGGAGGGGAGGAGGTGAGGAAGGCGGAGGGAGGGGAGGAAGGGGGAAGGAGGGGAGGAAGGGGGAGGGGAGAGGGAGGAGCGAGGGATGGTGTGGAGGGGGACTGTGAGGAGGGTGGGAGCGAGTAGTAGTGAGGTGGTGAGGGAGAGTTAGTAGATAGGGAAGAGTTAGCTCGATTGAAGGTGAGACTGGATCAGGATCTCTACCCCACCTCAGTGTGTTGCTGACAAACATCTTGTCTATTCAACCACAGGCTGGTGCTGAGGCAATGCCGCCCTCTGCTGTTAATGTCAGCGCTGGCAACTCTCCACAGTCTCACCCCACTCTTCACTGCTGCTGACTACTCTTCACAGCTGTTCCCTGCTCCCCAGTTGCTGGCAATGTGCTGGGGAGGCCAGCAGAGGGGCCCGACACATCAGATCCCTCTGGGACCAGAGGGCACAGCCTCAGAAAAACATAGAAACATAGAAAATAGGTGCAGGAGTAGGCCATTCGGCCCTTCGAGCCTGCATCGCCATTCAGTATGATCATGGCTGATCATCCAACTCAGAACCCTGTACCTGCCTTCCCTCCATAGCCCGGATCCCTTTAGCCACAAGGGCCATATCTAACTCCCTCTTAAATATAGCAAATGAACTGGCCTCAACTGTTTCCTGTGGCAGAGAATTCCACAGATTCACCACTCTCTGTGTGAAGAAGTTTTTCCTCATCTCGGTCCTAAAAGGCTTCCCCTTTATCCGTAAACTGTGAACCCCGTCCTGGACTTCCCCAACATCGGGAACAATCTTCCTGCATCTAGCCTGTCCAATTCCTTTAGGATTTTATACGTTTCAATAAGATCCCTTCTCAATCTTCTAAATTCCAGCGAGTATAAGCCTAGTCGATCCAGTCTTTCATCATATGAAAGTCCTGCCATCCCAGGAATTAATCTGGTGAACCTTCTTTGTACTCCCTCTATGGCAAGAATGTCTTTCCTCAGATTAGGGGACCAAAACTGCACACAATACTCCAGGTGTGGTCTCACCAAGGCCTTGTACAACTGCAGTAGTACCTCCCTGCTCCTGTACTCGAATCCTCTTGCTATGAATGCCAGCATACCATTCGCCTTTTTCACCACCTGCTGTACCTGCATGCCCACTTTCAATGACTGGTGTATAATGACACCCAGGTCTCGTTGCACCTCCCCTTTTCCTAATCGGCCACCATTCAGACAATAATCTGTTTTTCTGTGTTTGCCACCAAAGTGGATAACCTCACATTTATCCACATTAAATTGCATCTGCCATGAATTTGCCCACTCACCTAACCTATCCAAGTCACCCTGCATCCTCTTAGCATCCTCCTCACAGCTAACACTGCCGCCCAGCTTCGTGTCATCCACAAACTTGGAGATGCTGCATTTAATTCCCTCATCCAAGTCATTAATACATATTGTAAACAACTGGCAACAAAAGAGCAACGTCACTTTAGAACAGGATGAGGAGGAATTTCTTTAACGAGAGAGCAGTAAATCTGTGGAATTTATTGCCACAGGAGGCCAAGGAGTTCAAGTCAATGGGCGTATTTAAGGTGGAAGTTAATAGGTCGTTGATTAGTCAGGGCATAAAAGGTTACAGGGAGATAGGGTTGAGAGGGAAATGGATCAGCCATGGTGAAATGGTGCAGCAGACTTGATGGCTGAATGGCCTAACTCAGTTCCTATATCTTATGGTCCACACACCCAATAACCACGCCCAATTGCACCTGAAACTCCTGGGGCACTGAAGGAAGAGACGAGCAGCTCAGTGACAGGGATCTACATAGTCCATTATAGGACAGTACAGGCGCTTTGGCCCCCAGTATTGGGCTGACCTTTAAACCTACTCTAAGATTGAGCTAAACCTTCCCTCCTACATTGCCCTCCATTTTACTTTCATCCAGCAGTCCAAATATGTACTGGCGGCAGTTCGCAACGTTGTCATGCTTCTGGTGCCAACATGGCATGCCTACAACTTACTCATCCTAACCTGCATGTCTTTGAGATACAAGAAGAAACCAGAGCACCCAGAGGAAGCCTGAGTAGTCATGGGGAGAGCATACAAAATCTTATAGAGAGCAGTGGGAATTGAATCCCGATTGCTCATCACAGGTGCTGCAACAGAGTTACACTAACTGCGTCACTACTGTGCCATCACTTCCTCTGCTGAGGGAAGTGGTTTCCTGCAATCTCCCCTATCTACAGCGCTCAATCTGATACACCTCACTCACGATCCCTTTCACCTCCTCCACCCCAGGGAGACACAGGGTGAAGGCATCTCAGCTGACTGCTGCAGACGGTCAGGCTGAATTGGGCGAGGTTGGCAGTGATCGCAAGCGTTCGGCACTCACTTGGAGAGGCGGGGGGTGTCATCTGCCCATCCTCCCTGTCGACGGGTGGGTTTGCTTGGGGGGCCCTGAAACAAAGGCAAATAGGTTAGATCATGCAAGTGCACGGCAACAAAAGCCAGTGGCACGGAGAGTGGAACCTGTAGAGAGGTAGCAGATATGTACGATCAACTTCCCACAAAGAACAGCTAGACCCATTGTGCCATAACTTGCATGCCAGTGTCAGGAACATGGTGAGTACAGGAGTTGGGATGTTATGTTGAGGTTGTATAAGACATTGGTGAAGTCTAACCTGGAGTATTGTGTGCAATTCAGGTCACCTACCTACAGGAACAATATCAATATGACTGAAGGAGTATAGGGAAAATTTACAAGGATGTTGCTGGGACTTGAGGACCCGAGTTATAGGAAAAGGTTGAACAGGTTAGGATTTTATTCCCTGGAGCGTAGGAGAAGGAGGAGCGATTTGACAGAGGTTTACAAAATTATGAAGATTATAGATAGGGTAAACGCAGACAGACTTTTTCCACTGAGGTTAGGTAAGACTAGAACTAGACGTAATAGAAAAGGTGAGATAAAATATTTAAGGGGAACATGAGGAAGAATCACTCAAAGGGTGGTACGAGTGTGAAATCAGAAGTTTTCGGATGACTCTGCCATAGTTGGATGCATCAGCAAGGGAGATGAGGTTGAGTACAGGGCTACTGTAGGAAACTTTGTCACATGGTGTGAGCAGAATTATCTGCAGCTTAATGTGAAAAAGACTAAGGAGCTGGTGGTAGACCTGAGGAGAGCTAAGGTACCGGTGACCCCTGTTTCCATCCAGGGGGTCAGTGTGGACATGGTGGAGGATTACAAATACCTGGGGATACAAATTGACAAAAAACTGGACTGGTCTATGACAATAAACTGGACTGGTCTAAGAACACTGAGGCTGTCTACAAGAAGGGTCAGAGCCGTCTCTATTTCCTGAGGAGACTGAGGTCCTTTAACATCTGCCGGAAGATGCTGAGGATGTTCTACGAGTCTGTGGTGGCCAGTGCTATCATGTTTGCTGTTGTGTGCTGGGGCAGCAGGCTGAGGGTAGCAGACACCAACAGAATCAACAAACTCATTCGTAAGGCCAGTGATGTTGTGGGGATGGAACTGGAATCTCTCACGGTGGTGTCTGAAAAGAGGATGCTGTCTAAGTTGCATGCCATCTTGGTCAATGTCTCCCATCCACTACATAATGTACTGGGTGGGCACAGGAATACATTCAGCCAGAGACTCATTCCTCCGAGATGCAGCACAGAGCGTCATAGGAAGTCATTCCTGCCTGTGGCCATCAAACTTTACAACTCCTCCATTGGAGGGTCAGACACCCTGAGCCGATAGGCTGGTCCTGGACTTATTTCATAATTTACTGGCATAATTTACATGTTACTATTTAACTATTTATGGTGCTATTACTATTTATTATTTATGGTGCAACTGTAACGAAAACCAGTTTCCCAGTTTCCTCCGGGATCAATAAGGTATGACTATGACTATGACTAAATAAGCTTCAAGCAGAAGTGGTGGGTGCGGATTTGATTGCAACATTTAAGAGAAGTTTGGATAATTTCTTGGATAGGAGAGGTATGGAGGGCTAGGGTCAGGTGTGGGGTCATGGGACTAGGTAGAGTTACAGTTCAGGACAGACTAGATAGGCCAAAGGGCCTGTTTCTGAGCAGTGGTGCTCTTTGGTCCAAGTGTGAGAAACAGTGAGGCAGCGAAGATATGGGGCTGCTTTGTGTTCAAAATACACAGAATTAAATGAACAAATAAGATTAATTAAATTAAATCAAAGACAAAGTCAAAGTTAAGTTTATAATCATGGGCACAAGTACACATGTGCACAGATATTGGTTTATTAATGTCACATGTATGAAGATTCAGTGAAAAGCTTGTCTTGAATACTGTTCATAAAGATCAAATCATTGTACAGCAATGAAAAACTCACTTGCATCAGCATTGCAGGTACATACCAGCAGAAACGCAGCATTCACAAAAAACGAATTTAGCAATTTTTACAAGGAAGAATGTAATTAGAACAGAAAAAACAAAGTTCATTTTAATGGTCATTGTGTTGCTAAACAATAGTGATTAGGGTTATGTGAATTGATTTAAGATCCAAATGTTGAAGTAGCTGTTGGTGAACCTGGTGGTGTGGGACTTCAGCCTTCTTACCTCCTGCCCGATGGTGGCTGTGAAAAGATAGCATGGCCTGGGTTGTGGAGATCTTTGAGGAAAGATGTTTCCTCCTTGAGGCAGCGCTTCCTGTAGATGCTACCGATGGTGGGGAGGGATGTGTCCATGATATACTGGGTTGGGTCAACTCTACAATTTCTTATATTCCTGTGTATTTGAATTGTACCAGACCATGATGCAACCGGTCAGCATACTTTCAACAGTACATCTGTAGAAGCTTGTCCGAGCGTTCAGTGACAAGCATACTTCCAAGAAAGTAAAAAAAAACTGGCACGCTTTCCTCATGTGCTGGGCCCAGGACAGGTCATCCGATATGCCAATGCTCAGGAATTTAAAGTTACTGACTCACTCCATCACCGATTCCCCAGTGTAGACGGGTGCATGGAAGGGGAGAGAAGAGAGAATGGTACCTTTTGAGTAAGATGGTTGCTTTACCGAAGCAGTGGGAAATGTAGACTTGGAGGAGAGGCTGCGACAACAACTCTCTGCAGTCTTTTGTGATCTCAGACAGAGTAGTTGCCATACTAAGCCATGATGCATTTGGATAGGATGCTTTCTTCAGTGCATCAATAAAAATTGGAGAGGTTCAAAGGGGACATGTTGAATTTCTTTAACAAAGAGGAGCATTTGTGAGCTTTTTTGGTGGCTGTGGTGTCAATGTCTTTGGACCAGAACTGGCTGTTGGTAAAATCTCAGATGGCAATGAGGAGGCATACAGCAGTGAGATAGAGCAGCTGGCTGAGTGGTGTCACAACTTCACACTCAACAACAGTAAGACCAAAGAATTGATTGTGGACTTCAGGGAAAGTCAGGAGAACGCACACCAGTCCTTATCGAGGGGTCAGTGATGGAAGGAGTGAGCAGCTTCAAAATCCTAGGTGTCAACACCTCACAGAGGATCAATCCCAGACCCAACACATTGATGCTGTCATGAAGAAGGCATGTCAGTGGCTTCATTACTTCATTAGGAGTCTGAGGAGATTTAGTATGTCACCAGAACCCTTGCACATTTCTGTAAAGGTACAGTGACTGTATATAGTTACAGTTGGTGTACAACTGTTCCCCCCCATTACAAGCGGTGTGGGACAGTCCCACAAGTAGTCAGTGGGCGGCCATCCTACAATTACAGTCAGAGTGACACAGTCACCCATGCTGGTGTCAGTGTGGTGCTGGCCTACAATTACAGACAGAGTGGGACTGTTCCCCATTATAGTCAACATGGGGCTGTCCTACAGTTCATCGGTCTGGGGCCATCACTCCCAGTTGCAGGCAACCTGAGGCTGTTACCCTAGTTATAAGTGGTGTGGGACTGCCCCACAGCTACAGATGTGCTGCTGTCCTTCCCCCCCACCCCCGAGTTGTAGCCAGTATAGGGCTGTTCCCCCCTCACTACAGTTGGCAAATTTTATCCTACTTTTACAGTGTGCATGAAATCCTTACTCCATGGGTCATTGCTTTCAGTTGACACAGGAGTAAATAAACGAAGAAAGGATTGAATACTTTGTATTCGCAGAAGGACTCTCTCAATTCAATAAACTCTTTGATATTCTTCTTAATTTTCAAAAATAAACTGCTTAGGAATGCTGAGAAGTCATGTTGCCTAAAATAAGAGATGACTAATGAAGTGTGGGAAAAAGGCTGAAGGGAGGACGAGGACATATTCTCTTCCCGGGAATCTGGGACCTGGCACAGATACAGCTACAGCTCTCCCATCCTGTCCAAGTCCGCCGTAGACTCCCTGCCTCCACTACACTAATTGCCCTCCTACTGTCTTGGTATCATCAGCAAACTTGGCCACAATGCCCCAGTTCCTTCATTCAGATCATTAATGTATAAAGTGAAAAATTGCAGTCCCATCACTGACCCCTAAGGAACATCACTCGTCACTGGCAACAATTTGAAAAGGACTCCTTTATTGTCAGTCTCTGACCTTTGTCAGCCAGCCAATCATGTATCTATGCTGGTATCCTCCTTCCTACACCATGGGCTCTTAACTTGTTTAGCAGCCTTGTTTGCACCACCTTGGCAAAGGTCTTCTGAAAATCCACTACTGTACTCTCGTTCGTTACGACCTTGCACCTTGTCGTCTACCTGCACTGCATTTTCTCTGGAACTGTTATACTTTATTCTACATTCTGTTATTGCTTTACCTGGTTCTACCTCAGTGCACTGTGTAATGATCTGATCTATATGAATAGATTGCAAGACAGGCTTTTCACTTAACCTTGGTACATGTGAGATTAATAAACCAATTCCAATGACAAGAACGTTATCAGGACTGGAGGCTCGAGTTACAAGTCGAGACTGGATAGGCTGGGGCTGCTTCCCATGGAGCACAGGAGGCTGAGGGGGATGACCTTATCAAGGTTTATAAAATCATGAGTGACATGGCTAAGGTCACAGACGAAATTTTCCCCAGGGTTGGAGAGTCTGAACCTAGACATACAGCTTTAAGATGAGAGGAAAGATTTACAGAGGTTGGTGGGTGTGGGGAATGAGCTGCCTGATGAAGTGGTTGAAGCAGGTACAATTACAATGTACCATGGACAGGTATATGGATGAGAAAGTTTTAGAAGGATATGGGTCAGATGTAGGCAAATGGGACAAGCACAGATCAGCAACCTGGTCTGTAGAGATACATTGGGCCGAAGGGCCTGTTTTTGTGCTGTATATTTTCTATAACTCCCTTTCAATGACAGATGTAAAAGATAGCACAGCAGTATTTCTGAGTGCAGCCCTCTGATTGCGACCAACTCTAATCCCTCAGATGTCATCAGTACAGGCAGAATCTGGTCACTTCTCTCACTGCTCCTTTGGGTAGTTTTCTGCACCCCAACTGGCTGTGTCACTGTGACACACACTGCAGAGTGTGGCCACAACTTGAAGAGCTGAGTGGTATTGGAACTCCGAGGGTTAAATTGCAAGAAGATTACACAAACCAGCATCGTAATCCTTGGAATCCGAAAGCTGATGTGATTTATACATTCAAGATATTATGAGGAGCTAATAGGGTGGTTATTTCTGCTAGCTGAGAATCCAGGGCAAGGGGGCGGTCCGAGCTTTCATGACAAGACAGGAAACTGTGAGCAAACACACATGAGGAGCAGAGACTGAGTGTTTCAGCACTGACTGTGGTGTGTGTAACAGGGACTGTGACCCACTACTAACTTGGGGGGGGGGTGTGAGTGGGAGAGAGAAACAGAGACCATACATGTGTAACATGGACTGCATGTGTGCAACAGGGACCACGTGCATGTAACATAGATCACATCCAAGCATTCACCACTTATGTAACAGGGACTGGGTCCCAGCACTGACCGTGTTTCTAAGAGACCAGGTGTGTAACAGGAACTGTGTGCGCAACAGGGATTATGTCTCAGCACTGACTGTGTGCATAACACGGATTGTGTGAGCAACAGACACTATGTCCCACCACTAGAACTTCAAGCAACCCTTTTACAACCACAGGAGGTGCCACCTTACTGGAGGACTGGAAAGTTGTTAGGGTCCAAAGGAGAGCAGGTGTTTAAATGAAGGAATGGCAAACAATGGCAGCAGCAAACCCATCACAACATAAACCAACTTCCCGTTAGCGCAGGGTCCTTTCAACACCAACACTAACCAATCACTTTCCAGTTAACAAACAGTATATCCCCATGCTATGATTTTAGAAAACTGCCTGCATCGTGATATCCTGTAATATGAATCTTTCACAAAAATTGACAGAACTTGCTTCAATGGCATATTATGTTTAATTGTTTTTTCTCTTCACATAAACTCTGTAAAAATCAATTCTTAATCCATACCTCAAGCTTTTCTGGTAGCAATTTGGAATTCAACAGGATGAATATCAGTTAGCCAAAATGTTGTAATGTCCTGAGTTTCTCCATTACATGTCTAGAGGAGGTTCAGGAGAATGACCCAGGGAATGAAAGGGTTAATGAATGAGGAGCATTTGATGGCTGTGGGCCTATACTCGCTGGATTGGGTGTTGTGCAATAAGTCTGATTTGATTTGGGAGCCTAAGGTAAAGGAACGCTTAGGTGATAGTGATCATAATATGATCACTGGCATTATACAGACAGTTCAATGATCAGATGTGATCATAATATACCATATCTGGCATACATGTGGAGAGAATAAACTGTGATTAATGTAGGTTGGCTGATGTCCATCATGGTCTCGATGGCTGGAGGGCCTCTTGCCCTGCTGTATCTCCCTGAGACACAGTGTCCTCCAAGAGCAGGAGGTTTTTAATAAAACATGGAAGTAATCTCAAAGGCATACAATCCATGAAATAGTTGGAATTACATCCTCCCACCACTGTGGAGAATTCCTTGCATGCATTGTCCAGGCTAAATGTTATTCAATCTCCCCAAGCCACTTCATAACAACGAGGCACGTTTTCACACAGCTCCATACTTGGAATCAGTGAAAAATAGTTGGGATGCCAAATCCTATTCCTATCTTCCTTTTCCATGAGTTTCTCTGGACTATCCTGCTCCTTCTGACTGTACAGAAACACTAAACCTCAGAGGCAGATGAGTTAAACATCAGAGGAATTCCATGAGCTCATTCCCAAGTCCAGTTTCCAAGTGAAGGTTAAGGTCCTCATAATTATTGCATGACACTTGTTGAATGCCACTAACTTCTGAGTTCATGCTCTGTGCAGTGGATGCTATAAAAACCATTCCCACTGTGGCTTTCTGCCATCCAATGTTCCGGAGCGTCACCTGTAGTTAATCTCTGTCCTAATACTCTGACCCATTGTCCTTCTCCTTTACGGCTGCAAACCACCTCAGGATGACCGGGGCCTTTTTGCTCACCTTTACTGTGACTCATATCCCCTGGGAAAGGGCAGTTCTTAGCCTGGGTTGCATTCCATCTCTACCAGATCAAATCCATTTATCTCTATTTACACTATTAATTCATCTGTCTTGTTCTGAACACTTTGTGCTTCAGATGGTGCACCTCCAGTTTTAACTCATTACTTACTTTCCCTGATGGCAGTCTAGTTCTGGTTTAAGTCTCTGTCTTTTCCTTGCCATTCTGGCTGTTTCCCTCCACAGATGCTGCCTGACCCACTGATTTCCCCCAGTGCTCTGTGTGTTGGTTTGAACTGGCTGAAGCTTTGATGAGCTGGTGGGGTGCAAAGTTCACACCTCCAGCTGATCTCCACACTAGGACAATGGAAGATTATGGTCATTATTGTTTTCACTCTTACTTTCCTCAGTGACTTCACACACAGCTGATCCAGGTCTAGTGATTTTTATACTTCACAGTTGAGTGTTCTGATTATGAATTTTCTTTTTCTTCATTTTTCAGGATCAAATCAGAATCAGGTTTATTATCACTGGCATGTGACGTGAAATGTGTCAACTTAGCAGCAGCAGTTCAATGCAATACATAATCTAGCAGAGAGAATGAAAAAAATAATAAATAAAACATAATAATAATAAACAAGTAAATCAATTACATTATGTTGAATAGTTTTTTAAAATGTGCAAGAACAGAAATACTGTACATAAAAAAAAGAGAAGTAGTGTCCAAAGCTTCAATGTCCATTCAGGAATCAGATGGCAGAGGGGAAGAAGTTGTTCCTGAATCGCTGAGTGTGTGCCTTCAGGCTTCTGTACCTCCTGCCTGAAAAAAGGGCATGCCCTGGGTGCTGGAGGTCCTTAATAATGGACGCTGCCTTTCTGAGATACTGCTCCCTGAAGATGTCCTGGGTACTTCGTGTGTTAGTGCCCAAGATGGAGCTGACTAGATTTACAACCTTCTTTCAGTCCTGTGCAGTAGCATCTCCATACCAGACAGTGATGCAGTCAGTCAGAATGCTCTCCACAGGACAACTATAGAAGTTTTTGAGTGTATTTGTTGACATGCCAAATCTCTTCAAACTCCGAGTAAAGTATAGCCGCTGTCTTGACTTCTTTATAACTACATTGATAAGTTGGGACCAGGTTAGATCCTCAGAGATCTTGACACCCAGGAACTTGAAGCTGCTCACTCTCTCTACTTCTGAACCCTCCATGAGGATTGGTATGTGTTCCTTCATCTTACCCTTCCTGAAGTTCACAATCAGCTTTTTCATCTTACTGACGTTGAGTGCCAAGCTGTTACTGCGGTACCATTCCTCTAGTTGGCATATCTCACTCCTGCACGCCCTCTTGTCACCACTTGAGATTCTACCAACAATGGTTGTATTGTCAGCAAATTTATAGATGGTATTTGAGCTATGCCTAGCCACATCAAGGTATCTGTGGTATGGCCCACCCCTCAGTGCCCTCGAGGAGGTGGTGGTAAGCCATACCTGCTGAATCTCTCCTGCTCCCTTGTACATTGCTCCTAATTGTGTCAACATTGTTGATCAGCCGTCATGATTTTTTTCCCTTCAGACACCAACTTACCCTCCACCCCAAACTAATGTTCTGGAGCCCTATATCCCAACCTAAATCCGTATCAGTCCCAACTCACTGTGGAATATGTACCTAAGTAGTAAAGGAGGAACTTGCATCTCATATTAATCAATAAAAAGATTTTTCTCTTTGGCTCACTATGGACAATGTTGGCAAGGCTATAGAACATAAAACAATATAGCACAATACAGGCCCTTTAGTTTACCATGATGTAGTTATCTTTTAACCTACTCAAAGATCACTTTAACCCTTTCCTCCCTCATAGCCCTCCAGTTTTCTTTCATCCATGTGCCTATCTACATTTCTTAAATGTCCCCAATGTATCTACCTCTACCACTAACACAGGCAGTACCCACTGCACTCTGTATAAAAGAACCTACCTTGGACTTCCTGCTATACTTTCCTCCAATCACCTTAGAGTTATGTCCCCTCATATTCGCCATCTCCATCCTGGGAAAAAGTCTCTGGCTGTCCACTCGATCTGTGCCTCTTATCATTGTATATCAGTTGGAGATACAGGCAGAGAAATGGCCTGTGGAATTTAATCTGAACTAGATGGTGGTCTTGCTTTTTTGGGAAGTCAAATGCAAGGGGAAAATATACACTACATGGCAGGACCCTCAGGAGAACTGGTGTACAGTGGATCTTGGGGTGCAAGTCCACTGACCTCTGAAGGTAGCATCACAAAAAGATAGGATGGTAAAGAAAGTGTTTGACATTCTTGCTTTCATCGGACAGGGTGTTCAGTATAAAAGTCGGGAAGTCATGTTGCAGCTGTATAAAACTTTGGAGAGGCCACGTTTGTAACATTGCATTCAGTTCTGCTCATCACACTACAGGCTTGAGAGAGGGTGCAGAAGAGGGTCAACAGGATGCTGCCACGATTAGAAAGCATGAGCTATCAGGGAAGGTTGGATGAACTTTGATAGTTTTCTCTGGAGTATCAGAGGCTGAGAGTATAAAATGATGAGAGGCATAGATCGGGGAGATAATCATTTTTGCGGGGTAGAAATACAAGATAATAAAATAAGAGTGCACCTAGCTCTAAGGTGAGGGGGGAAGTTTTTTTTTAAAGAAATTTATTTATACACAGCGATATCTGGGTGTTTGGAACATGCTGCTAGGAGAGGAGGTGGAAGCAGATTTGATAGCAATGTTTAAGAACCATTCAGACAAACATATAAAAAGCAGGGAAAGGAGGGATATATGCCATCCAACCCCATTTAAACCTGATGGGATAAGTTTAAATTGCATCACAGTCTTAGCAGGCACTGAGGCCGAAGGGCCTGTTCCTGTGTTGTACTGTTCTATGTTCTAAGGTCTGATCAATTCCCATAACAGCCTGCTTTTGTGTTCAGTGTCCCGACTAATGACAGCCAGTGTCCCATTGGCTCTTAACAAAATTATCTATCTGTGCTGCCTTTTGATGTCTCTGTTCATCCAATCTCTATGAATTCAAACTCCAAAACATACTGCCTGTCCGAATTTACAGCATCTCATGTACCCATCATCTCTCAATTTATAAGCCCAGCTATCTAACACTTTGATTAGACCATTTTAAAACACTCATCCATATTTTAAAATCTCCCCATGTCTGACTACTCCTAACCTCTGTAATTAATTCCAGAACAGCAAACTCCAAGATTTCTGCACTCAGCAGGGTCCTGCTTTCTGTGAACAAAGCCCCAAGTCACAGAACCTCCTCTTGCCTTGAAGGATCCTCTTGGAGCCCATTGCTTTAAGGCAACTTTTGACCAGCTCCTCATGTGGCTCAGAGCTCCCTTTGTCGATATGAATTAAACTGTTGTCATTTTAACAGCTTGCCAACATTCACCTCACCTTCAATCAGAAGCTGTGACTGGATCTGCCCTATTACTCAGTAAATCCCTCTCCGATAACAACCCCCTGCATTGTCTCCAATGTTGTGCCATCCTCTCTGAACCCGGGGTGGAACGTGCCCTTTAACAGCCCACTTAATTTTATCTGTAAACTTCAAAGGTGGAGCTCCTGGTTGTCAGGAATTTTAATTCCCTTTTCCATTCCCATACATTGGCCTCCTTCACTGTCAGGGTGAAATGAAACACAAACTAGAGCAGGCTTTCCCAACCTGGGGTCTAAGGACCCCTTGCTTAATGGCATAAAAAAGGTTGGGAACCCCTGAACTAGAGGAACAGAGGCCTGCAGGCAGCCTGTCCTGGGGTTGGAGGCCAGCCTGTGTGTCGGAAAGGGGCTTATTTTGCTGCTGCTAAATGTGGTGGGCATGTTCCGTTGGCACCAGAATGTGTGGCGACACTTGCGGGCTGCATTAAGCACATTCTCTGGTGTGTTGGTTGTTTACACAAATGATACCTTTCACTACATGTTTCATCGTGTGTGTTAAATAAACTTATATCTGAATGTTCCCACTGGGTGGTCTACAACGGAACAGCATGAACATTGAATTCTCTAATTTCAAGTAATCTACTCCCCTTTTCTCTGTCCTCCTGATCTACCCAGTTTTTCTCACTCACACACTCTTCTTCCTAACCTATCGCTCAGTTCCCCACCCCAATTTGCTCCATCTGCCTTTCAAACACACACACACCCCTTCCTCTTCTTACTGCCCTTTTCACCTCCCACCTCTGGTCCCATTTTCCACCTTTCACTCCCACCATCTGCAGCCCTTTGTCACGGCCATTCATCACCTCCCAGCCTCTGTCGCTACCTCCACCTCCATCTGCTAATCAACCCCTCCTCACCAGGCTCAATCTATCACCTGCCAGCTCCTGCCCCACCACTCCCCTCTCTATTCTCAGTCCCAATGAAGGATCTCAGCCCAAACCAGCGACTGTCCATTTCCCTCCACAGATGCTGCCTGGCCTGCTTTTTGCACCAGAATGTACAGTCTCTTGTGTCTGCTGTACACACATCTCAGTCCATTTTATCCCTATACCCTGCAGACACCAGCCTCTCTGGCCCTTTGTCCCTGGCAACCTGGCAGTTCTTTGACAGTCTGACCAATTTCTCAGTGTTTTGCATGTTTCAACTGCTCTAGAACCGCACGCTGGGTTTTGTAAAGCTGATTTAATAAGACCCACCTCCCCTCTGGGAACACCAAGGCTTATTGCAGTCAATCCTGACTTTTCCAGCAGACTGCAAGGTCTGTCCATAGTTAGCCTGAGAGAGATGATTTGTGTCCTCAACAACACACTGACACCGTTACAGAACAATTCAACAATGCCTCCCTAATGATGGAAATATGTTTTATTTGGAGGTAGGGTCAATGGGGCCTTGAGATTCCCTGCCTTTAGCCGGACACTTGGCCTAATTTGGCATCGTGAGCCCTGCAACATATCTGACATTCTTCTGGAGCCATTGAATGCAGTCAACTCACCAGAGACCAGCTCTTCAGCAAGTTACACTTATTTGGTTATTTAAAGCAACAACATATCCATTTTTACCCTGTACATGTTGCAAGACAGAGAAATAAGAACATGACTGTTCCTGATAAGGTGTCTGATCGATTCGTCAGTATACAGATCAGTCTCTCCGGAGGGTGTGACAGGAATATGCACACTGGGGTGAGGAGGCGTTAGGGATAAGTCCATACTGTGGAGCGAGGAGGGAACAGAAGAGAGTTCACAAACTAGGAACCTGGAGGTGGAACCAGAGTCTGAAAGACAGTCTGTACATTGTGGGGAGAGGGACCTGCCCCCTAGTGAGGGCAACACCCTGAAGGGGAGGGACCCATCTCCCACTGCATTCTGTAGTATTGTTGACCATCACCCTGTTGACTGTTTATGGAAAGGCAGGGGTGATGGGGAAGTACCTGCACATCCACACACTCACCTCCGCGCCTACGGTGTCCTGGGACTGCCGCGCTCGACGGCCAGTCTTTGCAACCTACAGGGAGAGAAAGATGGGTTAGTCCAAGTTCTGCAATAAATGCGCACGAGTCCCACATCAGACACCTCGCACACTCATCTCTCGGCAGCTGCAACACAGTTTTCCTAATGCCTCTTCTTCTCTGCAACACTTCCAACGTAAATGACACTTGTTACAGCACCACCACCTGCCCAGGACCCAACCATTGCCTTCCCTCTCCACCCCCACAAATAGCAAAGAAGAGAACGTGTCACTTGATGATGCATGGGATACAGGGGTAAAATGTAAGTTTAAATTCAGATCTGAATTACTCGTGCAGGACAGACAGTAGTGGTAGCTGGAGGTCCATGACTAGCGATGTTCTGCAGAGACTGGTGGATTAACAGAAGAGATTCTGCAGGTGCTGGACATCTTCAGCAACACATACAAAGTGCTCGAGGAGCTCAGCAGGTCAGACAGTATCTACAGAGGGGAATAAACTGCTGACATTTCGGGATAAGTTACTTCATCAGGACTGAAAAGGAAGGGGGCAAAAGCCAAAATAAGGTGGATGGAAGGGGAGGAGTACAAGCTGGCAGGTGATAGACGAGACCAGGTGAGGGGGGAGGGAGGTGGGAGGTAAAGCAAGAAGTTGGGAGATAATAGGTGTAAGATATAAAGGGCTGAAGAAAAAGAAATCTGACATTAGAGGGCAGTGGACCTTGGAAGAAAGGGCAAGAAGCGGGGAACTAGAGGGAGATATTGGGCAAGGGAGGAGAGAAGGGGTGAGAGGGGAGCCAGAATGGGAATGGAAAAAGAGAGGAGGGGGATGAGGGGGGGGAAATTACCATAAACTGGAGAAATTGATGTTCATGCCATCAGGTTGGAAGCTACACAGACAGAATATGAGTTGTTGCTACTCAAACCTGAAAGTGGCCTCCTCATGGCAATGGAGCAGGCCATGGCCAGGCATGGCAGAATGTGTACGGGAAGTCAAATTGAAATAGGTGGATTAGCTAGTTTGTGGATAAAACCAATATTGGTGGAGTTGTGACCAGTGTAAAGGACTATCAAAGAATACAACAGGGTAGAGATCAGTTACAGATATATACATTTAGATTTATTAATCATATGTGCATTGAAACATACAGTGAATTGCAAATTAGACTGACAGAGCATGAATTGATACCTTGCAGCCCAACCAGTCCATGCTGACCACGGTGCTCACCCAACTAGTTGCAATTTCCTGTGTTTGGCCCATATCACCCCCCTCCCCACAAAATTCTCCCCTCCATATACCTGTTCAAGTGCTTCTTAAATGAAACTATTGTACCTGCCTCCATGAGCTTCCTCATTCCATATACACCACCCTCGGTGTAATAACGTTATCCCTGAGTTCCATTCTAAGTCTTCACCCTCTTACTCTAAACCTATGCCCCCAAGTTAAGAACCCTCTACCCCAGGAAAAAGACTTGCTGTTCACCTTATCTATGCCTCTCATAATTTTAAACATTTCTATCAGGTTGCCCAGTATTCTCCTACTTTCTGAGGAATAGGACTTACCTTGGCTAGCCTCTTCTTCTATCTCAGGCCTTCTAGTCCTGACAACATTCTTGTAAAACTTTTCAGCACTCTTTCCTGTTTAACAATGTTTTTCCGACAACATGGTGACCAAAGCTATACACAGTACTCCAAGTGCAGTCTCACCAATGACTTGTACAACTAAAACATAATGTCCCAATTCCTATATTCAATGCTCTAACTGCTGAAAGCCTTTTTTCACCACCTGTTCTTTGTTCTATCTGTGAAGAACAGAGAATGAGAAAAAAAAATTCTTCGCCCAGAGGCTGAATCTTCAGAATTCTCTACAGGCAAGGCTAGGGAAGCCAATGATGAAAATATTTAAGACAGACCGCCAGAAGAAGCAGGATCTCCCAGTGGCCACCCATTTTAATTCCACTTCCCATTCCCATTCCAATGTCTACCGTCTCCTCCTCTACTGTCACGATGAAGCCATACTCAGGTTGGAGGAACAAGACCTTATATTCTGTCTGGGTAGCCTCCAACCTGATGGCATGAACATCGATTTCCCAAACTTCCCGTAACGCCCACCCCCCCCTCACCATACCCCATCCCCTTTTCCCTCTGTCACCTTGCCTCATTGCCTGTCCATCTTCTCCCTCTGATGCTCCTCCCCCCTTTTATTTCTTCTATGGCCTTTTGTCCTCTCTGATTAGACTCCCCCTTCTCCAGCCCTGTACCCCTCTCAGCAATCAATTTCCCAGGTCTTTACTTCATCCCTCCCTCATCACCTCGTGTTTGTCTCTCCCCTCTCCCCACCTTTTAAATCTACTCCTCAGCTTTTTTCTTTCCTCCAGTTCTGCTGAAGGGTCTCAGCCCGAAACGTCAACTGTACTTTTTTCCATAGATGCTGCCTGACCTGCTGAGTTCCTCGAGCATTTTGTGTGTGTTGCCAAGACAGACATTGATAGATGGACATTACAGGAATTGGGATTAGAGTTAGTGTAGTAAAGTGGTACAAAGGTAGATCAGACAACTTTAGGATGGCACATTGGCAGAGTGGGTAGAGCTGCTGCCTCACTCACAGCCTCACGGACTGGGGGTTCAATCCCAACCACTGGCACTACCTGCATGGTGCCTGAACCAAGAGTATTTCCCCTGGGTGTTCTGGTTCCCTCCACATCCCAACAATGTGCATGGTCAGGGGATTGACTGGACACTGTGAAATGTCCCCAGTGTGTGGGGGATGGGAGGAAATGGTACTGATGTTATTTCTCTGAGAGCTGGCATAGTTCAGATAGGGTTCTCCATCTGTAGTGAGAAACTGCACCACCCCGTAATCTCACCTCAGCATTCAGCCACACCTCAAACCCCTCAACAATCCTCCCACACCCCTCCAATACCCCTTCGCCCCCCCGTTCCAATGCCCCTCCTCAATCCCTCCTTCCAACGCCCCACTCTCCTCGCCCCAAATCACCCCTTGCCCCTCCGCTCCAGCGCCCTCCCCTCATCCCCTCCGCTCCAGCGGCCTCCCCTTGTCCCCTCCGCTCCAGCGCCCTCCCCACGTCCCCTCCGCTCCAGAGCCCTCCCCACGCCCCCTCCGCTCCAGCGGCCTCCCCTCGTCCCCTCCGCCCCAGCGCCCTCCCCACGCCCCCTCCACCCCAGCGCCCTCCCCACGCCCCCTCCGCCCCAGCGCCCTCCACACACCCCTGCACTCCAGCACCCTCCCCACGCCCCTGCACTCCAGCACCCTCCCCACGCTCCTGCACTCCAGAGCTCTCCCCTCGCCCCCTCCGCTCCAGCGACCTCCCCACGCCCCTCCGCTCCAGCGACCTCCCCACGCCCCTCCGCTCCAGAGCCCTCCCCTCATCCCCTCCCTCCAGAGCCCTCCCCTCGTGCCCTCCGCTCCAGAGCCCTCCCCAAGCCCCCTCCGCTCCAGCGACCTCCCCACGCCCCCTCCGCCCCAGCGGCCTACCCACGCCCCTCCGCCCCAGCGGCCTCCCCACGCCCCCTCTGCCCCAGCGGCCTCCCCACGCCCCCTCCGCCCCAGCGCCCTACCCTTGTCCCCTCCGCTCCAGAGCCCTCCCCTCGTCCCCTCCGTTCCAGCGCCCTCCCCACACCCCTGCACTCCAGCACCCTCCCCACGCCCCTGCACTCCAGAGCTCTCCCCTCGCCCCCTCCACTCCAGCGACCTCCTCACGCCCCTCCGCTCCAGAGCCCTCCCCACGCCCCACCCGCACCAGCGCCCTCCCCACGCCCCCTCTGCCCCAGCGGCCTCCCCACGCCCCCTCCGCCCCAGCGACCTCCCCACGCCCCCTCCACCCCAGCGCCCTCCCCATGCCCCCTCCGCTCCAGCGCCCTCCCCACACCCTTGCACTCCAGCACCCTCCCCACGCCCCTGCACTCCAGCACCCGCCCCACGCCCCTGCACTCGAGCTCTCCCCTCGCCCACTCCGCTCCAGCGACCTCCCCACGCCCCTCCGCTCCAGAGCCCTCCCCTCATCCCCTCCCTCCAGAGCCCTCCCCTCGTGCCCTCCGCTCCAGAGCCCTCCCCAAGCCCCCTCCGCTCCAGCGACCTCCCCACGCCCCCTCCGCCCCAGCGGCCTCCCCACGCCCCTCCGCCCCAGCGGCCTCCCCACGCCCCCTCCGCCCCAGCGCCCTACCCTCGTCCCCTCCGCTCCAGAGCCCTCCCCTCGTCCCCTCCGTTCCAGCGCCCTCCCCACACCCTTGCACTCCAGCACCCTCCCCACGCCCCTGCACTCCAGAGCTCTCCCCTCGCCCCCTCCGCTCCAGCGACCTCCTCACGCCCCTCCGCTCCAGAGTCCTCCTCTCATCCCCTCCCTCCAGAGCCCTCCCCTCGTGCCCTCTGCTCCAGAGCCCTCCCCAAGCCCCCTCTGCTCCAGAGCCCTCCCCACGCCCCACCCGCACCAGCGCCCTCCCCACGCCCCCTCCGCTCCAGCTCCCTCCCCTCGTCCCTTCCGCTCCAGAGCTCTCCCCACGCCCCTGCGCTCCAGAGCCCTCCCCACGCCCCTGCGTTCCAGAGCCCTCCCCTCACCCCCTCCGCTCCAGCGCCCTCCCCACGCTCCTCCGCTCCAGCGCCCTCTCTCGTCCCCTCCGCTCCAGAGCCCTCCCTTCGTCCCCTCCGCTCCAGCGCCCTCTCCTCGTCCCCTCCGCTCCAGCGCCCTCCCCTCGTCCCCTCCGCTCCAGCGCCTTCCCCACGTCCCGCCGCCCCAGAGCCCTCCCCACGCCCCTCCGCCCCAGAGCCCTCCCCTCATCCCCTCCGCCCGAGCCCTCCCCTTGTCCGCTCCGCTCCAGAGCCCTCCGCTCGTCCCCTCCGCTCCAGCGCCCTCCCTCGTCCCCTCCGCTCCAGAGCCCTCCCCACGTCCCAGCCCTCCTCTCGTCCCCTCCGCTCCAGAGCCCTTCCCTCGTCCCCTCCGCTCCAGAGCCCTCCCCACGCCGCTCCACTCCAGAGCCCTCCCCACGCCCCCTCCGCTGCAGAGCCCTCCTCTCGTCCCCTCCGCTGCAGAGTCCTCCCCACGCCGCTCCGCTCCAGAGCCCTCCCCTCGTCCCCTCCGCTCCAGAGCCCTCCCCTCGTCCCCTCCGCTCCAGAGCCCTCCCCTCGTCCCAGCCCTCCTCTCGTCCCCTCTGCTCCAGAGCCCTCCCCTCGTCCCCTCCGCTCCAGAGCCCTCCCCTCGTCCCCTCCGCTCCAGCGCCCTCCCCTCGTCCCAGCCCTCCTCTCGTCCCCTCCGCCCGAGCCCTCCCCTCATCCCCTCCGCTCCAGAGCCCTCCCCTCGTCCCCTCCGCTCCAGCGCCCTCCCTCGTCCCCTCCGCTCCAGAGCCCTCCCCACGTCCCGCCGCCCCAGAGCCCTCCCCACGCCGCTCCGCCCCAGAGCCCTCCTCTCATCCCCTCCGCTCCAGAGCCCTCCCCTCATCCCCTCCGCTCCAGAGCCCTCCTCTCGTCCCCTCCGCTGCAGAGCCCTCCCCACGCCGCTCCGCTCCAGAGCCCTCCCCTCGTCCCAGCCCTCCTCTCGTCCCCTCCGCTCCAGAGCCCTCCCCTCGTCCCCTCCGCTCCAGAGCACTCCCCACGTCGCTCCACCCCAGAGCCCTCCTCTCGTCTCCTCCGCTCCAGCGCCCTCCCCTCATCCCCTCCGCTCCAGAGCCCTCCTCTCGTTCCCTCCGCTGCAGAGCCCTCCCCACGCCGCTCCGCTCCAGAGCCCTCCCCTCGTCCCCTCCGCTCCAGCGCCCTCCCCTCGTCCCAGCCCTCCTCTCGTCCCCTCCGCTCCAGAGCCCTCCCCTCGTCCCCTCCGCTCCAGAGCACTCCCCACGTCGCTCCACCCCAGAGCCCTCCTCTCGTCTCCTCCGCTCCAGCGCCCTCCCCTCGTCCCCTCCGCTTCAGAGCTCTCCCCACGCCCCCTCCGCTCCAGAGCCCTCCCCACGCTGCCTCGGCCTCCCCCCACCGCTCTCCAACCCACATCCACCCCTCTACCCCAACCACCTTTTCCTCAACACCCTCACCCCTCCCTGGACACTCACTCCCGGACCCTGCCTGGGACTCTCCATCCTTCCTCACTCCCCCCGAGAAATCCATCCTCGATCCCTCTCCCACCTACACACTCACCCTCACCCAACCCTGGTCCCTCCGTGTCTGGGATTCGCGCCCCCCTCCCCACCCGTCCTCAAGCCTGCAACAACCCACACTCCCACCCAGCCACCAGAGTGAAGGCTGCAGTCGGGGTCGGGTCTCCGTTGAGGCGCCAGCCTCGGGTAGTTCCTCACCCGTTGGGTCTCCGTATCCAACGCATCCTCCATCGCAGGCCCGGTCCCGCCGCGCACGCGCAGTAGTCTCCAGGCAACAGCGTCCTAGGCAACCGCTTCCGGTGTGAGCGCTTGCCCTTCTATCGCTCCATTCCTCCTTCTCTCCCCATGCCTCCTCCTTTCACTCCAACATCTACTCCTCACCCTCAGTCATCCTCACAAAAGCCATCCCCTACGCTCCCGGCCCGGATCTCCCTCACTCCTCCGACATCACCCTGCAGTGGTACAGGAAGCTCAGCAATATATGCAAGGCAGGTATTATGGCTTCTTACATATCTACAAAGTTTCAGGTGACTATTAAGAAGAGATTATCAGACAAGGTTATCAGTATTCACGTCTGAGATGGTTGCTATTATCAACGGGTCGAAGAAGTACGGACTGATTATTACCTCGATGCTCTGATTCGTTCTCAGTTTTGACATCTATTAAAACAGGTATTTCAAATTGTAGACCAAATATTCTTCTTGAGGTTGGACAACATCTGCTGAGGCTGCAGGGTGTCGGCCTGTGTATATATTTCTTCCCTGCCATTGGGGCTGAAGGAAAAGAGGTGGCAGACATTCTTGTCAAGCAATCACTTAAAATTAAGGACGTAAATGTAGTGGTGCCTTTGCATAAAGGGGAGGTGAAAGCCATAATTAAAAAGTCTATGCAATCACTGTGACAACAATGTTGAGATAATGAAAAGAAAGGATGGTATTTATATAAAATTCAGAAGATGGTGGGAACTCAACTGAGAGATGCGTATAAAAGGAGGGAAGAAATTATACTTACCATATAACATATAACAATTACAGCACGGAAACCGGCCATCTCCGCCCTTCTAGTCCGTGCCAAACTCTTACTCTCACCTAGTCCCACCCACCTGCACTCAGCCCATAACCCTCCATTCCTTTCCTGTCCATATACCTATCCAACTTAACTTTAAACGACATCATCGAACCTGCCTCAACCACTTCTTCTGGAAGCTCGTTCCACACAGCTACCACTCTCTGAGTAAAGAAGTTCCCCCTCATGTTACCCCTAAACTTTTGCCCTTTAACTCTCAACTCATGTCCTCTTGTTTGAATCCCCCCCACTCTCAATGGAAAAAGCCTATCCACATCAACTCTGTCTATCCCCCTCATAATTTTAAATACCTCTATCAAGTCCCCCCTCAACCTTCTACGCTCCAAAGAATAAAGACCTAACTTGTT
This sequence comes from Mobula hypostoma, assembly GCF_963921235.1. Taxonomy (NCBI): domain Eukaryota; kingdom Metazoa; phylum Chordata; class Chondrichthyes; order Myliobatiformes; family Myliobatidae; genus Mobula; species Mobula hypostoma. The sequence continues at coordinate 33,445,894 of NC_086097.1, read as the reverse complement.
CAACCTTTCTCTGTAACTTAGGAGATGAAACCCAGGCAACATTCTAGTAAACCTCCTCTGTAAGCTCTCAATTTTATTGACATCTTTCCTATAATTCAGTGACCAGAACTGTGCACAATTCTCCAAATTTGGCCTTACCAATGCCTTATACAATTTCAACATTACATCCCAACTGCTATACTCAATGCTCCGATTTATAACGGCCAGCGTACCAAAAGCTTTCTTCAACACCCTATCCACATGAAATTCCACCTTCAGGGAACTATGCACCATTATTCCTAGATCCCTCTGTTCTACAGAATTCTTCAATGCCCTACCATTTACCATGTATGTCCTATTTTGATTAGTCCTACCAAAATGTAGCACCTCACATTTATCAGCATTAAACTCCATCTGCCATCTTTCAGCCCACTCTTCTAACTGGCATAAATCTCTCTACAAGCTTTGAAAACCTACTTCATCATCCACAACACCACCTATCTTAGTATCACCTGCATACTTACTAATCCAATTTACCACCCATCATCCAGATCATTAATATATATGACAAACAACATTGGACCCAGTACAGATCCCTGAGGCACACCGCTACACACCATCCTCCAATCTGACACACAGTTATCCACCACTACTCTCTGGCATCTCCCATCTAGCCACTGCTGAATCCATTTTACTACTTCAATATTAATGCCTAACGATTGAACCTTCCTAACTAACCTTCCATGTGGAACCTTGTCAAAGGCCTTACTGAAGTCCATATAGACAACATCCACCGCTTTACCCTTGTCAACTTTCTTGGTAACCTCATCAACAAATTCAATAAGATTTGTCAAACATGACCTTCCACGCACAAATCCATGTTGACTGTTCCTAATCAGACCCTGTCTATCCAGATAATTATATATACCATGTCAAAGAATACTTTCCATCAATTTACCCACCACTGATGTCAAACTCACAGGCCGATAATTGCCAGGTTTACTCTTTTTAAACAATGGAACCACATGAGCAATACGCCAATCCTCCGGCACCATCCCCGTTTCTAATGACATTTGAAATATTTCTCTCAGAGCCCCTGCTATTTCCACACTAACTTCCCTCAAGGTCCTAGGGAATACCTTGTCTGGACCCGGAGATTGATCCACTTTTATATTCCTTAAAAGTGCCAGTACTTCCTCTTCTTTAATTGTCATACTTTCCATAACTACCCTTCTTGTTTCCTTTACCTTACACAATTCAATATCCTTCTCCTTAGTGAATACTGAAGAAAAGAAATTGGTCAAAATCTCCCCCATCTCTTTTGGCTCTGCACATACATATTTATGTATTGGACATCACAAACAAGAGAAAATCTGCAGATGCTGGAACTCAAAGTAATACATACAAAATGCTGGAGGAGCACATGGTTGAAGAATCAGAGGGCAGCAGTGAGAGAGGATTTCACTGAACTACTGTCGAAGGGAAGATTTGAACTTCTTCAGGGTAGGCATCGCTGGAAGAGACTTTGCAGTGTAGTAGTCAAATCACGAACAAGAGAAAAATTTGACCTTGTGTGCCCTCTGACTCTTCGACCATGTGCCCATTCAGACCCATTAACCTGGTAGTTGTTCCCCCGCCCCAACCTTCTCCTTCACCATTCCCCATTCCCATTTCCCTCTCTTTCCTTATCTTCCTACCTGCCAAATCTTGCTCTGGAGCTCCTCCCTCTTCTCTTTCTTCCATGGTCTTCTGTCCTCTCCACTTCTCCAGCCCTGTATCAACTTCCCAGCTCTTTACTTCATCCCTCCCCTGTCCTGATTTCACCTATCACCCTCTACCTTGTACTTCTCTCTCTCCTCCCCGCACCTTCTTACTCTGAGTTCCAATGTCTCTTTTTCCAGTCCTGATGACGGGTCTCTGCTCAAATCATCGACTGTTTACTCTTTTCCATAGACCTGCTGAGTTCCCTTAACATTTTGTGAGACTTACATATTGGACATACAAGGTTGAATAATTCCTTGTTCAGAATTAATAAGCTTGATATGGGCATTTGTAACGAGTGCACTTATAAAGAAATGGTTCAGCATATATTGTTTGAATGCATTTCGTATGAGGTGCAAAGGAATCATTTAATTGCTAAACTGAAGTCTTCAGGACACACACAGTTTAACATGGAAAGTTTATTCGGATTTTACTGCCATTGCAATGACTGGAGGTATGTATCTTAAACATGTGAAACCCGCAATAAAGATCTGGCTGGAGGGTGCTGACTCTGCTCTTCAGCACCAATTCCAGCACACAGACTGGAGCGCGTTTGCTGCCCATGCCACCACAGACTCTCAGATTAACATTGACTTATATACCAACTCTGTCCTTGAGTACATCAACAAGTGTGTAGATAGAGTGACATCACTAAAACAAATAAAAGTTTTCCCCAATCAGAAACCATGGATGAACAGAGAAGTTCGCCTCCTGCTCAAAGCCAAAGATTCAGCCTTCAGATCTGGAGACCGGGAGGCTTACAGCTCTGCCAGGGCCAACCTGAGGAGGGGAATCTCTCAGGCTAAACACATATGCAAACAGAGAATCAAGGAGCATTTCAATTCCTCGGATCCCCAGCACATGTGGCATGGCATACAGGTCATTACTGACTTCAAACCACCTAGTACTGTGCCCCCTTCCAGCTCTGCTTCCCTCCCTGATGAGCTCAATTAGTTCTACGCTCACTTTGGCCGAGAGAACAAGGAAGCCACCCTCAAAGCGGATCTCCCACCTGCTGAACTGCCTCTCTCACTTTCCACCTCCGATGTTTGCGCCACCCTGAGCAGGGTGAATGTACGGAAGGCAGCTGGTCCTGATGGAATACCTGGCCGTGTGCTCAGAGTCTGTGCAGGGCAGTTGGCCAGGGTCTTCACGGACATTTTCAATCTGTCCCTGGCCCAGGCAATTGTCCCCACAAGATTCAAGATCGCCACCATCGTGCCAGTGCCAAAGCATTCCACTGCCACGGGCCTGAGTGACTTCCGTCCAGTTGCACTCACCCCCATCATTGCAAAGTGCTTTGACAGACTGGTCCTATCACATCTGAAATCCTGTCTGCCCACTACCCTGGACCCCCATCAATTTGCCCATTGCACCAACAGGTCAACAGAGGACGCCATCTCCACAGCACTTCACTCTGCCTTGACCCACCTGGACAGCCCCAACTCTTACATCAGAATGCGGTTCATTGACTTTATTTCCGCATTCAATACTGTGATCCCCTACAAGCTGATCGCCAAACTTCGCCAGCTTGGTATCAGCTCATCCCTCTGCAATTGGACCTTGGACTTTCTGACTAACAGACCCCAATCAGTTAAGTTAGACAACCTCTCCTCCTTCACTCTCACCCTGCACACCGGCGTGCCTCAAGGCTGTGTGCTGAGCCCTCTTCTGTACTCCCTTTTCACCTATGACTGCGTTCCTGTTCATGGTTCTAACTCCATAATCAAGTTCGCAGACGACACCATGGTGGTTGGCCTGATCAGAGGGGATGACGAGACGGCCTATAGGGACGAGGTCCAGCACCTGGCCGTGTGGTGTGCCGACAACAACCTGGCCCTTAACACCCAGAAGACCAAGGAGATCATTGTGGACTTTAGGCATGCTGGGAGCCACACTCATGTCCTCATCTACATCAACGGAGCTGTAGTGGAGCGTGTATCAAGCCTCACATTCCTTGGTGTCCACATTTCCGAGGATCTCACCAGGTCCCTGAACTCCTCCATCCTGATCAAAAAGGCACAACAGCACCTTTATTTCCTGCAGAGCATCAAGAAAGCTCACCTCTGTCCCAGGATACTGACGGACTTTTACCACTGTATCATTGAGAACATACTCACCAACTGCATCTCAGTGTGGTATAGTGATTGTCCTGTATCGGACCGCAAAGCACTCCAGCGGTTGGTGAAAACTGCCCAGCGGATTATCAGCACCCAGTTCCCACCATTGAGAACATCTACCATAAATGCTGCCTGGGCAGGGCGAAAAGCATTATCAAGAATGCTTCTCACCCTAACCATGGACTTTTTACTCTCCTCCCATCCGGTAGGTGCTACAGGAGCCTCCGTTCCCGCACCAGCAGGCACAGGAAGAACTTCTTCCCTTAGGCTGTGACCCTGTTGAACCTCTCATCACAGGGCTAAGCAATATTGCACCCATATTGGACTGTCTCAGTATTTTTATATTTGTGTGCTGTAGTACTTACTTTTTATTGCAGTTATTTTTTAAATAATACTGTTCTTTGCATTCCTGGTCAGATGCTAACTGCATTTCATTGGCTTTGTATCTGTACTCGGCACAATGACAATAAAAGTTTAATCTAATCTAATCTAATCTGACCTGAAAAGCATGAGACTTTTAGATATTGTTTCAGATTTGTTTCGGGGGAATTTAGTGGGTATACTTCCTGTCTCTTTGCTCCACACTCCAGCTCAGTAAGTGTCAGTAATGCACCTTATGTTGGTCTGACAGTCGCCATTAAATTTACAAGAAAAAGAAGAAAACATCACTTTCCTCTACCACTCCTCCGAGGTAGCTTCCTCTCACTACCACCCATACTTCCTCCAACATCCCTCCCTCCCATAACTCACTCACCACTTCTCCACCCCTTCACCCACCCGCAACACCTCTCTTGTCCCATATCTCCCTCACCACTCCTGCAACAGCTCCTCTGAATCACCCCTCCAACACCCTCCCTCACCCTTCCCCAGTACACTTCTGATCTTCCTCTTCTTCACACTTTCCCTTTACCCCTCCCTCACCTACACAACTCTCTCACCACCCACCCTCCATCCTCACTTCCCTCCTCCCTCACCCTTAACACAGTTCAAACCTCCCCTTACTTCTTCCCTCTTACCTCATCCTCTGTCCTTTGTTTTTATCCATCCCTCAAGTTCTTCACCCAACACCTCCCTCACTAACCTACTCATCCTCCAACACACTTTTGTCCTTCCTCAACACACTCTTAACCTCAATTAGCCTCCCTCACCCCATTGCCTCTCACTCACCGAGAGGGCCTGTGAGCTCCTAGTTCATTCTCAGTACAACCACACACCTTGGAGTGGTGAACTCTGTTGGGGTAAGAATCACGGCTCCCAGTAAGTGTGCAGCAAGATTCCACAGAAAGAGGCAGCAGTTTCGAGGGTCACACTGAGTGAGGGGCAGTTCTGAGCGAGGCTCACACTGTGGGAGGGGCAGCACCAAGTGAGGGTCATAATGGGGGTGCAGTACTGAGGGAGGGTCACACTGGGAGGGCGGTTTTGAGGGAGCAGTGTATGTCTTTCTCTGTTTCAGAATCAGAATTAGATTTATTATCTGACATGTTGTAAGATGTGTTGTTTTGCTGCAGCAGTACAGTGCAATATATAAAAATTATTATAAGTTATAATAAGAAATATACCAAAAAATTTAGTGCAAAATAAGAGAGATCAAAAAGCGACATAATGTTCACCAGAAATCTGATGGCAGGGGAGAAGAAGCTGGTCCTAAAACATTGGGAGTAGGTTTTCAGGCTCCTGTACCTCCTCCCTGATGGTAGTAATGAGAAGAGGACATGTCTTGGATGGCAAGGGTCCTTAATGATGGATGCTGCTTTCTTGAGACAACCACATATTGAAGATTGCCTCAGTAGTGGGAGGCTAGTGCCCATGATGGAGCTGGTTGAATCTACAACCCTCTGCATTGTTAAGCTCTGGTGTCTCCATACCGGACCCTGATGCAACCAGTCAGAATGATCTCCACAGTATATCTAGAGAAATTTGCTTAAGTCTTTGGTGACCTACTCAAACTCCTAATGAAGTATAGTCGCTGGTGTGCCTTCTTTGTAATTGCATTAGTATCAGACCAGGATAGATATTCAGAGATGTTGGCACCCAGGAACTTGTAGATGCTCACTCTTTCCACTGCTGACCCCTCAATGAGGATAGTGTGTGTTCCCTCAACTTCCCCTTCCTGAAGTTCACAATCAATTCTTTGGTCTTACTGATGTTGAGAGTGAGGCTTTTGCAACACCACTCAACCAGCTGCTCTATCTCACTTCTTTACACCTTCTCGTCACGATTGTGAGGAGATCCTGGAGTACTCCTATTAACTGTGCTTTTGAAGAGAGAGAGAGAAAGAGTTATTTACTACCGATATGTTGCTTTTGAAGAGAGAGAGAGAGACGAAGATTAATAGATGGACTGTCACTTTAAGGCATTGGAAGTAACTTTGGATTTTTACTGAGTTTGGAGTTGGAGACAGCACCACGCAGCTCGAAAGTTGCTATGGTGACCAAAGGCAGGTTGTTGATATTATTTTCAAGGACAGTTCGCTTGCTTGTGCATTTCTTCACAGACAAAGGAAGGAGAGACTCTTTGAATGACAGGTGATGCTCAGCACAGAGAAATAAATAGGAGGTCAGATGATACAGACCTCAAACACACGAACTGGACACTGAATGAGCATTGTTGTGCCCGCAGAGAAAGTAGGTTTTGGAGGATTGATCAGGCGGATCGATCTAAATTGCTATTCCAACGGTGAAGAAGGGGTTGACTGGTGGGGAGTTATCTATGTGTCCACCTTTGCTGGGGTGATAGCTCCACCACAGGAAAACTGGTCCCCCGGTTAAAGTCACAGTCGGTGACTTGTAAAGGATTTCGGAGGATGATGAGAAGATCGACAGCATCAGCTCACCTGAAGACTCGACTCACTCTCTCTCTCTCTCCCTCTCCATCACTACTCAACTAATTACCACAAACTGAACTGAACTGAACTTTACTCAACATTGTAAGACTGTATCTTTTTACCCCTAGACTTAAAGAAGCTTGGTTTTCATACATATATTTCCACACTTACTGATTTACGTACTTATATATATAATCATTGCTAACCTGTGTGATTTATTTACTTTTATATTACTGTATTGCATAGTTACTAATAAATATTATTAGTTTATAGTAGTACTGGACTCCAAAGTGTTTTCTATTTCTGCTGGTTCTTTATTCCCGTCACGGGGTATGTGACACAATCTGCAATTCAACAACAATTGTGTTATTGGCAAACTTTCTGAAGACATAGCTTAACCATTATTGGTCAACTGGTTAGCTGTTGGTTGACTAGTTAGCCATTCATCGACTGGTGAACCATTGAATGATAGGTTAGCCATTGGTTGACTAGTTTGGAATTGAATGATAGGTTAGCCATTAGGATAATTATGGTGGTTGAGCAGCTAGTTAGCCATTAGTCATTGGTTATCCATTCCAACTGGAGCACGCTGAAGTAAAGTGGGAATAGTAAGAAGTTATGTGAATATCGGGATTGGTGATGATAAATTCCCGGGATCTGATGCTTCCTTGTCTCTTATGGTAATGGCTGTCTCCATCCCTTTCCTCTTGACCATCACTGGGGAGTTTCTGATGTCTTCTGCCATGCTATACAACATTTCTTCCTGGTTTTCAGTCCCTATTCTCACCCACGAAGACAGCAACATTTCATTCATGGAATTAGTGAACATAAATCCATTAGTTTTAAGATACATCAGTCTACAGGATAGGATTCTAAAACGGAGCAGGGTTAATTTTGTCACAATTAGACAGGATCTAGCAGAGGTCGATGGGGTGATCTTATATGAAGGGAAAGGAGTGAATGGGTAGTGGAAGCTATCACAGATATGATATCAAGAGTCCTGGAGTAGCATGTTTCTGTAAGGGTGAAGGGTAAATCTGGCAAGTTTAGGGAACCCCAGCTGATGTGAGATATTGGGTTTCTGCTCAGGTAAAAGAAGTCAGGATGGAGTAAATCCTTTGATGATCATAAAGGGATTTAAAATATACTTAAGATGGTAATCAGTTGGGCAAAACGAAGGTATGAGATGGATGTAGCTGGTTAAGGAAAACCCCAAGAGGTTCCATAGCTGTATAAAGAGTAAAATGGTGGCGAAGGAGGGAATAACTTGCTTTGAGATTGGCAGGGCTATCCGCATCTTGAGCGACAGGAGATAGGTGGAATTTTTAATGACTATTTCTCCTCTGTGACTACTGAGAAGAAAATCGTGTTTGCACAAGAGATGAAGGAAACAAGCTGAGATCATTTGGAGGACATCCATATTATCAGGGAGGAAGTATTTGCATCCTTACAGCACATGAAGGCAGACAAGTCCCCATGCCCTCATAAAGTACATCCTCAGACTTTGTGGGAGGCTAGAGAGGAAAAGATAGCCAAAATGGTAGATGAAGGCAGGGTAGTGGATATTGTCCGTCTGGACTTTAGCAAGGTTGTACATGGTTGACAGGTCTGGAATTCAGGGAGAGTTCCTTGGGTGTATTCAAAATTAATTCAGAAATAGGAAGCAGAGAGTGGTGATTGAAGGTTATTTCTCAGAATGGAGGTTGGTGACTTGTGATGTGCCACAGAGGTCGGTGTTGGGACTGTATATATAATCATTATTGCTTATTTAGATAAGTGGGATTTGGATGTGGATGCACAAGGCTTGATTGGTAAATTTGAAGATGACATAAAATAAGGAGGTGTTGTTGATAGTGAAAGAGGTTATGAGGATTACAAGGGAATCTTGATCAGTTAGTGAAATGGGCTGAGGAATGGCAAATGGATTTCAGTACAGATAAGTTTGAGTGTTTGGGGCTTATACCATGAATGGTAGAGAACTAGGGAGTATAATGGAACGGAGAGATCTAGGACCACAAATGCGTAGTTCAGTAAAAGCAACACCACAGGCAGACAGGGTGGAGAAGAAGGCACAACTGGCCTTCATCAGTCAGGGCACTGAGTATAGAAGTCGGGACCTTATGTTGCAGTTGTACAAGCTCTGGTCCAGGTGGGGAGGGATTTCCCATGGCAAGGTCAAGTGTGTGTCGCCGTGATTTGTGTATCTGTAATGTGTGTGTCACTGTGATGTTTTCCTGTTGTGAGTGTGTGTGTGCGTGTCTGTGTAGATGTGATGTATCCCAGTAGTGTATATGTGTGTATGCCACTGTGATGCCTCCTATATGTGTATGTGTAAGTGTGTCTTGTGTACGTGTAGCATCTGTGTAGTGTATTTGTGTGTGGCTGCGCTGTATCCCTGTATTGTGTGTGTGTGCGCATTTGTGTTGCCTAGATGTGTGTATTTGTGTTTTTTGCTGTGTTTTCCCTGTAGTGTGTGCGGCTGTGATGCGTGTATCTGTGTAGAATGTGCATTCGTGCGTATTCTGTAACGTGTATTAATGTCTGTCAGTGTATATAAACTTCTGCGGGCGTCTCTGCCTGCTTGGGCCTCTGCTGCCGGAACGGCTGCTGTTGTTCCCCAGCTCCTGGCTGCCCTGTTGCTGATGACGCCGTGCCCACGGCCGGGCTCGATGATCCGGCCCTTCCGGAACGTCACCGCGGCGAGTATAAAAGGCTGGAAGTGGGAGGCATCGAGCTAGACTGCGGAGGGCGAGAGACAGCGAGTGGGATCGACCCTTTGTGCGGCGCTGGGTGTCGGAGGAGCTTGGTCCTGGGACAAGCGCAGACGGGAGCCAGCCGACCGTCATCGCTGGCCAGAGCTCGCACCACATCTGGGACGTGGGCGAAATTTGCGAAGTTGCTGGAAAGTCTGCGAAATTGCTGGAAAGTTTGTGAAGTTGCTGGAAAGTTTGCGAAAGTAGTGTAAGGTTGTTGGAAAGTTCGCGGAGTTGTGGAAACTCTGTGCGCGGGTGCGCGCCGCGCTCCCGGGACGATCATGTGTGTGCGGAGGCTGCTGCTGCTGTTGACCGCTTTGGACCTGGTGGCCGTGAGCCGACCGCTCTCCACCTGCTCCACGGTGGACACTGAACACGTGAAGAAGAAGCGTGTGGAGGCCATCCGCGGGCAGATCCTGAGCAAGCTGCGGTTCACCAGCCCCCCCGAGGAGCCGGGGCCCGCCGAGGTGCCGCCACAGGTCCTGGCCATGTATAACAGCACCCGGGAGCTGCTGCAAGAGCTGGGCAGGGACCGCGAACAGAGCTGTTTGACTCATAACACCGATTTCGAGTACTACGCCAAGGAGGTGTACAAGTTTGACATGATTCCCGGCCCAACCGTCGACAGTAAGTGAGGGTGGCAAATGCGAGTTCTAAACCCACCACCCCCTCCTCTCCACCTCTGGGTGGGCCGAGGGGGGCGTTCCGACGCCTGGCACCTGGCTGGGCTCTCAGTGCACACCCTCCCACACCTGATCACACAGCAGTGATCTGGGTAGGGAGGGTTTGAGACCGAGGCAGGGAACCCCAGCTGGTCACCTCCCACCTCCCTCCCCTCCCCTCTGCCTCTGGGACCGGCCGAAAGGGCGTCACCACACCTGGCTCACGTTGGTACACACCCTGTCACACAACGGTGTCGGGGTAGGGAGGGTTTGAGACTGAGGCTGGGACTCCCAACTGGTCACCTACCCCCCCCTCCCCTCCTTCCCCCCTCCCCCCTCCCCATTGCCCGCTGTCAGAGCTGCCAGTGTCTGGTCTGCTGCCAGCAGCAGGTGGGGCGCAAATGGAGGCAGGACAGTCCCAGCATTCCCAGGGATAGTGAAAGGCCTCTATCAAGAGCATAGGCCAGGGCTAGGCAGGGGAAGTGGGGACGGGCGCAAGTGTGCCCGGAGGTCAGTATCACCTCTGGTGTTGGGTCTATTGTCGGGATAGAGAGGAGCTTGGTATAGACTACACACCGAGTGACGCACCTGTCAGGCACTGAAGTGGATCTGTCCTGATGAGCAGATGTGCAGATCTGTAGCAAGCGGCATATGCTAATATTTGGCAACATCTGGTATAAGTGTACAAAATGTCTACGAATTCACTCCAGGGGTAAAACGCGGTGTGAAGTTCTCTCTACAGTGCCCATCCACGCACTCAGACACAGAATGATATTTCCTCCGCGCCGTTCCAATACACACTCAAAGTAAAGTTCCCTCTGCACCGTCCCATCACACACTCCCAGGGGTCAGACACAGGGTGAAGCTTCCTTTGCATCATCTTATTACACACCCTGGGTATAATATACAGTACACTGACTGCACACTTTCCCAGGATAGAGTGAAGACAAAGATTGAACGGTGGCTCTGTCCCTTTTCTCAGTGTGTTGGGCCGTATGATCTGTATCCCACACTCTGCCTGGGTGAATTAAAGTTTGCTTCACTGTGTGTGGCAGCTGTAGCAGTACTGGAGTTGTGTGTTGTTGGTAACAATCTGTGCAGTCTGTAGTACGAAAAGTTCACAGCTAGTTCCCTGGACAGATTTGACGTAGAACTCGGTACGTGAACAGCCGTTGCATAACCGCGGGCTGGCGGCGACCCCCTCCCGGAGCTGGGCTCTCGCCCCTCAGGCTGGCGGCGACCCCCTCCCGGAGCTGGGCTCTCGCCCCGCAGGCTGGTGGCCAGCAGAGGGAGCAGGCTGCTATCCGGAAGGAGGGCAGTATGTCAGCCAGGGATTCTTGTAGCCTCGGGTACGCGGCGGAGGGGCGTGTGCGCCCTAAACCCAGGCAGGGGACATTGGCACTTTGAGCGGACAGTGAGGGGGGCAGCGAGCGGACTCGGGTGAGAGCGAGGTCTCGCAGTGTCGTGATCTCTCTGACCTAATGGTAATTGACCAGGATGAATTGACAGTGTCGTCTACGAGGCAGCCGACTTCGCTGCGGTTCTCGGTACCGAGGTGCGTACCCACTGGTTATGGGGTTACACGGGAGCCCGCCGCATGCGTGATCCCACCCATGTGTGTATCTACACACCGGTGCAACCCTGCAGGTACCAGGACACATCTGAAAATCGCTGGCGGCTGTGCGCACCGCACATAATGTTGGAAGAGCACCGGGTCAGCCTCCCCTAGGGTTGGACTCACCGATCCAAATACCAGCAGCTGCTGCAGAGGGGTTGCGATTCACTTCCCTCCGAGATCCGCTGGCATGTTCACTACAGCCGTGTCGGCACCTCCCGAAGACAACGTGCCGCACTTACTTTTGAATCTATTGAAGTTTTCCAACTTATAGTAACTGTATCTGATCAGCGCAGATAGCAGTCCTACAATCGTACCGCGTGGGAGCAGACTCTTCAGGCCAACCGTTTGTCCAGGGAGCTGGATCCATCTGCCCGCGTTTGGCCCGTAGCCCTTTAATCTCTCATGTCCGTCTATTTACCTAAATAGCTTTTAAACATTGCTAGAGTTATGTGACTTTGGAACAGAGATGAGGAGGAATTTCTTTAGCCAGAGAGTGCTGAATCTGTGGAATTCATTGGCACAGATGACTTTAGAGGTCAAGTCACTGGGTGTATTTTAGCGGCGATTGATAGGTTCAGGGCATCAGGGTTATAGGAAAAAGGCAGGAGAATAGGATCAAGGGGGATAGTATATCACCCATGATGGAATGGTAGAGCAGACTTGATGGACCGAGTTCTGCTCCAATGTCTTATGGTCTAATGTGTCCACATCAACCAATATTTCAAATACACTCCACCCTTTGTGTGAAAAGCTGCCTCTGATGTCCCTTTTAAAATTCTTACCTCTGATTCTTAAAAACCTACACCTTATTGTTTTATCACCCCCTCACTGGGGGGAAAAGACTGTGTTTTCAAACTGTCTATGCTCCTTATGATCTTGTATACCTCTATCAGATCACCCCTTAATCTGTCACATTCCAGGGAATAAAGTTCTAGTCTACTCAACCATTCCTTGTAACTCAAGTCCCCAAGTCCTGGCAGCATCCTGGTAAAACAAGATACTCTGCAGATGCTGGAAATCTAGAGTAACACACAAGATGCTGGAGCCACTTAGCAGGTCAGGCAGCATCAATGGAAAGGAATAAGGAGTCAACGATTTGGGGCAAGACCCTTTATTAGAAATGTCAACTCATTAGTCCTTTCCAAAGATGCTGCCTGATCTGCTGAGTTCCTCCAGCATTTTGTGTGTGTAACATCCTGGTAACTTTTTTTCTGGTAACCCTTTCTAGTTTCATAGCATCTTTCCTGTAACAGGGTGACCAAAACTGTACACAGTAGTACAAATGCCGCCTCACCAATGTCTTTTATAACTACAAGATACTAAATGCCCTGACTGATGAAGACCAGTGTGCCAAATACCTTTTTTTTAAACCACCTGACCTATTTGTGACACCACATTCAGTGAACTATGCATTGCATACATAGGTCACTCCCCAGGGCCCTACCATTCACTGTATAAGGCCTATCCTGGTTTGATCTCTCAAATGCAATCCCTCATAGAACAGTACAGCACAGTACAGGCCCTTCAGCCCACAATATTGGGCCAAACTTTTAACATACTCCAAGATCAATCTAACCTTTCCATTCTTTATATAGCCCACCATTTGTCTTTCATCCATGTGGCTATCTAAGTCTTAAATGTCCCTGAAGTATCTGCCTCTACCACCACCTCCAGCAGTGCATTCCAGGCACCCAATACTCATTTTGTATAGGAAAAAAACTACTTGTAACATCTCTGCTAAACTTTCCTCGACTCACCTTAACCAAATATCCTCTGGTTTTAGCCATTTTCAATCTCTAGCTACCCACTCAATCTAGGCCTCTTAACAATCTTTTACTCTTCCATCAAGTCACCTCTCTGGCAAGTTCCCTCTGCACCTCCTCGAAAGCTTCTTCATCCTTCCTATAACGAGGCAATCAGAACTAAACACAATATTCCAAGAGTGGTCTAATCAGAGTTTTATAGAGCTGTAGTTCACATTTATGTGGATTGAAAGCCATTTGCCAATCCTCTGCCACATACCTATTCATCATGTCTCCTTGTGATTTTTCAAATCTAATGTGTTCTTGGTAATACGAGGGGCTATAATTTTAATGTGATTGGAGGAAAGTATGGGGGGGATGTCAGAGGTAGTTTTTTTACAGAGTGGTGGGTGCATGGAATGCACTGCCAGTGTTGGCAGATGCATTAGGGACTTTTAAGAGACACTCAGATAGGTACTTAGATCAGAATCAGGTTTAATATCACTGGTATATGTTGTAAGATTTTTGTGGCAGCAGTGTAGTGCAGTGCATGATAAAACAAACTACAAATTACAATAAGAAAAAAGATATATAAATTAAATAAGTAGTGCAAAAGAAAGCAAAAAAAAAGTGAGTGGAAAAATCTGTTCCTAAAACATCGAAGGTACATCTTCAGGTTCTTGTACCTCATCCCTGATGAGAGATTGGGGTCCTTATGATGGATGTAACCTTTTGAAGATGTCCTCAATGTTGAGGAGGCTAGTGCCCATGATGGAACTGGCTCTGCAACTTTTTCCAGTCCTGTGCATTGGAGCCTCCATACCAGGTGTTGATGCAATGAGTCAGAATGCTCTCCACAGTACATCTGTAGAAATTTACTGGGGTTTTTGGTGACATATGAATCTCTGAAAACTCCTAATAAATATAGCTGCTAATGTGCCTACTTTATAATTGCATTAATATGTTGGGCCCAGAATAGATCTTCAGAGATGTTGACTCCCAGGAACTTGAAGCTGCTGATCCCTCAATAAGGACTGGCAGGTGTTCTCCCAACTTGCCCTTTCTGAAGTCCACAGTCAATTCCTTGGACTTACTGATGTTGAGCGCAAGGTTGTTGTTGTGACACCACTCAACCAGCTGATCTGTATGCCTCATCTTCATGGTTGCAATCAACAGTTGTGTCAAATAATAAATTTATAGATAGGGTTTGAGCTGTGCCTAGTGATACAGTGATAAGTGTAGAGAGAGTGGAACAATGGACTAAGCACACATCCTTGAGGTGCACCTGTGCTGATTGTCAGTGAGGGGGAGAAGTTATTTCTGATCAGCACTGACCATCTTCTAATTTGGAAGTCAAGGGTCCAATTGGAGAGGGAGCAACAGAGGCCCAAGTTTTGAAGCATATTGATTAGTACTGAGGGGTTGCTGGTCTTGAATGCTGAGCTGTAATCAATGAACAGCAGCCTGACGTAGGCATTGCTATTGTCCAGGTGGTCCAAGGCCCAGTGGAGAGCCAGTGAGATTGCATTTGCTGTAGGCCTGTTGTGGCCGTAGGCACATTGCAGCAGTTCCAGATCAATGGGAGCTGGGCAGAGACGACTTCAGGCAAGCCTGGTTGAGGTGCCCAGCGATGATGAAGAAGCTGTTGGGGTGTGCTGTTTCATGGCTGTGGTTATGGCACCCAGTTCCTCAAGTGGCAGCTTGATGTGTACATGAGATGAGCTGGAGACTGCGGTCAGGAAGGTAGTGGAGCATCCTGTGAAGGGTAGAGCAGTCTGTACGGCATTGCTGGCGGTTCCAGGTTGGGGTGGCGGGGAGAGGTCGTGCAGGAATGAGACAGGACTTCCACATTTGTCCAAAATGACCTTGCCATAAAGCTGCTGTTGCTGCCTTTTCCCTTATCCAAGTACTGCCATCTGGATAACACAGGAAGACAATCCCTTGGGAAGAGTCCACAGCAGTCCCACAACTCTCTCTGATAAAGCAACTAAACCATGAAGCCTGCTGTCTGCTTTTCCAGTAATTGTACCTAGCCCAGGAGAATTTGAGGGAGTGCGGTTCATTCTCCCAGCACTTCAGTCTTTACTGGTCTTCCCGGCAACTACTATTTTTGTCACAGTAGAGCCCGCCCAACCCTTCCAGGTGCTGTACTTGTGTTTGGGATCAGGTCCATCGACTTTGTTGACTGTAGGATCACTCATGCTTTTCAACAGCCCGTTCTATTTCTGTTGTACTTCTGGCTGTGGGCTTAAAGATCAAAACATGAACTTATAAGCATTCTCCTGTATGCTGTCTGCAAAGTCTCACCTTTGTCTGGCAGTGTTCTTAGAAGTTCTATAATAACAACAGTATAGGAGGCACGATAGTGTAGTGCTTTACACCGCCAATGATCAGCAATAGGGGTTCAATTCCTGCTGCTGTTTGTAAGTAGCTTGTATGTGACTGCATGGGTTTTCTTCATTTGCTCTGGTTTCCTCTCACATTCCAAAGAGTTACAGTTATGGTTAGTGAGTTGTGGACGTGCTATGTTGGTGAGTTGTGGACGTGCTATGTTGGTGAGTTGTGGACGCGCTATGTTGGTGCCAGAAGTGTGGCGACACTTGCCTCAACCAATCCTTGCTGATTTGATTTGACAGAAATGAAGCATTTCATTATATGTAAACTGGATCAGCAAATTTTCAAATGACTTCAAGATCGGAAGTATAGTGGACTGCAAGGAATGCTGTCAAAATTTGCAGTAGTTTCTGGACCAGCAGGAAGAATGGCAGATGGAATTTGATGCAGACCAGTGTGAAGTGTGGAACTTTGGTAGGACAAACCATGGTAAGATTTAGACAGTGAATGGTAGGGCATTGAGGAATGTAGTAGAACAGAGGGATTTAGCACTACAGATCCATAATTCCTTGAAAGTGGCATCACAGCTAGATAGGGTCATAAAGAGAACTTTTGGCTAATTTGCCTTCATAAATCAAAGTGTTGGGTTCAGGAGTTGGGGGGTGTTATATTGAAATTGAATAAGATGTTGCTGAGGCCAAATTTGGAGTATTGTTTGCAGTACCGGTCACCAACCTGCATGAAAGATATTAATAAATTTGAAAGAGTAGAGAAAATTTACAAGAATTTTGCTGAGTCTGTTAGACCTGAGTTATAGGGAAAGGCTAGTATTTTATTCTCTGGAGTGTAGGAGAATGAGAGGAAATTTGATAGAGGTATACAAAATTACAAGGGATATTGATAGGGTAAATGCAAGCAGGCTTTCTCCATTGAAGTTGGGTGAGACTAGAACTAGAGGTCATGGGTTAAGGGATAAAGGTGAAACATTTAAGAGGGAATCTGAGAGGGAACTTCTTCACTCAGGGTTGTGTGAGTGTGGAATGAGCAGCTAGTGCAAATGCTGGATACAACCTTGACTGCAACATTTAAGACAAGGTTAGATAAGCACATGGATGGCAGGGTTATGGAGGGCTATGGTGCATGGGACTAGGCAGAATAATCGTTTGGCACAGACTAGATGGGCTGAAGGGCCTGTTTCTGTGCTGTGGTGCACTGACACCGTCTCTATATTTCAATGTACACGTGATAAATAATCTTGAATCTTAAGTGTGGGTTGTCGTGTTTGGCAGATATGGGGAGGAGAGGCTTTCCTGCTCTGTTTTATGTTCTATGTAAAATGAGAGTGGCTTCATTACTGTGACACTTCAAAGGGAAGTCACTGCATCTTCACTCACAACTTTGAACATTTTCCTTTCACCTATTTCACTTAACACCTGCTGGTTTGTACTCTGTTCCTCTCCCCCACATTCTTATTCTGGCTTCTGCCCCCTTCCTTTCTAGTCCTGATGAACAGTCTTGGCCTCAAATATCAACTCCTTACTCCCCTCTATAGATGCTGCCTGACTTGCTGAGATCCTACAGAATTTTATATGGTATTCTGGGTTTCCAGCATCTGCAAAATCTTTTGTGTTTAACACTTTCCCTCTGTCAAGGGGTTTGGCTGGGCTCTGAATCATTTCCCGTTCTCCTTTCCCTCAAAGTCAGAATATTTATGACTCTCCAATCCTGTGAACTTTCCTTATGCAGTGAATTTTGGAAAAATAAAATCCAAGGCATTAACCATGGCATTGGGCTCATCACTTAAACTCCTTGGATGAAGTTGTTGTGGAGCCAGACACCTGTCAGTTCACAGTTCACTCAGTCCCATAGCCCTGGTGATGTCCCCTACTTCCCACTGCCAGACTAACCATAGTATCGGGGATGCTACTGTGGCCTCTGTAGTGAAGTCTGCTACTGAATCTTTGTTTAATCCATTGGCTCTCTACTTGGTTTTCATTATTAATCCATCACATTCATTGTATTGAGCACAGAAACAGGCCATTCAGTCCAACAGGTCTGTGCTGACCACCTTGACTATTTATACTAATCCCACTTAGAACAGTACAGCATAGAAACAGGCCATTCATCTCAACAGGTCCGTGCCAACCAAGGTGCCCCATTCAAGCTAGTCTCATTTGCCAGCGTTAGGTCCATAACCTTCTAAACCTTTCCCAATCCATTTACTTGTCCAACTGTCTTTTTCATGTTGTTAATCTACCTGCTCCAACGTTTCCTCCGGCAGCTCATTCAATAAAACCTATTAGTTGATTTATTATTATTATTGTCACATGTACTAAGATACAGTGAAAAGCTTGTCTTGCACACTGTTTATTACACAGTGCATTGAAATAGTACAAGGTAAAACAGTAACAGAATGCAGAATAAAGTGTAACAACTACAGAGAAAGTACAGGTGAATGTGAACAATAAGATGCAAGATCATAACAGGGTGGATTGTGAGGTCAAGAGTTGATCTTACTGTACAAGGGACTTATTCAATAACTGTGGCAAAAGCTGTCTTTGAGCTTGTTGGTACATGTTTTCAGACTTTTGTATCTTCTGCTCAATGGGAAAGGAGAGAAGAGAGGATGCCCAGGATGGGTGGGGACTTTGACTATGTTGGCTGCTTTACTGAAGTTTAAACTATCCATGGAGGGGAGGCTGGTTTCCATGATGTGTTGAGCTGTGTCCAAAATTCTCGCCACTTTCTTGTGATTACGGACAGAGCAGTTGTGTTCCAAACTGTGATGCATCAGATCTTTCTTTAAAAATCGGTGAGAGTTGCTGGGGCTATGCTGAATTTCTTCAGCCTCTTGAGGGGGAGTAGAGGTTGTTGGTGAGCCTTTTCGGCCATGGCATCTATGTGGTTGGACCAGGACAAGATATCAGTGATGTTCACTCCTAGGAACTTGAAGCTCTCGACCTTTTTGACCTCAGGATCATTGATGAGCATGTGAACCGCCCACTTTTTTGTTTTGCTGATGTTGAGGGAAAGGTTGCTGTTATGACACGATATCACTAGGGTCTCTATCTCCTCCCTGTACTCAAGCCTCATCGTTATCTGAAATACAGCCCACTGTATTTCAGTGGTATTATCTGCAAACATGTAGCTGGAGTTAGCGCAGAATTTGGCTATGCAGTCATGAGTGTACAGGGAATAGAGAAGAGGGCCGAAGTTGCAGCCTTGTGGAGCACCTGTGTTGCGAATAATTGTGGTTTGTTGGTCAGGAGGTTGAGGATCCAGTTTCAGAGGGAACTCTGTGGTTCATGTTACGTGTGTTTCTGCTTTTTCTTTTCTTTTAAATTGTTATTTTGTGCGATTTTGATCAGGGTGCTTCGCCCTGGACTGTCTCTGCAGCCTGCAGTCAATAACCAACACAGTGCTAAGTTGAACTGAAACTGAACATTCCTAGACTATTTCAAAGCCTCTCTGGTTTGATGTTTAATATTCTGAGTGTTATTCACTTGTTTTTTTGCCTTTTGCTCGATTTGTTCTTTTTTCCATGCGTTGGATGTTTTATGTTTTCTTTGAACGGTGGTTTATTTATTTTGTGGCAGCTTGCAGGAGGACAAACTCAGAGTGGTATACTGCAAACATGCTTTGATAATAAAAGTACCTTGAATCTTTGGACTCCCAGATCTCACAGTTTGATGACAAGTTTATTTGGAATTATAATATTGAAAGCCAAGCTGTAGTCAGTATAGTCTAATGTAGGTATATATCTGAACTTCTAGGTCCCTCTGTTCCACATCACTCCCAAGGGCACTACTATTTACTATAAAACTATTTCTCAGCCCACTTACCTAGCTGATCAAGATTCCTCTGGTGTCTGTCCAGAAGGTTCCTGTCACCACCATCTCCTCTGGCAGCTCATTCCAAATACCAACTACTCAGTGTGAAAATGTTATCCCTTGGATCCCCTTTGAACCTCCTCACTCACGCCTCAAACCTATGCACTCTTACTTTAGACGCCCTATCCTGTATCATTATATTACAGGATTTCGTAAGGTCACTCCTTAACCTCTGAGTCTGCAAGGAAGACAGTCACAACCTGCCCAGTCTTCCCTTGTAACAGGAGCCCTCTAGTCCCAGTAACACCCTTGTGATTCTTTCCTGTGGCTAATCACCCCATTCCTACTGTGTGACAACAAAGCAGCACACAAGTGCAGCCTAACCAAGGCGTCATTCAGCTACAATGTGAGATCCCAATTCTTGTACACAGTACCTCAGGCAACAGTGTTATATTCCTTCCTCAGCCAACCTTCTACATCAACCCCCCGAGCTCCTGGATTAGAACCCAGCCTGTAACCCACTCCTGGGGATCTGTTACTGGGCATATAAAACCCCAACTCAAACCCTGGGTTTGATCCCAGCCATTATTGTGGACTGGGTATCTATTACTCTATAGATTCCCACTCCTGTAACCTATTGTTCTGACCCTGAGCTGTACTGTAACATGGACCCAATGTGTTTTCCAGATGATGTCAGTTCGTGTCGTGGCATTACTTCCAAAGTTTTCCGTTTCAATGTGTCTTCCATGGAGAAGAATGTTTCCAATCTCTTCCGGGCAGAATTCCGTGCGCTGCGTGTGCCAAACATCAGTGCCAAACGGAGCGAGCAGAGGATTGAAGTCTATCAGGTACAGACTGTGTTGGTTGGAGCCACACACCCTGTCTCCCCTCACCCTCTGTCACCTCCCCCCCCCATCTGCACCTTCTCCCTTCTCGTCTCTCCCTCCATCTGTACCTGCTTCTTCTTACTCCCTCAATGTACATCTTCCCTCTCTCCTTCTGTCTCTCTCCACCTCCAAATTCCTCCTCCCTTCATCTGTACCTTCTCCACTACACCCCCCACCTTCACCTAAACCTGACCCCTCTCCCCTCTCTCCCCAGAGTGGGAGGATCCCGCTGCTTGCTGCCTGTCCCATTCCATGCCTGGGGAGGGGTCTGGGACTGGTGCTGGGCAGAGGGATGGATTAACTCTGGTTATGGAACTGGGTTATAGGGGTAAGGTGATCTGACATGGGGTGCGCAGTATGGGTCAGATGGAGAGTCCTGTGTGGGGTGTATGAACTGTGCACAGGGTATGAACCATGTGTGAGGCGTAGGGACTGTGTGTGGGGCATACGTACGAACAGGTCAGTTACACTTGTTCCCCGTCAGATCCTCAAGCCAGACGACCACATCACCAAGCAGCGGTACATCGCAGGGAAGGTGGTCCTTACCAAGGGCTTTAGCGAATGGGTCTCCTTTGATGTCACCGAGAGCGTGAAGGAATGGCTTATCAACAGAGGTGAGGATCACATCGGAGCTACACCTGTCAAACTTCGGGACGGGGCCGAGCACAGTGACCAGTGGAGAGGGAAGGGGTGTAGGGAGAGAGATGTGGGTGGGGTGTGGGAGAGGGGCTGAGGGGGGAGGCATGCGGGGGAGAGGGGATGAGAAGTGTTGAGAGTTGGGGATGGGGAAAAGGGGCTGAGGGGGTGGGAGATGTTGAAAATTTGTTAGGGGATGGGAGTGGTGTCAGGGAGAGAGGTTGGGGTGTGTGGAGAGGGGGAGTGGGGAGAAGGTGAGGCAGATAGAGTAAGGGGTATGTGTGGGGTGAGGGGTAAAGGTAGGCTAGGTTGGGGAGGAGGATGTGGGGGACAGTTGTGGGGAGAGAGTGTGGGAAACAGATGATGTGACCCATTACTATTTGGGGAAATGGTGAGCACTGAAAGCTGAACCCATCAGATGGTCAGCAAGGAGAGCAGGGAGCTGCAGGCAATGGTCAGTGTGGGGATGATGTTGCTGCTCACAGCAGCTTGGGGTCACCTGGTGCTCTGAGCACAGGGACCTGCAGCGCAATTGGCCATTGTCCAGTTTGTCTGTTATGGGGACCACCTTGTGAACCAAGGTTTGGAATCAATGACACTGATGATTTGTGTGTTATCTTTGCATTATCCTTGGTCTGTGTTTGTTGGCTGTGGTTCAGTGGCCTTAGTTTGAGGTTTACGTTGTATTGTGTTGCATTTCCGCAATGTGGAAAGGTGAAGTTGGATGATGGTGGGTTCTCCTGGACCCACATTGTATGGGAGATGTGTTGAGTTTGAATTGCGAGTGGAACTTGATGGAAGCCAATGGTTTCTATTGTGGTCTCTCAGTGTCCATGTGTAATGCGAAGCCTTCAACTGTGTTCAATGATGCTGCATCCATGTGACTTCTGTTTGGACAATGTTAGATATCAGTTGGCTTGATGGGATTGCACTGTGAATTTGTCAGATTATTTGAATTTGTCATGGATTGTGGAAAATTTTTGTGTTCAACTGTATACGAAGTCATAGCACAGAAACAGGCCACTTGATTCAAGTGGCCCATTTCAACCACACCATCCTCCCTGCTAGTCCCACTTGCCCACATTTGGCCCACAACCCTCCAAATCCCTCTCCTCCATATACCCATCCAAATGCCTCTTAAATGTTGCGATTGTATCTGCCTCAACTACTTTCTCTGGAAGCTCATTCCAGGTACTCTCCTGTGTAAGGAAGTTACCTCTCAGGTCGCTTTCCTCTTACCCTGTATATGTGCCCTATAGTTTTGGACTCCCCAATCCTGGAGAAAACATACTCCTCACAATTTTATAAACTTCTATGTTACCCTTCATTCTTCTGCACTACAGGGAATGAATATCCATCGTGGCCAATCTCTCCCTGTAGCTCACACCCTCTAGTCCAGGCAGCATCCTCGTAAGTCTCTCCTGCACCCTCTCCAGTTTGATATCTTGTCTATACAGGGTGACAAAATCAGTACAAAATACTTCAAATGCAGGCTTATCAGCAGCTTGTATAACCGCAACATAATGTCCCTACTCCTAAGCTTGAGGCCCTGACCGATGAAGGCCAGCATGCTAAAAGCCTTCTTCACCTTTCTGTCTACTTGCATGGCTGCTTTCAGTGAATTGTGTGCTTGAACTTCCCATTCCCCATTCCACAGTGCTTGTCAATGCCATGCCATGATTGTATACTCTACTTTGAACATCCAAAATGCATCACCTCATATTTACCCAAGTTGAAATCCATTTGCTATTCCTCAGTCCATTTCACTAACTGATCAACATCTCTTTGTAATACATTGTAACCTGCTTCACTATCAACAAGACCCCCTAATTTAGAATCATCAGCAAACTTGTGCATTCACGTCCAAGTTATTTATATAAATAATGAATAGCAGACACCCCACAAGTCACAGGCCTCCAGTCGGAGAATTGAGCTTCAACTATCACCCTCCGCTTCCTACTGTCCAGCCAATTCTGAATCCACCTTGCTAGCTCCCCCAGATCCCGTATGACCTAACCTTCCAGATCAGCCTGTCACGTTGTTCCATGGCCTCCTCTTACTGCCACAATAAGGCCACTCTCAGGCTGGGGGAGCAACACCTCATATGTCGTCTAGATAGCCTCCATTCTGATGGAATAATTCATTTATTCCAACTTCTGGATTTTTTCCCACCTTCCCCCTTTCCTCTTCTTCAATTTCCCACTCTGGTTCCCCTCTTACCTCTTCTCTTCTCCTCACCTCACCTGTCTATCACCTCTGCCTAGTGCCCTTTCTCCCATTGTCCACTCTCCTGCTCCCAGCAGTTTCCTTCTTTTTCAGCCCTTTACCTTTTCCACCTAGCACCTCCCAGCTTCTCACTTCATTTACCTGCCAGCTTCTTCCCTTCCCCACACCTTCTTATTCTGGCTTCTTCCCCCTTCCTTTCCAGTCCTGATGAAGGGTCTTGGCCTGAAACGTTGACTGTTTATTCGTTTCCATAGATGCTGCCTGACCTGCTGAGTTCCTCTGGCATTTTGTGCGTGTTCCGCCAGCACTTACAGCATCTGTGGAATCTCTTGTGTTTATGATTTGCTATCCCCTTAGTTACCTCTTTGGAAATACTCTAAAATATATTCATCAGGCATGACCTCCCACACACAAAACCATGCTGACTATTCCTGATCAGGCCTTGACTATCCAAGTGATGGTAGATTTTGTCCCTCAGAATTCCCTCCAGTAACTTCCTTAGAACTGAAGTCAGGTAACAATGGAACATTAGCCACCCTCCTCCAGTCTTCTGCAACTTCAGCAGTGAGTAATGACAAAACAAATAACTCTACAAGGGTCTCCGCGATTTCGTCTTTGGCCTCTCATAAGGTCCAGGGTTACACTTTGTCAGGCTCTGATTTGCCCAGCTTAATGCACTACAAGACTGCAAAAACCTCCTTCCTTGTAATAGGCATATGATCCAAAAACTGACCACTCGTTACCCTCATTTCTTTGGCATCTGTGATATTCTACTTAGTAAACACTAAGGAGAAAAGTACATTAAAAATCACAGCCCTCTCCTGCAACTTTACACATAAATGGCCCTGATGGTCTTTAAGAAAACTTCGTGTCTCCCTAGTTACCCTTTTACTGTTAATATAACTGAAGGATCTCTTGGGATTATTTTTAATCTTGCTTGTCAAATCCATCTCGTTCTCTCTTTTTGCCTTCCTGACTTCCCTCTGAAGCCTGTTTATAATATTTTTATTTTCGTTGAAGGATTCATTTGTACCCAGCTGCCTAAAAGTGATGATCTAAAAAAGGTATTAAGGCTTGTCTTTTTCTGACTAGAGCCTTGATATCTCTTTATCAGCCAGCGTTCCCTGAAATTCATATGTCTACCCTTCACCTTAACAGGAATATGCTGCCCTAGATGCTTGATCTGACTCTTTTAAAAATTGTCAGCTGTTCCTTTGCCTTTATAAAGAGTCACCCAGTCAACAACCTAATGCCCTCAAAGTTGGCTCTGATCCAGTTCAATTCTTTGCCCTCTGGACCTGTTCTGTCTTGTTTCCTTAGCTATTTAAAAACTAATAGAACTATGGTCACTGGACCCAAATTTCACTAACTGCCCCTTGAGCTACTAGTCTATATTTGATGTTGTTCAGGCAGCGTTGGGTTTGTGTTGCTGCTTTGTTAGCCTATGGAGTTTGGTTGGATAATGTAGATACGAGAGACTACAGATGCTGGAATCCGGAACAACAGATGCAGAGTCTGGATGCAGGGGCTCAACCCGAAATGTGGACAATTCCTTTCCTCCCACAGAAGCAGCTCTGCCCACTGAGATCGACCAGCAGATTGTATGCTGGCTGAATTATGTTGCATGTGTTAGCTTTAGTTGGATCTGCGGAACATTTTGTTAGGGGGCATTTTGTGTTTGTGGTGGGCTGTGTTGGAGGGTGTTGGTTTCATTGTGTAGTAATGGGCTATTATTCAATGTATCCATGGGACATGGTGAGATCGTGTGTTACCTGTGTTGGACTGGACTGGGTCAGTTGTTGGTGATTTTCTGTCTTCGTTGGGATCTAACTAGCTTGTGTTTTGCAGACACGAATCTTGGTCTGGAAATTAGCGTTCATTGTCCTTGCCATACATTCCATGCCAATGGTGTCATCTCTGCAGAAGGGGAAGTTCTGGATGTGAAATTTAAGGGTAGGAACTGAATAATGTTTTTCTCTTGGACTGGTTTCCTCCCTCCCCAACCTCGCAACCCGACTGCTTTCCCTCAAAGTCTCACTCTCTCCCCTGTTCCCTCCTATCCTTTGGTCCCACTCCCAACATCCCCCTTCCCTTCTTCCACCCTCTGATTAGGTGTAAACTCATGAACTGCCTATGTTGGTGGTGCTGTTTGGGGGTTATTGTTGGGATAAGACAATGTCACACTAATGGAACTGGTGAAGCTGCCCCTGGGGGCTGTGTAGGACTTGGATGTGGAGGCACGGGCATGCATAAGTGATCAACTTCAGTAAACTGCGGATGCTGGAAACCGGAGATAAACATAGGACAGTACAGACCTTTGACCCAGAACGTTGTTCTGACCTTTTAACATACTTCAAGATCAATCCAACCCTTCCATCCCCACTACTCTGTTTTTAAAAAAAATCTTCCTTTCACATCCCAAATATACTTTCCTGCAATCACCTTAAAATTATGTCCCCCTAGTATTAGCTCTTTCTGCCCAGGAAAGAAGCCTCTGGCTATCCACTGTATCTGTGCCTCTTATAATCTCATACAACCTCTCAACCTCCTTCACTCCAAAGAGAAAAACAGTAGCTCACTCAACTTTTTCTCATAAGACATGCCCTCTAATCCAGGCACCATCCTGGTAAATCTTCTTTGCAAATTCTCTAAAGTCTCCACATCCTTCCTATAATAAGGTGACCAGAATTGAAAACAATACTGCAAGTAAGGCCTAACTAGAGTTTAATAGAGCAGCAACCTGTTCAAGTTTAATTGCCATTCATCCATACATGAATATAGCCAAATAAAACAGTGATACTCCAGGGCCAACATTCAAAACACAGTATCAACAGTCACACACAACTTATAAAGATATAACATCTATATAGTCCAAGACCCTGAGTCCATGAATATTGCAGCAGTCTGCAGCTGAACAAAATACAGCTTGTCTTCTGCCAAGTGAGCACCTGGGGGCAGTACTGACCCCAGCTTGGATGCTGCGCCATACCACCTCCGGTGGAGCGCCCCAGTACTGACACCTCTCTCCTCGGCAGCTTGAGGCCTAGTCCTCACTATGATTGAGGCCATGAAGCTCCCCTGGCATGGGCCAATAAATCAGTGAATCAGACTTGCAGAACTCCACATCAACAATGTCCAGCAGGCTCTCGTGATCACAAGAAAAGTGACTAAGACAACCACTTGCTGTTAGACTGCACACTGCCTTTGCGTACCGATCCCTCCACCTCACTGATGCAGGTAGTAGCACAATCCACATCAAGTCCAGCTCCTTCAGTTTCTCCACCAATGTGCAACTCACTGATGGGGTAGACTTGCAGTACTTCCTTAATGTCCAGCAGGGTCTTGCAATAGTAAAAAAAAACATTTATAAAAGACATAACACCTCTGGATGACCCCATAGAAGCTGCAGCAATTGAACGCACCGCCATCTTGAAAGATATAATCCAAATGGGGCCATAAAAACAGAAAAACTCAGCAGACTGAGCAGCATCCGTGGGAAGAGAAAATGAATATATGTTTTGGATCAGATAACTGGGAATGGGATAACAAAAGGTCGTTAAGCCCACGTGACGGATGTCTCTGCTGGGATTTTTCCCTTGTCCTTTACTCTCTGGAAGTGGACATTGTACCCAGCCTGACTTACAGGCCATGTCCTCCTACTGTGCATTTCACAACTCCTACATCCTTTAGTCCACATTCTCCCTCTTCCACTCAATGACCAAAGAAACTTTGTTTACGGCTGATGCCATGGTCATCCTGAGACATTTCCCCATCCACACCCTCTCTGTTCACAGACCTGTACCTCACTGGGGAGTGAAGGTCCCCAAGAAGGGTGATGAGCAGAGGACTGGAATGGATGCGAGGACAGAGGACGGCAGTGTCTACCCACAGAGATTTCCTAGGATGCATTGTCTGAAGGTGCAGTAGATGTGATGGGAGGTTCTGAGAGGCATGGGATGTAGAGGAGGAGGTGAGGGTGAGGGTGCACTGTGGAGAGTGGAGGGGGTAGATGGATGGGCTGGTGCAGTGCATTGAGGGTCAGTGACAGAGTGCAGTTCTCTCCTCTCGGCCACAGGAATCGATGACTACGAATACACAGAGCGGGGGGACCAGGGCCGTCTCCAGAAACGCAAGGAACAGAAGCTACTGAGCCGGGGTCCCACCAACCCCCACCTCATTCTCATGGTGCTACCTCCCCACCGGCTGGACAATCAGCAGCAGCGACAGAGGAAAAAACGAGCACTGGACACAACGTACTGCTTCAGGTATGGCCCCCAGTCCATGCCTCCCATTCACCCCCTCACTCTCTTTCATCTTAAACCTGTAA
The DNA here is from genome assembly GCF_963921235.1 of Mobula hypostoma. Taxonomy (NCBI): domain Eukaryota; kingdom Metazoa; phylum Chordata; class Chondrichthyes; order Myliobatiformes; family Myliobatidae; genus Mobula; species Mobula hypostoma. The sequence continues at coordinate 33,418,195 of NC_086097.1, read as the reverse complement.
ACCTCACTCCTCCTCCCTCCCCACTCCCAAATCTGTGACCCCCATTCCACCCTAATGCCCCTCACTTGAATCTGTAACCCCAACTGTTCACCTCTACTCCCAAATCATTAAACTGCACTCCCTACTCACACTCCTCCATTTCTGAATCCCTGACCTCCACTGTTGATCTCACCCCACTCCGAAATTTATAACCTCACTCGCCCCTCCACTTACCCATCTGAACCCATTCACTCCAGACATCTCCCAGGCTGATTTGAGTCTGTATTGACTGCTTACACCAATTCAACACTAATCCCACATTATTCTCCTCACATTCTACCCCTCACCTACACAATGGGGGTATTTACATTGGCCAATTATCTCCAGGCCTTGGAAGGGGATTGGAGAGCTCAGGTGCAGGCTCTCTCCTGAGGATGTGGTTATGGCTGGGGCAGCTGTGGTCACAGGGTGGATGGGGTTGACTGGGGAGATGGGAGGATAGTGGAGATTTGAAAACATTGGTGAGAACTTTAAAGTTCATTGTTCAATAGAAGAAAATCAGGGCAGGCAAAGGCCACTAGGCTGCTTGAGCCAGCCCCACCTTTCGGTGCCTTCACAGGTTCCTCATTGTCCTCGATTCCTGACCCTTCACTCCTGTGGTCTATTGCCTGCTACCCCTCCTCATTCTTCCATTCTCTCCCACCGTAGAATCATCTTCAGGTTTCTCCACCGCAGCCCCCTCATGATAGTCTGTGGTCTCGTGTGTTGACCTCATAGACTGTAGAGTGGAAGTGAAGGCAGAGTCTGGCGGATTCGCTCAATGTGCTAACATTTCTTTGCAGGCATTATGAGGATAACTGCTGCGTGCGCTCCCTGTACATCGACTTTCGACAGGATCTTGGCTGGAAGTGGATCCACGAGCCCAAGGGGTACTATGCAAACTTCTGCGCTGGGCCATGCCCCTACCTGCGTAGCACCGATACGCAACACAGCACGGTGAGCCCTACAGCATGGAAACAGGTCCTTCAGCTCAGCTAGGCTATGCCGACCAATATACCTTGCCTGTGATTGATCCATCTCCCTCTAAATCTTTCTACCGATGTAGCTGTCCAAATACCTCTTAGATGTTATTCATGTACCTGCCTCAATTGTTTCTTCTGGCAGCTCATTCAATATACTGATTACTCTCTGGATGAAAAAGATTTACTTATTTATTTTACTTCTTTAGAGGTACCTCATGTAACAGGCCCTTCAGCCCAATGAATCTGTGCTGCCCAATTACATCCATGTGGCCAATGAGCTGACTAACCCATACATCTTTGGAATGAGGGGAAAAACGGAACACGCAGAGGAAGCCATGTGGTCATGGGGAGAACGTACAAACTCCTTACTGACAACAGTGGGAAATGAGTCTCTTCCTTCTCTTTCAAACCTTTGCCTTCTAGTTCTTTATTCCCCAACCATGGGGAAAAGATTGAGTGTATTTATCCTATCTATGCCCCTCGTTATTTAACACATCTCTATAAGATCATCCGTCAGTTTCCTATAATTGTCCAACTTCTCCCAACAATTCCGTCTCTTGAATCCTGGCAATACCCCTGTAAATCTCCATAAGACCTATAGGAGCAGAATTAGGCCATTCAGTCCATAAAGTCTGCTCGCCATGGCTGTTCTATTTTCCTTCTCAATCCTATTCTCCTGCCTTTTCCACATAATTTTTCACACCCTGACTAATCAAGAACCTATCAATCTCTGCCTTAAATACTCCCAGCGTCTTGCCCTCGACAACTACCTGTAGCAACAAGTTCTATAGATTCACTGCCCTCTGGTTAAAGAAATTCCTCCTCATCTCCGTTCTAAATTGATGTCCCTCTATTCTGAGGCTGTGCCCTCTGGTCCTACACTCCTCCACTTGGAAACATCCTCTCCACATCCACTCTATCTACACATTTCAAAATTTGATAGGTTTCAATGAGATTCTGCCCCTCCTCATTCTTCTAAATTCCAGCAAGTACATGCCCAAGTCCATCACACACTCCTCATATGATTTCATCCGTGGATTGATTCTCATAAACGTTCACTGAACCCTCTCCACTTCTCCACTGTCAGCACATCATTTCTTAGATAAGGGGCCCATAACTGCTCACCATTCTCCAAGTGAAACCTCACCAGTGCCTGATAAAGCCTCAACATTACATCCTTTTATATTTCAATCTTCTCAAAATGGATCCTAACATTGCATGCCCTTTCCTCACCAGCGATTCAACCTGCAAGTTAACCATTAGGGAATCCTGCATGAGGACTCCCAAGTAATATTGTACCTTGGATTTTTGAATTTTCTGCCTGTTTAGAAAATGGTCTATGCTTTTATTCCTTCTACCAAAGTGCATGACCATGCACTTCCTGACACTGTATTCTATCTACCACTTCTTTGTCCGTTCGCCCAATCTGTCTAAGTCCTTCCGCAGCTTAACTGATTTCTTAACACTATCTGCCCCTCCACCTGTCTTTGTATCGTCTGAAAACTTGGCTACAAAGCCATCAATTCCATGATCCTAATCATTGACATATAATGTAAAAAGAAGCGGTCCCAACACAGACCCTTGTGGAACACCACTAGTCACTGGCAGCCAATCAGAAAAGGCTGCCTGTATTCTCACTCTTTGCATCCTGCCAATCAGCCAATAGTCTATCCATGCTCATATCTTTCCTTTATTAACATGGGCTCTTAACTTGTTAAGCAGCCTCACATGCGGCACCTTGTCAAAGGCCTTCTGAAAATCCAAAACACAGCATCCACCGATTCTCCCTTGTCTATCCTACTTGTTATTTCCTTAAATAATTCCAACAGATTTGTCAGGCAAGATTTTCTCTTAAGGAAGCCAGCTGACTATTTTATCATGTGCCTCCCAACTACCCTTAGATCTCATCCTTAAAAACAGACTCCAGCCTCTTCCCAACCACCGAAGTCAGGTTTACTGGCCTATAATTCCCTTTCTTCTGCCTCCCTCCTTTCTAGAAGAGTGGCGTGACATTTGCAATTTTCCTGTCCTCTGAAATCATGCCAGAATCTAGAGATTTTTGAAAGGTTATATTTAATGCCTCCACAATCCCTTCAGCTACCTCTTTCAGACCCCTGGGTCTAGCCTGTCTAGTCCAGGTGATTTATCTGCCTTCAGACCTTTCAGATTCCCAAGCACCTTCTCCCTAGTAATGGCAATTGCACTTACTTCTGCCTCTTAACACTCTTGAAATTCCAGCATACAGCTAATGTCTTCCACAGTGAAGACTGATGCAAAATCCTTATTTAGTTCTATTACTACGTCTCCAGCATTATTTTCCAGTGGTCTGTTATGTATTCTAACCTCTCTTACTCTTTATATATCTGGAAAAAAAGCTTTTGGCATCCTTTTTTATATTATTGGCTAACTTATCTCCATATTTCATCTTTTTCCTCCTTATGGCTTTTTTAGTTGTCTTCTGTTGGTTTTAAAAAGCTTTCCAATCCTCTAACTTCCCACTAATCTTTGCTTTGTTATATGCCCTCTCTTTTGCTTTCATGTTGTTTTCGACTTCCTTTGTTAGCCATGATTGCATCATCCTGCTTTTAGAATACTACTTCATCTTTGGGATGTATCTATCCTGCACCTTCGGAATTGTTCCCAGAAACTCCAATCCCCTATCAATCAACTTTGGCTAGCTCCTCTTTCATGCTGCTGTGATTCCCTTTACTCCACTGTAATGCTATCCACCCGACTTTAGCTTCTTCCTCTCAAAATGCATGGTTGAATACTATCATATTATGATCACTGCCTCCTAAGGGTTCACTTACCCTAAGCTCACTAATCAAATCCGAATCATTACACAACATCCAATCCAGAATAGCCTTTCCCTTTCCCCTCATGGGCTTAACCACAAGCTGCTCTTAAAAAGCCATCTTGTAGGCCTCCTACAAATTCTCTGTTGGGATCCAGCACCAACCTGATTTTTCTGACCTACCAGCATATTAAAATCTCCCATAACTATTTGTAACTATATGTAACATTACCCTTTTGACGTGTTTTTTTTCTCTCTCTCCTGTTGTAATTTGCAGCCACAACCTGTCTACTATTCGGAGGCCTGTATATAACTCCCATCAGGGTGTTTTACCCTTGCAGTTTCTTAACTCTACCCATAAGGATTCTACATCTTCTGATCCTATGTCACTTCTTCCTAAGGATTTGATTTCATTTTTTGCCAAGAGAGCCACCCACCCCCTCTGCCTACCTGCCTGTCCTTTCGATACAAGGTGTATTCTTGGATGTTAAGCTCACAACTGTGATCTTCTTTCAGCCGCGACTCAGTGATGCCCACAAATTCATACCTACCAAACTCTAACTGTGCTACAAGATTACCTACCTTATTCCATATACTATGTGCATTCAAATATAACACCTTCAATCCAGTATTTGCCACCCTTTTTGATTTTGTCATCATACTACACTGCATTTCATTCCACTGATGGAAATTTTGTCTCGTCCTTCTGACAGTCTCACTGCACACTGCATCTAATCGGATGCAAACTTTCCCATCCTCAGCCCTATTACTCTGGTTCCCATTCCCTTGCCAGATTAGTTTAAACCCTCCCAACAGCTCTAGTAAACATGCCCACAAGAATATTGGTCCCCTTGGGTTCAGGTATAACTGTCCCTTTTGTACAAGTCATACCTTCCCCAGAAGAGATCCCAGTGATTCAGAAATCTGAAGCCCTGCTTCCTGCACCAGTTCCTCAACCAGATCATCCTATTCTTGTCCATAGTGGTGCGTGGCACAGGCAGCAATCCTGGAGCTCCTGCTTTTCAGCTTACCACCTAACTACATTTTCCTACCGATGTCATTGGTGCCAATATGTACCAAGACACTCTTCACCCTCCTCCTTTAGAATGCCTTGGACCCAATCCAAGACATCCCTGATCCTGGCACCTGGAAGGCAATGTACTATCCGGGTGTCTCTTTCACATCGATCGAATCTTGTGTCTACTCCTCTAACTATGGAATTGCCTTTCACTACAGCCTTCCTCTTTTCCCCCATTCCCTTCCGAGCCACTGTGCTAGACTCAGTGCCAGAGATCCAGTTGCCACAGCTCCACCCTGATAGGTCATTCCCCCAATAGTATCCAAAGTGGTATTCTTATTACTGAGGGAAACAGCCACTCTGCTCTGTCTGCCCATTTCCATTCCCTCTCTGCTATCTATCATCTCCTCCTCTGTTTCCCATATGAGCCGAGGGTCATCGAGTTGTAGCTCCATTTCCTTGACACGTTCTCTGAGGAGCTGCAACTCGGTGCACCTAGTGCAGGTGTGGTTATCCGGGAGGCTGGAGGTCTCCCAGAGTTCCTACATCTTACACAAAGAACACAACACATCCCCGGAGCATTCTCATTGCACTAACTAAGGAAGAATGAAGAAGAAACTTACCAGAAACGTACCTTGTCTGTTGTTGCCGAAGCCTGCTGAGGCAAAAATTCCCCACTCTAAAAGTGGTCCACTTGCACAACGGTCGCTCCGCTTATCCCTGCCTTATTATTTGCCCTTGGTAATGAATCGTGTTTTGACTGAGCTGATGGAAAAAGCCAAAAGCCCATTGAATAGGGTCTTGAGGAAGTTCTTGAATATAATCCTGGGAATGAAAGGGTTAATGTATGAGGAGCGTTTGATGACCCTGTGCTTGCTGGAATTTAGAAGAATGAAGAAGGATCTCAGAGAAACCCATTGAATATTGAGAGGATAATCCTATAGTGTGGGAGTTTAGGACTGGGGGCACAGCCTCCAAATAGGATGTCCCTTTAGAACTGAGATGAGGAATTTCTTAAGCCGGAGGGTGGTGGACGCCAGGTTGTTGGGTATATTTAAAGCAGTGGTTGATAAATTCTTAATTAGGTGTCAAAGGTTATGGGGAGAAGGCAGGAGAATGGTGTTGAGAGGGATGGGGTTGATCAGCCATGATGGAATTGCAGAGCAGATTCAAATGGGGCACTCAGCCCTCTCAGTGAGTTTAGGTTTTAGCTGCTGGGTGAGGTGGTGTGTGGGGTGTTATTGTGGAGAGATAAATGATCTAGTGAGCTGTTCTCCCTTTGTTGACAGGTGCTGGGACTGTACAACACGCTGAATCCAGAGGCCTCAGCATCACCTTGCTGTGCCCCCCAGGATCTGGAGCCCCTCACCATCCTGTACTATGTGGGGCGAACCCCCAAGGTGGAACAGCTATCTAATATGATCGTCAAGTCCTGTAAATGTAGCTGAGGTTCCCCAGATTGCCCGTGTTTGTATGCATGCGTGTGGGGTCTGTATGTACATATGTGAGGTCTGTGTGTTGGAGTGCACATATCTGTATAGGAGGTATATGTTGGAGTACATGTGCATGGGTGCTGTTGGAGTACACGTGTGTGGGTGGCTGCGTGCTGGCGTGCATTTGTGGGTTCATGTTGGGGTACATGTATGTATGGGTGTGTCTTAAGAGTATATGTGTGGGTGTGTGTTGGAGTACATGTGTCCAAGTATGTGAGAGGGACAGGCTTCAAGACCCAAGCGGCAGACACCAGGAGGCTAACGAAGGGCCTGGTGCGTTTGCTCATTGCTGCCTGATGGAAGAAGCTGGCAAGACAGGAGTCACAAAGATTCACAAGTCCAAACTCTGCACCAGAAGTAAAGGATCGGTGAAGTTGTGATGTAGCGAGTGTGGTGGCGACAAGACATGGGAGATGATGCTGAATATCTCTGCACTGTAGCCAGAGGAAGGCAGAGAGCGACATCAGGTTTTAACATGAGTAACATTGACCAGTGGGCCATTGGCTCCTCAAACGGCCCCATGTACCAGACATACAGAGAACAGGGGTTCAAAGGACTGCAGCTGACCCCCTGCTCCAGCCTCAAGAACTCTTTGTATGTGAGCAGACCAGAGTGAGGAGCTTCCGGCCGGAGAATGTGCAGCGATGCATGAAATATGTCCTATAGGACGAGCGTGATCCTGGCCTTTACTGAGCACCAATGTTGGCTGGTGGCTGCCAAGTAAGAGCTCCACCCCCAACCCCCCAATCATCCCGCTGTGTGTTGTTCACAGACTGTGACATGTGAAGCCGAAGAGGAGTGTCTAGCATGGCAGAATTCCCACAGCAGACGCTCCGGTCAAAACCTGAATGATATACTGACCCAGAGAGATGCCCTCGCCCGTCAGTGTCACCCAGAGAAACCCCCTGTCACCCCCACCCAGACAGTTACATTTACTATTGGTCAATTTCTCAGTGAGGGTCTCCACGGGTCAGTCTTGGTGATATTCTCTGTGGGTCATTAACTCGGTGATGGTCACCATCAGTCTTTCGGTGACAGTCAGTGTGGCTCAGTCTCACAGTGACAGTCTCCGTTGGCTGGTCTCTTGGTGACAGTCAGTGGGGCATTCATTGTGTGTGCTGTCTGCGTTGCCCCTCTGCAGAGGTGTCTGGGTGGGATGAGCTCCCCAGTGACCTGTAGGGAGGTGTGGACACACAGGGAGACTGCTTCTCTCCGATTTACATTGACATTTGCACTGCGGTATGTTTTCATTATATTTAATTTATAATTCCCATTTTTTAATTTATTGACTGATCTATGGAGATGTCTCTGCATACCCTGAGCCCCTTCCTCCTGTCTTCCCCACAGCCAGTCCCTCTGGGATCCCCTTCCCAACCCCCACCACGCATCCTTGCTTCCTACCTCAGCTCCAGAGCCAGCGTCTTTGCGGTTGTCTCGCTGTGGACTCCGCGGCACACTGCAACTTGGGAGGAACAGTTCCCTCCATCCTCTACTGGCCATGGTGTTGTGCCAGGGTCTGAGCCAGCAAGGCGTAACAAGAGTTGCCATGAGTCTCACAGAGGAAGTAAGCAGGATGGGGGCCAAACCTTTGTCAAGGATCCACTGTTTGAGTAGGAAGGCTTTGAAGGAAATCCAACCTTGCTTTTCTCTTGGCATATCATAGTAGGCTTTGATCAGGGGTCTATACCTCCCAGAGTGCGAGGCTGGCTTCTGTTCAGAGTGGGTTATGTCTCGGTATCTGTGATACCCATTGCTGGGGCAGGGATTCCATTGTTTGCTAACCTGGTGCACACAGACCCAGACCAGACTAGACAGCAGGAGTGCTGGTATGCTTCCTGATCTGTGTAAAAATCCTCTTGGACAGGAGGCGAGTTTGGAAAGGTCCTGAAATCCAGCAGATGCCCCAGTTGGGACAGAGTATGATTTCCAATAGAAAAAACTGAGGGAACCAGGCCTCTAGTAACTTCCATTGTGCCACCCCCCCAACCCGACGCCTGCTCATTAGGAACACATTTGGTGTGTTCTCAGAAGATAGACAGCGAAGCAGGCAGTTAGTGGACGCAAGCTCTCAGAACTGCCAATAGGACAAGTGCGTGGGGAGGTTGATGAGGAATAATTCCTAGTCAGTACGGCCATTCATCCTCTCTCCTCTCTCACAGTGGGAGTGTGGGACCTTCCACTAATGTACAAAGGGACCAGTGAGGGCTTGGTTCCCTAATGTCACCATCTCCAATAATCCACTTCGATACATGAATTAATGTTTCACAAGCCATGAAGGAAACCCATCTGAGGGACGGCTTTGAAAGTTAGTAACCAGACCGAGTGAAATACTCAACTATCTCCTTACATATAAAAGTAGATGAAAACTACACTGCGGCTTGATAGGTTGTCCATACTAGGACATGGTTTTTCATACAGTGGAAGGTGTCGCATCACACTGTTAGAACACAACAGTGTGTCTCACATCAACAAATCAGTTGGAAGTGGAATCACTATTGTTCACTGAGCAATTGGATTTGTTTTGGTTGAAGGGAAGGAGCTTTAACTTTGAAGATTCTGAAGGATTCTCCAACTTATGAGGGAATTCATCACCTTGGCTGTGGCTGCCGTTTCCAGGTTGGATACTAGAATGGGGTCAGGTCCCGGGTTGGGGCAGAGGGCTACTAACCCAGCTAGAACAGGAGAGAAATGCATCCAATGGTAGAAGTGAAAACATTAGGAGGGGTTAAAGTCGGGGATTTTATTGGCAAATAAACAGCCCATAAATTCACAGTACATGGATCATAGGAAATTGGCTGTTCGAGAACAAATGGTTCTTGAGAACAGAGATGAAGAGGAATTTCTTTAGCCAGAGGGTGGAGAATCTGTGGAAGTTATTGGGTATATTGGTACATTTATGATTAGAAACATTGTCAGAGGATCTCAGGGGTGAAGGCTAGAAAATGGGGCTGAGACGGAAAATATATCAGCCATGATGGAATGGCAGAGCAGACTCTAGGCTGAATAGCCTAATTCTGTTTCTATATCTTATGGTCTTGATTCAGTAACTGGTGACGGGCATCTTTCACCTTTGTGCCCTTGACAAAGTCTTTCTGAGCCCTTGCGGTGCTCCTGCTATGCTGCTGGAGGAAGCTCCAGAATGATGCAGGATGGTGTGAGCCTCAGGGGGGGTCTCCAGTACCTGCTGGTGTTTCCTCCTCATTGACTGGCTTGTTGATGGTGAGGCTTTGGGAGGGAGAATGGGAGTGTGGTGCAGCTCTGTGAATGAGTAACTGTATTCTGTAAACATGTCTGTACAGTGGTAATAAATCTGCAGGGTTTACTCGTACTGACAACAGGTAGACCAGGACTCCAGTGCCACCCCTACTTGTGACGGCAACGGGAAGTCCCGCATGGCCATCTCAAGCCGGTCACACAGGGGCAACAGTTCTGTGGAAAGTTGCACATCCCACCTGCTAATTTATTTTGTAGTACGTTTTCCCATTAATGAATAAACCTTTTTTTAAAGAAAAGCGAATAAGGTTGTTGAATGCAACTTAGTTGAGATTAAAGTGTAGCTTGGATGAATTTTCTTTGCCTCTGTTGATTGGGGAGATCCTGCCATTTACACCAAGATGTTGTTCAAGGGCAAAGGAATAGGGTGAGGGTAAAGAGCCTGGACAGTGGTCAGCTGGAGAGAATGATACCAAGCACATACCATGGAACCAGGCCCAAACACAGGACCTGAGCTCGACCCCTTTCCACATTGTCACCTTCCCTCAGCACTGCCTTGGAATGGATGCTTTATATTTTTGGCTGAAGTCTCCAGACTGGAATTTGAACCCCAGCCTGCTGCGATGGGTAGAGAAGATTCCTCTCCTGTGTGCTGAGGACCCTGCCTCACTTCTGTGTCCAGATCTCTGAATCCCGTGTTGAGTGGATGGGACTTGGAATGATCTATGGAAGTTCTCACCTGATCTTCTGGTTACACTGATTCATGGTGCTGACTCTGGTTAAAGCATGGTTGCTGAGAGTAAGAGAATGGGAGCTGGATTAGGAGACCACATGACTTCTGAATACCCACCTTGGAGGCACTAGTGGTCATATATAGCGTTAAACACTCAGGGTACTGCGTCACCATGTACCACCCTGCCCCTGGTGGGGCAGGATGAGCTATGTGGGGTCTGGCAGTGCAAAGTGTGGGGACACCAGGGTAATGTATGGACAGGAAGAGTGTGTGTAGAGGGTCAAGGAGGGAAGATGTGTGGAGGAACTAAGCAAATAATAGAGGGGGGAAGGATTGGGGATCTGATTGATGAGCTGGGGTTGATCGGTAACACTAGCTGGTGGAAACAGGAGTGGAGGTAGTGGGATGCATGACAGAAAGGTTTAGCTGTCTAAGGGAGCACTGCTCACAGAGCGGCTGATGGGCTGTTTGTCCACAGCCTAGTGACACTGCATGTGCCAAGCAGCCTCCAGCACATGTCCATGTTCCATCAATTAACACAATTAAAGTGGGTGCAGGTCATGGTGGTGCTAATGTTTTTGCTTGGGACAAAAGTGAAGCACAATCATGTCCTCTCTGTCCTGGCAGAGGGACTCTACAACATACCCTCTGCAGCTACCCAAAAGCTCTGGGAGAAGGCTGCTACTGCCGGCACCATGATCAGGTATGGAAGGCAGTGGTAGAAGGAATCTTCTCGGCCGTTAATAATTGTAGGCACCTCCGCCAACTCAGAAAGCCCATAGCCTTTGTCAAAGCTAGAGACCAACCACAGCCTCAGCCCAGATCACCAGCAGGCTTGCTCGCCACAGCATCCGACTTGCAACTGAAAGTTGATCTTGGTAAGCAATTGAAGTTCCCTGACTTCATTTTTTCATCATTCCTGATGCCTGACATGGTCCTTCTGTCAGAAACCACAATTCAGGTGGTCATGGTAGAACTGACAGTTCCTTGGGAAGACTGGATTGAGGAGGTGTTTGAGCGTAAGAAAGCCAAATACCAGGAGCTGGTAGAGCAGTGCCAGAGATGGGTGGAGGGCATGATGCAAGCCTATAGAAGCAGGGTGTAGAAGTTTTGCTGGGCTGCTTGCCGTGCAGAACCTGCTCTCTCCTTGGCATTATGAGGATTGCAAAGAAAAGTCATCAGGACCATCATAGAGGCTGCTGAGTGAGCTCCAGATGGCTATGGATCAAGAGATGTGACCCGTAGATCAATGCTGCTGGGACACAAACCTGGGTCTGATCAACCGTGGCTGGGTTGACTAGGCAAGAGTATCTAACGTTGAAAGACCCGAAACACACGATGACCTCAGTTTACATCACAGATGATGTGTCCCAGCATATCCTAGGATGTATCTCAATATCATTATATCTCTATAAAACCATGGTTAGACCACTCGGAGTACTGTGTTTAGTTTTGGTCACCTCATTAGGGTACAGAGGAGACTCACCAGGATACTGCCTGGACTAGAGAGCATGTCTTATGAGGATAGGATGAGCAAGCTGGAGCTTTTCTCTTTGGAGTGAAGGAGGATGAGAGGTGACTTAATACAGCATTCAAGATGATAAGAAGCACAGATTGAGTGGACAGCCAGAGACTTTTTTCCAGGGCAGAGATGGCTAATTTTAAGAGGCATAATCTTCTCCCAGAGCTTTTGGACAGCTGCTGAGGGTACTGTATGCTCCAGTGTCCCTCTGCTAAAGCAGAGGACATGATCATGCCCCACTTTTACTCCAATGGAAGGGAGGGATGGCAGAGGTAACTTTTTTATACACTACAGTGGGTGTGTGGAACATGCTACCAGGGGTTACGACAGAGGCAGATACATTAAGGACATGTAAGAAACTCTTAGATAAGCACATGAATATTAGAAAAATGAAGGGCTGTGTGGGAGGAAGGGTTATATTGATCTTAGAGTAGGTTAAAAGGTTGGCACAACATTGTGGGCCAAAAGGCCTGTATTGTGCTGTAATGTTCTATATTCTACCTTCATCCACTCAGCAGCCTCCAGCACATCCCCAAACTCTATCAATGATAAACACAATTCAAACAGGGGTGCAGTTCCAAATGGTGCCTAATGAGTAAATGGTGAGTATGACACTGCCCTTGGACAAGTGAACGATGCCTATACCCTCACTCCTACTCCAACAATACCTTCCCCCAGGGTCAGCCAGCAGCTGCAGTACGGGCCCCCCATGGGCATCCTGTTGACCCTGGCCAGCCTGAGCCAAAACCCTAGTTTGGGTACAATCTCCCAGAATCTGCCTGACCCTAGATGAGGGTAGTGCAGTGGATGTGATCTATATGGATTTTAGTAAGGCATTTGACAAGGTTCCACACGGTAGGCTTATTCAGAAAGTTAGAAGGCATGGGATCCAGGGAAGTTTGGCCAGGTGGATTCAGAATTGGCTTGCCTGCAGAAGGCAGAGGGTGGTGGTGGAGGGAGTACATTCAGATTGGAGGGTTGTGACTAGTGGTGTCCCACAAGGATCTGTTCTGGGACCTCTACTTTTCGTGATTTTTAATAATGACCTGGATGTGGAGGTAGAAGGGTGGGTTGGCAAGTTTGCAGACGACACAAAGGTTGGTGGTGTTGTAGATAGTGTAGAGGATTGTCAAAGATTTCAGAGAGACATTGATAGGATGCAGGAGTGGGCTGAGAAGTGGCAGATGGAGTTCAACCCGGAGAAGTGTGAGGTGGTACACTTTGGAAGGACAAACTCGAAGGCAGAGTACAAAGTAAATGGCAGGATACTTGGTAGTGTGGAGGAGCAGAGGGATCTGGGGGTACGTCCACAGATCCCTGAAAGTTGCCTCACAGGTGGATAGGGTAGTTAAGAAAGCTTATGGGGTGTTAGCTTTCACAAGTCGAGGGATAGAGTTTAAGAGTTGCGATGTAATGATGTAGCTCTATAAAACTCTGGTTAGGCCACACTTGGAGTACTGTGTCCAGTTCTGGTCACTTCACTATAGGAAGGATGTGGAAGCATTGGAAAGGGTACAGAGGAGATTTACCAGGATGCTGCCTGGTTTAGAAAGTATGCATTATGATCAGAGATTAAGGGAGCTAGGGCTTTACTCTTTGGAGAGAAGGAGGATGAGAGGAGACATGATAGAGGTGTGCAAGATAATAAGAGGAATAGATAGAGTGGATAGCCAGCGACTCTTCCCCGGGACACCGCTGCTCAATACAAGAGGACATGGCTTTAAGGTAAGGGGTGGGAAGTTCAAGGGGGAATATTAGAGGAAGGTTTTTTACTCAGAGAGTGGTTGGTGCGTGGAATGCATGGCCTGAGTCAGTGGTGGCGGCAGATACATTAGTGAAGTTTAAGAGACTACTGGACAGGTATATGGAGGAATTTAAGGTGGGGGCTTATATGGGAGGCAGGGTTTGAGGGTTGGCACAACATTGTGGGCCGAAGGGCCTGTACTGTGCTGTACTATTCTATGTTCTATTTCCCTCTTGGGAGGACATGCAATGTAATTTGTCCACCCATTTCCCCCCTTATTAACATAGGTCTCTGCAGTGCACCTTCAGACAAAGACTACTTGATACAAGCCTTACATCTCAAAATATTAATAAATGTTTTATAATTTTAGCTGTAAATGTCTCCCTGAAACAGAACAATCAGTTGCTGCTATAGTCCTTCCCACATCATTCTAGAATAAAACATACAATTCTCCAAGCAGCCCACCCCACTCTATGTACAGAGTGAAATAATTTGCCAGTAGTATGCAAAATGCATCCCAACGGTCCGCATCCCCAAGCAGCTGTTACCTCTCACCCCAACCACCTCTCCTGATGTTACTCAGCCAGCACTGGAATATCTCTCCACAGCTTAGTGAGAACCCTAGGCAGCCTCATCACACTGGGGTTCACCCATCCCATCCTGTACCCATTCTTGCATCCCTCCAGGTGAGGTATCTCACCTCCCCTGGTTGGGGAGTGTTAAGGAGGGTGGGCAATGAGGATAGGGACTCATTCATTTGGAAGGCCCTGAAGGTGGTCAGGGCAGGACAGGGAGAGAGGAGGTGTGTGAGGGAGGCTGGGAAGTGTTCTGAGGATGGGGGAGAGTCCTCGGTCACCTTCTACAGCCTCAGGGCCCCAGCGGTGATTTCCCTTTGGTCCCTTTGCATCGATTCCCAGCAGAACAGTGGCTACAGGAGAAGGGATCCCAACTTCCGACACATGCCATCCTGACCTGGAAATCAATCCTTGGCCTGTCACTCCCTCTGGGTCCAAATCACAGCACTCCCTCCCTTCTCTCCAACAGCAGTCACTGGGTGGGTGGTGGGTGAGGGAGGATCAGACACACTCCCCCAGGACAACAAGTGGACAGGACTGAGGGCACCAGCACACATCTGACTGTGACTGAAGACATTGATGTCTGCATTCCAGGCCCCAGGCTGGGCCGTCCCAAGCACTGTGTAGTCCAGAGTGGCATTCTAGCACTGAAGACCCTGTGCTTCTGCCATTGGCTTGAGGGAGTCAGTGCTGCCTGTCCTGAGTCCTGGAACTGACCGCAGGCCATCCTGAGTCCTGGAGCTGACCATTGGCAGTCTGGCAAACTGGAGCTGACCGTGGGCTGTGTCAGGTCCATGTGGTGAAGGTTTCCAGCGAAGTCCCATTATCAGATGGAGCGATATTTGTCGTGGTTCTGGTTAAACCCCATCGGCACTGAGTCCACAGCACAACTCCATGTAACACCACAGCAATGGGATGTGTGAAATGATTCCCACAGATTCAGGTCCACACTCCTCTGATAGTCCAATCCGTGGCGGTTTAAGGAGTTTGACCTGTCCGTAGAGATCAGTGCAATCTGTCCATAGGGGTCAGTGGGTCTGTCTGGTAGGGTTTCTAGGACAGGTGAGTGAAATGGATCAGTGAGATTGGTCAAAGGGATCGGTCAGTGGGAAGGGTCAGAGGAATCGGTCAGTGAGACTGGTCAGTGGGAGGGTCAGTAGGACCGGTCAGAGGAATTGGTCAGTGGGATGAGTCAGAGGCATTAGTTGTCCACTCACGCAGATTTCCCTGCTGGGTTTGCTGAGGTCTCTGCTGTAATAGATAAACAGAAAACATCCTTAGGGAGGTGAAGCTGCATGCCAGAGGAGAGTGTCAGGAGTCTGTGCCCTGCTGTGGGAACTTGATTAAAGTGGGAGCCAAACTATAGTCCACCAGGCCCACCCTCCTCAGGAGGTGTTGCTGTGCCCCAGATCGGAGGTTAATCATGCTGAGATAGTGGCACCTGGCCAGCTCCCACAGGTGGATGGTGTCCAGGACAGACTTTATTATAAAGACAACGATTAATTTTATTTGTAACATGTATATCAAAACACTGAAACATCCAATGAAATGCATTATTTCTGTCAACGACCAGCGTAGTCCAAGGTTATGCTGGGAGCAACCCACAAGCGGTGGCACTATGCTTCTGGTGCCAACATAACATGTCCACAACTTACTAACCTGGAAATGTATGCGGTGACAGGAAGAACACTCAAACTCTTTACAGGCAGTGGCAGAAATTGAATTAATTTTATTTCTTACATCCTTCACGTACATGAGGAGTAAAACTCTTTACATTACGTCTCCGTCTAAATGTGCAATGTGCAATTTATAGTAATTTGTAATAAATAGTATGTACAACAGGTCAGTCAATATAGCATAGAAATACAATGTGAATTAATCAGTCTGATGGCTTGGTGGAAGAAGCTGTCCCAGGGTCTGTTGGTCCCTGATCACTGGCATTGTGAAGAGTTACGTTAACTACTACGCTGCCATACTGTTCAGAAGCAGTTTGCTACTTCTTTACTTTCTAGCCAATGTTGACCCTTTTGCAAAGCTGACCTGGTGTGGGATCTTACTGTGCTGACAGGGACCATCGCTCGTCACTGAATGGCTGTCAGAAATGATGATGTAAATCCCTCTGACCTCACGTGTGGCTGCTAAACCCACAATGGCGATTTCAGCCAAGATGTGGCCACAAGGTACGTGAGATCCTAGTGCCATAGACCTCTGTTCCTGTGGGACCATTCCAGCTATGGCCACACAGCAGCCAACCACCTCCCCATCATCAAGGACGTCTTCAAAAGGCAATACCTCAGGTATCCATCATGGTGGATCCCCACCATTTGGGACATGCCCTCTTCTCATTCCTGCCATCAGGGAGGAGGTCACAGGAGGCTGAAGACACACATTCAACATTTTGGGAACACCTTCCTCCTCTCCCATCAGATTTCTGAAGTCTGGAACACTCCCACAAGGTTTTGCTCTCATTTGCATGGTGCTGTTGCCACAAAACAACAAATTTCATGACACAAGTCGGTGATAATAAACCTGATTTTGATTCTGATCCTGATGATTCAGAAACCTGCGAGATGTTCCATACATGGTACCAAGTCACCACAGGCAGGAGCAGAAGTTGGCACTCAGTTCTTTCGCTGCTCACTTTGAATTGTTGCCTCAGTTTCCCAGGCCAGGAGTTGTAGCTACAGGTTGAAGAGTTTGTCTAGGAAAAAGTTCCATAGCTCCTCTCCCTTGGTGTGTTGGTTCCTACCGATCTTGCCCATTGACGGACAGGTTCCCATTTTACAAATTCTTGTTAGGGACTCACATCTCAGAACATTCACCCCAACAAATTCCCTCATTGTCTCAAACTCCTCCACTGCATCAATGTTTAATCCCGTTCACACAGGAAGAGCAATAACTTTCACACACCGTCCTTTCTGCAGCACAACAAGCTGATCAGTGCCCAGACTCAACAGTTGTTCTGGTTGCGGCTAACAAAGGCCTCGGTATCTGGCAGCAGCATGGTAGAATAGCAGTTAGCGTAATGCTATTACAGCAAACATATGCTCCCAAACCTGACCCTGTCCCTTCCAGAATTACCAGGCATGACTTTAACATCCTTTAAACAAACTGATATTTAGGGGTGGGAAAGTAACGTAGCAGTTAGTGTAATATTTTTCAGCATCAGTGACCCAGGTTCAATTCCAAAATTGTTTGTAAGGAGCTCTCTCTGTGACTGCGTGGGTTTCCTCTGAGTGCTCCAGTTTCCTCCCACATTCCAAAGATATATGGGTTAATTAGTCTGATGGGTGTAATTGGATGGAGCGGACCCACTGGACCGGAAGGCCTGTTACCACGCTGTACCCCTTAGTAAATAATTGAAAGATACCTATTACAGCTCCTGCACTGGGTCATGTGGGCTTCAGAGTTCAAGTAAATCCGTTGTTAAAGTACGTTATGTCACCATAGACAACCCTGAGATTAATTTTTTTGCGGGCATATTCAATAAGTCCAGAATACAATAATAATAACAGAATCAATAAAAGACCAACTTGGGTGTTCAACCAGTATGCAAAAGCTAACCAGCTCTGCAAATACAAAAGAAAGAAATAATAATAATATAAAATAAATAAGCAATAAACATCGAGAACACGAGATGAAGAGTCTTCGAAAGTGGATCCTTTGGTTGTGGAAACATTTCAATAATGGGGCAGGTAAAGTTGAGCGAAGTTATCCCCTCTGGTCCAAGAGCCCGATGGTTGAGGGGTAATAACCGTTCCTGAACCTGGTGGTGTGAGTCTTGAGGCTCCCATACCTTCATTCTGATGACAGCAGCGCGAAGAAAGCATGTCCTGGGTAGCGGAGGTCCTCGATGATAGATGTCGTGTTCCTGGGACAGTGTTTTGTGTAGATGGTGTCAATGGTGGGGAGGGCTTTACCCGTGATGGACTGGGCCGTATCCACTGCTTTTTGTAGGATTTTCCATTCAAAGGAATTGGCATTTCCAAATCAGGCTGTGATGCAGCCAGTCAATATACTCTCCACCACACACCTATAGAAGTTTGTCAAAGTTTTAGATGTCAGATCAAATCTTCGCAAACTTCTAAGAAAGTTGAGGCACTGCTGTGCTTTTTTCTGAAATGATAACCATAGAGGAATTTAAAGTTTCCGACCCTCTCCACCTTCTGCTCCCCTGATGAGAACTGGCTCTGGCTTCCTCTTCCTGAAGTCAATAATAGCAACTTGGTCTTGCTGATATTGAGTAAGAGGTTGTTGTTGTGACATCACTCAGCCAGATTTTCAATCTCCCTCCTATTTGTCACCACCTTTGTTACCATTTGTCACCACCTTTGATTCAGCCTACAACAGTGGTGTTGTCAGCAAACTTAAATCTGGCATTGCAGCGTAGCCACAGAGTCGTATGTGTAAAGTGAGTAGAGCAGGGGGCTAAGCACACAGCCTTGTGGTGCACCTGCACTAATGGAGATTGTGGCGGAGATGTTGTTGCCAATTGAACTGAGTGGTGTCTACAAGTGAGGAAATTGAGGATCCAATTGCACAAGGAGGTATTGAGGCTAAGGTCTAGAAGCTTATTGATTAATAATAGTCTGAGGAGATGGTAGTATTGAATGTAGTCGATAAGGAACATCCTGATATATGCACCTTTAATGTCCAGATGACTGGCTTAGTTTCATGTGCTAAAACTGAAGCTGGTGTTTGGTGACACAAAATGCCCTGTAGTCACTTGCCCAGATTAGACCTAGAGCATGTTGCAAGACCGCCAACCTTACCGCAGACAACAAGGACACCAGGTTCTCCTCTCCAGGTTGCACACTGTTCCTCTTTCTCAACAGTGTGATGAGCTGGGAGCTCTTTCCAACAACACCTTCACCTGAAGGACTGCAATGGTTCTGGAACAGCTTACTACCTCCTTGTCGAGGGCAGTAAACACGAGTTTGCAAGTTAGGTGGTAAGGGGTTGGAGTTCTGTCTGTGTGTGTGATGAGGCTGCATGACTGGGAAAAGAATTTGCTTGATGTTGTTGTCTTGTTCTATTGTTGTTACTGCTGTTTGTGTTCTGCTGAACATTGTTGGCAGAATCAGAACAAGATTTAATATCACCAGCATTGGTCATGAAATTGTTTTTTTATGGCAGCAGTACATTGCCACACATAGTAATAAAAATGATATATTACAATAACTATATCAAAAAAATAATTTAAGTAAGTAGTGCTAAAAGAAAGAGAATAACATAATGAGGAAGTGTTCATGGGTTCATTGTCCATTCAGAAATCTAATGTTGGAGGGGAAGAAGTAGTTCCTGAAACTTTGAGTGTGTGTCTTCAGGTTCCTGTACCTCCTCCTTGATGGTAGCAATGAGAAGAGGGCGTGTCCTGGGTGAAGGGGGCCCTTAATCATGGATGATACCTTTTTGAGGCATTGCCTTTGAAGGAGTCCTGGATACTGAAGAGGCTAGTGCCCATGACGCAGCCGGTTGAGCTTACAGCTTTTTCCTATCCTGTGCAGTGGCCCCTCCATACCAGATGATGATGCAACCAGTTACAATGCTCTCAATGGTACATTCGTAGAAATTTGTCAGTGTCTTCGCTGACATACCGATTCGTCTCAAACTCATAATGAAATATAGCTACTGTCAAGCCTTCTTTGTAATTGCACCAATATGTTAGGCCCAGGATAGATGCTCAGGGATGTTGACATGCAGGAACTTAAAACTGCTCACACTTTCCACTTCTAATGCCTCAATGAGGACTGGTGTGTGTTCCCTCAACTTACCCTTCCTAAAGTCCACAATCAATTCTTTCGTTGTACTGATATTTGAGTGTGAGGTTGTTGTTGTGACACCACTCAACCAGCTGATCTATCTTGTTCCTATATGCCTCCTTGTCACTATCTGAAATTCTGCCAACAACAGTTGTGTTATTGATAAATTTATAGATAGCATTTGAGTTGTGCCTACCCACACAGTCATGAGTGTAGAGAGAGTAGAACAGCGGGCTAAGAATACATCATTGAGGTGCGCCAGTGATGATTGCAACCACTGTAGAGTTATTGTGGCGATAGGCAAATTGCAGCAGGTCCAGGTCCTTGCTTAGGCAGGAATTGACTCTAGCCATGATCAACCTCTCAAAGCACTTCATCACTGTGGATGTGAATGCCACTGGGTGGTAGTCACTGAGGCAGCTCACCCTGCTCTTCTTGGGCATTGTGGCCCTTTTGAAGCAGGTGGGAACTTCTGACTGCAGCAGTGAGAGATTGAAGATGTCCTTGAACATTCCCATTGGTTGGCACAGGTTTTCAGTGCCCTACCAGGTACACCATTAGGGCCTAATGCCTTGCGAGAGTTCACCCTCTTGAAAGATGTGCTGATGTTGGCTTCCAAATCAGAGCTGACAGGGTCATTGGATGCTATAGGGACTCACATAGCTATAGTTTTATTCTCTTTTTCAAAGTATGCATAAGAGGCATTGAGCTCGTCTGGGAGGGAAGCATGACTTCCAATCATGCTGTTAGGTTTCACTTTGTAGGAAGTAATGGCCTGCAAACCCTACCAGAGCTTAAGATAGCCTTCTTTAAGTCATACCTGGACTTCTTGTACAATTCTAGATCACTGGTCTTGAATGCCACAGATCTATCCCTCAGCAGACTACCCATCTCCTGGTTCATTCATGGCTTTTGATTTAGATATGTTCAGTATGTTTTCAAAGGCACTGACTCATCCACACAGATTTTGATTAAGTCAGTGACAACTGTGGTGTTTTCATTCAGACTCGAAGATTAATCCCTGAATCACTGTGTATTTTGATGTAAATACATCTGAATCTGGTGACCTTGCCTGCTCTGACCAAAGAGGCGATGATGGAGAGTGGGCAGATGATGAAGCCTCTCCCTCCTGTACACAGGGGCATTTTCTCTAATCATTGCTGACTCTATTCCTGAATGTGTCACTCTGCTTGGAGGACTTAACGGGGATCTGTGTCTTTGTGGAATTCATCGAATGCTCCCTGCTCACTGAGACGTTACCAGCTGTTGGATGAGATCTCAGTGCAGTTCTGCTCTACTTCCACTCACTGAGTGTAGAAACATACCCTGTGGCAGCAAGTTTAGCAGCCTTGCTCCAAGCGGCATTTACAATCAGACACCTGATCTCAACGGTTCCTTTAGCAGCTGCTCCCCAGCCATTTGATACCCAGCTCCCTTGTCTGGGCACAGAGCCAGTGACCCCTTCAATATCTGCGAAATTCCTGACACACTCAACACAGAGACGGATAGAACGGGAGATAGATTGTTTTTGCTGTAACACTGGTCTATGCTCCTCCCACCCCTGCTGAATGGAGGGAAGAGAGAGCAGAGACCGCAGCAGGGAAAGGGCCTTCACTGTCTGAACCTCTCCCCAACTCCGTCCTACCCTCACAAAATGCTGGAGGAACTCAGCAGGCTAGGCTGCATCTGTGGAGGGGAATAAACAGTTAACATCTCGGACAAAGACTTTTCATTGTCTCAATGACTTGGCCTCTGTAGCTGTATGTGGCAATGAATTCAACAGATTCACCACCCTCTGGCTAAAGAAATTTCTTCTCATCTCAGGTCTAAAGGAACGTACCTCTATTCTGAGGCCATGCTCTCTAGTCCTAGGCTCCCCCAATTTCTCAGTGGAGCCCCACAATTTCTAGGTCAAGTTGGGGGCAGTGCTTGCCTCTCTTGTCCCTCTGGATGGGAGAGTCTGTATGTTTGGCAGCTGCCGTTGGTGTACCCTGTGGTAATAGTGGCAGTGTTACATTCCCCTGACCTTTGCACCAGGGATTTCCCCTCTACCCGAGGCATTCGGCAGTCTTAAACCACCTGTCGGTGTAACAGTGTCACCCAGTGCTTCAAGTACACATGGCAGCGCAGCACGGCTTATATCGACTGATGATTTTTCCATAACCCTGGAACACTGCGGGAATTAAGCACATGGAGAGAAGTGGTCCAGAGCAGAAGGAAACACCAAAGACCCATCACTACCCCGCAGCTCTCGAAAGCAATTGAACTAAAGGGTCAGGATATCAAATGAGCAACATGTCAGAATCACAAGAGATTCTGCAGATGCTGGAAATCTTGAACAACACACACAAAACGTTGGAGGGACTCAGCAGGTCAGGCAGCGTCGATGGAAGGGAACAAACAGTCAACGTTTCAGACCGAGACCCTTCATCAGGACTGGAAAGGAAGAGAGAAGAAGCCAGATTAAGAAGGTGGGGGAAAGGTAAGTGGGTGGGTGAGAGGAAATGAAGTGATCAGCTGGGAGGTGATAGGGGGAGAAGCTGAAGCATAAGGAATCTGCTAGGAGAGGAGAGTGGAGTATAGGAGAAAGGGGAGGAGGAGGGGAACCAGAGAGAGGTAATGGACATCTGAGGAGAAGATGTGAACGGGTAACCAGAATGGGGAATGGAAATAGGGAAATTGGGAGGAGGGAAAAATTACAGTAAATTAGAGAAATCAGTTTTCACGCTATCGGGTTAGAGGCTACCCATGCAGAATATGAGGTGGAATACTCTCCCCTAACCCAAGACAGGCCTCACCATGATAGTCAACGATGCCATGGACAGACATGTCTGAATGGAAATACAAAATTGAACTGAAATGGTTGCACCACCTATGACACACAGTGAAGCCCTTCATTATCAGAGCATGAACTTACAACACCCTTGTTAATCCAATCATGTTTCCACTGTGTAATAAAGAGTTATTCACACAGGGCCTCCTTCAACTGCCTATCCATCTCACGGCAAACACTGGGCTGCTAAACCTACAGAGCGCTGAAGATTAATCTACAGGCCCTCAGTTGATATAAGCCCTGGTCACCCATAGGCACGTGAACACTGAGATTGTTTGGGATGCTGGGGGATCGACAGTGGACAAAAGCAGGTTTCCTTTTGCTGCGGGACTGAAAATATTCACACCCAATACATAGTGGCAGTGGCAGCCTGACCATTTACCCCCTCACCCTCTTCAGTGCCTGACATGGTGCATCAGACACTCTCAAACCCCCACTCATGTCCCAAGGGATAGTCCCTCACCAGCTCCCTTCCCACTAATATCCCATTAGGCCCCTCATTGAATGCTGTTCTCATCCACTGATGTCCCATTGAATGTAGAACATTGAACAGTACATTACAGTACAGGCCTTTTGGCCCATTATGTTGTGCCAACCTTTTAAGCTACTCTAAGATCAATCTAACTTTTCCCTCACACATAGCCCTCCACTTTTCTTTCTAATAGTCTCTTAAGTATCCCTAATGTACTTGCCTCTACCACCACCAACAACAGGGTGTTTCATGTACCCGCCTCTCTCTAACATCCCCCCTTATGCTTTCCTCTAATCACCTTAAAACTATGCCCTCTCATTTAAGCTATTTCTCTTAGCTAAAAAGTCTCTGACTATCCACTCTATCTGTGCCTCTTACATCTTGTACATCTCTATCAAGTCACCTTTCATCCTCCTTCACTCCAAATGCAAAAGCCCTAGCTTGCTTAACCTTTTTTCTGAAGGCATGCCTTCTGGTCCAAGCAGCATCCTGGTAAATCTTCTCTGTACCCTCTCTAAACTTTCCATATCCCTCCTATAATAAGGCAATCAGAACTGAACATAATACTCTAGGTGTGATCTATCCACTGTTTAGAGAGATGCAACATTACCTTGGGGCTCTTGAACTTAATCCCCTGACAAATGATGGCCAACACACCATACACATTCTTAACCACTCTATCAACTTGCAAGGCAACCTTGAGGGATCTATAGATGTGGACTCCTCTGTTCCTCCACATTACCAAGAATCCTACCATTAACTTTGTATTCTGCCTTCAAATTTGGCATTCCAAAGTGAATCACTTCACACTTTTCCAGATTGAACACCATCTCAGCACAGCTCTACATCCTGTCAATGTCCTGTTGTAATCCATGACAACCAGAACTATCCACAACTCCACCAACCTTTGTGCCATCTATATACTTACTAACCCATCCTTCCATTTCCTCAGCCAAGTGATTTATAAGAATCATGAAGAGCAGGAGTCCCATATAGAATATGCTCCATCTGCGACAACTCTTCGCCTATTCCTCTGATGTTTGCCCAGCAGTTCTGGGGCAGACCATCCTGGTAAAGTCAAAACCCACTGGCATCACTGCCTGTCACTAACTGCCCACACACGCACTCCCACGGCTGAGTGGAATGGATGGCTCCCAACCTCAGGGACAGACTTTAGACCTTGTCTCCATCCCATTGGTCAGAACAGTCATCTCACTGGCTATTTCTACAGCTCTCAGCCCAGCCCCATGTGCCCGGGGCTGGGGTCCGACCGTAGGGCACAGTCAGAGCTGGCACAGGTGAAAGTGCACAGCCTCCCTCTTGCACTGTCCCATACATGGTTCAATGATTCTCACTTCTGAACATTTTCTTTTAGTGGTTGTAGATAGAAAAAAACCTGCTCCCATTTCATCCAATCAGCTGCTCAGTGGGGCAGTTGTTGAGGTGGGCATGCTGGAATCTCGTGAATATACTATCCAGTAGCACAAGCTAACACTCTTCTCTGTAGCTTGCATCATCCTCCTTTTCTACCTTTGCTTCACTGCTCCCAATTGCAGGGCCACTGTACAGATGCACAGCTGTTCCCTTCATTCAGTTCTTGAACCTGGCCAATGTCACCCATCTTACTCTAAACTCCTCATGATAAAGAGTTTCTATACTTTCCTGATGAGTGGTAAGTTGTATTCTCTAAAGTGAATGGTAAACTGTAAGAACATGGTCAAACCAAACCAACTTCGGGAAGGAAGCCCATAGTTTTCCCCTGTCTCACCTCTCCTCTGTCTCATCCTCCCTCCCTCAAACCCTCACTTTCTCTCTGCATCTCACTACACTTCCCTCCATGCCACCTCCCTATCCTTCTGGAATCCCCCTCTCTCTCTTGTTACAACCATTTTACCCTGTCAATTACTCTCTCCTCGCCCTTTGCTCTTCCTGACTGTCAATCTCCCCTCTAATGCCAAAGGGTGAGATGGTAGCATGGCAGCCAGCACAACACTCTACAGCACGGGCATTCAGGGCTCAGTTCCTGCTGCTGTCTGTAAGGAGTTTTCATGTTCTTCCTGTGATCACATGGTTTTCCTCTGGGTGCTTCCGCATGGGCTTGTTCTCACATTCCAAAGACGTTCTGTACAGGTTAGGGTTACTAAGTTGTCGTCATACCATGTTAATGCCGGAAGCATGGCAACACTTGCGGGCTGCCCCCAGCACATCCTTGGACCATGTTGGTTGTTGATGCAAATAACACATTTCACAATATCTTTTGATTTTCGATGTACACATGACAAATAAAGATAATCTTTAATCTTTAATGTGACATTAATAATGCTGTTCCTTTGGCTCTGGTGCTCCAACTGAGGACACAGCTGAATCTCCAGACCTGAAGCATTAACTATGTATCTGCCCATGGACGCTGTCTGACCTGCTGAGTGTTTTCAGATTCTCAGTGTTTGCAGTATTTGGGGTTCTCACTTACAACAAGTGTCTCACCTGTATTGCTGGGGAGGGTCAACTCGGCTGAGTACATCCGTGGAGCCCCTGACTGACGGCCATCAAAGGCAGTCACCCTGAAAGAAAAGAACAAGCAGCTTCACTTCATGCCCACCTCCACATACATAAAAGGTAGGCACAACATCATGAGCTGAAGGGCCAGTACCGTACAGCAATATTCTATGTTACATAGAACACATGGAACATAGAACATTACAGCACAATACAGGCCCTTCAGCCCACGATGTAGTGCCAACCTTGTAACCTACTCTAAGATCAAACTAACCCTTCCCTCCCACATAGCCCTCTATTTTTCTATCATCCAAGAAACTTCTACCACTCATGGTAGTGTATTCTATGCACTTACCGCTCTGTGTGTAAAAAAAAACTTACTTCTGACACCCCCCCCCGCCCATACTTTCCTCCAATCATCTTAAATGTATGACCCCTTGTACTGGCCATTACTGACCTAGTTAAAAGTCTCTAGCTGTCCACATGTTCCATGCCTCTTATCATCTTGTATACCTCTATCAATTCACCTCTCATCCTCCTTTGCTACAAACAGAAAAATCCTAGCTTGCTCAACTATCCTGTTTGATGAAGATTCTTGGCTTGAAGCATCAACTGTTTATTCCCATCCATAGATGCTGCCTGACCTGCTGAGTTCCTCCAGCATTTTGTATATGTTACACGCTCTCTAATCCAGGCAGCATCCTGGTAAATCTTCTCTGCACCCTGCCTAAAGCTTCCACACCCTTCTTGTTATGTATGCGCAGAGCTACAGTGACCTCTCCGAAACAAAGACATGTGCACTTGAAAGCCAGCACCCAAAAGTGAGAGACTCCCGCACATGGGAAGCCCAATCGATTTACTGTATCATCAAATGGTCACGTGCACAACTGCCACATCCCCGCAATCGATCTGATATACACTTCTTATAATGAGGTGACCAGAACTGAGCACAATATTTGTTTTAAGTGTGAACACAAAAACAAGCAGGCATGTGAAGGAAGATGTGAGAGAAAGCCCACTATCGCAGCCTGTGTGACAGGGCCCAGCAAGCAGCTGGATGTTAAATATATTTTACAGGGAGGGTGCAGTAATTCCAGTTCAGGAGTGCAATCTGGAGAAGGAGATGGTTCCCCTGGGCTTTGCTCTACTATTTTCAGGCTTAGTAATGTGAATTAATGTGTTACTTGAAGACTTATTCTGAACTTTGCGCTGGTCTGTGCCCATCCAATGTGCAGCTCCTGTCACAGTCAGTCTCTGCATTCTCTCTCACCTTCCCACTGAAACAGACAAGGGAAGCCTTTCTTCTGCTGGTCTGGGACCAGAAACACCAGTCCCATTTATGTTTCATTCAGCTCAGAAGCAACATGAAAGGAGAGACTGGGACTTAGAAATACTCTCTCATCACACGTTTTGTTGGATTCAGGTGTAGAATTGTCAATTTCCTTGTAGTTTTACTTTCATATGCTTGCTTATATGTTTATATAATCACCTATATATGTTCGGCAAATTTTCTAGTAATTGTGGTATAGCTGCTTCTGTATTTTTCTAGAAGCTTCTTAGATGTTATTTCTTCAGCAGGTATCATACTACTTGAAGCTGTCTATTCTAGATTAATTGTTATCACTGGAATGTTAACATTTCAGTCACAGCTGGTTTTCCAGAGCACGACCATGAATTCTTTGTCCTCAACTCTTTCTGTTTGTTCTTTATATTAGATTGTTCTTGGAGTAGGTTAAAGGGACGGCACAACATTGTGGGCCAAAGGCCTGTGCTGTGTTGTTCTATGTTCTTGCATCACTTAATGAGACAGCCATAAGCAACAAGTTTTATGCCTTATTCTTGACTTCCAAACCTCTGCATCGCAAAACCATTAAAAGATATACCTCTGGAAAGGAGTAAAAGAGGAAGCCCATTTTATGCTGCCTGATCCCACCAACAGAAGGAACTTGCCTGCCAATGCAGGGTTTTATGGTGCTGCTGGCTGAGCAACAAATAACGGCCCAGGATTGCGTAGGCACTCCAAAGCTCTGTGGGGTCTTTAACGGTAACCTGGATAGGCAGGCGGACCTCGCCATGTACCCGGGGAACTACACACCAGACAGTGCAACAATAATGACAGGGAAAATGACGGAATCCCAAGGGAAGAAGAGCATCCGGAAATGGACATTATACCCATAAACAGCCAGAATGTAATTTGAAAGGAAAACCTTGTTTGAGCAACCTTACTCGTGGTGTTATAGGTATGGTCTTTAAACTCATTATCTTTCCTCTCCAAGCTCCCAGTTCTTCCAGCTCTGTCAAAAAGCCTCAGATTGAAGCAATGTGGGTGTCCTTCTACACGAACCATTGGAGCTTATAATGCTGATTCAGGAAGGCAAACCTATTGGACATTATTACAAGGTGATCTAAGTAGAAGATCAGACACATCGTGTTATAAATCAATAGAACTTTGGAAACATATTTGGAATTCTGGGTATAATCTTGATTCCCTGTATAAGGAAAGATATACTTGACAAAAGTACAGTGAAACTTTCCCCGTCTGACTCCTGGAATGGTAACTTTGTCCTCTGAGGACAGATTAAGCTGATTGGAGAACATACCAGAAGTGGAGGCTCTGGCTGCCTGAGGGAACGGCTGAGGAAGGTGCAATAGGTATATTTAAGAACAGTGTGGATAGGTGTGTGGATGACAAGAGTTTAGAGGGATATGGGCCGAGTGTTGGGAAATGGGATTAGCTTCAATATACACCTTGGTCAGCACGGACACAAATGGGCCTTTTTCTGAGTTGTACAACTCTAACTCAGAGGGTCTGGGAGATCTGTGGACAGAGAAGTATTTGTTGTTTGTTGTTGTTCAGTCGAGTCCGATCCTTCATGACCTCATGGACCATAGAGTCTATAGGGTTTTCATGGCAAGATAAGGAAGTAGACTACCGAGCCTATTCCGCACAGATACTGCTGCTGCCCAGGTTGGGACCTGGCTGGGTTTGTAGTCAGGATCATCTACTTGAAATCCAGTGCTGATGCCACTACACCTCCAGCCGACAGAGAAGTATAGCTGATATTTAAGATCAAGACCCTTCATCAGGACTGATCCAGTCACCCACACAGTCACTGAAAGCTAAGCCACTGCTCAATAGAGGACTCGGGTAACTTTGTCACACCTCAGTACAAGTCATTCTCACCCCTCGATGCAGTCGTAACCCCGTTTCTCCCCATTCTCTTAAATAATGTCACTCTCACCTCAGGATCAGAGATACCAGCCCCCATCCTCCACACCTTCTATACATGACACTCTCGCCCCAGGATTCAGCAACATCACCGTCACCTTCTGAGACGTCCTTCATTCCCACACCCTCACTGCATGTCACTGTCACCCCAAGATCTAGGGACAACATGGTCACTCTCTGGGACTTTTCCCATTCTTATACCGCTGTAAACATCATTCTCACCCCAAGATCCAGGGATATCATCCCATCCCCCCATCCTCCCACATCCTCAATACACATCACTCTCACACCAGGACCCCAGGGACGCAGGCAATCATCATAAAGCCTTCAAGACCCCCAACATCTTCAGTGGGCATCAGTGAGTGGCAGGAACCTGAGGGGGGTCTGAGCAGTCTGTGGAACATTTCCCTAAATTCCTGCAACACACATACACACACACAATGCTGGAGGAACTCAGCAGGTCAGGCAGTATCTATTGAGGGGAATAAACAGTCAACGTTTTGGGCCAAGATCCTTCATCAGGAATTCCTCCAGCATTTTCTGTGTGTTGCTCAAGATTTCCAGCATCTGCAGGATTTCTTGTGTTTGTAATTTGCTGCCTTGTTCCCCCATGCTGAATCCAAGGGTGGCTGGCCGGTCTGCATCCCTCCATCAACTCTGAAACAAGCAGATGTAAGAACTTTCCTAGATTTTGGTTGGAAAACCACAGTCCACCAGTATATTTACTAAACTCTTTTACGTAAAAAAAAACAAATAACAGTGGTATGTTATCCTATTAAATCCAGTGCTGAGTTAAACACACACTCAATTCCCTGGGAAGTCTGGATAAGTACATGAGTCAACACAGTCTGAGGATGTGCTGGGGGCAGCCCGTAACTGTTGCCAGACTTTTGGCACCAACATAACATGCCCACAACTTACTACCCTAACATGTATGTCTTTGGAATGTGGGAGGAAACCAGAGTACCTGAAAGAAACTCACATGGTCACAGGGGGAACGTACAAACTCCTGACAGATAGTGGAGGGATTTGCTGGCACTGTAAAGTGTTATGCTACTGTGCAGTCCTATGAATATAGAGGGGTTGATGTAGAGAATATAGCTGTATCGGAGGGATAAAGCGCAGGAGCGTTGATATATGAGGTAAATCTAACAGAGGGTTAATGTGCGGGTCGATTAGTGCATGTTAATGTTTAGGGAGTTAACTGTCAGGACCGCTGCTCGCTAGCTGGCCCTGGCACACTGAGTGTTTATTCAGTAGAACTGGAATCAAATTTCTATTGAGTGCTTAAACTTCTCCGCATTTTTGTGGTTTTGTCAGTGTGGCTGGGCCCGAGTGTGGGAAAAAGAGAAACATCAGCAGAAAACCTGGAGCAAAACAAAGTGAAACAGGAGGGGGAGATTCCTTGGGAGCCTTAGACAAACGGTGCCGGCAGTTATGGGTGTGGGTGCCCCTGTGTCAGGCTCTGTAGGAGGGAGGGGAAGGTGGGTCTACCAGCTCAGGGAATGGATGTTCAGGATCCACAGGCGGAAGTACTGTTTGCCCTCTGTGGATTGGTTCACAGGGCCCGAGAGACAAAGGAGTACAAAAGACCTAAGGCTAAATTGGACAGTATAACCACCCACGAACCCCTGCTTTCCTCCGCCAAATCTCAGCAGCTGAGGCAGAGATCCCCTCCCCTTGAAATAGACGCCAATAAACAGCAATAAACAAGCTCGAGCACCACACAGTTAGATGGCTCAGATACCAAACACTCTGGAGGGACCCAGCTGTGATGGCCTACAAGTTACATCCTCTTCCTTTGGTACTAACCTCCTCCTCAGTCTAACTCCCTCCAAAAAATGTAACATTTTATCTTTAAGGATCAGTTCCCTGGAGATCTGCCAATCTTCCACTGTGATTGACCACTGTTCCAGGGTCCCCATTTCATCACCTTTACCCTGAGGGAAGGAAGCACCCTTGCTGTATGCTGCAGTGTTATAAACTATCAGTACAGTACAAGAGATTCTGCAGATGCTGGAAATCCAGAGCAACACACTCACAACACCTGAGGAATTCAGCAGGTCAGGCAACATCTATGGAGGGGAATGAACAGTCAAGGTTTTGGGTTGAGAGCCTCCCTCAGGACTGAAAGAAAGGGGGCAAAAATCAGACTAGGAAGGTGGGGGAGATGCAAGGAGTAGGAGGGAAGGAGGAGAAATTATTAGAGGTTAGAGAAATCTATGTTCGTGCTAGAAGGTTGGAGGCTATCCAGATGGAATATGAGGTGCTGCTCCTTCAGCCTGAGAGTGGCCTTATTGTGACAGTAGATGATGCACTGGACCGACATGTTGGAATGGGAATGGGAAGTTGAATTGAAATGGGCAGTGGCCACTGGGAAAAACTTCCTCTTTTGGTGGACAGAGCGAAGGCACTTGACAAAGTGATCTCCCAATCTACATTAGATCTCACCAATATAAATGATTACTAAGTTTTTGTTCTCCCTCACCCCCAAACAGAGTTCTGTCCAAAGCTGTAGAGGAGACCACACACCAGCCCCCACAGGCTCGCAGTTGAAGTATCAGCTCACCTGGAAGGACTGTTCAGGGCCCTGAATGGTAGTGATGCAGGAGGTGAGAAAGCAGGGAGGATAGACAAAGGGGAGTCAGTGGATGTTGTTTAATTTGGATTTTCAGGAGGCCTTTGACAAGGTGATGCACATGAGTCTGTTAAACAAGATAAGAGCCCATGGTATTACAGGAAAGATACGAGCATGGATAGAGCATTTGGCAGGAGGCAAAGAGTGGGAATAGGGTGGGCTTTTCCGCTTGGCTGCGGGTGAAGAGTGGTGATCCACAGGGGTTGGTGTTGGGACTACTTTTTCACGTAATATGTCAATGATTTGGGTGAAGGAATTGATGACTTTACGGCCAAGTTTGCGTACGATACAAAGACAGGTGGAGGAGCAGGTAGTGTTGAGGAAGCAGACTGTCTGCAGAAGAACTTAGACAAATTGGGCAAAGAAATGCCAGATGGAACATCGTGCAAAGAAGTGCATGGTCTTGCACTTTGGTAGAAGGAATAACTGTGTGGACTATTTTCTAAATGGGGAGAAAATTCAAAATTCAGTGTTGCAAAGGGACATGGGAGTCCTCGTGCAGGATTCCCTAAAGGTTAACATGCAGTTTGAGTCAGTAGTAAGGAAGGCAAATACAATGTTAGAATTCATTTTGTGATGACTAGAATACAAAGGCAAGGCTGAAGCTTTATAAGGCATGGGCCAGACAGCACCTTAGGGTTTAGAACACAGAGCTTAGAAGAATGAGGATAGATTTCTTTGAAACCTATTGAAAATTGGGAAGGCCTACACAGAGTGCATATGGAGAGGATGTTTCCTATAGTGCAGGAGCTTAGGAACAGAGGGCGCAGCCTCAGAATTGAGGGAAGTCCATTTAGAACAGAGATGAGGAAAAATTTCTTTAGCTAGAGGGTGGTGAATCTGTGGAATTCATTGCCGCAGATGGCTGTGCAGTCATTGGGTATATTTAAGGCAAAGATCGATAGGTTCTTGATTAATCAGGCCGTCAAAGGTTACGGGGAGAAGGCAGGAGAATGGAGTTGAGTGGGTTAATAAATCAGCCATCATGGAATGGTGAAGCAGACTCAATGGGCCGATTGGCCTAATTCTGCTCCTATGTCTTATGGTGTAGGGGCAGGTGTAGCACTTGTCCTGCTTGCAGGAGTAACTTACAGAGTGCTCTGTTTACTATTGGTGAAATGGCATCCACCTATCCATCACAGTTGGCCTGTTTACACCTCGGTACGCACATGCTCTCTGGGTGAAGGACTCCCATGGGTGTTTTGTTATGAGAACCGCACAGCTATGCAGTCACTTTTACCAATGTGCAGTAAGCACACAGTCATTTGGCTGCCTTATGAGAAATATAAATTGGTAAATTAGTTTATCATCACATGTACTGAGGTACTGTGAAAACTTGTCTTGCACATTGTTCATGTAGATCAATTCATTACAACAGTGCATTGAGGGTAAGCAATAACAGAATGCAGAATAAAATGAAGCAGCTATAGAGAAAGTGCATTGCAGGTAGACAATAAAGTGCAAGGTCAACCCCATTCTCCTCCTCCTCACTATAATCTTAAGGCACCTTTACTGATCAAGAACCTATCAACCTCTGCTTTAAATATACCCAATGACTTGTCCTCCACAACTGACTACGGCAATGTATTCCATAGATTCACTGCCCTCTAGCTAATGAAATTTCTCCTTATCCCTGTCTAAACTCTAAAGGGACACCCTTGTATTCTGAGCGTGTGCCTTCTGGTCCAACACTGTCCCACTATTGGAAACATCCTTTCCATATGCCTTCATGTACAACTAGGTGTCAGTAAAGATACCACAAATGATGCCTCTATTTCACAGCACTGGCACCTGGTGTGTATTGTATCAAGGGTATTGGGCCATGTCATAGCGCAGAAACAGGCTCTTTGGCTCACCTAGTCTGTGCTGAACCATTTAAGCTGTCTACTCCCATCAACCTGTACCATGGTATTAGCCCTCCATACCCCTATGATCCATGTACCTTTCCAAACTTCTCTGAAACATTGAAATTGAAATCATATCCTACACTTGCGCAGATAGCTCATTCCACCCTCACCATCCTCTGAAGTTTCCGCTCATTTTTCGCTTAAACATTTAACCTTTCACTCTTAACCTACGATCTGTAGTTGTAGTCCTATCCAGTCTCATTGGGAAAAAGCCTGCTTGCATTTACCCTATCTATAACTGCTCAAAATGTTGTATACCTCTATCAATTCAGATCGTCCAGTCCAAGCAATGTCCTTATAAATTTTCTCTATACCATTTCAACCTTACTTACATCTTTTCTTTAGGTAGGTGACCAAAACTGCACCCAATTAGGCCTCACCAGTGTCTTAGACAACTGCAACATAATATTCAATCCCCATGTACTCAATACTTTGATTAATAAAGACCAATGTGGCAAAAGCTTTCTTTACGACCCTATCTACCTGTGACACCACTTCAATGAATTATAGACCTGTATTCCCAGATCCCTTTGTTCTACCACACTCCTCAGTGCTCTACCATTAACTGTGTGAGACTAATTCTGGCTGGTCCTACTGAAGTGCAACACCTTGCACTTCTTTGCATTAAATTCCATCTGCCATTTTTCAGCTGGTCTAGATGCGGTGCAAGCTCTGATAGTCTTCCTTGCTGTCCATTGCACTCCCAATCATGGTGTCCTCTACAAATTTGCTGATCCAGTTAACCAGATTATCATCCAGATTGTTGATATAAATGACAAACAGACCTGGCACCAATCCCTGCAGCACTCCACTGGTCATATGCCTCCTGTCAGAGAGGCAACCATTTACTTTTCTCACAAAGCCAATGTCTAATCCAATTTACTACCTCATCTGAAATACCAACTGACTGAACCTTCTTGACCAACATCCCATGCAGGACCTTGTCAAATGCCTTGCTGAAGTCCATATATACAATATCAACTGCCTTGCCTTCATCAACTTTCCTGGTAACTTCCTCGAAAAACTCTTTAAGATTGGTTAGACACAACCTACTATGCCAGAATGTAGTGATCCTTAAAAGTTCTTACCAATACCTCCTCAATCTCTTCGATTACCTCTTTTAGAACCCTGCAGTGTAGTCCGTCTGGTCCTGGTGATGTATGTATCTTCAAGCCTTTCAGTTTCCCAAGTACCTTCTCCTTAGTAATAGCAACTGCACTCACTTCTGCTCCCGACACTCTCGAACTTCCAGCATATTGTTAGTCTTCCACAGTGAAGATAGATGCAACACACTTATTCGATACAACACACTTATTCAATGCATTCGCTGTTTCCTTGTCCCCTGTTACTACCTCTCCAGTTTCATTTCCCAGTGGTCTAATATCTACTTTTGCCTATCTTTTATTCTTTTTTTTTGTAATTTATTTTTTATTGAAGTTCATCATCAAACAAACATTTCCATAAGATGTATTTCAGATACTGTACATATATATCTTATAATCATATTTGTCACAAATCTCCACATAATATTTATCTGAGGTATACACTTATAGAAAGGAGAGGAAAGCAAGAACAATCAAAAGAAGAAAACTATGTACAAAGTAGGGAGTGATTTTTTTTATAACATATGCATTGACTTGTGAGAATAAAAATCAGGCCTATGAGGTGTTATGTAGTTAAATCATTTTTCCCAGTATGAATCAAATTGTTCCAACTTATGATTAACAGATGCTGTTATCTTCTCCATTTTGTAAATGTCCATTACAATTTCCATCCATACATTTAAAGTTGGGCTCTCCTGTGATAACCATTTCCTGGTGAGGGTCTTTTTACCAGCCACTAGCAGTATATTCATTAAATATTTATCTCTTTTCAACTATTCTTAAGGTATATACCCAAAATATATGGTCTTACTCTCTACGGGTATTACACATTTAAAGATGTCTTGTAGGGTATTATGTATCCCCCTCCAATAGTCTTTGATAACAGGGCATTTGCATTTTGATTTCCACAATTTCTCCAGCAAACAGGGAGGTTACTGTCATAATGGGATTTCTGAGAGGGTGTAATAAAATATCTTACCAAGTTTTTCCATCCGAACTCCCTCCATTTCTGTGAACTGGTACACTTCCATCGATACCTCCATGTTATTGTCCATTCTTCCTCAGATATTATTATCCCTCCTTCCTTCTCCCATTTTGTTTTAATGTATGAAGTCGAATGTGTTTTAAGATTTGACAAACCCTTATACAAGCTTGAAATGATTCTACTACCGTTGTCTGAAATCTTTTATTCTTTATATATCAGAAAAAAAGATTGGTGTCCTTTTTTGATATTATTGGCTAGCTTACCTTCATATTTCATCTTTTCCTTCTTAAGATATTTTTATTTATCATCTGCTGATTTTTAAAAATATCCCAATCCTTTAACTTCCCACTACTTTTTGCTCTATTATATGCCCTTTCTTTTGCTTTTATGTTGTCTTTGACTTCCCTTGTCAGCCACAGTTGCGTCATGCTGCCTTTAGAATACTTCTTCTTTGGATGTACCTATACTGCGCCTTCCGAGTTGCTCCCAACAACTCCAGCCATTGGTGTTCTGCCCCCTTCTAATCAACTTTGGCTAGCTCCTCTCTCATACCTCTGTAATTCCTTTTACTCCACTGTAATGCTGATACATCTGACTTCAGCTTCTCCCTCTCAAATTGAGGATGATTTCTATATATTATGATCATTGTCTCCAATGGATTCCTTTACCTTAAGCTCCCTAATCATATCCAGCTTATTTCACAACGCCCAATCCAAAACAACTGATCCCCTCGTGGGCTCAATCACAAGCTGTTCTAAAAAGCCATCACGTAGGCATTCTACAAGTTCTCTCTCTTGGGATCCAGCACCAACCTGATTTTCCCATACAGGCTGAGGGGTGTGTGAGGTTAGCCTGAGTCTCAGTCTGAGATTGAATAGACAAGGCAGTGTAAACATGGATCCCAGACGGAGCAATGGGTGTGTGCTGAGCGTCTTACCTGGGCACTCTCTGGATGCCTGTTTTTCTGGTCGTCCCCTGTTTGCTTGTCGGCGGTGGTCTTGGGAGAAGCAGAGGGCTGCCCTGAGATGCTTCCGGCTTCTGCTGCCGTGCTGGTCGCTGGGTGCTGTTCAGTGATGTTGGGCTGCAGGGAGCGAGCAGAGCTGGCCACTGGCTGCTGGCATCCATGTTTTGAAGGTGGTTCTCCGCAAATATGGCCTGTCACAACAAAATTAACCTTTCACTTAATGTCAACAAATCAAAGAGTTGATTATTGACTGTAGGAAGAAGCCAGAGGTCCATGAGCCAGTCCTCTTAGGGGATCGGAGGTGAAGAGGGTCAGTAGTTTAAATTTCTTGGTATTAATATATCAAAGGATCTATTCTGGGATCAGCATGTAAATTCCATTACAAAGAAGATTCGACAGCACCACTACTTTCTTAGAAGTTTGTGTAGATTTGGGACGTCACCAAAGCATTAACAAACCTCTAAAGATGGACAGTGGAGATTATCCTAATTGGTTGCATCATGGCCTGCTATGGAAACATCAATGCCCAGGAACGGAAAAGTCTACAGAAGGTGGTTGATATAGTACAGTCCATCAAAGACAAAGCTCTCCCGACCATCTATGATATTTACATGGAACTTTGCCACAAGAAAGCAGCATCTATCATCAAGGTTATTTTCTCTTCTCGGTACTTCCATCAGACAAGAAATAACAGTCAGCATAGACAACGGAGCCAGCTGATGTTGTTTATTTGGATTTTCATAAGGCCTTTCACAAGGTGACACACATGAGGCTGCTAAACAAGATAAGAGCCCATGGTGTTACAGGAAAGATACTGGCATGGATAGAAGATTGGCTGACTGGTAGGAGTCAAGAAGTGGAAATAAAGGGACCTTTTCTAGATGGCTGCTGGTGATTAGTGGTGATCCTCAGAGGTCGGAATTTGGACCACTTTTTTCATGTAATATGTTAGTGATGGATGATGGAATTTATGGCTTTGTGGTCAAGTTTGCAGACAATATGAAGATAGGTGGAGGGGCAGGTAGTGTTGAAGAAACAGTCTTCAGAAAGGTTTTTTTAAACGCAAACAACAGGAATTCTGCAGATGCTGGAAATTCAAGCAACACACATCAAAGTTGCTGGTGAATGCAGCAGGCCAGGCAGCATCTGTAGGAAGAGGTGCAGTCGACGTTTCAGGCCAAGACCCTTCGTCAGGACTAACGAGTTAGTCCTGATGAAGGGTCTCGGCCTGAAACGTCGACTGCACCTCTTCCTACAGATGCTGCCTGGCCTGCTGCATTCACCAGCAACTTTGATGTGTGTTGTTTCAGAAAGGTTTAGACAGTTTAGGAAAATAGGCAAAGAAGTGATAGATGGAATATAGTGTATGGAAGTGTATGGTCATGCATTTTGTAGAAGGAATAAAAGCATAGACCATTTTCTAAATGGGGAAAAAAATTCAAAAATCCTCGGTGTAAAGGGACTTAGGAGTGGGCTTGGCATTGGAAAGAGTTCCAAGGAGGTTCACTGGAATGATTCTGAGAATGAAAGGGTTAACCTATGAACAGCGTTTGATGGCTTGGGGCTGTATTTGCTGGAGTTCAGCAGAATGGCGGGGAGGGGGTGTGGATCTCATTGAAACCTATTGAATATTGGAGGGGATGTGGAGAGGTAGTTTCCTATAGTAGGGGAGTCTGGAACCAGAAGACAAGCCTCAGAATAGTCCTTTAGAACAGAGGTGGGGAAGAATTTCTTCAGCCAGAAGATGGTGAATATGTGGACTTTATTGCCACAGATTGCTGTGGAGGCCAAGTCATTAGGTATATTTAAACTGAAGGTTGACTTGTTCTTGGGTAGTAAGGACGTCAAAGTTTATGGGGAGAAGACAAGAGAAAGGGGTTGAGAGGGATGGTGGATCAGCCGTTATGGAATGGTGGAGCAAACTTGATGGGTTGAATGGCCCACTTCTGTTCCTGTGTCTTATGGTCTAAAGCTCCAATGTCCATGACTCCAATGCCCAGGAATGGAAAAGTCTACAAAAATTGGTGTATACAACCTTTTCATCACAGGAAAAACCCTCCCCACCATTGAGTACATTTACAAAGAAAACTGTCACAAGAAAGCAGGATCCATCATAAGGACCCCCACCATATAAGTAATGCTCTTTATTGCCATTGGGAAGGAGGTTCAGAAGCCTTAGGTTACACACCACCAAGTTCAAGAACAGCTATTACCCTTCATCATCAGGCTCCTGAACCGGCGTGTATAACTTCACTCACCACAACTCTGAACTTATTCTACAACCTACAGACTCAGGTTATTAGTATTATTTTTTATTTGCATAATTTTTCTTGTTTTGCACATCGGTTGTTTGTCAGTTGTTATTTATGTCTAGTTTTTGTAAATTCTTTTGTATTTCTTTATTTTCCTGAAAATGCCTGCAAGAAAGTGAATCTCACGGTAGTGTATGGTAACATATATGTATTTTGATAGTAAATTTCCTTTGAACCTTGGATAGTGAATTGATATACCAGTTATTATGACATAGAAGGAGGCATTCAGCCCATCATCTCTAAGCCCCATTTTCATCAGGGTCATCTCTACTTCCTTATTTCCCTCTTGTAGGGTCTTAGAAACGTTGACTGTTTATTCATTTCCATGGATGCTGCTTGACCTGCTGGGTTCCTCCAGCTTTTTGAATATGTTGCTTTGGATTTCCAGTATCTGCAGAATTTCTTGTGTTTATACTCCTTATTTGCTCATCAAGCACTCTTTGGTTTCTTGGTTATTTACCAACATTACAGTGGTCAGTTCACTGACCCGCTGTCATTGGGACGTGAGAGGGAACTGCAGCACCCCGACGAACCACACTGTCAGAGTGAGAACATACAAACTCCACACGGAAAGCTTGAAGTTAGAATTGAAGCCGGCTACCTGAAATGGTGTTATTCCGACTGGAGGTCTATGACCAGCACTGGGACCTATTGTTTGTAACATACACTCAGTGGCCACTTTATTAGGTACACCAGTACATCTGCTCGTTAATGCAAATATCTAATCAGCCAATCATGAAGCAGCAACTCAATGCATAAAGCACGCAGAATAGTTAAGAGGTTCAGTTGTTTTTCAGACCAAACATTAGAGTGGGGAAGAAATGGAGGGCAGAGCAAAGTCAAGATGGCGCTAAATGGCCACTCCTTTGCTTGCATCTTTGGAAACTGCTCTAATTTTATCTTTGATGTCTCTATTTTTCATTTTCAAGGTTCCTTAAAAGACCCTGACCTGGAGTTACACTCTGACTTTGGTTCTTTACGGGAATGGGACCCGCTATCAGGGTCTCACATCCAGCCGCTTTTTGGTATCCCAAGGATGCGGCCCGGAAGACTAGCATGCCTTCAGGGTGCCGGATTTTCATGGCTCTGGAGATGTGCTGGTTCAAGGCCAGTGCCCCTGACTGAGGCATCGCAGAGGAACACAGAACATTGGGAGCAGCAGGTTAGCTGTTGGCTGTATGTCCAGAGACCTGAGCTCTCTGAGCGCAGAGCTCGGAAAAAGCAACGCAACATACATTAAACATCATAAATCAGTGAGTTGTTTGATATGCTTTGAAACAGGGACACCTCTTTTTACCTTATTAGGGAGAGAGTGATATGTCAAATTACTGAGTGAACAAGCAGTCTTTGGGGAACTGCAAGTCTGTGTCTTTATTGATGCTTTGCTGCACGCTTGAGTGCTCGGTGGAGGGTGCCAATGCATTTTTGCTGGTGGAGGTGGGGGCCATTGCCTTGCTGCTGCTTGTGTGTGTGTGAGGGGGAGCTGGGAGGGAGGCTTTGGGGTTCTAACCTTTTAACTGTCATTCATTCTTTGGGGCACTCCTTTGTTTTCATGGATGTTTGCAAAGAAAAAGAATTTCAGGATGTATATTGTATACATTTCTCTGACATTAAAAGTACCTATTGAACCTATTGAAATGTGATCTAAGTGATTATGACTGGAATAATTGTTGGTGCCAGATGGAATAGTTTGAGTATCTCAGAAACTGCTGAACTCCTGGGATTTTCAGGCACAACAGTCTCTAGAATCTACAGTCTCTAGAGTTCAGTGAGAAAAATAAACTCAGTGGGCGACAGTTCTGTGAGTGAAAATGCCTTGTTAATGAGAAAGGTCAGAGGAGAATGGACAGATTGGTTCAAGCTGGCAGTAACTTAACCACGCATTACAACTGTGCAGTAGAGTTTTTGTGAATGCACATGTTGAACTTTGGATTGGATGTGCTACAGCAGCTGAAGACCACAAATATACACTCAGTGTGCACTTTATTAGGTACAGAAGGTACCCAATAAAGTGGCACTGAATGCATATAAATGACTTGGACAGCAATCTAGTTGGGTGAATTAGTAAATTATGGATAGGGAAGAAGGTTGTCAAAAAATTCAGCAGAATATAGAAGAGTTGGAAATTTGAGCAGGGGAGTGCATATGGAGTTTAAAGCTTTTCCAGATAAGTGTGAGGTATTGCACTTTGGAAGGTCAAATGTAAAAGGGAAGTACACAGTATACAGCAGGACCCACAGGAGCAGTGACGTACAGAGGGATCTTAGGCTTCAAGTTCATAGCTCCCTGAAAGTGGCAACAGGATGGTAAAGGTGCTTGACTTCATCAGTCATGATATTGAGTATAAAAGTTGAGAAGTCATGTTGCAGCTGTATAAAACTTTGATTAGGCTACGTTTGGAGTATAGTGTGCAGTTCTGGTCATTCCATTACAGAAAGGATGAGGAGGCTTTGGAGAGGGTGCTAAAGAGTTTTACCAGGATACTGCCTTGATTAGAGGGCATGTGGTGATAAGCAGAAGCTGAATAAACTGGGGCTGTTTTCTCTGGAGTGTCGGAGGCTTCCAGTGGCATCATAGCATGCTCACAACTCGCTTAACCTAACCAGTACGGCTTTGGAATGTGGGAGGAAATCCACATAGTCACAGGGAGAATGTACAAATTCCTTAAAGACAGTGATGTGAATCAACCTCAATCTTACAGCTGGCACAGTAAAGCTATGTGCTATCCATGGGGGAGAAACACCCAGTGGTCATGATCCATGTTGGTACCAAGAGCACCTGAAGATCAATGAAAGAAGTTTTGTTGCAGGAGTGTGAGCAGCCAGAGTCCCAGTTATAAAGTCGAACCACTGAGCTAATGATCTGCAGATCACAACCTGAGCCAATTTAAACTGGCATTAGGTCAAGAAGGTGCAGCTCAAAGATTAGTGTAGGAGAAGTGGATGTGAATTCTTGGGACACTGCCATCAGGGAGAGGAGAAACTGTTCTGTTGAGCTGAGCTCTGGCAAGCCTGGTAAATGCAATAATTAGAGCTACAGAAAGGACTTCAAACAAAATAATGTTGGGGCAAGGTTCAGGGAGAGCGGAAATATAAAAAGTTGAAGAGAAAGGTCAAGGTGCAGGTGTTGCTCAGAATGGAGGCTAGTGACTAGTGGTGTGCTGCAGGGCTCATTGTTGTGACCCTTGCTTTTTGTTATTTATAGTAATGATTTGGATGCAAGTACACAAGCATTGATCAGTAAGTTTGTAAATAACAAAATTAGAAGGTGTTGCTGGTAGTGAAGAAGATTACAGGGGGACCTTGATTAGTTAGGGAAGTGGGCTGAGGAGTGGCAAATGAATTTCAATACAGATATATACGAGGGGTGATTGATCATGGCCTAAGGAGTCAATTTTAGAAAACCTAGCACATTTATTTCCCCCCCCCTTGTCTTTCTTCCCGGACCTCCTGTCCCATGATCCTCTCGTATCCCCTTTTGCCTATCACCTGTCCAGCTCTTGGCTCTATCCCTCCCCCTCCTGTCTTGTCCTATCATTTTGGATCTCCCCCTCCCCCTCCAACTTTCAAATCCCTTACTCACTCTTCCTTCAGTTAGTCCTGACGAAGGGTCTCGTCCTGAAACGTCGACTGCACCTCTTCCTACAGATGCTGCCTGGCCTGCTGCGTTCACCAGCAACTTTGATGTGTGTTGCTTGAATTTCCAGCATCTGCAGAATTCCTGTTGTTTACATTTATTTTTCAACAGTTTAACTGCAGTTCAACTCTTTGAGTGATTATGCAGAAAGTTTGAAGTTAATAACTTACCTCCTTCTACCTTAGGCCACAAACTTATCAATCACCCCGATGAGTTATTAACCTCAAACTTTCTGCATAATCACTCAAAGTTGAACTGCATGTGCATGTAACGAGAGCTGTATAACTCATCTTCTTCTGCCTTAGGCCACAAACTTATCAATCACCCCTGCTGTGGGCACTTCCTGGAGGTCCAAGATCCGTATGCTCCATGACCGCTGGACTAAGTGTGTAAATGTAGGAGGGGATTATGTTGAAAAATAAATGTGCTAGGTTTTTTAAAATTGACTCCTTCTCCCTCAGGCCACAAACTTATCAATCACCCCTCATATCTAAGGTGACGCATATTGGAAAGTCAAATCAGTATAGGACTTGTATTATAAATGGGAGAGCACCAGGGAATATAATGGAACAGAGGAAGCTATGATACAAGTGCATAGTTTGTTGAAAGTGGCATCACAGACAATGCTGTGGAAAAGGTATTTAGCACACTTGCCTTGGTCAGTCAGGGCATTCCAGAGAAGATCTAGCAGTTTTTTCCCAATATGACAAGATTGAGACCATAAGACCATAAGATAAAGGAGCAGAAGTCGGCTATTCGGCCCATCGAGTCTGCTCCGCCATTTTATCATGAGCTGATCCATTCTCCCATTTAGTCCCACTCCCCTGCCATAACCTTTGATGCCCTGGCTACTCAGATACCTATCAATCTCTGCCTTAAATACACCGAATGACTTGGCTTCCACTGCTGCCTGTGGCAACAAATTCCATAGATTCACCACCCTCTGACTAAAAAAATTTCTTCGCATATCTGTTCTGAATGGGCACCCTTCAATCCTTAAGTCATGCCCTCTCGTACTAGACTCCTCCACCATGGGAAACAATTTTGCCACATCCACTCTGTCCATGCCTTTCAACATTCGAAATGTTTCTGAGGTCTCCCCTCATTCTTCTAAACTCCAAGGAATACAGTCCAAGAGCAGACAAACTTTCCTCATATATTAACCCTCTCAGTCCCGGAATCATTCCAGTGAATCTTCTCTGTACCCTCTCCAACGTCAGCACATCCTTTCTTAAATAAGGAGACCAAAACTGCCCCCAGTACTCCAAGTGGGGTCTCACCAGCGCCTTATAGAGTCTCAACGTCACATCCCTGCTCCTATACTCTATTCCTCTAGAAATGAATGCCAACATTGCATTCGCCTTCTTCACCACCGACTCAGCCTGGAGGTTAACCTTAAGGGTATCCTGTACGAGGACTCCCAATTCCCGTTGCGTCTCAGAACTTTGAATTTTTTCCCCATTTAAATAATAGTCTGCCCGTTTATTTCTTCTGCCAAAGTGCATAACCATACACTTTCCAAAATTGAGGGCCAATGTTC
The DNA here is from genome assembly GCF_963921235.1 of Mobula hypostoma. NCBI lineage: Eukaryota > Metazoa > Chordata > Chondrichthyes > Myliobatiformes > Myliobatidae > Mobula > Mobula hypostoma. The sequence goes on along the minus strand of NC_086097.1, from coordinate 33,374,225 downwards.
CCTCTAATTTTTTTTTACAGCTGCACAAAACAACCATTGCTTTGAGCAGCATACATCAAAGTTGCTGGTGAACGCAGCAGGCCAAGCAGCATCTATAGGAAGAGGCGCAGTCGACGTTTCAGGCCGAGACCCTTCGTCAGGACTAACTGAAGGAAGAGTGAGTAAGGGATTTGAAAGCTGGAGGGGGAGGGGGAGATGCAAAATGATAGGAGAAGACAGGAGGGGGAGGGATAGAGCCGAGAGCTGGACAGGTGATAGGCAAAAGGGGATACGAGAGGATCATGGGACAGGAGGCCTAGGGAGAAAGACAGGGGGGGGGGTGACCCAGAGGATGGGCAAGAGGTATATTCAGAGGGACAGAGGGAGAAAAAGGAGAGTGAGAGAAAGAATGTGTGCATAAAAATGAGTAACAGCTGGGGTACGAGGGGGAGGTGGGGCCTAGCGGAAGTTAGAGAAGTCAATGTTCATGCCATCAGGTTGGAGGCTACCCAGACGGAATATAAGGTGTTGTTCCTCCAACCTGAGTGTGGCTTCATCTTTACAGTAGAGGAGGCCGTGGATAGACATGTCAGAATGGGAATGGGATGTGGAATTAAAATGTGTGGCCACTGGGAGATCCTGCTTTCTCTGGCGGACAGAGCGTAGATGTTCAGCAAAGCGGTCTCCCAGTCTGCGTTGGGTCTCACCAATATATAAAAGGCCACATCGGGAGCACCGGACGCAGTATATCACCCCAGTCGACTCACAGGTGAAGTGATGCCTCACCTGGAAGGACTGTTTGGGGCCCTGAATGGTGGTAAGGGAGGAAGTGTAAGGGCATGTGTAGCACTTGTTCCGCTTACATATATATGATATACTGCGTCCAGTGCTCCCGATGTGGCCTTTTATATATTGGTGAGACCCGACGCAGACTGGGAGACCGCTTTGCTGAACATCTACGCTCTGTCCGCCAGAGAAAGCAGGATCTCCCAGTGGCCACACATTTTAATTCCACATCCCATTCCCATTCTGACATGTCTATCCACGGCCTCCTCTACTGTAAAGATGAAGCCACACTCAGGTTGGAGGAACAACACCTTATATTCCGTCTGGGTAGCCTCCAACCTGATGGCATGAACATTGACTTCTCTAACTTCCGCTAGGCCCCACCTCCCCCTCGTACCCCAGCTGTTACTCATTTTTATGCACACATTCTTTCTCTCACTCTCCTTTTTCTCCCTCTGTCCCTCTGAATATACCTCTTGCCCATCCTCTGGGTCACCCCCCCCCCTGTCTTCCTCCCTAGGCCTCCTGTCCCATGATCCTCTCGTATCCCCTTTTGCCTATCACCTGTCCAGCTCTCGGCTCTATCCCTCCCCCTCCTGTCTTCTCCTATCATTTTGCATCTCCCCCTCCCCCTCCAGCTTTCAAATCCCTTACTCACTCTTCCTTCAGTTAGTCCTGACGAAGGGTCTCGGCCTGAAACGTCGACTGCGCCTCTTCCTATAGATGCTGCTTGGCCTGCTGCGTTCACCAGCAACTTTGATGTATGTTGCTTGAATTTCCAGCATCTGCAGAATTCCTGTTGATTGCTTTGAGCAGGGTATTTTTACACGGCCTGAAAATTGTATGGCACTTTAAATGTTTTCTTTCGTAATATGCATACGCTGAATGTTTAGATTAAATACCTGTGCAGCAACAAAGGCTATGTGTGCTGGAGCATTTTAGTTACTGTGCGGATATGCATCCACGCAGCTCAGAGGGAACAGTATTGAGGATGGAGTTTTACAGTGTGGAAAAAGCCCTTCGGCCCATACATGGCCATGCTGATCAAGGTGCACGTTCAAGCTAATCCCATTTCCCGGCACTTGGCCTATATCCCTTAGGTGATCCATATACCTATCCACATACTTCTTCAGTGTATCTAATGCACCTACCTCAGAGACTGGGCCAACGTTTGTTGCAGTTTAGAGGAATAAGACATATTTCCATGAAAATGTACAGGACTGTGAGGTTAGATGCTGAGATGGCTCCCCTTGAGGGGGAAGCCTAGACCTTGGACACAGTGTTAGAATGAAGATCTATCCACTTAGGAACAACTACTCTCATAGGGCTATCAATGTTTGGAATTTTCTGCACCAGAGGCCAAGTTTCAGGTGTACAAGATAAGAGGCATATTGCAGATACGTTAGGGACATTTAAAAGATTTTTAGATAGGCACATGGATGATAGAACAGTGGAGGGCTATGTGGGAGGGATGTGCTAGACTGAGCTTGGATGGAGTAGGTTATGTCAGCACAACATCGTGGTACGAAGGGCTTGTACTGTGTTGTAATGTTCTATGTTCTATGTTAAGTCATTGAATACATTTCCAGTGAAAAGATTGCTGGTCTACTCTAACGTAGGAAGGTAGTTGAGGTTAAAATGGGATCAATTCTGATCTTACTGAATGGCGGAACAAGTCTTCAAGGATTGCATGGTTAGACTGGGTGGGACACTAAATGTCACTGAGAGAGGGGTACTAAAGAACCCCCAAGACTAGGCTGGGTACAGTAAAGGGTCGAAAGTCTAACTCCTTGCTGGAACATTTCACAATTCTGAACTGCTGTAAGGTAACCAGAGCACATTTTGTAAAGATACAAAGCTGCCACAATAGATTATGACAAAGAATTCGAGCTTGTGGAAGACTGGTTAATCAAGCTCAGTACTGTACGAGAGCAAAATCAGAATCAAAATCAAGTTTATAATCACGGACATATGTCATGAAATTTGTTGCTTTGTGGCAGAAATACAGAATAGAACATAACATATACCATAAATCGGAGGCATAGAAAGTGAGCAAAAATAGTGAGATAATTTTCATGGACTGTTCAGAAATCTGATTGTGGAAGGGTAGAAGCTGTTCCTATAACATTGAGTGTGGGTCTTTGGGCTCCTGTACCTCCTCCAGGCAGGCTAAGTGCAGATATCTGGTCCAGGAGAGCTGCCGGCAGTGGGCCTTCCCAACGTGACAGTAGTAAGGAGCAGACAATCAGGCTCAGAAGTGGAGTGGAGCAGGCAAGGTAAGTGCACAGATATCTGTTGCACGGACTCTGCCAACAGTTATTGGCTGTGCTGCATCTGCCAGTCTGGCTTTGTTTTAGACTGCAGATGTTTGGGCACACACTGACCACAGCATCTGGAGCCTGATACAAAGCACATTCTGTGAAGGCATGGTAGTGAGCACTGAACGAAAAACAGATCCCGCTACTGTAAAAACAAAGGTGAAGCCAGCCTACAGTCAAAGCCCATGGACATTCTCACTGCTTTTCCTTCAAGATGTGCGAGTGTCAGAGTTTCAAAGTATGTTTATTATCAAATTACACATGTTACCATTATCTACTTTGTGATTCATTTTCTTGCCTGCATTTAAAGGAAAATAAAGCAATACAACAGAATTTATGAAGAACACTACACATAAACAAAGACTGACAAATAAAAGTAATTCCAGTAAGATGGCAGTATGCTCGGATGAAGTGGCCTCTCTGCAGTCAACCAAAGGTTTTATCCCCCCTTGTTCAATCCCTTCCTACCTATGTTCGTGACACTTCTCACACTCTGAATTTTTTCGATGATTTTTTCCATGGCCCCCACTGCTTTATTTTCACCATGGATGTCCAGTCCCTATATACTTTCATCCCCCATCAGGAAGGTCTCAAAGCTCTCCGCTTCTTTTTGGATTCCAGACCTAACCAGTGCCCCTCTACCACCACTGTCCTCCGTCTAGCGGAATTGGTCCTTACTGTTAATAATTTTTCCTTTGGCTCCTCCCACTTCCTCCAAACTAAAGGTGTAGCTATGGGCACCTTGTATGGGTCCTAGCTATGCCTGCCTTTTTGTTGGCTTTGTGGAACAATCCATGTTCCAAGCCTATACTGGTATCTGTCCCCCACTTTTCCTTCGCTACATCGATGACTGCATTGGCGCTGCTTCCTGCACACATACTGAGCTCGTTGACTTCATTAACTTTGCCTCCAACTTTCACCCTGCCCTCAAGTTTACCTGGTCCATTTCCGACACCTCCCTCCCCTTTCTTGATCTTTCTGTCTCTGTCTCTGGAGACAGCTTATCCACTGATGTCTACTATAAGCCTACGGACTCTCACAGCTACCTGGACTATTCCTCTTCTCACCCTGTCTCTTGCAAAAATGCCATCCCCTTCTCGCAATTCCTCCGTCTCTGCCGTATCTGCTCTCAGGATGAGGCTTTTCATTTCAGGACGAAGGAGATGTCCTCCTTTTTTAAAGAAAGGGGCTTCCCTTCCTCCACCATCAACTCTGCTCTCAAACGCATCTCTCCCATTTCACGCACATCTGCTCTCACCTCATCCTCCCGCCACCCCACTAGGAATAGAGTTCCCCTTGTCCTCACCTACCACCCCACCAGCCTCCGGGTCCAACATATAATCCTCCGTAACTTCCGCCACCTCCAACGGGATCCCACCACTAAGCACATCTTTCCCTCCCCCCCCACCCTGATTTCCGCAGGGATCGCTCCCTACGCGACTCCCTTGCCCATTCATCCTCCCCCCCCATCCCTTCCCACCGATCTCCCTCCCGGCACTTATCTTTGTAAGCGGAACAAGTGCTACACATGCCCTTACACTTCCTCCCTCACCACCATTCAGGGCCTCAAACAGTCCTTCTAGGTGAGGCGACACTTCACCTGTGAGTCGGCTGGGGTGATATAATGCATCCAGTGCTCCCGATGTGGCCTTCTATATATTGGCAAGACTGGACACAGGCTGGGAGACCGTTTTGCTGAACACCTATGCTCTGTCCGCCAGAGAAAGCAGGATCTCCCAGTGGCCACACATTTTAATTCCACGTCCCATTCTCATTCTGAAGTGTCTATCCACGGCCTCCTCTACTGTCAAGATGAAGCCACACTCAGGTTGGATGAACAACACCTTATATTCCGTCTGGGTAGCCTCCAACCTGATGGCATGAACATTGACTTCTCCAACTTCCGCTAATGCCCCACCTCCCCTTTGTACCCCATCCGTTATTCATTTATTTATTTATTATTAATTTTTTTTCCTCTCTCTCCTTTTTCTCCCTCTGTCCCTCTCACTATACTCCTTGTCCATCCTCGGGGCTTCCTCCCCCCGCTTTCTTTCTCCCTAGGCCTCCCATCCCATGATTCTCTCATATCCCTTTTGCCAATCAACTGTCCAGCTCTTGGCTCCATCCCTCCCCCTCCTGTCTTCTTCTATCATTTTGGATCTCCCCCTCCCCCTTTCAAATCTCTTACTAGCTCTTCTTTCAGTTAGTCCTGACGAAGGGTCTCGGCCGGAAACGTCGACTGTACCTCTTCCTAGAGATGCTGCCTGGCCTGCCGCGTTCACCAGCAATGTTTATGTGTGTTGCTTGTAACCAAAGATGTTATTGTCTTTTTTTAAATCACAAGGCATGGCTAGACATTAAAAACTTCAGGTACTGTAGGTATACACAGTCAGTGAGTTGCTTAAATGCAGAGAAGCTGTCTGTTACAGAAAGGTGTTGGAATCAGTGCACAAAGGCAGCGTGTAGTCTAACAGTGAACGAATGTCTTGGACGTTTTTCTTGTGATCACAAGACTCAAATTGATATAGAATACTGCAAGTCCGGTTCACTGATTTTATTGGTGAGATTGACGGCGAGGGAACTTTGTGGCCTCATTTGTAGCACGGATAGGGCCTCCCGTCACAGGCTTGCCTGTTACACCCTCCCAGGAGAGGAGATACCAGAGGCGCTATGGCACAGTGTCCATGCTGGATTGGGGAGGGGAGGCCCCTCTCGATAATGTTGCCCTCCGGGTTTCACTCGATGGAAGACAAGGTGGATTGCATGCATGTGTGCATGCGAACGTTCGTCTGCGGTTGCAAAGGGCTAGTTCTTGCTGACAAACATACATGCATCATCAATCTGCAGGACTTATCACTCAGGGACTGGGGCTATATTATATATTTTTTGTGTGACTCTATGCTTGCTGGTTTCTTATATGTGGTATATATGCCTTGCGCTGTGTATGACTACTGGTACTATGTTTTGCACATTGGTCCCAAAGTAATGCTGTTTCATTTAGCTGTTTTCATGGGTATTCAAACAGAATATGGTTGAATAATAATTAAAGTTGAACTTGAAAAGTATACACTCACAAAAGCCCAGTACACAACTCCTGATGCATTTGTTCAGACTTCTAAACCTTACATTTCAGTGGTCAGAACAGATCTGTGTCCATGACTTTATGATTCTATTTATCTTTGGGAATGGTTACACTATAGAAGTGTGGTACTGAGGGAGGGTCACACCTTGGGAAGGGCAGGGAAGTACTGTACTAAAGAACATAAGTATTAGGAGGAGGAGTTGACCTGTTGGGTTTGCTCTGCTATTCAATAAGAAAATGGCTGACTTGGCTGCAGACTCAGATCCACCTTTTCCCCATCACCCTTAATTCCCCTGCTATGCATAAATCTATTTAACTGTGTCTTAAATATACTTAATGAGGTATCCTCTACTGCTCTCCTGGGTAAGAAATTTCAGATTCACTACTCTCTGGAGAAAGCATTTTTTCCTAATCTCTGTCCTAAATCTATTCCCCTGAATCTTGGGACCATTTCCTCCGGTTCTAGTCTCACTTACCAATGGCAATAACTTTCCTGCCTCTGTCTTACCTATCCCTTTCATAATTTGATATGTTTCTGTAGGATCCCGTCTCATCCTTCTAAATTTCAGAGTGTATAGTTCCAGGCAACTCTAAATCTCCTGATAGGCTAACCCCCCATCAACTCCAGAATCAACCTGATGAACCTCCTCTGCACCACCTCCAAAGCCAGTATATTTTGGCTTAAGTGAGCAAACCAGAACTGCCCACAGTACTCCAGGTGTGGCTTCATCAGTACCCTGTGCAGTCGCAGCATTACCTCCCTTTGCCTTCTTGATAATCAGTTGTACCTACAAACCAACCTTTTCTGATTCATGCACAAGCAATCCCAAGTACCTCTGCACAATTGCATGCTGAATTCTTTCACTATTTAGATAACAATATGATCTTCTATTTTCCTTTCCAAAGTGGATGACCTTGCATTTACCAGTTTTATACTCCATCTGCCAGACCATTGCCCACTCGCTTAACCTATCTATATCTCTCTAGAGAGTCTCTGCATCCTAGGGACACTGGGAGTCTTAGAGCACTACATCACAGAATCAGGCCCATCAGCCCATATAGTCTGTGCTGGCCTTAGCTTCTGCCTAGTTCCATCTCTCTGCACCCAGGCAATAGCCCTTCATTCCTCCTTCATTCATGTATCTATTCAATCTTCTCTTAAATGTTACAATTGAATCCATATCCACCAATTCTGCTAGCAGGTCATTCCACATTCATACCCTCTGAGTGAAGAAATGCCCCCGCAGATTCCCCTTAAATATTTTACCCTTCAGCCTTAACCTATGACATCTAGTTTTAGTCTCATCCAACATCAGTGGAAAAAGCCAGATTGCATTGCCATTTTGAGATTAGTGGACACTGATGCAGCTGAGCTGCATCCAAGACAAGAAGAATGATATTTTAAATAATGTTATTTTGTTGATGTTTTACTAAATTTATTTTGATTCAAAAATCAAACAAGAAGACAGTTGTGAGCGCACTATCAACGTCTGGCACTTGATTGCTCTGCTGCCATAGTCCAGATCAATTATATTGTCAGATCCAGGTACTTGCAAGTTCCAAGGTGCTAGTCCTTGGGTTGTTTACTAGTGATAAGGAAAGGATAGGAAAGTGGTATCCATTGAAGTCAAGGCTCAGATTTAGTTTTTTTTTAGGTTCGTAGTGATGGTTTTGGGGACAGAGAGAGTAGGTAGGGGTCAGATTCGGGTTTAGGGATAGGGATGTGGGGAATTTGAGGTCAGGCCGGAATCTAAGCCGCTTTGATATACAACTGATAAATAAATCTGAATCTTAAATCTTGAAATATGTGAACTGCTCAAGCAAGTGTGAGCACTGAAAGCCAGGGGAAGATTTGGCAAAGACTGCATAAACTGAATGGGATGAAGAATTTACAGCATCCAGTTACATACCTCCCACAGAGGCTGAGCAGACAAGGATCCCCAGTGTTTAACAGAGCTATACAATATAACCTGTCCTATGGTGCTTTTATCCTAGTGAAATACTTCAAGGCACTTCACACGAGTCCATACACAACACCATGTACGTAACACTTTTAAAAGCCGTCCTATCTCATTCTGACACAATCAGAAATGTATGCATGTACACCGACAGCACTTTTACTTTCCTGCACTTCAAAAATTCTACAACTTAAACTATCTTTTTCAATTGTTCTAATAGAGCAATGCATTTTGAGAAGTCAATTAGTTAGACATATACAGTAAATGACAGGGCACTGATGAATGCTAGAACAGAGAGACTTGGGATCTAAGGGTATAGTTTCCAGAACACAGATGGTTAGGGCAGTGAAGTAAGTACATGGCTTGCTTACCTTTATAGGTCAGGGCACAGAACATCACAGGCAAAACTCTCCCCATCAATGAGCACTTTGACAGGGAGTGCTTGCACAAGAAAGCAGCATCCATCATCAACGACCCACATCATTCAGGCCACGCTCTCTTCTCGCTACAAGCATCATGCTAGCCTTTGGTCCCACACCACCAGCTTTAGGAACAGTTACTACCCTAAAATCATCAGGCTCCTGAACCAGCGTGGATAATTTCACTCACCTAAACTCCCAACTGATTCTGCGAGCAACAGACTCACTCTCAAGGACTCTTTATAACTAATATTGTCAGCATTTTAAAAAGTTTGCACAATTTGTGCACTTGCACATTTGTTTGTTGTCAGTCTTTGTTTATGGGTCATTTTTCATACATTCTATTCTATTGTTTTGTTTTTCCTAAAAAAACAAATTTCAAGGCAGTATATAGTTACATATATGTACTTTAATAATAAATTTTACTTCGAAACTTTGAACTTGAATATAGGAGCAACTAACAATTTGCTGGAGGAACTCAGTAGGTTGGGCAGCATCTGTGGGGGTGGGTGCAGGAAAGGAGTTGTGAACATTTTGAGTCGAAACCTTGCATCAGAACTGGACTGAGCAGATATTGAGTTCATCCAGCAGATTGTTTGTTGTTTAACAAGAGCCAGAGATGATCAGAATACTTTGTCCCATGGTAGGGTATAAAAAACAAGGGCATAGGTTTAAGGTAAAAGAAAGGAGGTTTCAAGGGGATTTGAGGGGAAAGTTTTTACACAGAGTGTGGTTGATATCTGGATTATGCTGCCAGAAGAGGTAGTGGAGTCAGATAAAATTATTCTTAAGAGACATTTAGAGAGGTACTAAAGCAGACAAGGCACAGAAGGAATCAGTTTTAATACACGCTACCAGGATTAGTGTAGATGGACAAAAATGCTGGCATGGATCTGGCTAGCTGAAGTGCCAACTGCACAGACTACCAGCACAAGAGTACTACTTGACATTTCTCAGCATTAGAATTGATCTGCCTAGCTCTCTAGTTCTGTGCGATACAATAGTGTAGTAGTCAGTGCAGGGTTTCTCAGCCAGGGTTCCGCGAGAGATCATGATTAAAAAGAAATATACTTTGTCTTCTGAACTTGGTGCAATGCACGATGCGAGCACTTGCAGTGGTGAGCAGTGACTGAGCAGCCCCGTTAGCAATCTCATTACAGGTCTCTCAGCTCAGTGTGGCAGTGCACAGCAGGACCATGTTTATTTGGGATTGAGACCACTCTCAGTTTTTGATGCGAGGTAGGGGAGGCCATTGATAATTGGTGAGCGCTGTATTGCACAGAAGGGAGGACGGTAGGCTGATAATTCGTGAGGCTGTATTGCAAGGAAGGGAGGACGGTAGGCTGATAATTAGTGAGTGCTGTATTGCACAGAGGGGAGGACGGTAGGCTGATAATTGGTGAGCACTGTATTGCACAGAGAGAAGGATGGTAGGATGATGATTAGTGAGTGCTGTATTGTATGGAGGGGAGGACGGTAGGCTGATAATTCGTGAGTGCTGTATTGTATGGAGGGGAGGACGGTAGGCTGATAGTTCGTGAGGCTGTATTGCATAGAGGGAGAACGATAGGCTGATAATTAGTGAGCACTGTATTGCACAGAGGCAGGACAATAGGCTGATAATTGGTAAGCATTGTATTGCATAGAGGGAGAATGACAGGCTGATAATTGGTGAGCACTGTATTGCATAGAGGGAGGACGACAGGCTGATAATTGGTGAGTGCTGTATTGCATAGATGGAGGATGGTAAACTGATAATTAGTGAGTGCTGTATTGCATGGAGGGGAGGACAGTAGGCTGATGAGGAGCGTGAAGTGCGTTTTCCGGGAATCGAATGGACTTGCCCAATTTGGGTTGTGACGTCAGCTTCTCCCTCCTGAATTACCTCCCCAAACTTCCCCTTATGCGCTACCAACTGACTTATGGGAGTGAACAAACTCTACTGGTGTAGTAGAAAATTGGTAGGAAATTTTCATTCTCAGGAAGGAATTTTTACGCACTGTGACTCAGCTGCTGGACTGCCGCTTTGCTGTTGTTGTAAATGTTATAAAAAGGTGGATCGTGTAGGTCAGAAGTGAATTGTGTTGTGAAGTTTTCATATTTTTTTCCCATTTTCTTGCTTAGTTATTTATTATGCTGTTCTTTTTTATGTTTTATTAACCCTGTGTTAAGACAAGATGCAGTATGAGAAATTGAAATAGTTTCACTCTCAAACAGTATGAAAAGTCGACACATTGATGACATGTCACATGATGCTGAAGAGGTTTTGTGTGATAAACTGAAAAACAACAACTTCTCTATCCAGGTTGTTGAGTCAACAGATTTCACCAATAAATGTCAAGTTGTATCCTTTGTAAAATTTGTAAATGATGGTGAAATTCAAGAAAACCTTTTCTGTAGCAAAGAGCTGCCAGAAACAAGCAAGGGCCAAGATTTATTTAGTTTTGTCTTCATATCTGGAAACAAAAGGTCGGTCTTGGAGGAACTGTGTTGGCATCTGTACTGATAGTGCCCCATCAATGGTTAGCTCTATGAAAGGTTTCGTTTATCTTATAAAAAAAAGAAAATCCTGACATTGTCACAACACTCTGCTTTCTGCACAGAGAAGTGTAGAAATGAGATGAAATGAAAAAAGTTCTGGATGAAGCTACAAAAATGGTTAACTTTATTAAACAAAGACCAGTTCACTCGAGGTTGTTTAAAAAACTGTGAACACCTGGACAAAGAGCACACCAATCTCCTGCTACATACAGAAATCTGGTGGCTTAGCAGAGGAAGAATTTCAAAATAGTGTTTGAGATGAAAGGTGAATTGCAGGAGTACTTTCAGGAAAATAGTAGGTCAGATTTTGCTGAGTGCTTTGACGATGAAGAATGGCTGCAGAAACTAGCCTACTTAGCACACATTTTTCATCATATGAACCATTTGAACAAGTCTCTGCAAGGCCCTGGAGAAAATGTTTTGACTTCAAGTGACAAGATTCTTGGATTTAAAAGGAAACTGAATATTTGGAAAAATCATGTTGCAAAAGGAAATCTTGAAATGTTTCCACTGCTGGTTGGGCTTGAGAGTGAGGAAGGGTATCAGAAAGTCTTAAGTCTTATTGAAAACAGAAATTTATTGTTTGCCTTATGAGTTTTTAAAATTTATGACAGGGAAAGAAAGAGATTAATTTCAAGAAAGGTAAGCTAATCTTAACTACCTGTTTTTTTACAAGAAAGGTTGGCTAAAAATTCATTCTCTACTCAAAAAAGCATTGACAATTATTTTTGGATTATTGTATCTACAATTGACTGATCATGCTAACATACCGTGAGCTGTAGATCTAATAATTGTTATGCAGGGTTCCCTGAGACCTGAAAATAATTTCAAGGGTTCTTCCAGGACAAAAAAGGTTGAGAAAGGCTGAGCTAGCGTAATGTTTTGCAGCGCCAGTGATCGGGATTCAATTCCGACACCATCTGTAAGGAATTTGTACATTCTCTGTGTGATCCCGCGGGTCTCCTCTGGGTGTTCCAGTCTCCTCCTACTTTCCAAAGATGTACGTTAGTAAGTTGTGGGTATGCTATGCTGGTACCAAACGTGTGGCATCACTGCCCCCAGCAGTTCCTCGGGACTGTGCTTGTCATTGATGCAAATGACACATTTCATTGTATGTTTGGATGTACACGTGACAAATAAAGATAATCAAATCTAACCTGTGTCCTCTCTACCATCACTCCTCCCCACATTCCCATTGTTGTATCTTCTGTGCACTTTGCAATGTGTGCAAAAGATTCAGGTTGTCAATGCATGTTAAAATCAAAGTCAAAGCAAGTTTATTATCAAAGTACATATATGACACCATATACTACCTTGAGGTTCATTTTCTTGAAGGCATTCACAGTAAATACAAAGAAACACAAAAGGATCAATGGAAAATCACACACAAAGATCAACAAATAACCAATGTGCAACAGACAACAAACTTCAATACAAAAAAAGAAAAAAAAACAAAATAATAGTAATAAATAAATAGGCAATAAATATTGAGAACATAAAAGTTGTAGAGTTTTTGAAAGTGACTCCATAGGTTGTGGGAACAGTTCAGTATTGTGGTGAGGGAAGTTATCCCTTTTGCTTCAAAAGCCTGATGACTGAGGGGTAATAACTGTTCCTGAACCTGGTGGTGTGGGACCTAAGGCTTCTGTACCTCCTGCCCAATGATAGCAGCAAGAGAGCATGTATGCCTGGATGGTGGTGGTTCTTGATGATGGATGCCGCTTTCCTGTAGATATGCTTAATGGTGGAGAGGGCTTTACCCGTGATGCACTGGGCTGCATCCACTACTCCTTGTAGGCTTTTCCATTCAAGGGCATTGGTGTTTCCATACCAGGCTGTGATGCAACCAGTCAGTATACGCACACTGTGCATCTACAGACATCTGTCAAAATTTTAGTTGGCATGCCTTATCTCTGCAAGCTTCTAAGGAAGTGAGAAGCTGGTGTGCTTTCTTTGTAATGCCAGCTACATGTGGACTCAGGACAGATCCTCTGAAATGATAACACCAAGAAATTTAAAGAATTTAAAATTGCTGACCATCTCTGCCTTTGATTTCCTGATGGGGACTGGCTCATGGACCTCCAATTTCCTCCTCCTGTAGTTGAGAAACAGCTCGTTGGTTTTGCTGATATTGAGTGAGATGTTCACACCATTCAGACAGATTTTCTATCTTCCTCCTACATGCTGATTTGTCACCACCTTTGATTCAGCCCTCAACAGTCACCAGTAAATTTGAATATGGCTTTGGAAATGTGCTTAGCCTCACAGTCATTAGCATAAAGCGAGTGGAGCAGGGGGCTAAGCACATAGCCTTGTGGTGCACCTGTGCTGATGGTCATAGTGCATGTTCACAAAGTGCAGACCTGCCAATTTCTACCTTGGTGAACACAGCTGTGAACTTCCCAGTGTTCACCATTACTCTCTGCCTTGGCCAATTTAAAGATGAAGATTAGCTTTATTTGTCACATGTACATCAGAACACACAGTGAAATGAATTGTTTACATCAATGACCAACATAGTCCAAGGATATGCAGGGGGCAGCCTGCAAGTGTCGCCATACTTCCGGCGCCAACACTGCATGCCCTCAGTTTACTAACCCTGATCTGTATGTCTTTGGAATGTGGGAGTAAACCAGAGCACCTGGAGGAAACTCACACAATAACAGAGAGAATGTACAAACTCCTTATAGACAGCAATAGGAATTGTACCCTGATCTTACAGTGATGCACTGTAATGTACTGTGCTAACTGCTACACTTACACGTGGGTATGAACGTTAACAAAGACATGTATAAGTAATGTTATTGAAACTGCCTTCCAATAGTTCATCTGCCCCACATTAACTTTCATACTGTCATCAAGGCTCTGAGATCTGACTGAACTATTTAAATAAGTTTGCCAGACACGGTTTGCATCAAGCCTCTGCCGCTATCATCTGAAGGAAAATTACCAACAATGGCAAATTATTACCAGATGCACACAGATAAAAGGGATCCCTTTAAAGAGAGTAATCAGATAATTGTGTTGGAGGATTCAGCCACTCTTTGAAAGTACGGAGAGATAGTGGTTGATCCCCGTATCAAGGTATTGCTCAACCACCAGGAAACTGACTTAAGTCAAGGAAACCTTTCTGGTCAGGTTGGCTTCAACTTTCACCATGCTGTCTGGATGCTGGGTCTGTGTGGGGCCTGGACCGCAGCAACTGTGCCTAACAAGAGTTGAGGACGATGACCAGTGATCCCCATGTTCAATGACCGAGGTTGACAGGCCCCATGGATGAGGGCAGGTGAACCCTCAGTTTGGCGAGTCCCCCCAAGCCGGTGGGTCCTCCAGGTTGCAGGCAGGAGGCACGAAGGCTCGTGACCCCCTCAGGTTGGCATGTCCTGCGGTTGATACCAAAGGTCAAAGCCCAAAGATCAACGGCAAGTCTGGAAGTTGAGGCCCATTGGTCAAAGCCCTTGGGTCAGTGTGTCCAGATGTCAGAGGTCTGATACCTACGTGTCAGGGCCAGAGACTTTGATTCTCACGGACACTCCAGGTCACCCATGTATTGAAACCTCTACATCATGGAGGCACTGAAGCAACCAGCTATCAGATCAAGCAGAGACTATCTGAGATATTAAATGTGGGGAAGTGGGAGCAGTGAGCAAATGGGTGTGGAATTAGAATGGCTCAGTTCTATAACTGTTCAGAGCAAGAGGAGGCAGTGGAATTAACCAGGCAGGCACTCAAAGTGTGTAGGGAGAGAAGGAAGAAGGTGATCAGACTGGGTGTGACATTAAACCGTATGGAATATGAAATGATTGGGGTTTAAGACCATGAGATATAGGAGTAGAATAAGGCCGTTCAGCTCAATCAGTCATTTGCCATTCCATCATGGTGACTTATTATCTATCTCAACCCCATTCTCCTGCCTTCTTCCCATAATCTTTGGCACCCTTACTACTCAAAATCCTATCAACCTCCACTTTAAATATACCCAATGACTTGCAATGAATTCCACAGATTCACCACCCTCCAGCTAAAGAAATTCCTTCTTATTTCTGTTCTAAAAGGACATCTTTCTATTCTGAGGCTGTGTCTTCTGGTCCTAGACTCTCCCACTATTGGAATTATCCACTTTACATCCACTATATCTGGCTTTTCAATATGCGGTAGGTTTCAATAGGATTTCCACCTTATTCTCTTAAACTCCAGCAAGTACAGACTCAGAGCCATCAAATGCTTCACATATGTTAACCTTTTAATTCCCAGGATCACTCTCGTGAACCTCCTCCAGACCCTCTCCAATGCCAACACATTCTTTGTTGGATTTGGGATTTGAGGGGAGAGTGGGATACTATAGGGATCTGAAAGTAAGGGAAACAGAGGAGAATGTGGCTTTTCATGTTGTGGGGTATACTGGTAAATAGCGAATTTTTGTTTAATTTCATGTATCAAGTTACAAACTGCTTCAGTGAGAACAGCAAGAGCTCCCACCATGAAGCAGCACTGCTCGAACTGAATGATTAACAATTTTGACCTTCCTGCTGCCCTCTTCCTCCAACCGTGAACTAGCAAAATAACAATACTGTGTCCATGCTCGAAGTTGGGGCAGACCATAAAGTTGTTCGATTTTCACCTCCAAGCAAAACATTTTGATACATACAATCCACTTCAAAAAGATCTTCTACAATAAAATACATTCTCCCTCTGAGTGCATACATACGTGTGCCAGATGGACTAGAGCCATGTGTTGAAAGATGATCAGCGCACACTCCAAGATGAAAGAACAATGGGAAATCTGGCACACCATGATGACAGGGCAAGCTCCACAATGCACTCAATTTTTTCCATTGCAAGATTTTCCCTGTTTCCACTCTGTCCCCATCGGTAATGCTGTCCAATACCTGGGGCTAGACTTATTGGAAGGTGCACTCCAGTTCTGTACCAGAGAGTGAGAGAGGCAGCAGGGAAGGTCGAGAAGGCCACTGCTTTCTAAAGAGATTATCTTTATTTGTCACATGTACATCAAAGCATCAAAACATACAGTGAAATGTGTCATTTGATCAATGATGAACCCGTATGTCTTTGTAAATCATGCGTGCTATAGGCAGCCCATGCTTCCGGCACCAACATAGTGTACCTACAACTGAATAACCCTAACCCGTTTGTCTTTGGAATGTAGGAGGAAACCAGAGCACCTAGAGAAAATCCCTATGTTCATAGGGAGATTCTATGCTCTCCTTACAGATAGTGGTGGGAATTGGTCCCAGGCTGGTGCTGTAAAGCTTTATGCTAATTGTTACACTACTGTGTGGGAGCCAGGGTTCTAACCTGGAACAGAGACTTGGTTTTCTAAAGGGGCAAGTAGTCAGTCTAGCGGTGGCTGCCACACATTCAGCCCTGGAGCTCCTCATGCCAACAGCATGAGCTACTCAAACTGCAGTTTGAGGGCAGTATGGTAGTGTAACAGTTACCGTAATCCCTTTACAGCATCAGCAATCAGCAACAGAGGCTTGATTCTCACTGTTGTCTGTAAGGAGTTTGTATGTTCTTACCATGACTGCGTGGGTTTCTTCTGGCTGCTCCAGTTAGGGTTAGTCAGTTGTGGGCATGCTATGTTGGCACCGAAAGTGGGGCAACACTTGTGGCTAACCCCAGAACATCCTTGGACTACGTTAGTCATTGATGCAAGCATCACATTTCACTATATGTTTTTGATACTTCAATGTATGTGACAAATAAAGCTGATCTAATTAATCTTTTAATCAGCGGAGTAATCAGCAGATTCCTCTGATCCCTCATCCTCCCCAACCCCCCTCCCTCCTGATACCTCTCACTCTTTACCCTCCTCTGACCCAGCCATCGCCGTGTCTTCACCATCCCCTCTGACCTTCCCCTCTCTGAGGCAGAACGTTCTGTCCTGAGCAAGGGCCTCACTTTTGTCCCCCTCCGTCCACACCTCAGAGAGTTCCGTGCCCGCCACGACGCTGAACTCTTCTTCCGTCGCCTACGTCTCCGAGCCTACTTCTTAGGCAAGGATTCCCCTCTCCCTACTGATGACCCCTTCTCCCGTCTCTAACCCTCCTCCTCCTCCTGGACATCCCGCCCAGGCCTTCTACCTGCACTTGATCTTTTCATCTTTTCATCTCCAACTTCACCACTCCTCTCTCCTGTTCCAACTTCACTCCCTCTGAACGCACTGCCCTCCACTCTCTCCACACTAATTCCAACCTCACCATCAAACCCGCAGACAAAGGTGGTGCTGTAGTAGTCTGGCGGACGGACCTCTACCTCACTGAGGCCAAACGGCAGCTCTCTGACACCGCCTCTTACTTACCCCTGGAACAGGATCCCTCCAAAAAATATCAAACCGTTGTCTCCCATACCATCACCATCCTTATCAACACCAGAGACCTTCCATCCTCAGCCATAAAACTCATAATTCCCACACTCCGCACTGCTCGGTTTTACCTTCTCCCCAAGATCCACAAGCCTGATTGTCCCAATAGACCCATAGTTTCTGCCTGCTCCTGCCCCCCTGAACTTGTATCTGCCTACCTGGACTCCATTTTGTCACCCATAGTTCAGTCCCTCCCCATCTACATCCGGGATACATCCCATGCCCTCCACCTCTTCAATAACTTCCAGTTCCCTGGTCCCGACTGCTTCATTTTCACTATGGATGTCCAATCCTTATACAATACACCTCCATTCCCCATCAAGAAAGCCTCAAAGCCCTCCGCTACTTTCTGGATGATAGACCTCACCAGTTCCCCACCACCACCACCCTCCTCCAGTTGGTGGAACTGGCACTCACACTTATTAACTTCTCTTTTGGCTCTTCCCACTTTCTTCAGACCAAGCGTGTAGCTATGGGAACTCGCATGGGACCCAGCTATGCCTGCCTCTTTGTTGGTTGTGTGGAATAATCTATGCTCCAAACCATGCTGAGCTCCTCAATTTCATCGACTTTGCTTCTAACTTCCACCCAGCCCTCAAATTCGCTTGGTCCATCTTGGACATTTCTCTCCCCTTTCTCGATCTCTCGGTCTCCATCTCTGGAGACAGACTGTCTACTGACATCTTCTATAAGCCCACTAACTCTCATAACTGCCTCGACTATACCTCTTCCCGCCCTGCCACATGCAAAAATGCTATTCCCTATTCCCAGTTCCTCTGTCCCCGCTGCATCTGCTCCCAGGATGAGGCTTTCCATTCCAGGACATCTCAAATGTCCTCTTTCTTTAAGGATCATGGTTTCCCTTCTGTCATCATCAATGATGCCCTCACCCACATCTCCTCCATTTCCCACACTTCGGCCCTCATCCCATCCTCCCGTCACCACAACAGGGACAGAGTTCACCTTGTCCTCACCTACCACCCCACCAGCTTCCGGATCCAGCACATTATCCTCCGCAACTTCTGCCACCTTCAACAGGACCCCACCACTAAGCACATCTTTCCCTCTCTACCTCTCTCTGCTTTCCACAGGGATCGGTCCCTCCACGTCCACACATCCCTCCCCACGGATCTCCCACCCGGCACTTATCCCTGCAAGGGTAAGTGCTACACCTGTCCCTACACCTCCTCTCTCACCACCATTCAGGGCCCCAAACAGTCCTTCCAGGTGTGGCAACAATTCACTTGTGAGTCCGTTGGGATCACCTATTGCATCCGGTGCTCCTGGTGCGGCCTCCTCTATGTCGGTGAGACCTGATGCAGTTTGGGGGGGCCACTTCATCGAGCACCTCTGCTCTGTCTGCCACAATAGACAGGATCTCCCGGTTGCCACCCACTTCAACTCTCTTTCACATTCCCATTCGGATATGTCCATACATGGCCTCCTTTACTGCCATGATGAGGCCAAACACCTCATATACCATCTGGGTATTCTCCAGCCCCTGGGCATGAGCATCAAATTCTCCAACTTCCGGTAATTCCTTCCCCCTCCCTTCCTCCATCCCAGTTTCACTCTGCCCCCTCCTCCAGCTGCCTATCACCTCCCTCTTGGTTCCGCCTCCTTCTACTACCCATTCTGTTTTCCCCTATTCCTTCTTCACCTTTCCTGCCTATCCCCTCCCTGCTTTCCCTCCCCCACCCCTTTATCTTTCCCCTTACTGGTTTTTCACCTGGAACCTACCAGCCTTCTCCTTCCCACCCTCCCCCCACCTTCTTTATAGGGCCTCTGCCCCCTCCCTCTTCAGTCCTGATGAAGGGTTCCGGCCCAAAACGCTGACTGTTCGTTTCCATGGACGCTGCCCGACCTGCTGAGTTCCTGTAGTGTGTTGTGCAGGTAATCTGTTAATCAGTCATCTGAGTGGGGCTGGTGGTCCACCTGTCCTATCCCACAGGGCAATGAGCTGAGAAAGGGACCGTTGCCTCTCTTCTGTTTCTGTTCCCTCGACAGCGAGGAGGCAGGGCTGACCTTACAGGCACCGAGCAAGTGAAAGGGCTCTGTTAAATCTAGATCCACAACCCAGCACTCCATGAGGAGGTGTGTCCCCCAGCAAACACCAGATCACTGCCTTCAAATGGAAAATTATGAGAGCATTGGGCCAAGAAGAACCCAGAGTGCTTACTGTTCTGAACAGGAATGCCTCTGTAGTCATGTAGATTCTGATCCCTGGGGGACCAGGAAAGAATGTATTTTTATTGAATCATATAATTGAATAAAAGCATGGCAAGTCAATCATAGACTGCTAATGCTTAGAAATCCAAGCACAATTCCAAATGAACAAAATGATGTCTTAGGACATAGGACATAGGACATAGAACAGTGCAGCATAGTACAGGCCATTCAGCCCACATTGTTGTGCCAACCCTTTAACTTAATCTAAGATCAGTCTAGCCCTTCCGTCCTAGATAGCCTTCCAGTTTTCTTTTATCCATGCTCCTATTAGAAGTCTCCTAAACATCTTAAAGTATCTAATGTACCGTGGGGAGCATTATAACTGGTTGCACCATCTGGTAGGGAGGAGTCACTGCACAGGATTGGGAAACGCTGCAGGGGTTTGTAAACTCAGCCAGCTCCATCATGGGCACTAGCCTCCCCACCATTAACCAACTTCAAAGATGATGCTTCAAGGAATGGCATCCATCATTAAGGATCCCCATCCCTTAGGACATGGCCTCTTGTAATTTAAAGTATTTTTATGTATTGCACTGTACTATAGCCACAAAACAAGAAGTTTCATGACATATGTTAGTGATAATAGACCTAACTCTGATTCTGATTCTGCCTCCACTACCACCCCTGGCAGAGCATTCTACACACCCACCACCCTCTGTGCAAAAAACATACAGTACCTCTGGCATTCCCCTTATACTTTCTTCCAATCACCTCAAAATTATGCCCCCTTGAATTAGCCATTTCCTCCTTGGGAAAAAGTCTCTGGCTGTCCACCTTATATATGTCTCTTAACATCTTGTACACCTCTGTTAAGTTACCTCTTATCCTCTTTCACTCCAAAGAGAAAAGCCCTAGTTTGCTCAACCTGTCCTCATAATCCAGGCAGCATCCTGGTAAATCTCCTCTGCACCCTTTCTAAAACTTCCACATCTCTCCTATAATGAGGCGTGCAGAACTGAACACAATACTCCATGTGTGGATGAACCCGAATTTTATAGAGCTGCAAAATTGCCTCACAGCTCTTGAACTCAATCCCCTGACAAAACAGGCCAACACAGCATACACTATCTTAACCACCCTAACAACCTGCACAGTAGCTTTATCTTCTTCCTTGTTCCTTTGCTCAGTAAATATTTCATTCCAACTGTGCATTCACATACTTGTGAACCTGACAATACACTTGATCTTGACTTCTTTTCTTTGTCCTATTGTTTGTTAACATGAGGTGTGAGGTGGAGGTGTCCTCTGGGCTCTTCCAATACATAAAGGTGGTCATGGCCAAAGCACTTGGTGCCATTTCGTTGTGATCAGTGAAATGTGTTGCTCATCTCCTCCTGAACATAAGGCTATCTGCCCAGTGGACAGAGAGTGTGAGCACTTGTCTAGGGTCCTGGCTGGGCTCCAGGGCATGTGAGGTTATGCTGTTGCTGTCATTAACCATGAACATGTACACTACTCCCTGGCCCTGCGGCAGCCACACATGGTTTCTGTAATCCTCAAATTAAAACAAAAGCTTGCATTGAGTGATGCGTCTCTACAGCTGCCGCTAAGTGCCTTCACCAACACATGTCCCAGTTGTTTGAAATAAGGGGCATGGATCATTAACTGATACCATCAAACCCAGCTGGGATGCCTCTGAAGGAAAGCAGATTACAAACAGAAAGTCACGCTGAGCATTACTTAACACAAACTGCTGATCCTTTAGACAAATCAAAATCAGAATCGGGTTTATTATCACTGACATATGTTGTGAAATTTGCTGTTTTGTGGCAGCAGTGCAGTACAAGTCATAAAAATCACTATAAGTTACAGAAATAAATAAATAGTGCAAAAGATGAATAACAAGGTAGCGTTCATGGACCATTCAGAAATGTGATGGCAGAAAGAAAGAAGCTGTTCATGGATCATTGATTCTGGTGCTTCAGGCCTCCTCCCTGATGGTAGTAATGAGAAGAGGGCATGTCCTGGACAGTGAGGGAGTTTAATTATGGATGCCAGCTTCTGAGTTACCGCTTCTTGAAGATGTCCTTTGGTAGGGAGCATTCTGCCCATAAAGGAACTGGCTTAAAGTTTGTCTTAAATATTTTTCTTCTGAATGAAAGACTCTGGCCATTGGTAATATAAAATACTGTAAGTCCAGTTCATTGATTCATTGGCAGCACCAACAGCGTGGAAGCTGTGTGGCCTCGGGTTGTTACACGGACCAGGCCCTCATGCCGTGGCATCATCATCATTACAGTCAACTGAGGGAGGAAGTGCTGAAGGTGGTGTGGGAGAGAGTAGAGACGCGGCAGTCATGCTGGGTTGGAGGCTGGCCCCTGCAGACTGGCTCTCCTGTCGGCACAGCTCTCCAGTGTTTTCTCCCTAGAAGACAAGCTGGATTGATTATCTTCATAAGCAAGAGAAAAAATGCAGATGCTGGAAATCCAAGCAACACAAACAAAATGATGGAGGAGCTCAGCAAGCCAGGAGGGCCTAAGCCTGAAACATCGACCATACTATTTTCCATAGATGCTGCCTAGTCTGCTGAGTTCCTCCAGCATTTTGTGTCTGTTGCTTGATTACCTTCATTTTCAGCTGACCTAACATGAGATGAGAAACTGCTGCGTGCTTGTTCTTGAAAAAATGTGGCTCCAGACAACATCCCATGCACCATCAACCTTCATGTCATGCCACTCATGGACTTGTACTAATATTATTTTGTGCTTTCGTAACTATACGTGCTCTGTGCTGTATGTACTTTGATTTATACTTGGTCCCAGAGGAATGATGTTTCGTTTAGCTGTATACATGTGTATGGTTGAATAACAATTGAACTTAATCTACAATCCTCTGCAACCACATGATCCTCTGGAAGGGAGCCTCAATTCTAGATAGTGCTGCAACCAGTCACAATGCTCTCCAATGTACATCTATAGAAATTTGTTAGAATCTTTAGTAACATATCAAATATCCTCAAACTCCTAAGGAAGTAGAGCTGCTGGTGTGCCTTCTTCATGATTGCATCAATGTGTTGGATCCAAGATAGATCCCTTAAGATATTGATGCCCAGGAACTTGTAGCTGCTCACCCCTTCCACTGCTGATCTCTCAATGCGGACTGATGTGTGTTCTGCCAAAGAGTCTTGGCCCAAAACGCTGACTGTACTATTTTCCACAGATGCTACCTGGGCCACTGAGTTCCTCCAGCATTTTGTGTCTGTTGTTTGGATTTCCAGCATCTGAAGATTTTCTCTTGTTTCAGATGTGTGTTCTCCTGACTTCCCCTTCCTGAAGTCCATAATCAATTCTTTAGTCTTGTCAACAGTGAATGTGAGTTTGTTGTTGCGACACCACTCAACCAGTTGATCTAACTCACTTCTGTAGGCCTCCTTTTTGTCATCTGAAATTCTGCCAACAATAGCTAATTTATAGATGGTGTTTGTCCTGAGCCCAGCTACACAGTCAAAGCTACACAAAAACTTGCCATGATGGACAGAAAGATACTTCAGGCGAGTACATCAACAGCACTTATAGTCACAAGAGTAAAACTACACAGAAAAATGTCCTTTGGTCCAAATGGTCCAAGCTGACCACAGCATCCACCCTGCTAATCCCAGTTGCCTTCATCAGGTCATAACCCTACAAACCATTGCCCTCCATGTACCTATCCAAATGCCTCTTAAATGTTGGAATTGCCTTTAAAAGACATTGTTCAGGACATGGATTATAAAGGTTTAGACGGATAGGGGCGAAAGATGGGAAATTGGGACCAGCTGAGATGAGAATTTTGGTTGGCATGGACCAGTAGGGCCAAAGGGCCTCTTTCACAATGTTGATTTCAAAATCAGACCGGTCGCAGTCTTGAGATCATCACTATTGTAGGAAGAGGAAAACTACAGAGGAGGTCATGACTTGGACTCAGATCCATTCTCTCCCCATAGATTGACTCACGTTCAATCTAACTACCTCCTGCCTCTCACCTAAATATTTATGCTGACTGCTCCTTTTGCTCCTTCAAACCCTAATCCATGTGAACTGGGTGACTCTGAATTCTGAAAGTACATACCCTAGATCTAGGTGCCCCTCTCAACATCTTCTTCCAATACCTCACCTCAGAGACCAATACACCTCAATAAGTCACTAAGTCATGGTCCAAGCTGCTAAATCACTTATCATGCAGGACCTCTGTAATCTAGCTAAACATCCCCGGGCACATCCCCATGGGGCTGCCAGTGA
This sequence comes from Mobula hypostoma, assembly GCF_963921235.1. Lineage (NCBI taxonomy): Eukaryota > Metazoa > Chordata > Chondrichthyes > Myliobatiformes > Myliobatidae > Mobula > Mobula hypostoma. The sequence goes on along the minus strand of NC_086097.1, from coordinate 33,350,311 downwards.
CTTCCTGTCCATATACTTGTTTCAATACAAAGTGGCAACTGGCCAGTCGCAGACCAGAAGAATTAATCTTTTTCAGGAAACAGGAGTATGAATCTAAAATGCCAAAGAAGGAAGTACTGGCAAGTAATATCACAACAAGCAGTGAGACTATGGATATATAAAGAGGAAATGGGCAGCTGGGATAAGGGTGGAACAGCTGGAGAACAGGACCAGTGAATTAATGATCTTTGCTTTAAATACACTTTAACAACACTGTGATCACTACACTTTGGACATCTTATTGTTCTAATTGTGTTCTTTCTTGTTAAAATTGTGTATAATTTAGGTTAAATGTATATTTTTTTCTTTTGAAGCTATTTATTTGATGCTATGTGCTTGTGACGCTGCAACAATTACACCCATTGGCCACTTTATTAGGTACACCTGTACACCTGCTCATTAATGCACATATCTAATCAACCAATCATGTGGCAACAACTCAGTGAATAAAAGCATGCAGGCATGGTCAAGAGGTTCAGTTGTTGCTCACATCAGAATGGGGAAGAAATGTGATCTAATTGACTTTGACCGTGGAATAATTATTGGTACCTAATGGGGTGGTTTGATTATCTTAGAAACTACTGATCTCCTGAGATTTTCATGCACACCAGTGTCTAGAGTTTACAGAGAATGGTGCGAAAATCAAAACAACAAAAAACATCCAGTGAGTGGCAGTTCTGTTGTCAATAAGAGATCAGAGAAAAATGGCCAGATTGTCCAGATTGATTCATGTTGGCAGGAAGGCAACAGTAGTTCAAATAACCATGCGTTACAACAGTGCAGAGAGCATCTCTGAACGCACAACACATTGAACCTTGATGTGGATGGGCTACAGCAGGAGAAAACTTACATGCAGTGGCCACTTTATTAGATACAGGAGGTTAGTGTTAATGTTCAGAGAGGGGAACTCTGCAAATATCCCAAAGGTGGAAATGTTTCCCAAGAGCATGAAGAACTTGCAACAATTTCCATCATGAGGGAGAGGGTATTAGGAACATTAGTGGGACTAAAGATGAGTAAGTCACCACGACCAGATGTACTTCACACACAGATATTTATTTATTTATTTAGCAAACAATGCGTAGTAGTCCCTTCTGGCCCTTCAAGCCACGCCACCCCAGCAACCCGACAACCCCGCAAGGGTCTGTCTGTCCATCTATCTATCTATCTATTGAGATACTGCACCAAATAGGTCCTTCCAGTCCTTCGAGCTGCGCCACCCAGAAACCCCTGACTTAACCCTAGCCGAATCATGGGACAACTTACAATGACCTATTGACTGACCAACCAGCACTCCTTTGCACTGTGGGAGGAAACCAGAGTACCTAGGGAAAACCCATTTAATCCAGGGAAAACGGTATTGGCTATCCACTCTATTGATGCCTCTTATCATCTTATGTATCTCTATCAAGTCAGCTGTCATCCTCCTTCACTCCAAAGCCCTAGCTCGCTCAGTCTACCCTCATAAGGCATGCTCTCTAATCCAGGTAGCGTTGTGGTAAATCTCCTCTGTCCCCTCTCTAGAGCTACCACATCCTTCTGATAATGAGGTGACCAGATCTAAACACAATACCCCAAATGTGATTTAACCAGGGTTTTATAGAGCTGTAGCATTACCTCATCGCTCTTGAACTCAATCCCCCAGTGAATGCCAACACACATACAACTTCTTAACCACCCACTAATTTTTTTGAGGATGTAGATAATGTATTTGGATTTGCAAAAGGCTCTTACAAGGCTGGGCACAAGATAAGAGTTTATAGCATTTAGGAAAATGCGTTAACATGGTTTAAAAATTGATTATCATATTGAAGATAGTGTTGGAATAATTGGTCTTTTTTAGGGTGAAAGTTTATAATTAGGGTTCGGGGTTTAAGGTATAACAATTATGGAGGACATGTTGCGATGGAGGCCTATGACTAGTGGTGTGTCTCAGGGGTTAGTGTCAAGATGCCTAGTTCATTACTTATGTAAACAATTTGAATGTGAATGTACAAAGTGTGATTAGCAAATTTGCTGATGATATAAAATCAGGGGGCCTTGTTGATAGTGAGGCGGGTTAGAATGAATTACAAAGTTAGGAAGATGGGCTAAGGAATGGCAAATGGATTTCAGTTTAGATGCGTGTGAGGTTAGGAGTTGGTTAGATCATCCTCATGCAGAACCATGAACTATTTCTGAAGATTTACTATTTTATAAGATTTCCTTAAGATTTGCCACGGGTTATTGAATCATAGAGCATTACAGCACAGAAAGAGACCACTTGGCCCATCTAGTCCATGCTGGACTGTTATTCTGTCTAGTCCTATAGGCACTCGGACCATAGCCCTGCATACCTCCAATATATGTACTTATCCAAACTTCTCCTAAATGCTGATATCAAACCTGCATTCACCACTCCCGCTGGCAACCTCATTCTCACACTCGCTCAACTCTCATCACCCTCCAAGTGAAGAAGTTCCCCCTCGGATTCCCCTTAAATATTTCACCTTTCACCCTTAAGCTATAACCTGTAGTTCTGGTCTCACCCAACCACAGTGGAAAACACCTGCTTGCATTTACCCTATCTATATCCCTCATATTTTTGTATGCATCTATCAAATCTCCCCTCATTTTTCTGTGCTTCAGGGAAGAAAGTGCTAATCTATGCTACATGTGCGCAAAGGCCTCTTTATGACCTGATCTACCTTTGATGCCACTTTCAAGGAATTATGGGGCGAGATTCCCAGATCCCTCTGTTCTAAGGCACTTCTCAGTGTCCAACCGTGGTTTTTCCTGCTGAAGTGCAACACCATTTAACACCATTTAATCTACCATTTTTCAGTTCATTTATCTACTGCCTCATGTTTTACTATATATTCTCAGTTCAGCTCTGTTAACTCTGCCTTTGTAGCTTTGTAATTGCTTTTATTTAAGCCTAAAAAAGTGTGTTCTGACCCAGTTTCCCACAACCAAACAGAACAAGGAATTGTGTTTGGCAGCTCTATGGCGTCAGTACAAAGTGGCTGCACCCTGTGCCACCTTGAACCGCTGGGCAGCCACGCTTCCTAGTAATCTCTGCCACAGAGGAGGACCAGGAAAAAAAATCTCCTGGAAGCATCACTACCTTCAAGTTCCCTCCCAAGCCACATGTTGTCCTGACTTCAATAATCATTTGACTCTCCTTTATACTTGTGTACTGAAGAATTGTCATTGTTCAGTACCTAAGTGCAAAGGAGAGCAAAATGATTTTACTCCGGATCTGATGCAGTATAAAAAAACACAATAAGCATAAAAAACACAGTAAAAACACAATAAATATAAATACATAAGATTAGCTTATATACATAGACTGATTGTGCATAAAGTGACGCTAGGAAAATCATTTATCATTCCTGGGACCAAGTTCAGAAACATGTTGTAGCACAGGACCTTTCAAAGCGCAAACTCCATAGTTCAACATTTCCTTCTCCAGGAGAAACTAGGACTCAGATTCAGATTCAGTTAATCATTTTATGTACAGTATGATACCAACATTGAAATATACAGTTAAATGCATCATTTGCTGAAACAACCAACACATCCAAGGATGTGCTGGGGGCAGCCCACAAGTGTCATCACACATTCCAGCACAAACATGACATACCCACAATCTTTAACAAAACAACACAAGCAGCCTCTTGGGCATCAAGACCCACATCCTACAGAATGTTAAATTTGATACACACATTCTACCCCGTACAGTGATTGGACAAGTGGAGTTACTTGATGCTGAAGCGAACCTGACTCTTTGCAAGAGGCAGTCGATAGGAAACAGGCTTCCTCCCGCCCCTCCCCCACTAATTTCCAGTGGAGTTTCCAGGAATGCCTCCACACACACTCTCCTGGCCTGTACCCAACGTAATATTGGTGTAATACTTTAACTCAGTTAAGGAAAAGCAATCCTGTGGGTTATTTAATAATAAAACTGTGCAGGCCAAAGGGGAACACTGTTGTATAAACGCAGTTAATGAATTCCAACTGGCATCGCACCTGCAACCACTAACCCAAGCCAGATCACCCGTATGCGATGTCTGCTGCTGGCAATAACGCAGCATCGCAGATATACGGAGAGCTCTTGCAGTGAGAGTGGCTGAGAGTTTCCATTGCCACTGCCCAGAGGTACTGAGGTCAAACACGTTAACCCCAACACTGTATAGGCTATTGCACCTGGGAAGAGCTTGGATTTTCCCTGGGCAATCTCTTGGATTCGAGAATACAGAGGAGCATACAGAAATACATTGCAGTTGTATAGGGGTGTATAAAATTGTGAGGGGAATAGGAAGGGTGAATGAACTCAGTCTTTTTCTTAAAGTTGGGAAATCAAGCACTACAGGGCACAGGTTTAAGGTGAGGGGAGAAGGACTTAATAGGAACCTGAGGGGCAAATTTTACATGCGGAGGTAGGTGGGTATATGTAACGAACTGCCATAGGAAGTAGTTGAGGCAGGCACATAACAACATTTAAGACACTTGAATAGGTACATGGATAGGAATGGTTTAGAGGGCTATGAACCAAACACCGGCAAATGGGACTTGGTCATAGATGGGAATCTTGGTCAGTATGGATCAGTTGGGCTGATGGGCCTACTTCCATGCTGCATGACTCCATGACTCAAAGGATGGCTTGTTTCCACTGCAGGTTTGTGAAGTGAGTAATGAGAGTTGTTGGGGATCTGTAAGCTCTGCTACAGTAGGGCAGCTGTCACTGGATAGATCTCACACACCGACATATGCAGGGGCATAGCTTGGAGGGATATGGGCTGAATGCAGGAAATTGGGACTAACTGGGTGGGCGCCGCAGGTGGGCCAAAGGGGCTGTACTATGCTGTATTGTCTATGACTCTATGACAACATCTGCTCGTGATGTTTGCCAACTCCTGTGCTTCATCTCCTTGCCACAGAGCCAAAAAGGTGGGGGGGTCTAGGTGCACACATTCCCACTGAAAATCAATTGAATAGGTAACAAGTTTATTTATTTATTTAGTTTTATTTTCTATTTAGAGATAGATTGTTGATAGGCCCTTCCTGCCCTTTGAGCTACAGCACCCAGCAACTCCTGATTTAACCTCAGACTCAACATGGGACAATTTACAATGACCGATTAACCTACTAACCAGTACGTCTTTGGAACGTGGGAGGAAACCAGATGACCACAGAAAACCCATGCATTCCATGGGGTGGATGTACAGGTTCCTGACAGATGACGCCGGAATTGACTCCGCATTCGGATGGCCTGAGCTGCAATAGTGTTGTGCTAATCACCATGCTACTGTGGTGCCCCCATTGTAATTGTGTAATCTTCCATTGCTGTTTTACAGAGAACATAGAACACTATAGCACAGTACAAACCCTTCGCCAACGATGCTGTGCTGACCTTTTAACCTACTCCAAGATCAATCTAATCCTTCCTTTTCACATAGCTTTCCATTTTCCTATCATCCATGTGCCTATTTAAGAGTTTCTTAAATGTCTCTAACGTATCTCCATTGTGTTCCATGCACCCACAACACTCGGTGTAAAATTTTTACCTCTGACATCCCCCTTTATACTTACCTCCAATCACCTTAATATTATGTCCTCTGGTATTAGTCATTTCTGGCCTGGGGAAAAGTCTCTGGCTGACCACTTGATTTAAAGTCATAAAGTCATAGAAAACTACAGCACAGAAATAGACTCTTTGGCCCAACTAGTCCATGCTGAACCATTTAAACTGCTTAATCCCATCGACCTGCGCCTGGACCATAGCCCTCCATAATCCTCCCATCCATATACCCATCCAAACTGTTCTTAAACTTTGAAATTGAAATTGCATCCAACACTTGCACTGGAAGCTCATTCCACACTCTCTCCACCCTTTGAGTGAAGAAGTTTCCCCTCATGTTCCCTCTTAAACATTTCACCTTTCACACTTAACCCATGATGTTGTAGTCTCACCCAACCTCAGTAGAAAAAGCCTGCTTGCATTTACTCTATCTATACTCCTCATAATTTTGTATACCTCCATCAAATCTCCTCTCAACCTTCTATGTTCTAGGGAATGAAGTTCTGACCTCTTCAACCTTTCCTTATAACTCAGGTCCTCCAGTCCTGGCAACATCCTTGTAAATTTTCTCTGTACTCTTTCAACCTTATTTACATCTTCTCTGTAGGGAGGTGACTAAAATTGCACGCAATACTCCAAATTAGGCCTCACTAATGTCTTACTCAACTCAGAATCAGAATCAGAATCAGGTTTATCACCAGCATGTGATGTGAAATTTGTTAACTTAGCAGCAGCAGTTTAGTGCAATACATAATCTAGCAGAGAAAGAAAACAATAATAAAATAAAAAAAAATAATAATCAATAAACAAGTAAATCAATTACATATATTGAATAGATGAAAAAACATGCAAAAACAGAAATACTGTATTTTAAAAAATGAGTTAGTGTCCATAGGTTCAATGTCCATTTAGGAATTGGATGGCAGAGGGGAAGAAACTATTCCTGAATCGCTGAGTGTGTGCCTTCAGGCTTCTGTACCTCCTACCTGATGGTAACAGTGAGAAAAGGGCATGCCCTGGGTGCTGGAGGTCCTTAATAATGGACACTGCCTTTCTGAGCATACCGCTCCCTAAAGATGTCCTGGGTACTTTGTAGGCTAGTGCCCAAGATGGAGCTGACTAGATTTACAACCTTCTACAGCTTCTTTCGGTCCTGTGCAGTAGCCCTTCCATACCAGACAGTGATACAGCCTGTCAGAATGCTCTCCATGGTACAACTGTAGACACTTTTGAGTGTATTTGTTGACATGCCAAATCTCTTCAAACTCCTTATTAAGTATAGCCACTGCCTTGCCTTCTTTATAACTACATTGATATGTTGGGACCAGGTTAGATCCTCAGAGATCTTGACACCCAGGAACTTGAAGCTGCTCACTCTTTCCACTTCTGATCCCTCTATGAGGATTGGTATGTGTTCCTTTGTCTTACCCTTCCTGAAGTCCACAATCAGCTCTTTTGTCTTACTGTTGTTGAGTGCCAGGTTGTTGCTGCGGCACCATTCCACTAGTTGGCATATCTCACTCCTGTATGCCCTCTCGTCACCACCTGAGACTCTACCAACAATGGTTGTATCGTCAGTATACTTATAGATGGTATTTGAGCTACGCCTAGCCACACAGTCATGTGTATATAGAGAGTAGAGCGGTGGGCTAAGCACACACCCCTGAGATGCACCAGTGTTGATAGTCACCGAGGAGGAGATATTATCACCAATCCGCACAGATTGTGGTCTTCCTGGTTAGGAAGTCGAGGATCCAATTGCAGAGGGAGGTACAGAGGCCCAGGTTTTGCAACTTCTCAATCAGGATTGTGGGAATGATGGTATTTAATGCTGAGCTATAGTCGATGAACAGCATCCTGACGTAGGTGTTTGTGTTGTCCAGGTTGTCTAAAACCGTGTGAAGAGCCATTGAGATTGTGTCTGTTGTTGACCTATGGTGGCGATAGACAAATTGCAATGGGTCCAGGTCCTTGCTGAGGCACAAGTTCAGTCTAGTCATGACCAACCTCTCAAAACATTTGTCAATGTGAGTGCTACCGGGCGATAGTCATTAAGGCAGCCCACATTATTCTTCTTAGACACTGATATAACTGTTGCCTTTTTGAAGCAAGTGGAAACTTCCACCCATAGCACTGAGAGGTTGAAGATGTCCTTGAATACTCCCACTAGTTGGTTGGCACAGGTTTTCAGAGCCCTACCTTACGCCTTTAACATAATATCCCACCTCCTATACTCTGTACTTTGATTTATGGCGTTCAATGTGCCAAAAGCTTTCTTGATGACATTTTATACCTGTGCCACCCCTTCCAATGAAGTTTTCCCAGATCCCTTTGTTTTCCCACAATCCTCAGTGCCCTAATGTTTACTGTGTACGACTTACCCTGGCGGGTCCTACCAAAGTGAAATACCTTGCACTTCTGTCCATCAAATTCCATCAGTACTTTTTCAGCTGGTCCAGTTAATCACATTATCATCCAGAACATTGATACAGATGACAAACAGCAACATATCCAGCACCAATCCCTACAGAACTCCACTAGTCACATGCCTCCATTTAGAGACCCAACCATCTACGACCAATCCCTGGCTTTTCTCACAACGTCAATGTCAAATCCAATTTCATGCCAAGTGTCCAAACCTTGTTGAACAACCTCCTATGTGGGACCATGTCAAATGCCTTGCTAAAGTCTATGTAGACAACATCTACCGCCTTGCCTTCATCAACTTTCTTCGTAACTTCCTCTAAAATTCTATAAGATTGGTTAGACACAACCTACCATGCACAAAGCCATGCTGACTAACCCTAATCAGTCCATGTCAATCCAGTCTGGGTCAGGTCACAGATCTCTCAGTGGGTGAGCATCTGGGGGACAGTGACCACCACTTCCTGACCTTCAGCATTATCATGGAAAAGGATAGATTCAGAGAGGACAGGAACATTTTTAATTGGGGAAGGGCCAATTATGAGGCTATAAGGCTAGAACTTGCGGGTGTGAATTGACCTAATGTTTTTGCAGGGAAATGTACTATGGACATGTGGTCAATGTTTAGAGATCTCTTGCAGGATGGTAGGGATAAACTTGTCCCAGTAAGGAAGATAAAGACTGGTAGGGTGAAGGAACCATGGGTGACTAGTGAGGTGGAAAATCTAGTCAGGTGGAAGAAGGCAGCATACATGAGGTTTAGGAAGCAAGGATCAGATGGGTCTATTGAGGAATATAGGGTAGCAAGAAAGTAGTATAAGAAAGGGCTGAGAAGAGCAAGAAGGGGGCATGAGAAGGCCTTGGTGAATAGGGTAAAGGAAAACCCCAAGGCATTCTTCAATTATGTGAAGAACGAAAGGATGACAGGAGTGAAGGTAGGACTGATTAGCGATAAGGGTGGGAAGATGAGTCTGGAGGCTGTGGAAGTGAGCGAGGTCCTCAATGAATACTTCTCTTTGGTATTCACCAATGAGAGGGAACTTGATGACGATGAGGACAATATGAGTGAGGTTGATGTTCTGGAGCATGTTGATATTAAGGCAGAGGAGGTGTTGGAGTTATTAAAATACATTAGGACGGATAAGTCCCTGGGGCCTGACGGAATATTCCCCAGGCTGCTCCACGAGGCAAGAGAAGAGATTGCTGAGCCTCTGGCTAGGATCTTTATGTCCTCGTTGTCCACGGGAATGGTACCAAAGGATTGGAGGGAGGCGAATGTTGTCCCCTTGTTCAAAAAAGGTAGTAAGGGTAATCCGGGTAATTATAGACCAGTGAGCCTTACGTCTGTGGTGGGAAAGCTGTTGGAAAAGATTCTTAGAGATAGGATCTATGGGCATTTAGAGAATCATGGTATGATCAGGTATAGTCAGCATGGCTTTGTGAAGGGCAGATCGTGTCTACAAGCCTGATAGAGTTCCTTGAGGAGGTGACCAGGCATATAGATAAGGGTAGAGCAGTGGATGTGATCGATATGGATTCTAATAAGGCATTTGACAAGGTTCCACACCGTAGGCTTATTCAGAAAGTTAGAAGGCATGGGATCCAGGGAAGTTTGGCCAGGTGGATTCAGAATTGGCTTGCCTACAGAAGGCACTGGGTCATGGTGGAGGGAGTACATTCAGATTGGAGGGTTGTGACTAGTGGTGTCCCACAAGGATCGGTTCTGGGACCTCTACTTTTCGTGATTTTTATTAGCGACCTGGATGTGGGGGTAGAAGGGTGGGTTGGAAAGTTTGCAGACGACACAAAGGTTGGTGGTGTTGTAGATAGTGCAGAGGATTGTCAAAGATTGCAGTGAGACATTGATGGGTTGCAGAAGTGGGCTGAGAAATGGCAGATGGAGTTCAACCCGGAGACGTGTGAGGTGGTACACTTTGGAAGGACAAACTCCAAGGCAGAGTACAAAGTAAATGGCAGGATACTTGGTAGTGTGGAGGAGCAGAGGGATCTGGGGGTACATGTCCACAGATCCCCGAAAGTTGCCTCACAGGTAGATAGGGTAGTTAAGAAAGCTTATGGGGCGTTAGCTTTCATAAGTCGAGGGATAGAGTTTAAGAGTCGCAAGGTAATGATGCAGCTCTATGACACAACTCCCTTGTCCATTCATCCCCCCCATCCCTCCCCACTGATCTCCCTCCTGGCACTTATCCGTGTAAGCTGAACAAGTGCTACACATGCCCTTACACTTCTTCCCTTACCACCATTCAGGGCCCCAAACAGTCCTTCCAGGTGAGTCAACACTTCACCTGTGAGTCGACTGGGGTGATATACTGTGTCCGGTGCTCCTGATGTGGCCTTTTATATATTGGCGAGACCCGATGCAGACTGGGAGACCGCTGTGCTGAACATCTACGCTCTGTCCACCAGAGAAAGCAGGATCTCCCAGTAGCCACACATTTTAATTCCACATCCCATTCCCATTCTGACATGTCTATCCACGGCCTCCTCTACTGTAAAGATGAAGCTACACTCAGGTTGGAGGAACAACACCTTGTATTCCGTCTGGGTAGCCTCCAACCTGATGGCATGAACATCGACTTCTCTAACTTCCGCTAGGCCCCATCTCCCCCTCGTACCCCATCTGTTACTTATTTTTATGCACACATTCTTTCTCTCACTCTCCTTTTTCTCCCTCTGTCCCTCTGAATATACCTCTTGCCCATCCTCTGGGTCCCCACCTGCCTTGTCTTTCTTCCCGGACCTCCTGTCCCATGATCCTCTTGTATCCCCTTTTGCCTATCACCTGTCCAGCTCTTGGCTCTATCCCACCCCCTTCTGTCTTCTCCTATCATTTTGGATCTCCCCCTCCCCCTCCAACTTTCAAATCCCTTACTCACTCTTCCTTCAGTTAGTCCTGACGAAGGGTCTCGGCCTGAAACGTCGACTGCACCTCTTCCTACAGATGCTGCCTGGCCTGCTGCGTTCACCAGCAACTTTGATGTGTGCAGCTCTATAAAATTCTGGTTAGGCCACACTTGGAGTACTGTGTCCAGTTCTGGTCGCCTCACTATAGGAAGGATGTGGAAGCATTGGAAAGGGTACAGAGGAGATTTACCAGGATGCTGCCTGGTTTAGAGAGTATGCATTATGATCAGAGATTAAGGGAGCGAGGGCTTTACTCTTTGGAGAGAAGGAGGATGAGAGGAGACATAATAGAGGTATACAAGATATTAAGAGGAACAGATAGAGTGGATAGCCAGCGCCTCTTCCCCAGGGCACACTGCTCAATACAAGAGGACATGGCTTTAAGGTAAGGGGTGGGAAGTTCAAGGGGGATATTAGAGGAAGGCTTTTTTACTCAGAGAGTGGTTGATGTGTGGAATATACTGCCTGAGTCAGTGGTGGAGGCAGATACACTTGTGAAATTTAAGAGACTACTAGACAGGTATATGGAGGAATTTAAGGTGGGTGGTTATAAGGCAGGCAGGGTTAGAAGGTTGGCACAACAATGTGGGCCGAAGGGCCTGTACTGTGCTGTACTATTCTATGTTCTATGTTCTATGTTCAAATACTCATATATCCAGTTCCTTAGAATACCTTAGAATATCTTCCAATAACTTTCCCACTAATGATCTAATGATCTCAGGATCACAGGATCACAGACCTATAATTTTCTGGTTTATTCTTCAAGACCTTCTTAAACAGCAGAACAATATTAGCTATCCTCCATTCTGCCAGTACCTCAACTGTCACTAACAATGATTTAAATATCTCTGCTAGGGCCCCTGCACTTTCTGCACTTGCTTCCCACAGTGTCCATCTTGTCAGGCCCTGATTTGCCTCAAGACAACAAACATCTCCTCTTTTGTAATCCGTATAGAGTCCATGACTTCACTGCTGTTTTGCCTCACTTCTATAGACTCTGTCTCCGTCTCCTGGGTAAATACAAATGCAAAAAAAAATCCATTTAAGATCTCCCCAATCATTTTTGGCTCCATGCATAGATTACCATTCTGATCTTCCAGAGGACTAATTTTGTCCCTGTTGCTCTTAACATATCTGTAGAAGCTCCTTCACCTTGTCCACTTGAGCAACCTCATGTCTTCTTTAGCCCCCTGATTTCTTTGTTAAGTGTTCTCTTGCATTTCTGATACTCCTAAAGTACCTCATTTGTTCCTATGTGATTATATTTACCATGCACTCCTTTTTTTCTTAACTAGGTCCTCAATATGTCTTGAAAATCATGGCTTCCTAAACCCGTTATTCTTGCCTTTTATTCTGAAAGCTCATACAAGCTTTGTACTATCAACATTTCATTTTTGAATGCTCCCACTTACCAAGTACACCTTGGCCAGGAAACAGCCTGTCGCAGCCTGCACTTGCGAGATCCTTTCTGATACCATCAAAATTGGCCTTTCTCCAATTTAGAATCTCTACCCAAGGACTAGACCTATCCTTTTCCATAATTACCTTGAAACTAATGGCATTATGATCACTAGATGCAAAGTGTTCCCTTACACAAATGTCTGTCAACTGCCCTGTCTCATTTTCCAATAGGAAATCAAATATTACACACTCTGTCACTGGGACTTCTATGTACTGATTAAGGGAAGTTTTTTGAACATACCTGACAAACTCTATCCCATTTACTCCTTTTACAGTATGGGATTCCCAGTCAATATGTGGAAAGTTAAAATCACCTACTATAACAACCTCATGTTTCTTGCAACAGTATGTAATCTCTCTACAGATTAGTTCCTCTAAATCCCACGCACTGTTGGGTGGTCTATAATATAGCCATATAACATGCAGTATAATATAACATGGTCATACCTTTCTTATTCCACAGTTCCACCTGTAAACCCTCACTAGGTGGGTTCTCCAGTCTGTCCTGACTGACAACTCCCGTGACATTTTCCCTAACTAGTAAGGCTACCCGCCCCCCCAACCCTGTTAATGCCTTCTGCTCTATCTTGTCTAAATCAACTGAACCCCAGAATACTGAGCTGCCAGTCCTGCTCTTGCTGCAACCAAGTCTCACTAATTGCTGCAATATCATAATTCCATTTGCTGATCCATGCCCTGAGCTCATCTGCCTTTCCCACAATATTTCTTGCATTGAGATACATGCAACTCAGTACATTAATTCCACCACGCTCAACATTTTGATTCCTGACTTTGTCTGAGGTCTTACCAACATTTTTCCCCACAACCACTACACTACCTGTTCTGTCACTCTGGTTCCCTTTACCCTGCAACTCTTGTTTAAATGCCCCCATGTAGTACCAGCAAACCTTCCCATGAGGATATTTCTCCCGCTCCAGCTTAGGAGCAAACCATTTTTTCTGTACACACACACACAAAATAGAACATAGAACATAGAATAGTACAGCACAGTACAGGCCCTTCAGCCCACAATGTTGTGCTGACCCTCAACCCTGCCTCCCATATAAGCCCCCACCTTAAAATCCTCCATATACCTGTCTAGTAGTCTCTTAAGCTTCACTAGTGTATCTGCCTCCACCACTGACTCAGGCAGTGCATTCCACACACCAACCACTCTCTGAGTAAGAAACCTTCCTCTAATATCCCCCTTGAACTTCCCACCCCTTACCTTAAAGCCATGTCCTCTTGTACTGAGCAGTGGTGCCCTAGGGAAGAGTCACTGGCTATCCACTCTATCTATTCCTCTTATTATCTTGTACACCTCTATCATGTCTCCTCTCATCCTCCTTCTCTCCAAAGAGTAAAGCCCTAGCTCCCTTAATCTCTGATCATAATGCATACTTTCTAAACCAGGCAGCATCCTGGTAAATCTCCTCTGTACCCTTTCCAATGCTTCCACATCCTTCCTATAGTGAGGTGACCAGAACTGGACACAGTACTCCAAGTGTGCCCTAACCAGAGCTTTATAGAGCTGCATCATTACATCACGACTCTTAAACTCTATCCCTCGACTTATGAAAGCTAACACCCTATAAGCTTTCTTAACTACCCTATCCACCTGTGAGGCAACTTTCAGGGATCTGTGGACATATACCCCGAGATCCCTCTGCTCCTCCACACTACCAAGTATCCTGCCATCTACTTTCTACTCTGCCTTGGAGTTTGTCCTTCCAAAATGTACCACCTCACACATCTCTGGGTTGAACTCCATCTGCCACTTCTCAGCCCACTTCTGCATCCTATCAATGTCTCTCTGCAATCTTTGACAATCCTCTACACTATCTACAACACCTCCAACCTTTGTGTCGTCTGCAAACTTGCCAACCCACCCTTCTACTAGTCACAATCCTCCAATCCTCCAATCTGAATGTACTCCCTCCACCACCACCTGCAGGCAAGCCAATTCTGAATCCACCTGGCCAAACTTCCCTGGATCCCATGCCTTCTAACTTTCTGAATAAGCCTACGGTGTGGAACCTTGTCAAATGCCTTATTAGAATCCATATCGATCACATCCACTGCTCTACCCTTATCTATATGCCTGGTCACCTCCTCAAAGAACTCTATCAGGCTTGTAGACACGATCTGCCCTTCACAAAGCCATGCTGACTGTCCCTGATCAGATCATGATTCTGTAAATGCCCATAGATCCTATCTCTAAGAATCGTTTCCAACAGCTTTCCCACCACAGACGTAAGGCTCACTGGTCTGTAATTACCTGGACTGTCCCTACTACCTTTTTTGAACAAGGGGACAACATTCGCCTCCCTCCAATCCTCCGGTACCATTCCTATGGACAATGAGGACATAAAGATCCTAGCCAGAGGATCAGCAATCTCTTCCCTCGCCTCGTGGAGCAGCCTGGGGAATATTTCGTCAGGCCCCATGGACTTATCTGTCCTAATGTATTTTAACAACTCCAACACCTCCTCTCCCTTAATATCAACATGCTCCAGAACATCAACCTCACTCATATTGTCCTCACCATCATCAAGTTCCCTCTCATTGGTGAATACCGAAGAGAAGTATTCATTGAGGACCTCGCTCACTTCCATAGCCTCCAGGCACATCTTCCCATCTTTATCTCTAATTGGTCCTACCTTCACTCCTGTCATCCTTTTTTTTCTTCACATAATTGAAGAATGCCTTGGGGTTTTCCTTTACCCTACTCGCCAAGGCCTTCTCATGCCCCCTTCTTGCTCTTCTCAGCCCCTTCTTAAGCTCCTTTCTTGCTTCCCTATATTCCTCAATAGACCCATCTGATCCTTGCTTCCTAAACCTCATGTATGCTGCCTTCTTCCACCTGTCTAGATTTTCCACCTCACTTGTCACCCATGGTTCCTTCACCCTACCATTCTTTATCTTCCTCACCGGGACAAATTTATCCCTAACATCCCGCAAGAGATCTCTAAACATTGACCACATGTCCATAGTACATTTCCCTGCAGAAACATCATCCCAATTCACACCCGCAAGTTCTAGCCTTATAGCCTCATAATTTGCCTTTCCCCAATTAAAAATTTTCCTGTCCTCTCTGATTCTCTCCTCTTCCATGATAATGCTAAAAGCCAGGGAGCAGTGGTCACTGTCTCCCAGGTACTCACCCATTGAGAGATCTGTGACCTGACCTGGTTCGTTACCTAATACTAGATCTAGTATGGCATTCCCCCTAGTCGGTCTGTCCACATACTGTGACAGGAATCCGTCCTGGACACACTTAACAAACTTTGCCCCATCTAAGCCCTTGGAACTAATCAGGTGCCAATCAATATTAGGGAAGTTAAAGTCACCCATGATAACAACCCTGTTATTTTTGCACCTTTCCAAAATCTGCCTCCCAATCTGCTCCTCTGTATCTCTGCTGCTACCAGGGGGCCTATAGAATATCCCCAATAGAGTAACTGCTCCCTTCCTGTTCCTGACTTCCACCCATATTGATTCAAAAGAGGATCCTGCTACATTACCCACCCTTTCTATAGCTGTAATAGTATCCCTGACCAGTAATGCCACCCCTCCTCCCCCTTTCCCCCCCTCTATCCCTTTTAAAGCACTGAAATCCAGGAATATTGAGAATCCATTCCTGCCCTGGTGCCAGCCAAGTCTCTGTAATGGCCACTACATCATAATTCCATGTATGTATCCAAGCTCTCAGTTCATCACCTTTGTTCCTGATGCTTCTTGCATTGAAGTACACACATTTCAGCCCTTCTACCTTACTGTCTTTACACCGTTTATTCTGCTTCTCTTTCCTCAAAGCCTCTCTGTATGTTAGATCTGGCTTTAGTCCATGCACTTCTCTCACTGCTCTATTGCTCTGGGTCCCATCCCCCTCGCAAATTAGTTTAAACCCTCCCGGACCATGCTAGCAAACCTACCTGCAAGGATATTGCTCCCCCCTCGAGTTCAGGTGCAACCCATCCAATCTGTACAGGTCCCACCTTCCCCAGAAGAGATCCCAATGATCTAAAAATCTAAAACCCTGCTCCCTGCACCAACTCCCCAGCAACGCATTTAACTGCCTCCAATTCTTACCATCACTGTCACGTAGCACTGGCAGCAATCCTGAGAACGGCACCTTTGAGGTCCTGTTCTTCAGCCTTCTGCCTAATTCCCAAAACTCACACTTCAGGATCTCATCCCTCTTCCTGCCTATGTCGTTGGTCCCAACATGTATCATGACTTCTGGTTGCTTTCCCTCTCGTACCAGGATGTCGTGCACCCTGTCAGAGACATCCCGGACTCTGGCACCCGGGAGGCAACAAACCATGCGGGTGTCCTTCTCACATCCACAAAATCTCCTGTCTGCTCCCCTGACTATAGAGTCTCCAATGACGACAGCTCTCCTCTTCTCCGTCCCACCCTTCTGCACCACCGGGTCAGACTCAGTGCCGGAGGCCCTGCCACCGTGGCTCACACCTGGTCGGTTGTCCCCGCCAACAGTATCCAGGACGGTAAACTTATTATTCAGGGGAATGGCTACAGGGGTGCTCTGCACTACCTGTCTACTCACCTTCACTTCCCCCCTCTGACTGTCACCCAACGACCTGCTTCCGACAGCCTGGTGTGACTACCTCCCTGCAGCTCTCATCTATGACTGCCTCATTCTCCCTTACGAGTCGAAGGTCATCCAGTTGCTGCTCCAGATTCCTTACACGGTCTTCCAGATCGCCCAGCCGTATGTACTTCTGGCAGATGTGACTCTGTGGGAGAGGGGAGTTCCCCCAAGACTGCCACATCTCACATGAGAGGCACATCACCGTCTCAGGAGACATTGTAAAAACTAACTGCGAGCTAGCTTGTCGTCCGCCTCTTCTCGTCGAAGCCGCTCGAGTCCAAGCCTCAAAGCTCCACTCCTTCACTGGCCCACTCACGCACAATATTTTGGAATAGCTTTTTTCCCTCTGCCATCAGATGTCTAAACAAACACTACCTCACTCTTTTTGCTCTCTTTTTGCACTATTTATTTATTATTCTGTATATTCTTATTGTAACTTACAGTAATTTTTATGTATTGCACTTTCTGCTGCTAAAAACATCAAGCTTCATGAGATCTGTCAGTTTTACATAGAAACATAGAAAACCTTCAGCACAATACAAGTCCTTCAGCCCACAAAGCTGTGCTGAACATGTCTTTACCTTAGAACTACCTAGGCTTACCAATAGTACTCTATTTTTCTAAGCTCCATGTATCCATTCAGGGATCTCCTAAAAGACCCTATTGTTTCCGCCTCTACCACCTCTCATCCTCCGCTGCTCCAAGGAGAAAAGGCAGAGTTCACTCAACCTATTCTCAAAGGCATGCTCCCCAATCCAGGCAATATCCTTGTAAATCTCCTCTGCACCCTTTCTGTGGTTTTCATGTCCTTCCTGTAGTGAGGCAACCAAAACTAAGCACAGTACTCCAAGCGGGGTCTGACCAGGGTCCTATATAGCTGGAACATTACCTCTTAGCTCTTAAACTCAATGCCATGATTGATGAAGGCCAATGCACCATATGCACCAGTCAACCTGTGTAGCAGCTTTGAGTGTCCTATGGACTTGGACCCCAAGATCCCTCTGATCCTCCACGCTGCCAAGACTCTTGCCATTAATACTATATTCTACCATCATATTTGACCTACCAAAATGAACCACCTCAAACTTATCTGGGTTGAACTCCACCTGCATTTTAATAAACCTTATTTTGATCAAACATAGCAAGATGGTTCACCAACACCCAGACCTCGTCACATAAGAAGATATTATGGGAGGTGATCAAAGGTTTGTGTGAAGAGGTAGGTTTTACAGTGGATCTTAAAAAAAACAGGAAGGGAGGGAATTCCAGAATTTAGGAACCAGGCAGCTGAAGATGCAGGTGATGGGTCTTGACTCAAAACATCAACTGTCCATATGCCTCCACAGATGCTGCCTGACACACTGAGTTCATGCAGTATCTTGTCTTTTGCTAGCTGATGGCAGGGCCAATATCAGAATCAGAGGAGCCTAAATGAGAATATAAATTAAGCCTATTGTTGGGAGAGGTGCCTTGGTAGGTCAGTATTCACAGAGGTGGTTGGTTAGGATACATGACAGCATGGCCACAGGGAGTGAAGCAACGGAAGCAACAATAACCAAATCTTCAGGTTAACAGAGGCAGTTTAATAATGTCAGCTGCAGGCGAGCTGACGCAGAGAACACTAAGGTAATGAATCTTCTAAGTTTCTGTGGATGAATTGTGGAGAGCATTCTGACTGGTTACATCACAGCCCGATATACAGGCTCCAATGCACAGGATTACAAGAGGTTACAGAGCGTTGTAGATTTAGCCAGCTCCATCATAGGCAAACCCCTCCTCACCATCAAAGATATCTTCAAGAGGAGGTGTCTCAAGAAAGCAGCATCCATCATGGTGCCCTCACCACCCAGGACATACCTTCTTCTCATTACTACCATCAGGGAGGAGATACAGGAGCCTGAAGACCCAAACTCAACAATTCAAGAAATGCTTCTTCCCCTCTGCCATCAGATTTTTGAATGGCCCACGTATTTCTCATTATTCCTTTATTTTGCACTATTTACTTATTTTGCGAGTTATGACATCTTTGCACAGTACACCTGTTGCAAAATAACAAATTTTACATCATATAAGACAGTAAATTTGATTCTGATTCTGAATAAATTGGCTTGGTCTCATACAGGCACCATGGACAGTCACTGACTGAGAGACAGTGCACGTGGCAACATCAGTAACAACCAGTGTGGAATGCAGTACATACTCTGTGTGGATTAGACAACCTCTTGCTGTAGTTCACTGGGTCTGGTTCTGTGTCAGAATTTTTAGGTCCCCGATTCAGCATCAGTGCTCATCATGCAGGGATGAAAACTTTAAAGCCTACCAAGTTCTTGCTGATCTGTAGTCATAGCTATAAAATGGATGAAAAAGACCCACTGAGCTAAACTGGCCCTGGCATGAGGAAATCTGCAGATGCTGGAAATTCAAGCAACACACATCAAAGTTGCTGGTGAACGCAGCAGGCCAGGCAGCATCTCTAGGAAGAGGTACAGTCGACGTTTCGGGCCGAAACCCTTCGTCAGGACTAACTGAAAGAAGAGCTAGTAAGAGATTTGAAAGTGGGAGGGGGAGATCCGATATGATAGGAGAAGACAGGAGGGGGAGGGATGGAGCCAAGAGCTGGACAGTTGATTGGCAAAAGGGATATGAGAGGATCATGGGACAGGAGGCCCAGGGAGAAAGAAAAGGGGGAGGTCTGTCCGCCAGAGAAAGCAGGATCTCCTAGTGGCCACACATTTTAATTCCACGTCCCATTCTCATTCTGACATGTCTATCCATGGCCTCCTCTACTGTAAAGATGAAGCCACACTCAGGTTGGAGGAACAATACCTTATATTCCGTCTGGGTAGCCTCCAACCTGATGGCATGAACATTGACTTCTCTAACTTCCGCTAATGCCCCACATCCCCCTCGTACCCCATCCGTTATTTATTTATATATACACATTCTTTTTCTCTCTCTCCTTTTTCTCCCTCTGTCCCTCTGACTATGCCCCTTGCCCATCCTCTGGGGTTTCCCCCCTCCCCCTTTTCTTTCTCCCTAGGCCTCCTGTCCCATGATCCTCTCATATCCCCTTTGCCAATCACCTATCCAGCTCTTGGCTCCATCCCTCCCCCTCCTGTCTTCTCCTATCATTTCAGATCTCCTCCTCCCCCTTTCAAATCTCTTACTAGCTCTTCCTTCAGTTAGTCCTGACGAAGGGTCTCGGCCCAAAACGTTGACTGTACCTCTTCCTAGAGATGCTGCCTGGCCTGCTGCATTAAACTGGCCCTGGTGCATTTCTGTAGTGTTGTGGATGCCAGCAGATGACAGGGTCACTGCAGTCGCTTGCACTAACCCATCAGAGGGAGAACAGCCAGGCCTGAGTTCCTAGGGGGTGCCAATGGCTGGGGAACACAGAACATAGAACAGTGCAGGCCCTTCCGCTCACTCTTCCTATAATGAAGCAATCAGAACTGAACACTGTACTATATGTGTAGTTTAATCAGTTTTATAGAGCTGCAACATTACCTTATGCCTCTTGAGTTCAATCCAACTAATTAAGGTCAATACACTATATGCTTTCTTAATCACCCTATCAACTTGCGCAGCAGCTTTGAGGGATCTATGGGCCTTAGACTCAAAGATCCCTCTGTTCCTCCCAATTGTTAAGCCTCCTGTATAGAGTCATTAAGCCATAGAAAAGTACAACACAGAAACAAGCCCTTTGGTCCACCTAAGCTGCCATTTAAACTGCCTATTCTCATTGACCTGCACAGGGACCATAGCCCTCCATACTGCTACCATCTATGTACCTATTCAAACTTCTCTTAAATGTTGAAATCGAGCTCACATTCACGACTTGCGCTGGCTGCTCATTCCACACTGTCATCATCCTCTGAGTGAAGAAGATCTTCTTAAAGTTTTCACCTTCCACCCTTAACACATGACCTCTTGTTGTAGTCCCGCCAACCTCAGTGGAAAAAGCCAGCTTGCATTTACCAATCTATAACGCTCATAATTTTGTATTCCTCTATCGAATCTCCCCTCATACTTCTACATTCCAAGGAATAAAGTCCTAACCTATTCAATCTTCCCTTATAACTCAGGTTCTCCAGTCCCGGCAAAATCCTTGTAAATTTACTCTGTACTAACATTCTTATTTACATCTTTCCTGAAGGTAGGTGACCAAAATGCACACAAAACTCCAAATTAGGCCTCACCAACATCTTATACAACTTTAACATAACATCCCATCTCATGTACTCAATACTTGATTTATGAAAGCCAATGTGTCAAAAGCTTTCCTTATGACCCTATCTACCTGTGACATCACTTTCAGTGAATTATGGACTGATATTCCCAGATCCGTTTGTTCTTCACACTCCTCAGTGCTCTATGCTCGCTTTAACCATCAAGACATGGAGGAACCATCATGAACTCCCACAGCTCCCAATGATCCTGTGATAATCGGACTCTCAGGCTGTCATGCAAGCAGCCTTCAGGAGTGTGAATCATAAAACGCATCTGGCCCAGAAGGGATACCTGGCTAAATACCTGTGCTGATCAGCTGGCTGGAGCGTTCACTGAAATCTTTAATCTTTTGCTTTGGTAGTCAATTATATTGATGCCTAAGAAGAACGTGGTAACTTGCCACAATGACTATCATCCAGTAGCACTTACATCCACAGTGATAAAGTGTTTTGAGAGGTTGGTAATAAAACATATCAGCTCCTGCCTGAGTAGTGACTTGGATCTGCTCCAGTTGGCTTACCAGAGCAACAGGTCCATAGCAGATACCATCTCACTGGCTCTTCACTCAACCCTGGAACATCCGGACAGCAAAGAAGTATACATGCTCTTTATTGACTACAACTCAGTATTCAATACTATCATCCCCTCAAAACTAATCAGGACCTCAATGCCTCCTTGTGCAATAGGATCCTTACTTACAGACATAGGTCAGTTTGGATTAGCAACAAAATTTCCTTCAAGATCTCCATCAGCACAAGTGCACAACAAGGCTGTGTGTGTGTGCTTAGCCCTCTGCTCTACTCTCTTCGCACTTATGACTGTGTGAATAAGCACAGCCCCAATGCCATATTCAGATTTGCTGATGACACCACTGTCGTAGGCCAGATCAAAGGCGGTGATAAATCAGCATTTGGGAGGGAGATTGAAAATCTCACCGCATGGTGCCATAACAATAACCTTTTGCTCAATGTCAGCGAGAGCAAGGAGCTGATTATTGACTTCAGGAGGAGGAAACCAGAGGTACATGAGCCAGCCCTCATTGGAGGATCAGAGGTGGAGAGGGTTAGCAACTTTAAATTCCTCTATGCTATCATTTTGATGGACCCAGCACGCAAGTACAATTACAAAGAAAGCACGACAGTGCCTCTACTTCAGAGTCAGAGTAGATCTGGCATGACATCTAAAACTTTGACAAACTTTGGAAGATGTGTAGTGGAGAGTATATTGCCCGGTTTCATCACAGTCTGGTATGGAAAGCCTAGTGCCCTTGAATAGAAAATCCTACCAAAAGTAGTGGATACAGCATGGTCCATTACAGGTAAAGCCCTCCCCACTATTGAGCACACCTACATGAAGCACTGTCCCAAGAAAGGAGCATCGATCATCAGGGACTCCCACCAGCCAGGACATGCTCTCTTCTTGCTACTGCCATCCGGAAGAAGGTACAGCAGCCTTAGGACTTACACAGCCAGGTTTGGGAACAGTTATTATTCCTCAGCTATCAGTCTTTTGAACCAAGGGGGATAATTTCACACAACTTCACTTGCCCCATCATTGAGATGTTCCCACAAGCTATAGACTCACTTTCAGGGATTCTTCTTCTCATGTTCTTGATATTTATTTATTATTATTCTTTCTTTCTTTTTTGTATTTGTAGCGTTTGTGTCTTTTGCAGATTGGTTGAATGCCCAAGTTGGTGCAGTCTTTCATTATTTCTATTATGGTTATTATTGTATTATGGATTTATTGAGTACACCCGCAAGAAAATGAATCTCAGGGTTGTATATGGTGACATATATATATACACTTTAATAATAAATTTACTTTGAACTTTTGAGCTTTTGCACTAAGGAGGTGCCAATCAATACCAGGGAAGTTGAAATCACCCGATTATTTTTGTACCTTTCCAAAATCTGCTTCCCGAACTGTTCCTCGGTATCTTTGCGCTATTGGCAGGGAGGGGTGGTGTCTATAAAATACTCCATTAGAATGAACGCTCCATTCCTGTTTATGACTTCCACCTACATTGACTCAATTGATGAAACCTCCCTTCATGCAGCTGTTCCTCCTTCCTTGTCCCAGTTGTACATCTAAACCCCAGAACATCCAACAGCCATTCATGCTCTTGTAGCATTTAAGTCTTGTAATGGCCACAACTTACACAGAAAGAGCCAGCAACTTCAATGAGATTAATCAAAAACATTCAGATATTGAATTTAATTAGGACAGATTTCTGGTAACCTTCTGTAATGCCCTGGTTCATATTTTTACTGCTATACTGTATGTAAGGTGCTAAAATCACTGTATGTACTGCTACCTTATAGTGCTCTTGAGTATTGGGAAAAGTTTTCATGTCTGAACAGTTAAGTAAGTCAATAGATTAATTAATTGCATGAAACACTTGCAGATGACTCAGTGAGGTAGTGCTGCACACATACAACAGTCCCATTTGGTTGCTGACTACAGTCTGAGAGATGTTAAAGCACCTGTCTATACATCATTTCAGGAGTTCAGACAGGGATGGTGGGACAGGTTTTCTGTCCTTTTAAGACAGGTCATGCCAAAGCAACCTCACCCCTCCCGCCATCCCAATCATTCAGTTTACAATGGACCCAGTGTGCATTTTCCACAGCTACTGGTAACCACTCCCAGTATTGGTGGTTGTTAGACTGTGTTGAGCCGATGATGCCCTGTGTGGACAGTGGTTTGTTGTCAAGTGTGAACATTGGTGTAGCATCCAGTGTGGGCATTGATGCAGTATCCAATGTGGGCATTAGTGCGGTGTTCCAAGTGGCCAGTATGGGCATTGGTGTGTATCTAGTGTTTCGTTCCCTGATCAGGTGATAGCTCCACCTCCCTCTACCCGGGCACACACTGGACTCACTGGTCTTTACCTGGTGCCGTGCTTGGCTGGCATCCAGCAGCTGGCGGCTGTGCTGATGTTGCTGCTGCAGCTGTTGCAGTGTGCACTGGAATGGCATCTCACTGGCACCGAACTGGTGTCTGTGCTCTGGGTACCTGACGTCCATTGGATCACTGCAGGAAGGGACAGATAGAGGCGGTTCAGAGGCAGACAGGACTGAAAGGACAAAACACATCTCACCAACTGGTCCCTTCACTTCCTGGCATGCATACGAGACACGTCACCATGATCAGCATCAAATACCAAAAGTCCCACACACTTTGTGGAACTCATCTCATTGGGTGAGAAGCTGGGGTTGACAGAATGACATAGAACCCCCTCCTGCCATGTTGCCTAGAGAAGAGACCAAGAGAAGTAATCCAGAAGCAACATGAAAATGATGCCAAACCACTGAACAAAGTGTGCGAGCTACACTTAGCACTCATAGCCACACTCTTCTGCAGCCAATGAAACAGGTCAGCCTCACAAACCTGCCGTGTCGCGTTATAAATAGTGGTGAACGAGAAGAGAAGACAACCTTCCACCCTCAATGAAGGCAGAAGCCAGCTTATGGATTTATTGAGCATGCCTGCAAGAAAATGAACTCTGAGTTTTATATGGTGACACATATATACTTCAATAATAAATTTACTTTGAACTTTGTATATGGTGACATATATATACTTTGATAATAAATTTATTTTGAACTGAAGTCATTGTCAGCCAGAAACTCTGCACAGTGAACTATCTCTCAACTTCCCACCATCATATAAACCAGTCAATTCACTTCATAATATGTGATTTCAAGAAATGGTTGAGACCACTAGAGACAGAAGCCATGAGCCTCATTCTGCTCTAGCTCCATCTAAAATTATTACCACTGAGGTTAGCCGTATCCCAAATAACAATGAGTCATGAGTAAATGACAAAAACAGAAGAACTGGTCATTGACTTCAGGAAGGGGATACTGCACATGCTCCTATTTATATCAATGGTGCTGAGGTTCAGAGGGTTCAGAGGCTCAAGTTCCTAGGAGTGAACATTCTGGGTCAACAACATAGACACGATGGCCAAAAAAATTCCACCAGCATCGCTATTTCTCAGGAGGCTAAAGAAATTTGGTATGCCCCCGTCAACTTTTACCAATTTTATTGAAGTATCCTAACAGTGTTGATGTGCAGAGGGATCTTGGAGTCTAAGTCCACGGCTTCTTTAAAGTGGCTATATGGGTTGATATTGCGGTAAAGAAGATGTACCTTTATTACCCAAGAAACTGAGTTCAAGAGTCCAAGAAGTAATGTTACAGCTTTATAAAACTCAAGTGAAGCCACATCTGGAGTGCTGCATTCAGTTCGAGTCACCCATTTAGATTCAGATTGAGATTATAGGAAGGATGCAGAGGCTATGGAAAGGGTGCAGAAGAGGTTCACCAGGATGCTGCCTAGATTAGAGGATATTGTTATAAGCAGAGGTTGGACAAACTTGGGTTGTTTTCTTTGGAATTGTGAAGACTGATGGGAGAACTGATGGAGGTTTATAAGATGTGAGAGGCATAGATTGAGTAGACAGCTAGTAGCTTTTTTTTCCCCAGAGTTGCTATGTCTAGTAACAGAGGGCATGCAGTTAAAGTGAAAGGGGGTAAGTTCAAAGGAGGTGTGCAGGACAGGATTTTTACACAGAAAGTGGTAGGTGCCTGAAATGTGTGTCCTAGGGGGGTGGTGGAAGGGTGTTCACAAGGCTCTTAAATAGGCACATGAATGTGCACAAAATGGAAGAATCTGGACATTGCGTAGGCAGAAGGGATTAGTTTAGAAGGGTCTGTTCCTGTGCTTTAAGCAAAGGGAAAGAAAAGGCATTATATATTTTAACAGAGCGCATGCTTAGACTGGGAAAAATATTCTGAGGGGATGAACCTATGTTTCTAATGCCAAACATACTGAAATGGTTTACAGGCTGGCATATAGACCATGGGATGTTCCCTTCAAAGTTTCAAAGAATACGGGTGTTGTTTGAAGTTGCTGGACTCTCTGGCAGGTATGCTGTGTCAGCAACCATGAATAAAACTTCTGCGCCTTCCTGTTCACTTGTTGGGACTCTACAGTTGGGAGGAGAGAGGAGGAGGGAGGCAGGGGAAAGCAGTGCAAGCAGGAAAGCAAGAGGTTAGAGGAAGGGAGGGGACAGTGAGGAATAAAATGCAGGGAGGGAGAGGAGGAGGGATGAGAAGGGTGGGGGTTGGGGAGGAGTGGGGAGAAGGGAAGGGGTTAAGAAAGGAGATTGGAGATGGGAGGAGGTGTATGATTGGATTGGAGGGGGATTGAAAGAGCTGGCGCGTGATCAGGTTGAGTGGAATATAAGCTGACTGCATGAAGGAGCTTGGCAGAGGGCCAGAGCTGCTGTCAGTTAGTGAAAGGGATGGAATGCAGTAAGGGTTTTTTATACTCTTTCTGTTTTTATAACAAATGGGCGTTTGAGGCCAAAGTTAACACAGAGAAGAGCGACAGCAGCCAAAGCCCAGAACAAACTAATTATGAGGTGATTCATTCTTTATGACTTTAACAGACCCCCTGTTTCCTTTCTCTATTTCAAAAAAAGCTGCTAATTCTGTGTGTAAACTCTTTAGTGGAGTAGCACACAGAGAAAGGGACAGATATTCTTCCCCCTTTGCTGTATCCTCAGTGGCTGACCGTACCGTCTGTTCATCCAGTCCCGTCCGAGCCACCCTGAAGACTATCTGTGTTTATTTTGGGTGTGGAGACCCTGGATTGGCTGGCTAAGCAAGAGGCTCCATGCAAAAGGACAGATGGGACTTTTTTTCTTTAATTGTTTAATGTCTTTCCTTTTCAAAAAAAAAATCCTAAATGAAAACCTGATGTGGGATTCTTGGGTCAATAACTTCGTCTGTTTGAAAAGAAAGAGAAAAGTTGCAACAGATAATGGAAAGTTGTCAGTAATGTAATATTAAATTGCCTTAGATATAAACTGCTCTGTTTCCAATTACCTCCCTCGTTGATAATTACTGTTTTCTGGTAAATTAGACAGGCCTAAATAAGTCCTAGTCGTGTGCGGAAATGTTCAGCATAATCACAATGTGATGACTTCTGTGATGTGCTGGAAATCTAATCAACCATTACCATCAACGTTCAGATTCATAGAACATAGAACACAGTACAACACAGCACAGCAAAGCACAATGTCGTGTCAAACCAATTAAATTAGAAATCAAATGGCCAACTAAACTTACCATTTCCCTCACATTTATGTGCCTATCTAAATGCCTCTTAAAAGTATCTAATGTACAGATCTGCCTCTACCCCCACCCCAGGCAGCACATTCCAGGCACCCACCACTCTCTGTGTAAAAAAATTGCCTCATATGTCTCCTTTGAAATGATCCCTTCTCACCTTAAATGCATGCTCTCTGATAGTAGACATTTCAGCCCTACGAAATAGATACTGTCTGTCTACTCCATTTATGTCTCTCGTAATCTTATAGACCTTTATCAGGTCTCCCGTCAGCCTCCGCCGCTCCAGATAAAACAACCCAAGTTTGTCCATCCCTTCGCTATAGCACATGCCTTCTAATCCAAGCAGCATCCCAGTAAACCTCTTCTGCACCCTTTCCAAAGCCTCGGCATTCTTCCTATCAGGGGGAGACCAAAACTGTATGTGATACTCCAGCTGCAACATAACTTCTTGACTTTTGAACTGAATGTCTAATAATAAAGGCAAGCATGCCATATGATCTGTTAGCCACCCATCAACCTGTGTAGCCATTTTCAAGGAGCTATGAACTTGGTCCCCAAGATCTCTCTGCTCATCAACATTGCCAAGGTTTTGCTCTTAACGGTGTACAGTCTCTTAACAGCTCACCTTCATAGAGTCATATAGCACAGGAACAGACCATTCAACCCACCGTGTCCATGTTGACCTTATTGGACATCAACACTAATCCCATTTGTAAATATTGGGTCCATATCCTTCTCTGACTTGCCTTTTTAATTGTCTGTCTAAATCTCCTCTAATGATAGAGAATAGTGGTGGAAGAGTATTAATCTGACCGGAGGTCTGTGACCAGAGGGTTCTGCAGGGATCATTGCTGGGACCTCTGCTGTTAGTGATATACATGATCTGGACAAAAATGTAATCCTACCACCCCATCGGCCTCTGTATCCAACACATCAGCCTCTGCAACTTCTGCCATCTCCAAAGGGATCCTACCATTAAGCATTTATTTACCTCTTCCAATTCCACAAGGATCGCTCCCTTCGTGATTCCCTTGACCATTTGTTCCTCCTCACTAATCTCCCTTCTGGCAAGTGGTCTAACAGCAACACCTGCCCATATACTCTGTTCAGGGCCCCAAACAGTCCTTCCAGGTGAAGCAACACTTCGCCTGCCAATCTGCTGGGGTTGGCTATTGTGTCTGGTGCTTCCTCTACACTCTACATGTTGCCTCCTCTACACTGGTGAGACCTGCATTAACTGGGGAATGGCTTTGTTAAGCACCTCTGCTCCAGCTGCCACAAGTGGAACTTCCCGGTGGCCAAACATTTTAATTCAGACCGCCATTCCCATTCTAACATATCACTCCCTGGCCTCTTGTGGCAAGATGAGGCCACCCTCAGGATGAAGGAGCAACACCTTATATCCCATCTGGTTGCCTCCAACCTGATGGCATGAATATTGATTTCTTCTTCTAGTAAAAAACACACCCTCCCTGCTCCCGTCTTCCTCTATTCCCACTCTGGCCTCTTACCTGTTCTCACCTGTCCATTACTTCCCCCTGGGTCCCCTCCTCCTTCCCTTTATACCATGGTCTACTCTTCTTTCCTGTCAGATTCCTTCTTCTTCTCCAGCTCTTGAGCTTTCCCACACATCTGGCTGCACCTATCACCTTCTAGTCAGACTCTTTCCCCTCCCCTACCTTTTGATTCTAGCATCTTCCCCTTTCTTTTCTAGTCCTGTAGAAGGGTCTTGACCCAAAATGTCGACATTTCCATAGATGCTGCCTGATCTGCTGAGCTCCTCCAGTATTTTGTGTGTGTTGCAGTAGGCTCATTA
Organism: Mobula hypostoma; assembly: GCF_963921235.1. NCBI lineage: Eukaryota > Metazoa > Chordata > Chondrichthyes > Myliobatiformes > Myliobatidae > Mobula > Mobula hypostoma. Next base: position 33,321,092 of record NC_086097.1, on the reverse strand, counting down.
GTAAGCTTGCAGGTGACATAAAAATTGGCAGAGTTGTGGATATTGAGTGAGGTTACCAAAGGATTCAGCTGGAGATGCATCATTTGGGAATGTGGGCAGAGAAAAGGCAGATGGAGTTCAAATAGGACACCTAGGTGGCATGGAAGCATAACAGCTAGCATAACACTTTGCAGCTGGAATGATTGGGGTTTGATTCCCACCATGTCTATAAACAGTTTGCATGTTCTCACTGTGACCGAGTGGGTTTCCTCCGGGTGCCCTGATTTCCTCCCACGTTCCAAAGATGTACGGTTTGGATTAGTAAGTTGTGGGTATACTATGTTGACACTAGAAGCATGACAATATTTGTGGACTACGCCCAGCACATCCTTGGTCTGTGCTAGTCATTGACACAAACAATGCACTTCACTGTATGTTTCAATGTTTTGGTGTACATGTGACAAATAAAGCTAATTTTTATCTTTAAGTATAAGGTGTTAAACTTTGGAAGGTCAAATAGAACATTATGCAATGGCAGAGTAGACTCAATGGGCTGAATGGCCTAAGTCTGCTGCTATGTCTTATGGAACATAGAACACAGAAAAATATCTACATGTACAAGAACAACAAGAATTCTGCAGATGCTGGAAATTCAAGCAACACACATCAAAGTTGCTGGTGAATGCAGCAGGCCAGGCAGCATCTCTAGGAAGAGGTACAGTCGACGTTTCAGGCCGAGACCCCTCGTCAGGACTGACTGAAGGAAGAGTTAGTAAGAGATTTGAAAGTGGGAGGGGGAGGGGAGATCCAAAATGATAGGAGAAGACAGGAGGGGGAGGGATGGAACCAAGAGCTGGACAGGTGATTGGCAAAAGGGATACGAGAGGATCATGGGACAGGAACAAGTGCTACACATGCCCTTACACTTCCTCCCTTACCACCATTCAGGGCCCCAAACAGTCCTTCCAGGTGAGGCGACACTTCACCTGTGAGTCGGCTGGGGTGATATACTGCGTCCGGTACTCCTGATGTGGCCTTCTATATATTGGCGAGACCCGACGCAGACTGGGAGACCGCTTTGCTGAACACCTACGCTCTGTCCGCCAGAGAAAGCAGGATCTCCCAGTGGCCACACATTTTAATTCCACATCCCATTCCCATTCTGACATGTAATCCACTGCCTCCTCTACTGTAAAGATGAAGCCACACTCAGGTTGGAGGAACAACACCTTATATTCCGTCTGGGTAGCCTCCAACCTGATGGCATGAACATCGACTTCTCTAACTTCCGCTAATGCCCCACCTCCCCCGCGTACCTCATCTGTTATTTATTTTTATACACATAATCTTTCTCTCACTCTCCTTTTTCTCCCTCTGTCCCTCTGACTATACCCCTTGCCCATCCTCTAGGTCCCCCCCCCCTGTCTTTCTTCCCGGACCTCCTGTCCCATGATCCTCTCATATCCCCTTTTGCCTATCACCTGTCCAGCTCTCGGCTCCATCCCTCCCCCTCCTGTCTTCTCCTATCATTTTGGATCTCCCCCTCCCCCTCACACTTTCAAATCTCTACTAACTCTTCCTTCAGTTAGTCCTGACGAGGGCTCTCGGCCTGAAACGTCGACTGTACCTCTTCCTAGAGATGCTGCCGGCCTGCTGCGTTCACCAGCAACTTTGATGTGTGTTGCATGTACAAGATCCATATCCTTCCATTTCCTGCCTGTTCGTGTGTCTAACAGCTTTTTAAATGCCACTATCAGTACCCCTGGCAGCCAGCTCCACACCCCCACCACTCTGTGTAAAAGACACACCCTGCAGGTAGGAGGAAGGCACACAGTAAGTGGTAGCACTCCTAAGAGCACTGAAGTACAGAGGGATCTTGGTGTTCAAGTCCACTACTCCCTGAAAGTGGCAACATAGATAGATGAGATGGTGAAGTAGGAATATGACATGGCCTGCTTTCATTGGGGTAGTGGCGTTGAATGTAAAAATAGTGAAGTCATGTTGCAGCTGTATAAAAGGCACAAACTTGGGAGTTTTGAGTGAAGTTCTGGTCACCCCATTACAGGAAGGATGTGGAGGCTTTAGAGAGAGTGCAGAGAGGTTTACTAGGATGTTGCCTGGACTAAAGAGCATGTGTGATCAGGAGAGGCTGGCTAAACTTGGACTGTGTTCACTGGACTGTCAAAGGCTGGGGGGGAGACCTGGCCAAAATATATGAAATTCTGAGAGGCACAGATAGACTATAACTGTCTACCCATTCTCTCAGGGTTGAAATATCAAATATTATAGGTCAAACTTTAAGGTGAGAAGGGAAAGTTTAAAACAGATTCACAAGGCAAAATTTTTTTAGAGAGTGGTAGGTGCCTGAAACGCGCTTAGAAGTGATTGAGCTAATGCTTTGAAAGTGTCGTTGGCACAGATATTGTGGGCTGAAGGGACTGCTCTGGTGTTGTCCTGTTCCATGTTCTATGTAGTGATTGTACAGCATCTGACTTGAGCATCTCCTCTGGCAGTGAGTTCTAGATATCAACCATTCCCTGTGTGTATAAAAAACATTCCCCTTACTTCAACGAGGAATAGTGAGCTAGTGTTCATGATTTCTGAACGGTCCATGAACTCATGAACACTACCTCACTATTCCTATTTTCCTTTATTTATTTTAGTTTTTATTGTAACTTACAGCAATTATTTCTATGTATTACACTGCACGGCTGCCACACAACATGTCTCATGACACATGTCAGTAATCTGATTCTGATTTTGCTTCTGAAAAACAAGAGGGCATAGGTTTTAAAGTGAGAGGAAGGCGTTTTAAAGGGAATTTTGTACAGCGCCAGGAAGACTTAATAAACTCAGTGCCAACCAGGACTAAATAATCTGCCTGTCAACAACCGAGCCACAGCTCTAAAAGCTCATTTCCTACCACTATGGCTGCTGGATATCATTCACAAAGTATGATGCAGCAGCTGACTAAGACTTCTTTATTGCCATCCTTCAAATCCATCATCTGCCATCCCAACAGCTTTGTGGGATAACAGTTCAGAAAGATGATGCAAGACCATCAGCCCAAGCATTAGGGATGGAGAATCGGTGCTGCCCATGTCATAAACAATTCTGGTCTAAGACAGCGCTGGTGAATCTCAGTGACTTCTGGCTGGTGGCCAATAAAACAAAGACAACAACTAAATAATTTGTTAGTCACTCTTTCTGGTAAGCGATCTTCGCAAACAGTAGCCTGTAACCTCCCTTTGGACTTGGAGGTAATTCTTTTTGGGAGAACCGAGGTGAGGCGAGGCAGTGAGCCTGTTGCCAAGAGTGAAAAAGACCTGAGGTTTGATCGATTTAAGCACCAGGCCAAATTGGAAAGATTGGGTACAGGGCGAATTGAGGCAGTGGGATCCAAGCCCTAGAGGTGTATCGAAGCGACTGAATCTGATGTTTGGATGATGTTTTAAGCACTAGGTCAGATTGAAAAGGACTTAGGCATCAGGGCCTGAGGCACAGGACAGGCCAGTTCAGCTTACTGCTCGGCTTGCACTGAACTAAGGGTCTGTAGATGACTCTCTTTGTGGACTTCAGTTCAGAAAGCTATTTGCTCGTGTCTATTGTTTGCATGATTTGTACTTTTTTCTCTCTGCATATTGGGTATTTGACTGCCTTCTTATTTTTAATAGGTTCTTTTGGGTTTTTTTGTTTTGTGGTTGCCTGTTGGGAGACAAATCACAAGGTTGAATAATGTATACATACTTAGATAATCAATGCACTTTGAAACTTGTACTATGAAACAATCTCAGAATTAAGATCAAACTGTATCCTGCTTGTCTTTACTCTTAAGGATTCAATGAACCTTTTCTGTCCTTTCTCCCTGGATCCCAGCTATCTCCCCAGGTAACTTGGGGACCTAACCTATGTTGTGAAAACAAGCTGGATATTTGTGCAAGAGACAGGAGTTTACAGAAAAGTCATATTGTAGTTGGAAGATCTCCGGAAGCGATGAGGTCTATGGAGACTGTGGCAGGGTTCTGGTCCAGGGTTTGGTGTGAGGAGGTGTCTAAAGTTGCCATCTGCCCTTTACATGGAGGAGGTTAGACTGCCAGACCCCAACAGGCCAACCGTGCTATGGGTTTGATGGTGAGGTTGCGATTAATGCCGAGAAAGTGGAGAGCAGTGCATTCTCTGCACATTGAGTGAGGGGAGTGAAGAAATCAAGATAACTATGAGTTAGTGGCCTTCTGTGTGTGTGTGTGTATGTATATGTGTACCTATACCTATGTATGTGGGATTGTCCCTGCAGCACAATCTGTATCCGGCTCTGTCCTGTGCCAGCGCAAGAGCTGCCCAGCATTGGACCTAGTGGCAGAAGCTCGGAGCTTTACACCAGCTGAACTTTCAACCTTGTGCTGCTTCTGTGAGCCAGATTTTTTCCCAGCTTTCAGCCATGTTCCCAAAAAACCAATTCGTGGAAACATAATGCTTTTGTTTTCTGGAATTTCCTGACAGCCTTTCCAAAAACTGCTCTCCATTTGCTCTCTGGAAACTCTGCAATTGAAGCAATTTTCCTGAACGTCTTTTCCTTGCAGACTTTAGCAAACAGAGACTGCGACTCGCACCCCCGCTTTGACATAGCCTGTCAGACTGTAACAGCCTCGAGCTTATTTTCCTGGACCTCACCTTCCTTCTGCTCTCCTCTCTTCACGAGCACCCTTGCCTCGCTCTGTGTGAGGCTGGCCAGTGAATGGGATTGGGCTGCAGATGAAACTTCTGTGAACTCTGTGCTTGAGTGCTGCTTGTTTCTACATAGTGGCTCCACTGACCCCATGCTCTTGGTCAACAACACTTTGAAACTCCTTGAAGTTCTTGCTGCTGCTTTCTCAACCTCAGAACCCCGGGATGACCTAAACTCCCCACCTTCAGCAGCATGCAGCTGGATTGAGAAAATCCACCATTGTGGGCTATGCTCACATTGTATATCACCACCACAGCAGGCAGTACAGGGCTCTGAGCAAACAACACCCTTCAGCGCAAATACAGGGAACAACATGTCCCGTTATATCAGCATCACTCAATTCATACCACCACGCAAAATTCCATCCAGTGACCACTAACTGACTCACAACCCTTGTTCCATACAGAGTGACCACAATCCCTGCTCACTACAGAGTGACCACAACTAGTGCACTACAGACATGGTCAGTGTGGCACCTGTGCATGTGGCAGAGCCTAAGATGGTCAGTGTTGGACCCATTATTTTTATTGATGGAACATCTAGAGTTCAGCCCATTCTTGGGACCAGGGTCTCTCCACCCCACTACAGCGAAAGAACATCAATGGTCCAATAAATGGATGCAAACGCACATGCCAGCATAGGTGTTTAAAGTTGCAGCAGGAACTATGTGAACACACTGAAAATTACCAGCCCTCAGTTCTGCTAACAGACAGCATAGAAATGTCAACAAGATCATGGCTGATGTGCCTCATACAACTTCTGTGCACGAACAATGTACTCTTTGATCCATGATATATAAAAACAATCGAGCTCTGTTCTGACTTTATCCATTGAGTGAACATCACAGCCTTGGGTAGAGAATTTCACAGATTCACTGGGCTAAAGGTATTTCTTTCATCTCCATATAGAATGGTCAGGCCTTATGCTAGGGCTGTCACTCCTGATTGTAGACAATTTGGCCAGTTGGAACACTTTGTGCAGTGAGCTTGCTAAGAACTGTGTACATTTCAGTGAGGTCACCACTCATGCTGATACACACCTGAGATACAGACTTCATCTGCCGAATGTTTCCTTGCCCTCCGAGCAGTCTCAGCATGAGAAGCTGCAACACACAAACTGCCGAAGGAACTTAGCAGGTCGATCACATCTTAATACAGCATCACAACCTGACCCGTTGACTGCCCTTCTCCCTCCGTGAATGTGGCCTCACCCCTGAGTTCCTCCAGCAATTTCTTATTTCAGGAACTAGTCCTGTGTCCATCCATCACAAGTATATCGTTCCTTAGGTAGGGAGACTGGATCTCTACACAGTATTCCAAATACAGTCTCGCCAGAGCTTGGAGCACTTCTGTAATTATATCATAGAGCTATACAGCATGGAAACAAGCATTTCTGTCCACCTCCTTCATGCTGACAAAGTGCCTACCTGGAAACTGAAAACCGCCAGTTCACCTTTTCACGAGGCAATCTGCAGATGCTGGAAATTCAAGCAACACAAGCTAAATGCTGGTGGAACGCAGCAGGCCAGACAGCATCCATAGGAAGAAGCACAGTTGACGTTTCAGGCCCAGACCCTTCGAAGGGTCTCGGCCTGAAACATCAACTGTGCTTCTTCCTATGGATGCTGTCCGGCCTGCTGCGTTCATCTTTTCCCTGTGTTCTGCCTACCTTTGATCCATGCCAGGATAGATTGAGTAAGCTTCCACCTCCTATCCTAACTGTGTTCCAGACACCCAGCAATTGCTGTGCAAAAATAAACTTCATTAAAAAAGAACTTTCACATCTCACCTTAGAGCCAGGCTCTCTAGCATTTTATTATCTTGTATTTCCACCCTGCAAAAATGATTGTCTACCCGATCTACGCCTCTCATAATTTTATACTCTTCTATCAGGTCTCCCCCGAGCCTCTGATACTCCAGAGAAAACAATCTAAGTTCATCCAAGCTTCCCTGATAGCTCATGCTTTCTAATCGTGGCAGCATCCTGGTGACCCTCTTCTGCACCCTCTCTCAAGCCTGTAGTGCGATGAGCAGAACTGAATGCAATTTACAAACGTGGCCTCTCCAAAGTTTTATACAGCTGCAACATGACTTCCCGACTTTTATACTCAACACCCTGTCCAATGAAGGCAAGTACGTCATACCATTAGCCATTTCTCTGCCTGTACAGTATCTTCAACTGATGTTATATGCGATTTAAGAGGCATCAATCGACTGGATAGCCAGAGACTTTTTCCCAGGGTGGAAATGGCTAATACAAGGGGGTATAACTTTAAGGCAATTTGAGGACAGTACAGAGGGGATGTCAGAGGTTTTTTCACACAGAGAGTGGCACATGCATGGAATGCCCTGCCAGGAGTGGCAGTAGAGGCAGATACATTAGGGGCATTTAAGAAACTCTTAGATGGGCACATGGCTGACAGAAAAACGGAAAGTTATACAGGAGGAAAGGGTTAGATTGATTGTTGACTAAGTTAAAAGATTGGGACAGCACCATTGGCTGGCCTGCCTACACTGTACTGTAGTGTTCTAAGAGTTACAATATACACGTGGACTAAGATGTTAACTGTCCTGTGCTATCACCAGTGGGATCATCAGTTGATCTGCCACCTGTCTTCAGGAGTTTCGGCCCGCTTATGATCAAGACTTCCTCGAGGTGGTGGGCCAGCAGTGCTAAAGCACCACCTCCCACTGGTGAGCTTAAAAACTTGGCATCTGCCTCTATCAGAGTTGTTGGTCGCTTCCATCCAACAGATAGTCTACTCTTCAGGTGTCTATGCAACTACTGAAGGGTTTGCAAGATATGTATACACTGTCTGACTATCTGCCCCTCAGGACATACTTGGTCCACACCCATGCTGATCCTTTCTCTGCTGCCTCAGCTACAGCCCTGCTGGTTGACTTGATCCCTCTTCTAGTGAAGCCAAGGTCACGCAGCCACTTCTGGAGAGTGAACGCAATAAACCCACGGCAGCCTACTTCAAATGGATAGCATGAGACCTTCCACCCTCTGTCTCTGCACTCTGATCTTAACTCTGCATACTTGGTTAACTTGCGTTCATGGGCTTCATCGATGTTGTCTTCCCAGAGGACTGTGAGTTCACCACTGGTGTCTCTACTGGTGTCAGACCATACGATTACATCTGGTATTTTCCAACATCATAAATCATATCGCCCATCACTTCCAACTTTCTCTTTGATGTTCCCCTGAGAGTGTTCTCCAACATCATACTGATATCCTCATCAAATACACGCCAAGCCTTCTCATCTGCCATTGCTGGCCACTTGACCTTCCTCTTCTTCTCTACCTCCTCACCACCGCCATCATGCGAAGAATCTACCTGGGTACTGTGGTCTGAAACCTGACCTGGGTTATCTCTCGTCTGACCTGGAGTACGATGACGCTCTCCAGAGCGAATCTATAATGTATGTTAAAAGCCCAGGGTTCTGGTCCTCAGATCCTGAAGATTTATCACTTTACAGTCTTATTAAATTGGTAAATGGGTTTTGTTTTGTCATGTGTCCTGAGGCATGGTTGAAAACTTGTCTTGCATACCCTCCATACTGATCAATGCATTACACAATGCACTGAGGAGTACAAGGTAAAACAACAAAAGAGTGCAGAATATGTGTAACAGTTACAGGAAAAGTGCAGTGTAGGAAGACAATAAGGAGCAAAGTCATAAAGTCAAGACCATAGTTATTTCAGTACTAGTTCTCTATTGATGCCAATTTTTGAGTTCCTTATTCATTGCAGACTTGTTGATCTCCACTCTTTCCCAGAGGCTTTCTGCAAATTCTCCCATGAAGATGAAAATGAATATTGGATCTTTATTGCTTTGTGTAGTTTCTCTTATACCTCATTGTAACGGATCCATGTTAACTTTTGCTAATCTTTACTATTTACATACCTAACAAAACTCTTATGGTTTGTTTTTTATGTTTCTCATGACCCTTCTCTTACATTTTACTTTTTCCCTTCCTTATCAGTGTTGTGGCCCTCCTCTGCTGAATTGTGAAACATTTCCAACCCTAAGCTTACTGCTTTTTTTGGCAGCGTATAAGCCTACTATGAACATTGACTTCTCTTGATGGCCAAGGATGAACCATGTTTCCTGTTGGGTTGTTTTTTTGGCCTCAAAGAGATATTTAATCGAATGCTTACTGACCTTACATTAAAAGGGCCAGGGGACAGTTGCACCAGTGATTTAAACAAACACAAATTCTACTTCAATAACTAAAAAACAAGATGCTGCAGGAACTCAGGAGGTCAGGCAGTACAAGACCATAAGAAACAGGAGCAGAATTAGGCCATTTGGTCCATCAAGTCTGCTCTGCCATTCCATCATGGCTGATTTATTATCTCTCAATCCCACTTTCCCGTCTTCTTCCGGCAACCTTTGATGTTCTTACTAATCAAGAACCCATCAAACTCCTCTTTAAATATACCCAATGACTTTGTCCCCACAGCCATTCGTGCCAATCAATTCCACAGATTCACCACCCTCTGGCTAAAGAAACTCCTCCTCATCTCTATTCTAAAGGAACATCCTTCTATTCTGAGGCTGTGGCCTCTGGTCCTAGTCTCCTCCATTTTAAGAAACATCCTTTCCACATCTACTCTATCGAGGCTTTTGAATATTCGATAGATTTCAATGAGATCCCCACTCATTCTTCTAAACTCCAGTGAGTACAGGCCCAGGGCCATCAAACATTTACCATAAGTTAATCCCTTCATTTCCATTATCTGTTGGAGGGAAATGCTGAGTTAATATTTGATAAAAAAAAAACTGGAGAGCTATGTAAGAGGGACAAGTTAGATTATTCCTGGAGTAGGTTGTAAGGCTGGAATAACATTGTGGACCAAAGGGCAATAAAGTTCTATGATCTATTTCGGTCAAGACCCTTTATCAGGACAACAACAGCTGAAGGTGGGCAGCCAGTATAAAGAGGTGAGGGAATGGGATGGAGAAAGAGCTGGCAAGTGAACATAGAACATAGAATAGTACAGCAATACAGGCCCTTCGGCCCACAATGTTGTGCCGACCCTCAAACCCTGCCTCCCATATAACCCCCCACCTTAAAATCCTCCACATACCTGTCTCTTTAAGTCTCTTAAACTTCACTAGTGTATCTGCCTTCACCACTGACTCAGGCAGTGCATTCCACACACCAACCACTCTCTGAGTAAAAAACCTTCCTCTAATATCCCCCTTGAACTTCCCACCCCTTACCTTAAAGCCATGTCCTCTTGTATTGAGCAGTGGTGCCCTGGGGAAGAGGCGCTGGCTATCCACTCTATCTATTCCTCTTATTATCTTGTACACCTCTATCATGTCTCCTCTCATCCTCCTTCTCTCCAAAGAGTAAAGCCCTAGCTCCCTTAATCTCTGATCATAATGCATACTCTCTAAACCAGGCAGCATCCTGGTAAATCTCCTCTGTACCCTTTCCAATGCTTCCACATCCTTCCTATAGTGAGGTGATCAGAACTGGACACAGTACTCCAAGTGTGGCCTAACCAGAGTTTTATAGAGCTGCATCATTACATCGCGGCTCTTAAACTCTATCCCTTGACTTATGAAAGCTAACATCCCATAAGCTTTCTTAACTACCCTATCTACCTGTGAGACAACTTTCAGGGATCTGTGGACATGTACCCCCAGATCCCTCTGCTCCTCCACACTACCAAGTATCCTGCCATTTATTTTGTACTCTGCCTTGGAGTTTGTCCTTCCAAAACGTACCACCTCACACTTCTCCGGGTTGAACTCCATCTGCCACTTCTCAGCCCACTTCTGCATCCTATCAATGTCTCTCTGCAATCTTCGACAATCCTCTACACTATCCACAACACCACCAACCATTGTGTCGTCTGCAAACTTGCCAACCCACCCTTCTACCCCACATCCAGGTCATTAATAAAAATCACGAAAAGTAGAGGTCTCAGAACCAATCCTTGTGGGACTCCACTAGTCACCCTCCAATCTGAATGTACTCCCTCCACCACAACCCTCTGCCTTCTGCAGGTAAGCCAATTCTGAATCCACCTGGCCAAACTTCCCTGGATCCCATGCTTTCTGACTTTCTCAATAAGCCTACCGTGTGGAACCTTGTCAAATGCCTTACTAAAATCCATGCAGATCACATCCACTGCACTACCCTCATCTATATGCCTGGTCACCTCCTCAAAGAACTCTATCAGGCTTTTAGACACGATCTGCCCTTCACAAAGCCATGCTGACTGTCCCTGATCAGACCATGATTCTCTAAATGCCCATAGATCCTATCTCTAAGAATCTTTTCCAACAGCTTTCCCACCACAGACGTAAGGCTCACTGGTCTATAATTACCCGGACTATCCCTACTACCTTTTTTGAACAAGGCGACAACACTCGCCTCCCTCTAATCCTCCGGTACCATTCCCGTGGACAATGGGGACATAAAGATCCTAGCCAGAGGCTCAGCAATCTCTTCCCTCGCCTTGTGGAGCAGCCTGGGGAATATTCCGTCAGGCCCCCGGGATTTATCCATCCTAATGTATTTTAACAACTCCAACACCTCCTCTCACTTAATATCAACATGCTCCAGAACATCAACCTCATTCATACTGTCCTCACTGTCATCAAGTTCCCTCTCATTGGTGAATATCGAAGAGAAGTATTCATTGAGGACCACGTTCACTTCCACAGCCTCCAGGCACATCTTCCCACCTTTATCTCTATTCGGTCCTACCTTCACTCCTGCCATCCTTTTGTTCTTCACATAATTGAAGAATGCCTTGGGTTTTCCTTTACCCTACTCGTGAAGAGTGAATCCATGTCAGGAGGGGCGAAAAGGCAGATAGAGAATAAAAAATCTAAATCTATAATACTAAAAACTCAAGTTCTCAGTATAATTTTTAAAAATTAGCTGCATGATGTCTCTTCTTTTACACACTAATTGTTTGTCAATCTTTGTTTCTGTAAAGTTTTCACAAATTGTATTGTATTTCTTCATTTTCCTGTTAACGCTCGCAAGAAAATGAATTTCAAGGAAGTATATAGTGACATACTGTATATATTATTTAAGAACTGATGTTGACTTTGAAATTCTACTTCCATTTGTTACATGTAGCTCAGTCTGTAGATGTTTTAACAGGCTTATGTGTATGTCAAGCACTGTGATGAATCAGGACAGCCTCCAGGTTGGATACAGGAATGAAGATAATGTGAATGAAGAGGAAGTAACCAGCTGCCAGCAAGCTCGAGAGTGTTGAGGTGAGAGAGAAATGGGAGGAGTAATGGGAATCTGTGACTAAAAAGTGAATTAAAATTGCAGTCTGCGAGATTGCAGGGGAGTATTTATGAGCATATTGCCAGGACTAGAAGGCCTGAGTTATAGGGACCTATCAGACTAGATCCTTCTTCTTTGAAATTTAGGAGAATGAGGAACAACATTACAGATGTTTAAAAGTATGAGAGAATAGATTAGGAAGATGGTAACAGTTCTTCCCCAGGATAAGGGAGTCCAAAAGTAGGAGGCATAGATTTAGGGTTGAAGAGAAAGATTTAAAAGGGACCTGAGGGACATTTTTTTCCACGCAGAGGGTGGTGAATATACAGACTGAGCTGCCAGAAGAAGTAGTTGAGGCTGGTACAATAGTATGATTTAAAAATGCCTTGATTGATATATGGAGGAGCGGGGCTTAGATGGATATGGGTTGAATGCAAGAAATTGGGACTAGCTGAGTGGGCACCATGTTTGGCATGGACTGGGTTGGGCCAAAGCCCCTGTGTCCTGCTGCATTGCGGACTCAACGTGCTGAGTCTTGATTCAAACATATTGCCAGTAATGAGATGACCCGATTAAAAGCCAAATGTACTTAATGATAATGATTATTATTATCATTATATATTATATGATAATGATTTTATTAGATGAGTTAATTGAATGAAGCACACTTTACTTGTTCTAAATCAGCTGGTATTCCTGGCAGAAAAGGAGACATCACAGACTGGCTACTCAATAAACTCCTTACTGCCCAGCTAAGGGCTGACTGACTGAAATGGGTTGAATGAGGAACTACAGTTACTTGGAAAGTGCTAAAACACCTTTCCTGCACATCTTGACAACGTGCAATGTTTAGAAAAAGACGCCTACAGTATCACTCACCTAATCTCAGTGAATGCTGCTTTTGGAGATATAGTTAGGGAGGTAGAACAGGAATGCCACACATTCTCTGACAGTTCCATACATGGGAAGGGCTGCTTGTCAAAACACAGATCCTGAGACTGTGCCAATCTTTTGAGGGCTGTCTATCAAGTTCCCACAATGCTCAGTTTCTCTTCTCCATACAACATCTTTAATTCGCAATGTTTACAGCAATATCTGTATACTGTTTTGTAGTGAGTGAAAGAGGAATGGAGAGGGAGCTCAGAGAGAGTGATAGGCAGCATAGAGTCCATAAAACCATAAGACTTAGGAGCAGAATTAGGCTATTTGGTCCATCATGTCTGCTCTGCAATTCCACCAGGGCTGCTTTATTATCCCTCTCAACATTTTTCTGTTTTCTCCCCAGAACCTTTGACAAGCATACTAATCAAGATCTATCAACCTCTGCTTTAAATATAACCAATGATTTGGCTTCCATAACCATCTGATGTAATGAATTCCACAGATTCATCACTCTCTGGTTAAAGAAATTCCTCTTCATCTCTGTTCTAAGGGGAAGTCCCTCTATTCTGTGACTGTACTCTCTGGTCCTAGACTCCCCAACCATAGATTTTATATATATATATACACACACAGTATGACCTTCTTTGGTGTATCATGGCTGGGTATGTCTGCACCAGCATCAAACAACCCCCCCCCCCCCACCGACCTGCCCCTGGCACTCCTTCTCTGCCATCTATCCCAACCCCTCCCACGGTATTCTATACTCACCATTCCCAACAGCCGTTGCTCCTACCAGATTTACAAACTCACTCTCTGCTCCAAGTTGACAAATACAGTACTGTGCAAAAGTCTTAGACACCCTAGCTATATATGTGCTTAAGACCTCTGCACAAAACTGTGTATATATACTGTGTTCACCTAATGTGAACGGCACAGTAGCATAGCGGTGAGAGTAACGCTTTACAGTGCTAGCAATGAGCAATCAGGATTCAATTGCTCCTACTGTCTGTAAGGAGTGTATCCATTCTCCCCGTGACCATGTGAGTTTCCTCCAAGTGCTCCAGTTTTCTCCTACATTTCAAGGACATACAGGTTAGGGTTAATGAGCGGTGGCCATGCTATGTTCGTGCTGAAAGCATGTGACACTTCTGGGCTGCTCTCAGTGGATCCTTGGACAAAAATGCACTTCACTGTATGTTTCCATGTTTTGATATACATGTGCCAAATAAGGCTAATGAATCAATCAATGCACTGTCTGTGTTGTTCACACTGTATGTTTGCACAGTGCAGTCTGCAGGTGGCACAGGGATACAGCTGCTGCCTCACAGCTCCTGTCATCATGGCTCATTCACGACTTTGAGTCGCACTGGTATGGAGTTGACACATCTTCCTGGGTTTCCCCCGGTTTCCTCGCACATCCCGAAGATGTGCAGTCTGGTAGGTTAATTGAATGATGTACCCTGCCCCTACTGTATTGTGGGAGATAGAATTGATGTGATTATGTGGCAAATAGATTACAGATAAAATTAGTGGAGGTATGGCTGTAAGCCAGTTTAGTTTCATTGGGCCTGAATGGCCTCCTTCTTCTACAGGCCCTTTAGCCCACGATGTTGTGCCAACCTTTTAACCTACTGTTAAGATTAATCTAACGCTTCCACATAGTTCTCCATTTTTATCACCTATGTGCCTATCTCAGGGTCTCTTAAATGCCCTTAATACATCTGCCTCTACCAAAACCCTTGGCAGGGTGTTCTATGCACTTGCCACTCTCTGTGTAAGATACCCACCTCTGTCTTTCATTCAAACACCTCAAAATTATTCCCCCTTTTCTTAGCCATTTCTGCCCTGGGGAAAAGATCTCTGGCTAGCCACTCGATCTATGCCTCTTATCATCCTGTACACCTCTATCAAGTCTCCTCTCATCCCCCTTCGCTTCAAAAAACCCTAGCTCACTCAACCTATCTTTATAAGATATGCCTTTTAAGGTCTGGCAGCATCGTGGTAAATCTCCTTTGCACCCTTTCTAAAGCTTCCACATCTTTCCTATAATCAAGCAATCAGAGTTTTAAAGAGCAGCAACATTACCCAGTGGCTCTTGGACTCAATCCAACAACAAGTGAAACCAACACACCATATACCCTCTTAACAATTCTATCAACTTGAGTGGCAACTTTGAAAAATCTTTGGTCATGGACTCTAAGATCCCTCTGTTCCTCCACACTGCTAAGAATCTGCTATTCGCCATGTATTATTCTGCCTTCAAATTCACCTTCCAAATTGAATCCACACTTCTCTGGATTGAACGCCATCTGCCATTTCTTAGCCCAACTCTGCATCTTCTCAATGTCCCATTGTCATCTACAACAACCTTCTACACTATCGACAACTCCACCAACTTTGTGTCATCTGTAAATTAACTAACCTACCCATCCACTTCCTCATCCAAATCATTTATAGAAATCACAAAGAGCAGGGCTTGCAGTACACCACTGGTCACCGACTTCCACGCAGAATATGCTCCATCTACAACCATACTCTGGCCTTCTAAGGGCAAGTCAATTCTGTATTAACACAGTCAGGTTTCCCTGTATCCCATGCCTCCTAGCTTTCTGAATGAGCCTGCCATGGGAAACTCTATCAAGTGCCTTACCATAATCCAAATACACCACATTCACTGCTCTACCTTCATCAATGTGCTCTGTTACATTCTCAGAGAATTTTAATCAGGATCGTGAGGCATGATCTGCCTCTCACAGAACCATGCTGACTGTCCCTAATCAAAGTATGCCTCTGCAAATGCTCTAAGAATCATCCCTAATAATTTGTCACCACTGAAGTAAGACTCCCACATAGTATATTGTAGTCTGTTATAATGCATGTCTAGAAGCAATTGGTGACATAGTGAGCAGTCTGCGTGTGTTTTACTGGACACACACGGTATGTGCGTGTACAGTTGCACAATTGACATGCTGCATGTGCACCAACATGTATTGTAGTCTTGCCTGTGTGTCTATGTGTATTTGCATAGGTATCTGGGTGTGTGATAGTAGTACTAAAGCCAAGGTCTGTGTTTCGCCACACTGACAGACCTTGGCTTTAGCAACTATCCTCCAATTATTATTTCAGTAACGACTTTTCCAAAGTTAAAAGTCAAGTTGCTGTTTATGCCTGTGGTTTTTCCTGCACTGTTATAAGATAATAAACTTTGTTCACAGAAAAATAAATGTCAAGGCATATCAGATCGAAGTAAACCTGTGACCAACGCTGCAGGAATTTGCCTTCCTGAGCTCCCTGCTTCCATTAAAGATTGAAAGCACACCACAAAAATTTCAATTGCTCTACATCTGGAATGCAGAATGCCCGGTAGCCTCTGCTTCAAGGCTCCATGTATACACTGGCTACAGACCGGTAGCCCATTCTGGCGGAGGTGGAAACTGCCCAATGTTACTGATTAGTTTTAACAAAAGGTTGACAGTAGGAGTGAAAGGTTAGTAAAAGAAACAGTTGCTGGTTCAAAGCTAATTGTAGGAAGGCTGCTGGAATCTCTCATCAGGGACACAGTGATTGAGGTCTGGAACACAGTTAACCAGGCAGCACACAAGTGTTTGCTGATGGGTGGTCGCTTAGGTGCTTGAGCTGATTTATTTTTAAGCAGAATGCTAATGTGGCAGGAGCAGGAGTCTCAATTGAAGATGTCTATATGGACTTCCAGAGCTACTCACTCTAGTTCCACACAAAGGGGTATTAGCAACAATGGCAACAACAAAACAATTACACCATCTTAAATTCCCACCCTCAGGCAGCTAATCTGATTGACTGTTCTAGTTAGTCCTCCCCAACCACCTCTGTCTATTATCTCCAATACTGCACTGAAAACATATTAAACCACACTGTAAATACATGATGGTATTTTTGTATTATGCACATTTTATTCCATAGCTGCACTTTAATCTCTAAATCTTTATTCTTTACAATTGTTGAATACTGTTGTTTTTGTCTGCATGTCACACTCTGACCAACATACCAAGCTAATTCCTAATTAATGTACATGTATATGGTGAAAAACTATGATCGTTGATCCTCAATGGGAAAACAGGGAGTTTTGGGAGGTCTTACTGTCTGGCCTGATAATTGTTAGAGTCAGGGGACACTGCAGATTCACTAGAATAACTGAGGAATTTTACAATTAAGTTATAAAGGCAGATTATACAACAATAGTTTACACTTCTTTGAAATGATCTAATTAAGATTTTTAAAACAATATAAAGATTTGAAAGGCATGTTGAAAGGTACAGAGAGAGAAACATTATCAACTGACAGGAAAAAAGGCCAATGGTGACATGTTGTCAGTAGAAATCTGAATCCAAGGACTGAAGAGATGGAAAGAAAGTGTGTTTGATTCCTCAGTCCTTCTCTGCCATCCAGTGCCATTCTACTTTCCTGACGAGTCTCCTGTTCCCCTTACACCATAAGACATTGGAGCAGAATTATGCCATTTGGCCCATTGAGTCAGCTCCGGCATTTGATCATGGCCGAACCATTTTCCTCTCAACCCCATTCTCCTGCCTTCTCCCCATAACCTTTCACACCCTGAAATTAAAAATCTATCAACTTCCACTTTAAATACATTCAATGACCTGGCCTCCACAGCTGCCAGTGGCAACAAATTCCACAGATTCACCACTCTGGCTAAAGAAATTCCTCCTCATCTCTGTTCTAAATGTATGTCCCTCTATTCTGAGATTCTACCCTCTGGCCCTAGACTCCTTCACGAAAGGAAACATCCTCTCCACATCCACTTTATCTGGGCCTTTCAACATTCGATAGGTTTCAATGAGATTCCATCTCATTCTTCTAAATTCCAATGAATACAGGTCCAGTGCCATCAAATTCTTCTCATATGATAAGCCTTTCATGAACCTCCTTTGAATCCTCTCTAATGTCAGCACATACTTTCATAGATAAAGGGTGCAAAACTGCTCACAATATTCCAAATGAAGCCTCCCCAATGTCTTATAAAGCCTCAGCATTACAGCTTTGTTTTGTATTCTTGTCCTCTTGAAATGAATGCTAAGAGTACATTTGCTTTCCTCACCATTGGCTCAACCTGGAATCTAGCATCAGGAATCCCAAACCCTTTAGCATCTTAGATTTTTGAATTTTCTCCTTGTTTAGAAAAGAGTCCAAGCTTTTATTCCTTCTAAACTGAAAAACTTTTGGTATCCTCTTTGATAGTCTTGGCTAACTTACCTTCGCATTTCATCTTTTTCCTCCTTATGGCTTTTTACTTGTTTTCTGTTGGTTTTTAAAACGTTCCCAATCCTCTAACTTCCCACTAATTTTTGCTCTATTAAATGCCCTCTCTTTGGCTTTTATGTTGGCTTTGATTTCCCTTGTCAGCCATTCTTCCTTAAGGATACCTCTTCTTCTTTGGGATGTATCTATCCTGTGCCTTCTAAATTGCTCCCAGAAACTCCAATCATTGCTGCTCTGCTGTCATTCCTGATAGTGTCCCCTTCCAATCAACTTTGGCCAGCTTCTGTAATTCCCTTTACTCCACTGTAATATTGATACATCTGACTTTAGCTTCTCCTTCTCAGAGTGCATAGTGAATTCTATCATATTATGATCACTGGGCCCTAAGAGATCCTTTACCTTAAGCTCCCTAATCAAATCTAGTTCATTACACAACAACCAATCCAGAATAGCTGATCCTGTCATGGGCTCAACCACAAGCTGCTCTAAAAAACCATCTCATAGGCATTCTACAAACTCCCTCTCTTGGAATCCAGAATCAGCACCGGCCTGAATTTCCCAATCTACCTGCATAGTGAAATCCCCCAAGATTGTCAGAACATTGCCCTTTTCACATTTTCTGTCTCCCATTATAATTTGTAGCCCACATCCTGGCTACTGTTTGGTGCTGTCTCTATATAACTCCCATCAGGGTCTTTGTACCCTTACAGTTCCTTAACTCTACCCACAAGGATTCTACAGCTTCTGATCCCATGTCACCTCTTTCTAAGGATTTGATTTCATTTATTACCAACAGAGCAATGCCACCCCCTTCTATCCTTCTGATACAATGTACATCCTTGGATGTTAAGCTCCCAACTATAATCTTTTTTAGCCATGACTCAGTGATGCCCACAACGTCATACCTGTCAATCTCTAACTGTGCTATAAGATCATCTACCTTCTGTTCCAAAATCTATCATACAGTCTTGAGTTTGCTCAGTAATGGAACACCGATGGCCCTGAATCCCAAACATTCACAATCTTCATGCAAAGCAGAGTCATAGAGTTGTACAAGCTCTTTGTCCCACATCATCCATGCTTACATTACAGTGACACACATTATTGGTGTCTATCAACACCAATCCCATCTGCCCTTGTCCTTCTACTCTTTTTCTATCCAAGTACCGACCAAATGATTGTAAAACATAGTAATTGCATATGCCACCACCATCAGTTCATTTCTTTTCCCAATGTACATCACCAATAGTAAGGATGTGCAAACAGGCCTTTTGGAAAATCATAATGGGATTACACAATCTCTCCAAGGTTTCATTAGAGGAAAATCTAATCATGTTTGTTGAGGATTGAACTAGCAGGGGAGAACTACTGGACGCCATTCACCTCGTCTTAACAGAGGCATTTGATAAGTAGCACTCAAAAGGTTGTTAGAATAAAATAGATGATTGGGTTGATGTAAAAAATTAGAATAATGTCTGTTTCAAGAAGGAGGAAATGCAGGAAACATTAGAGCACACTAGGTTCACTAGAAAGATCCTGGGAATGAAAGAGTCAAGGAATGAGGAGCATCTGAGCCTGCATTCACTGGTTTAGATGAATGAGGGAGAATCTCATTGAAACCTATCAAACACTGAAAGGCCTAGAAAGATTGGATGCGGAGAGGACCAGAAGGCACAGCCTCAGAATACAAGGACATCCCTTTAGAACAGAGATGAGAAGGAATTTCTTTAGCCAAAGGGCGGCAAATTTATGGAATTCATTGTCACAAACAGCTGTGCAGCTGTGGAGGCCAAGCAGAGGTTAATAGGTTTTTGATTAGTAAGGATATCAAAGTTTATGTGTAGAAGGCAGGAGAATGGGGATGAGAGGGATGATAAAACAGCTGTGGCAGAACAGACTCAAAGGGCTGAATGGCCAAATTCTCCTCCATATGTCACACTAGGGTGGAAAATTCCGTAGGATCTGACAGCATCTATCCCAGGACACTAATGGAATAAATTGCTGGGACAATGACACAGATTTTTGCATCATTAGCCACAGGGAGAAGGACCAGTGGACTAGAGGATAACTCATGTGGACAATAGGGATAAACTTAGAAAGTACAGGATATTTATGCTATAATCAAGCTGGAAATAATGACTTCGTTTCCTTCTTCTTATGTTGCCTGATATAAAGTCAGAGACAGAAGGTACCATTGTGCAGAAACAGGCCCTTCGGCCTATCTAGTCTATGCTGAACAGTTATACAGCCTGCTGAAAATTGGCAGCAAGTTTTTGTTTTATCTTATCCTTTCTCCTCTTTGTCTCTAAGCAGAGCTACATTTCAGTCTTTTGCACTGCTTCTCTTTTATACAGTTGTAGAAACTCTTGCAATTTTTAAAATTACCTTGTAATTTATCTCACAGTCTATGTCTTTGTTCTATCAATCTTTCAGAAATCAATCACTCTGTGTTAAACCCCTCCTTCAGGCACACTATTCTTAGCAACATTCTTTTGCTCCAATAATAACTCTAATTTCCATAGTTAGACCCGGATGGATCACTTTTCCCTAAGAGATTTTATTTCTCAATGGAATGTCCATTCATTGACACTGAGGAAAATTACTTTGAACGTCTGCCGCTGTTTATCTACTGGCAAGTTTTTCAATCCAATTTCTCAATGTACCTTAGCCAACACACCCTTTTGCCACTGGCTTTAAGTTCTAAAACTCAAATTCACAAGAAATTCAATGATAGTCACTTTTATTAAGAAGATCCCTCGTACAAGTTTACGAATGAACCCCGTCTCATTATTGTAGTCATGCTCTAACTGGCCTCTGTCCCTGTTGATATCAGCATTGCTGCAGGAATCGATCCTGAGAGCACGTCCAGAACTCATTCTCTGAGATACTTCCACTGGGGGATTTATCTGGCCTAAGACAACAGAGTACGGTGCTGGTGCGGCGATTAAATTCCCAGATTTGTAACCTAGAGACTCGGCTAACCATTCAGAGACAGAAGCTTGCAATGTGCCATGCCAGCTGTGAAATTTAAAGCAAGTTAATAATGTGGAATTTGTACAGCTGGTTTTAGTAAAGATGACTATAATAGCCACAAGATAGCTTTGATTAATTATTGTATCTAAAGCACAGGAATGGGCCCATTCACCCCACCTCGTTCATGCTGACCGCCATGCCTGTCTATGCTAATTCTCTTTGCCCCCTTCCTAATTAAGCACTTGTCCAAATGCCTTTTACACATTTTAGCTGTATCTGCCTCTGCAGTGATTAGCAGTTCATTGCAGATGCCTACCACCCTCTCTATGAAAAACTCTGATAGAATCATAGAGCACTACAGCACAGATAAAGGCCCTTCAGTCCATCTAGTCTGTGCTAGCCTGGTCTTTTGCCTAGTTTCATCTACCTGCACCTTGTCTATAACTCTCCATAACCCTCCCTTCCATATACCTATCCATCACAAATACCATCTACAAATTTGCTGACGATACAACCATCGTTGGTTAGAATCTCAGGTGGTGATGAGAGGGCATACAGGAGTGAGATATGCCAACTAGTGGAGTGGTGCCGCAGCAACAACCTGGCACTCAACAACAGTAAGACAAAAGAGCTGATTGTGGACTTCAGGAAGGGTAAGACAAAGGAACACGTACCAATCCTCATAGAGGGCTCAGAAGTGGAAAGAGTGAGCAACCTCAAGTTCCTTGGTGTCAATGTCTCTGAGGATCAAACCTGGTTCCAACATATCGATGTAGTTATAAAGAAGGCAAGACAGCAGCTGTACTTTATTCGGAGATTGAAGAGATTTGGCATGTCAACAAATACACTCAAAAACTTCTATAGTTATACCGTGGAGAGCATTCTGACAGGCTGTATCACTGTCTGGTATGGAAGGGCTGCTGCACATGACCAAAAGAAGCTGTAGAAGGTTGTAAATCTAGTCAGCTCCATCTTGGGCACTAGCCTACAAAGTACCCAGGACATCTTTAGGGAGTGATGTCTCAGAAAGGCAGCGTCCATTATTAAGGGCCTCCAGCACCCAGGGCATGCCCTTTTCTCACTGTTACCATCAAGTAGGAGATACAGAAGCCTGAAGGCACACACTCAACGATTCAGGAACAGCTTCTTCCCCTCTGCCATCGAATTCCTAAATGGACATTGAAGCTTTGGACACCACCTCACTTTTTTTAATATACAGTATTTCTGTTTTTGCACATATTTTTAAAAATCTATTCAATATACATAATTGATTTACTTGTTTATTTATTATTATGTTTTATTTTATTTTTTTCTCTCTGCTAGATTATGTATTGCATTGAACTGCTGCTGCTAAGTTAACAAAATTCACGTCATATGCCGGTGATAATAAACCTGATACTGATTCTGATTTCTCTTAAATGTTGCAAACAATCACATATCCATCACTTCTGCTGGCAGCTCATTCCACAGTCTCACTACCCTCTGTGAAGAAGCTCCCCCTCAGATTCCCCTTAAATATTCCACCTTTCACCCTTAACCTTTGACTTCTAGTTCTAATTTCATCCTACTTCAGTGGATGCAGCTTAATGTGAAAAAGACTAAGGAGCTGGTGGTAGACCTGAGGAGAGCTAAGGTACCGGTGACCCCTGTTTCCATCCAGGGAGTCAGTGTGGACATGGTGGAGGATTACAAATACCTGGGGATACAAAAATTGACAATAAACTGGACTGGTCAAAGAACACTGAGGCTGTCTACAAGAAGGGTCAGATCCGTGTCTATTTCCTGAGGAGACTGAGGTCCTTTAACATCTGTCGGACGATACTGAGGATGTTCTACGAGTCTGTGGTGGCTAGTGCTATCATGTTTGCTGTTGTATGCTGGGGCAGCAGGTTGAGGGTAGCAGACACCAACAGAATCAACAAACTCATTCGTAAGGCCAGTGATGTTGTGGAGATGGAACTGGACTCTCTCACTGTGGTGTCTGAAAAGAGGATGCTGTCCAAGTTGCATGCCATCTTGGACAATGTCTCCCATCCACTACATAATGTACTGGTTGGGCACAGGAGTACATTCAGCCAGAGACTCATTCCACCGAGATGCAACACTGAGTGTCATAGGAAGTCATTCCTGCCTGTGGCCATCAAACTTTACAACTCCTCCCTTGGAGGGTCAAACACCCCGAGCCAATAGGCTGGTCCTGGACTTATTTCCATCTGGCATAAATTACATATTATTATTTAATTATTTATGGTTTTATATTGCTATATTTATACTCTATTCTTGGTTGGTGCAACTGTAACAAAACCCAACTTCCCTCGGGATCAATAAAGTATGACTATGACTATGGATAAAGCCTGCTTTACCCTATCTATAACAGCTATTTTGAATTTCGAACAAATATTCATTCTCAGCTCCCTGAATCAGGAAAGTCCTCAACACACTGCACCAGAAATGAGTTGGGGATTGTTGGAAGGAAAACCTCTGCTTACAGCTGCCCGCAAGACTCACAAGACTAATTAACACCAGCTTTGCTGTTACCAAGAAACACGTTCTTCACCATAATCATTTCTCTGCTCACTACCAAGTTTATAGCTCCCAAGACTAAAGAGCTGGACACAACTCACATAGCGTCAGAACTGAGTGAGCTGTCAAAGGTTCTATTTGTAATCTCCTTCCCCCCTTCCCAAAAGGCACTGACTTCTGATTTCATATCAGCACTAACTCCCCCAACATCCACCTCTGTAGTCACCCCATGGTGCTGAAAACCATGCAAGAGGGCTGAGGGAGCTTGCAGAGACAAACAGGTGATGAGAGGGTCAAGGAGTATAATGTGGAAAATTGTGAGGTTATTCACTTTGGAAAAACAGAATGAAAGTATGAATTATTACCAAAATTGAACAAGGCTGCAAAATATTCTTGTACAAAGTCTCGAAGCAACTTTACATGACACTGCCCATGATCGTAAGGAACTGCAGAGAGTAGTGGATACACCTCCGCACATCATGGAAACTACTTTCCCCTCCAGGGACTCTGTCTAAACTTCTTGCTGCCTCAGTAAAGCAGTTAGCATAATCATAAACCCCACCCACACCACACATTCTCTTTTCGCAAACAACAGGAATTCTGCAGATGCTGGAAATTCAAGCAACATACATCAAAGTTGCTGGTGAACGCAGCAGGCCAAGCAGCATCTGTAGGAAGAGGTGCAGTCGACGTTTCAGGCCGAGACCCTTCGTCAGGACTAACTGAAGGAAGAGTGAGTAAGGAATTTGAAAGTTGGAGGGGGAGGGGGAGATCCAAAATGATAGGAGAAGACAGGAGGGGGAGGGATAAAGCCGAGAGCTGGACAGGTGATAGGCAAAAGGGGATACGAGAGGATCATGGGACAGGAGGTCTGGGAAGAAAGACAAGGAGGGGACGGGGTGACCCAGAGGATGGGCAAGAGGTATATTCAGAGGGACAGAGGGAGACTTTTCTCTCCTTTCCCCTCTCCCATTGCACTGAAAATACAAAAGCCTGAAAACTCGTACTACCAGGTTCAAGTACAGCTTCTATCCTGCTGTTATGAAACTATTGAACGATCACTTCATATAAGAGTCCTTGAAAGTGAGTCTGTAGGAGTCGTATAATCAGTTCAGAGTACTGGTGATTAAAGTTATCCACACTGGTTCAGGATTCACTGTATCAATGCCCTTCATGATTTTATGAAGACTGAGTACCAAATGCTAAAGTTCTTTCTTGTACTGGCTTCTTAAGCGTGCATACTCTGCTCAGGTAGTGTAGCACATGTGCTGTCAGCACATGGAGGATGGCTGCATCCCAAAAGACATCCTCTACGATGAGCTGGCTTCAGGGAAGAGTACCACTGGCTGCCTGCAACTGCGCTACAAGGATGTCTGCAAGCGGGACATGAGGCGCTGGACATCAACATTGAGTCCTGGGAGGAACCTGCACCGGATGGAGAAGCACCCTGAAACAATACCTTAAGTCAGTTGAGGAAAACGTCCTGAGAGTGGCAGAAGACAAACAGGCCCATAGAAAGGGATGCTACAGCTCCAGAAGAGCTGAGACCACTTATAAATGCGACCTCTACAACAGAGACTGGCACTCTGGTTTCGTCAGCCACATAGAACAAAGATAGCTTGGGCGCAACATCCATAGTCGGCCTCGACCAGTGGAGGGTGACAACACCACAGAATGGCTAAAGAAATTCCTCCTCCAAGTAAACAACCTTCACTGACCCACGTCTGTCTATCCTGCCTGTTATTTCCTCAAAGAATTTCAACAGATTTGTCAGGCAGGCAAGGTTTCCCCTTAAGGAATTTTGGCCGATTGCTGATTTTGGCCGATGTTTTCAAGTGCCTCCAAGTACCCTGAAACTCCATCCTTAACAATGTATTCCAACATCTTCCCAACCACTGAACTCAGGCTAACCAGCCTAAAATTTCCTTTCTTTTGACCCCCTTCCTTCTTAAAGAGTGGAGACACATTTTTAATTTCCCAGTCCTCCATAACTATTCCAGAATCTAATGATTCTTGAATGATCGCTACTAATGCTTCCACAATCTCTTCAATTACCTCTTTCTGAATCCGGAGATGCAGTCCATCTGGTCTAGGTACTTAATTACCTTCAGACCTTTGAACTTCCCAAACATCTTCTCCATAGTAATAGCAACTATACTCACGTCTGTGCCCTGATACTCTTGATTCTCTCACTATAACTCAGTCTCTTAAGTCTGGCAAACTAAACTAGATTCAAAGTGCATTTATTATCAAAGAATGTATAAGTTATACAACCTGAAATTCAGAGTCCTGCCGAAGGGTCTTGGCCCAAAACGTCGACTGTACTCTTTTCCATAGATACTCCCTGGCCTGCGGAGTTCCTCCAGCATTTTGTGTGTGGAACTTGAAACTTGTTTGCTTCCAGGCAGTAGCAGAGCAAGGAACCCGAAAAAACCCATTTAAAATATAAAAAGACCAAGCCCCTGTGCCCACAGAGAAAGAGAAAAAAATTACAAAACAAATCATGCAAACAATAGAAGTGAGAACAAGAAGAGCATTCCAAACCACATTGATCCAGATCCCTGGAGCAGCCCAAAGCCTCGGTATTCAGTTCATCATGTTAGCGGGGCAAATTGCCGCAGTGTTCGCAGACATGAAGCACAGCAGCCAGGGCAGTCTCACAGCCTTAGCATCATGGAGAGAGGAGCCCCCAGGCTATCTGGACCAGTGTTTAAATTGACCAAACCTCACACTAGGACCCAGTCCTGCTGCGGCGAATCAGTCTGGGCCTAGATTTCGCTGCCGGAGAAGCTGTTCTCGACCTGTCCAAATCGACTTGGTGCTCAGAGCAACCCAACCTCACCCAGCACCCTGCATTCCAGTCTATCTGGGCCAGCACTTAGATTGTTCAAACAGCGTATTGTACCTCGCAACACACATAAAAGTTGCTGGGGAACGCAGCAGGCCAGGCAGCATCTCTAGGAAGAGGTACAGTCAACGTTTCGGGCTGAGACCCTTTGTCAGGACTAACTGAAAGAAAAGCTAGTAAGAGATTTGAAAGTAGGAGGGGGAGAGGGAGATCCAAAATGATAGGAGAAGACAGGAGGGGGAGGGATGCAGCCAAGAGCTGGACAGTTGATTGGCAAAAGGGACACGAACGGATCATGGGACGGAAGGCCTGGGGAGAAAGAAAGGAGGAGGGGGGAAGCCCAGAGGCAAGGAGTATAGTGAGAGGGTGAGAGGGAGAGAGAGAGAAAAAGAATACACACACACACACACACACACACACACATATATATATATAAAATAACGGATGGGGTACGAGGGGGAGATGGGGCATTAACGGAAGTTAGAGAAGTCAATGTTCATGCCATCAGGTTGGAGGCTACCCGGACAGAATATAAGGTGTTGTTCCTCCAACTTGAGTGTGGCTTCATCTTTACAGTAGAGGAGGCCGTGGATAAACATATCAGAATGGGAATGGGACGTCCTCGCGTTTGGACCCAGGCATCACCGTGGTGGACTAGTAATCAAATGTCCACTAAACTAATCCCTGTCTATATCCTTCCATTTCCTGCACACTCACGTTTATTTGCCAATCTTTGTTTATGTACAGTTTTTCATAAAATCTATTGTACTTCTTTATCTTCCCATAAATGTCTGCAAGAAAATGAACCTCAAGGTTGTATATGGCAACATATACATACTTTGATATTAAATTGACTTTGAACTTAGAGAAGAAGGCTGATGGAAAGCAGAGGTACTAAGCCTTACACCATCTCATCTGTAGTTCGCGGAGATGACCATACCCATGTGGGGCTCCTGAGCCAAACCTAACATCCTCCAGCATGGAACTGACTACCAGTGTGCAAACCATCACCTTGTGAGATGGATGACTGCCAATTTTGGCTTTAGAATATATAAAGACGTTCTGAGTCCATGAAAGGTGTTCTGAAAATCAAGTTTTTCTTTCACCTGAATGTTATTCTTTTATCAGTATTGGAGCACAAATCAATATATGACAAAAGCAATCTCTTATGAGAAAAAATTTGGACAGCTTAGACTTATACCTTTTGGCTTTTGGAAGAATGAGAGGACTGACAGAGAGAATACACATAAGAGATTCTGCAAGTGTTGGAAATCCAGAGGAACACACACAAAATGCTGGAGGAACTCAGTAGGTCAGGCAGCATCTATGAAAATCAATGAACAGTTAGAACATAGAAGATAGAACATAGAAACTTACAGCACATTGCAGGCCCTTCAGCCCACATGTTGTGCCGACTATGTAGCCTACTCTAGAGACTGCCTAGAGTTTCCCTAGCGCATAGCCCTTGATTTTTCTAAGCTCCACGTACCTATAAGATGCTCCTAAAAGACCCTGTTGTATTTGCTTCCACCAACGTCGCCAGCAGTGCATTCCATGCACCCACCACTCTCTGTGTGAAAAACTTACCCCTGATATCCTCTCGATACCTACTTCCAAGCACCTTAAAACTATGCCCCCTCGTGTTAGGCATTTCAGCCCTGGAAAAAAACCTCTGGCTATCCACACAATCAATGCCCCTCATCATCTTATACACTCTATCAGGTCACCTTAAATCCTCTGTCGCTCCAAGGAGAAAAGGCCAAGTACACTCAACCTATTTTCATAAGGTATGCCCTCCAATCTAGGCAACATCCTTGTAAATCTCCTCTGCACTCTCTCTATAGTATCTACATCCTTCCTGTAGTGAGGTGATCAGAACTGTTGACATTTCAGGCCAAGACCCTTCATCCAGTATAGAAAGGAAAGGGGAAAGAAGCCACAATAAGAAGGTGGGGAGAGGGTAAGTAGTACTTTATGACTCCCGTTTTACCACTTTTCTTCACCTGCCTATGACCTTCCTCTGGTGCTCCTCCTCCTCTTTCTTCCATGGTCTACTGTCATTTCCTATCAGATTTTTCTTCTTCAGCCCTTTACCTTTCTCACCTATCTCATTCCAGCTTCTTTTTTCACCACCTCCCCCACCTACACACCTTCCCCCTCATCTTCCAATTTGTATCCTCCTCCCCCTCCCACCTTCTTATTCTGGACAGTCCTGGTGAAAGGTCTCAGCCCAAAATGTCACCTATTTTTTTCCCCTGCTGAGTTTCTCCAGCATTTTGTGTGTTGATGGGGTGATACCTATTGTGGAAAAATCTAGAATTTGGGGTCATGGATGTTGTGGACTCTGGGTGGTGGCTGAGGGGAGTGGACAGGAGTGTTCATAGAGATGAGGTGACATGTTGGCTGGGACATAGAGAGATAGGGATATGCTTGTGTGATTTGTGAAGGGTTGTAAATCTTTGGAACTCCACCCCTCCCCTTAGGGTAGAGGAAACAGAGTCTCTGAATATTTCTGAGACCACTGTAGATGAGTTTGTAATACACTAACAAAGAGTTGAGATTCTGATCAGATCAACCTTGATCTTGTTGAATGGCAGAGTGGAGTTGAGGGAGGTGTGCTGACTTCTGCGTCTACATCGTATCTTCCAACATAACAATGCATGTCAAATAGGATGACTGTAAGGCAAAAGAAGGTGGACAGGCTTTTCTCTGTATCTTGGTACACGTGACAATAATAAACAAATTCCAATACGAGAGAAGTGAGAGAACAAAAGGTGGGTTCAGAGATAGTGACGCTGCTAACATGAGATTTATTGCCAGCAGCTGGTGTCTAACAAAAACTGGGAAAATCGTTATGATGTGTAATTGTTGAACTTGTTGACTCTAGAAGACTTATATTGAGCTGGAAGAATTGTCCCCCACCTTCTAACTAGGCAATTTACCACTTCGTCACTAGGCCTGGGAGGGCAACTGCTTTGTCTGTGACCACTAGAAATTGTAGAGAGTTATGGAGAGTTATGTTATGTGCTCAGCACATCACATAAATTACCTCCCCTCCATGAATTCTGCCGATACTGCTCACTGCCTCAGTAAAGAAGCCAACATAATCAAAGACCCCTCCCACCAAACAGGCAGAAGGCACAAAAGTCTGAAAGCACGTACCACCAGGCTCAAGGACAGTTTCTACCCTGCAGTTATCAGTCTCTTCAACAGGCATCAACACAATAAGATGGACTCTTGACCTCACAATCTAGCCAGTTAAGATCTTGCATTTTATTATTTACCTGTGCTGCACTTTTTCAGTAGCTTTTAAATTTTATTCTGCATTGTTGTTATACCTCATTCTATCACAATGTGGGTGTAATGATTTGATCTGTATGAACAGTACGCAAGACAAGCCTTTCACTGTATCTTCATACATATGACAATAATAAACCAATACCAATACCTTTAAATCTTTCCTCTCTCACCTTAAACCTCTCTTATACTGGAAAAAACTCTCTTATAAGAGAGTTTAAGACTCTCTTATATTGGAAAAATACTGTAATTTTTTACCCTATCTATGAACTCCAAACTTTATAAGCCTCTGTAAGTACATCCCTTGGTCTCCTCTGCTCCAGAGAAAACAGTCCCAGCTTATTCAGTCTCTCTTTATAACTAAAGCCCTCCAGACGAGACAATAATTCTATGAATGATTTCCCCATCCTCTCCAGGTTAATGCCATCCTTCCTGTAGCTGTGCAACCAGAACTGCACACACCACACCAAGTGCAATCACACCAATGATTTCCACATGATGCCCCAACTCCTACACTTAATGCCTTAGCTGATGAAGCCAAGGATGATGTGGCCTTCCTCAACATCTCGTCTCCCTGTGTTACCACTTTCAAGGAACAATGTACCTGTACCCCAAGTCCCGGATCAATAACAATTATCACAGCCTTGCCATTCACTGTATATGACCTGGTCAGTCTCAACTTCCCAAAGTGAATTGCTCTGCACTTGTTGAAGATAAATTTCATCTCTTATTACCTTCTCCACTTTCCAAGTTGATCCTTCTTAGACAACCTTCTTTCCTGTCCACTATACCAACAATTTTGGTTTTAGACTCATAGAATCACACAGCACATAAAAAGGCCTTTCAGCCCAATTCATCCATGCTGTGGGCAACTGTGTTGCCCAGCGAGCTAGTCCTATCCGTCCATGTTGGACCCCTAGCTACCTCAACCTCTCTTATCCATGTACTTCTCTAGGTGGTTTTTAAATGTGGCTAATGTGCCCACCTCAACCACAATTCTGGGCAACTCATTCCAAATATGCACCACCTGTTAAATCAAAATCAGAATCAGGTTTAATATCTCTGACATATGTTGTGATCTTTGTTTTTTAATTTTGCAGCTGCAGTAGAGTGCAATACATTAAGAAACTAAATTACAAGAGAGAGAAGGGGGAGAGAGAGGGGAGAGAGAGGGGGAGAGAGGGGGAGAGAGGGGGAAAGGGGGAGAGAGAGAGAGGAAGAGAAAGGAGAGCGCGAGAGAGAAGGGGGGGAGGGAAAGGGGGAGGGGAAGGGGAGAGGGAGAGAGAAAAAAATAAAATATTTGAGAATGCCACCTTCTTAAGGAAAATACCCCTGAACAGTCCTGCCAGCAGTTGGCACAGGTTTTCAATGCCCTATCAAGTACACCACCAGGGCCTGATGACCTGTGAGGGTTCACTCTCTTGAAAAGTGTTTTGAGGTCAGCGTCTAAATCAGTGAAGACAGGGTCACCAGATGCTGCAAGGATTTGCAAAGGTGCAGCTTTATTCTCCCTTTCAAAGTGTACATAAAAGACATCGAGCTCATCTGGAAGTGAAGTTTTACAACCATTCATGATAAAGAATCTAGTGCTTTCCTGGCGTATATGACAAATAAACTCTTCTCGGGCTTCCAAACATGTAAACTTCCAAACATCCAACTTGTAAGCAAGGTGGGAAAGCAGAAACCTGATTGGGCAAGGACTAACCAATCGGGAGGGACGGTCTACAGGGGTTTCAATACCACTGGACTAGACCTGCCCAGGCATCATCCCTGATAAAGATGGCAGAGTTTGTCATTGAAATGTCAGTTATAATTGATACCTGTACCCAGCTGGAAACCTGAGAAGAGTTTATTAACAATTTATGATGTTAGGTTTCACCTGCAGACCTTGCCTGAGCTGATATGCATCCAATTACATCTATAAATTCAATTGGAATTATAACTTCAACTGTGGCATATTCATTCAGATCTGAAGAAGAATCCTTGAATATTGTCCAGTCCACTGATTCAAAGCAGCCTTGTAAGTGTTCCTTCACCTCAATTGACCATGGTATTCACCGCTGGTGCTGTAGACTACAGTCTCCACCTGTTCGCCCAGAGTAGAAGTATAGCCATGCGATTGGTCTTGCCAAAGTACAGGTGTGGGATAGCATAGTAAGCATTTTTGATGGCGGTCTAACAGTGGTCAAATACGTTGGCTCCTCCAATTTCACAGGTAATATGTTGATGGTAGTTGGTCAGAGACTTCTTCAAGCTGCCCTGGTTGAAATCCCCTGAAATGATTGGGAAAGCATCAGGGTATGCTGTTTGTGGTTAGTGATCATGGTGCTCAGATCCTCTAGTGCCTGCCTAACATTGGCCAGCTGCGGAAAGTACACCACTACCAGGATGATGGCGGTAAACTCATTCGGCAGATAAAATGGTCATCACTTTGCTGCTAGATGATCCAGCTCAGGTCAGCAGGACTGAGACAGAACTGCTTGTCTGTGCACCAAGTTAAGTTAATCATGAAGCAAATGCTGCTGGCTCTACCTTTAAGAGACTCTGCTGTCTTGTCCAATATATATCTAGAAGGCTGGAGGTGAGCCATGTTAATGTAAAGAAGCTGTCCCCAATGCCCCTTTTAAATCTGATCTTAATCATTTGCCCTCTTGTTTTTAGCACTGTCTATGCCTCACATGGTGTTATATATCTTCATCAGGTTATCCATTAATCTCCTACATTCCAAGGAATAAAGTCCTAATCTATGCAACCTCTCCTAATTCAGACTCTCAAGTCCAGGCATCACCCTAGTAAATCTTCTCCACACTCTTTCTAGTTTAATAACAGCTCTACAAAAACAGGGTGATCAAACTGTAGTACACAATTCTCCATGTGTGGTCTCACCAACATCTGCTGGAACTGCAGTATAACAACCCAACTCCTATACTCAATGCTCTGACTGATGAAGGCCAGCGTGTCAAACACTATTTCACCATCCTGTCAACCTGTGATGCCACTTTAAGTGAACACAGTACTTGTAGTCCAAGGCCTTTCTGTCCCATAACTCTCCCCAGGACCCTACCATTCACAGTATAAATTCGATCTTGGTTTGATCTCCTAGAACACAATAATCATCACATCATGGTGCACAGGCAGATTTGATTTTTATGATTCCTCAGTCAAAAAGACCATAAGACATTGAAGCAGAATTAGGCTATTTGGCCTATTAAGCCTGCTTTGCCATTCCATCATGGCTGATTTATTTTTCCTCTCAACTCCATACTCCTGCCTTCTCCTCGTAACCTTTGACACTCTTACTAATCAAGAAAATATCAACCTCCACTTTAAATATACCCAATGACTTGGCCCTCACAGCCTTCTGTGACAATAAATTCTACAGATTCACCATTCTCTAGCTAAAGAAATTCCTCCTCATCTCTGTTGTAAATGGTCGTCCTACTACTCAGAGGCTGTGCCCTTTGATTCTAGGTTTTCCCACTATAGGAAACACCCTCACCATATCCACTCTATCCAGGCCTTTCAATATTCAATAGATTTCAGTGAGATTCCCCTTATTCTAAACTCCAGCCCAGAACCATCAAATGCTCCTCACTTATTAACCTTTTCATTCCTGGGTAATTCTTGTCGACCTCCACTGGACCCTGTCCAATGCCAGCATATCCTTTCTTAGAGAAGGGGGACGAAAATGCTCTCAATACTCCAAGTGCTGTCTCACAAATGCCTTATGAAGCCTCAGCATTACACCTTGGTTTTCACTTTCTTGTCCCCAATCTACTTCAGAAACATTTTCCTTCTATGTAGTGAATCTCAGTCAGTTATATAATGTGTGTGTGAACCCTCCAAAGGCAGTGGTACTGAGGAAGCTGTGACTCAGGTGCCTTGTTGGCGAATTGTTACTCGCTCTCACAACAACACAGCAGAAAATTATTGGCAAATTACCCTTGGACAGCTACCATTCTCTTTCTAGATACATGTATTAACTATTTGACTGGATTCATGCAACAGGTCTTGGTACACCTTCCAGCAGTCCTTTCCACTGAAATGCATCTTTGCAACCTGTGCACATTCTTCTATGGCCAAATCTCTATCTCTGTGATCTCTTCCAGTTCTAGCCTCCTTTGAGATCTCTGACTTCCTCTGATTTTGGCTTCCTGCCCATCACTGATTTTGATCATTTCACTACTGGCAGCTGTACCTCTGATTTCCACAGAGCTGAGCTCAGGCATTCCCTCCTGTACCTCACAGCCTCTCTTGCCTCCTTTTAGATTCTCTGTAAAAACTGTCTCCACCCCCTACCTTCTTATTCTGCCTTCTTTTCCCTTCCTTTCCAGTCCTGATGAGGGGCCTCAGCCTGAAATATTGACCCCTTATTCCTCTCTATAGATGCTGTCTGACCTGCTGAGTTCCTCCAGCATTTTGTGTGTGCTGTTCTGTAAAACCTCTTTAGGCTTTGGTGACCTATATCTTTTGCTGAGTTTTGCTATCATGTTTCATTTGACAACATTCCCGTAAGGCACTTTGGAATAGTTTACTGTTATAAATATGCTGGAAAAATGCAAGCTGCTGTTGTATGTGGTCATTCTGAAGGACGTGCCCAGGTTAGTGCAGGAACAGGACCAGGACCAGTACAGCACAGGAATAGGCCCTTTGGCCTAGCATGTTATGCCAAACCAATTCAAAGTTATTATCAAAAAACCATACCCATTACCAAATGCTACTTTGTAGGCATTTACACGGAAAAATACAATAGAATTTTATGAAAAATTATACATATAGAGACTGACAAACACTAATGTGCAAAATAAGACTGTGCAAACAAAAATAATACTGAGAATATAAGTCGTAAAGAGTTCTTGAAATTGAGTTTGTAGATCATAGAATTAATTAAACTAATACTGAACACAGAAACCTACTCTCATCCAGACAGGGGAACAAAGATTTCATGTCATTAATATAAAGATTAGGAAGGAGCTGAGGAATGAATCTTCATCTACAGAGTGGTGGAGGTGGAAAGCCTCACTGTACTTATGAAGTATGAGCAAGTGATACATCCAACAAGACTCCAGATCATGAGGAACCTGGGCTCAGGTTAAACAATTATCTTTTGTTCTTCAACACTGAGAAGTTCTGTGATTCTGTCTCTACACTCCACACTTGTGTCAATGCAGCTGCAGATAAATTAGGTAGAGACTAGCTGTTGATAAATTAGTGGGGAGGAACAAAAGGAGCAGCATAACAGATGGTCCCAGGAGAAACTCTCCACAGACCCTGGGTTGAAGCAGGCCAGTGAACCAGCAGAGACAGTCGTCAGTCAGCAAAGGAATGCATGAACCAGAGAGAGAACCATTTAGTTCTTTGGACTTCTGCCATTCGATGATCCACAGCTGTCCCCTGCCTTTTCCCACATCCCCACAGAACAAAGGTTACCCATCCCAAACTTAAAATCAACAATTGACACTGGATTTATTGCTATTAATCCCAAACTGCAGCAATCTTTATGCATACAGTGCCTTGTAAAAGTATTCAGCCCCTAACCCAGGGATTTTGATCAATTTGTGAATCTCATTTTCTTTTTCCACAGTAGAGCCCAAAAAACAAGGAAAACTGAAAAGTGTGAAAAACTAAAAATTCAAAAATTGAAATGTCAGCAGTTCAAAAGTATTCATCCTCTTTTGTTCAGTACTTCGTTGAACTACTTTTTACAGCTAGTCATCTTTTTGGATAAGTCTCTCTTAGCTTTGCACAATGTAATGGAGCAAGCTTTTCCCATTCCTCCTTGCAAAATTGCTCAAGCTGTGCCAGGTTACTTGCAGTGTGGTGGTGGACAGCAACCTTGAGTTCTTGCCAGAGATGTTCGGATGGGTTCAGGTCAGGCCTCTTACTGGGCTACTTTAGCAAGAAAGAGCATGGCCTGGATAGTAGGGCATTCCTTTTTTTCTCTGTTTCTGTCTCTCTTCCACTTACATTTCCATTCTGTTTGTTTTGAGTTTGCAGTAATCTGATGTTCAGGGAGCAACACCATCAATGCTTTACAGTAGCAGCAACTCAGGTTCATTTCCCGCCGTTGCCTGTACCGAGCTTATATGTTCTCACTGTGATCATGTGGGCTTCCTCCAGATGCTCTGGTTTCCTTCCACAGTCCAAAGATGTACAAGTTGGTAGGTAAATTATTTCGTGACTAGGATTAAATCGAGGGATTGCTGGGCGGTGCACCTCAAAGGGCCAGAGGGGCTTATTTCATACTGTATCTCAATAAATAAATTACAGAAAAGATTTTTGGATGGGTGGTGTAATGTGAGAGTGAGGGCAGGTCATGAAAGTGTCTGAAAGATTTAGCAGTTAACTGGCACTTTGAATTGCAAATAATAAAAAGCACTCAAGCTGCACAAATATGCTCAGTGGAACATGGGGTGACCCTCAGGTGGGAAGTGGCCTTGTACTCGGTCTCACAAACTGACAAAACCCTCCATTCAAATAATGAAGTTGATAGGGAGAAATTTTGTCCAAGGTCATTGCTCCCTGCTTAAAGCAGCTTGGCACTCTGGTTTGAAAAAACAGAACAGAGAAACCTGCATTGGAGGGAACCTGAAACTATACATGGTGGAACTGCCTGTGCACATAGAGCAAGTTAGAGCTTACACTGAATAACAAAAGCTTTGATAGGATTGACACAGACATCATCTACCCAGTCAGCAAAACACCATCCATCACTCAAACATTCATTTCTTTGTCTAATTTCTCTGACGATATATTATCACTCACTGTGGAAAACTAATTGACAGTGCTGATGGGCTGCTGCTCCTCAGGCAGCATGTAGCGTAGCAGTTAGCACATAACACTTTACGCTGCCAGAGATCGGGGTCCGCCAACGTCTGTAAATAGCTTGCACCTTCTTCTGTGATCACGTGGGTTTCCTCTGGGTGCACTGATTTCCTCCCGGATTCCAAAGATGTACAGGTTAGGATTAGTAAACTGTGGGCATGTTATGCTGGCATTGGAAATGTGGCAACATTTTCAGGCTGCTCCTGAGCACATAAGCTGACTGTGTTGGTCGTTGATGCAAATGATGCTTTCTACTGTACGTTTCGATGTATGTGTGACAAATAGAGCTAATACTTAATTCTTAGTCCTCCTCCTTGTATAAAGTTAGAGGGTAGGTAATGTGGCCATATATTTAGTGGGGGGGGGGGGGATTGTAAACTGGAGCTTAGACCAAAGCTTCTTGCATCCATGAAGAATCAATCAACAAAGTAGAAGTAAGGCCAGTTACACAGCTGAATCAACAGTGACCAGGCCAAGGCTGAGCTGTACTTTGAAATGCACAACCCATCCCTAATATACCACACTCACAACACGCTGGAGGAACTCAGCAGGTCGGGCAGCACCAGTGGAAAAGATCAGGACTGACGAAGGGTTCTGGCCCGAAACGTCGATCAATCTTTTCCACTGATGCTGCCCGACCTGCTGAGCTCCTCCAGCGTGTTGTGAGTGTTGCTTTGACCCCAGCATCTGAAGATTATTTTGTGTTCCTAATATACCACCTCAAGTCTGGTAGAAGAGACAATAGTCAGGTCCAATCAGAAAGCAGCTCAGGATTGAAGCAATTAGGAGGCAGAAATATAATTGACAGGCCAGGGAGTTTATATATAGAATGCGGGGCCAGGAATGTGTCACAGATTATCATGCAGAACATACAAATTGAGTATAAGATATTGCTGGAAATCTACAGCAATATACACAAAATGCTGGAGGAGCTCAGCAGGTCAGGCAGCATCTATGGATGGGAATAAACAGCTGACGTTTTGGGCTGAGACTCTTCCTCAGAATTAAGGGTCTTTGCCCAAAACATCTACTGTTTATTCCCATCCACAGACGCTGCCTGACCTGCTGAGCTCCTCTAGCGCATTGTGTACAGTATATTACATTGGAAATTCGTAGTTGCAACAATGGATATCCAAAGTTCAAAGTAAATATCTTATTGAAGTACATACAGTGTATGTCACCATATACCATTCAGAGATTCATTTTCTTGCAGATATTCTCAGTAGAATAAATTCAATAGAATCATTGAAAAACTACACACAAAGAGCGACAACCAGTGTGCAAAAGACAAACTGTGCAGACACAAGAAAATATTA
The DNA here is from genome assembly GCF_963921235.1 of Mobula hypostoma. NCBI lineage: Eukaryota > Metazoa > Chordata > Chondrichthyes > Myliobatiformes > Myliobatidae > Mobula > Mobula hypostoma. The sequence goes on along the minus strand of NC_086097.1, from coordinate 33,283,193 downwards.
ATGAATAATAAATAAATAAATACTGAGACTATGAGTTGTAGATTACTTGAAAGTGAGTTCATGGGTTGTGGAATCAGTTCAGAGATGATGTGAGTGAAGTTATCCACACTGGTTCATGAGCTTGATGATTGAAGGGTAATAACCATTCCTGAATCTGGTGGTGTCGGATCGACAGCTCATGTAGCTCCTTCCTGGTGGCAGCAATGAAAAGAAAGCATGGCTTGGATGTTGGGGTCCTTGATACTCCTGGAATGAGCTACAGGCTGCAGTGTAATCATAATGTTAAAGTAACTGGAGAGTAAGATCATTACCAATCTATGACTGAAGGAACGTTCCAATATAGCCACATGGAGCTATGCAAATGCACACTCCAATCACCCTCTCCACAACCACAACAATCTGCGTGGCTTATGGCTGCCTCCAGCACTCACTTGTTATTCCATTTTTAAATAACTTCACTTGCAGACAGTTTAATCACCCAGTAAATCTCTCCTCTCTGGAAATAAGTGAACTCTGCTTACATGCATCGACTACAGACAGTGAAGGGCAAAATCTTTAGATCTAGAAAAACAACTGATTCAACTACCCATGTAAACATAGAAACATAGAAAACCTGCAGCACAATACAGGCCCTTCGGCCCACAAAGCTGTGCCGAACATGTCCCTACCTTAGAACTACCTAGGCTTTATCCATAGCCCTCTATTTTTCTAAGCTCCATGTAGCCATCCAGGAGTCCCTTAAAAGACACCATCGCTTCCACCTCTGCCGCCGGCAGCCCATTCTACATACTCACCACTCTCTGTGTAATAAACTTACCCCTGGCGTCTCCTCTGTACCTGCTTCCAAGCACCTTAAAACTATGCCTCCTCGTGCTAGCCACTTTAGCCCTGGGGAAAAGCCTCTGACTATCCACACGATCAATGCCTCTCATTATCTTGTACACCTCTATCAGGTCACCTCTCATCCTCCGTCGCTCCAAGGAGAAAAGGCCGAGTTCACTCTACCTATTCTCATAAGGCATACTTCCCAATCCAGGCAACATCCTTGTAAATCTCCTCTGCACCCTTTCTATGGTTTCCACGTCCTTCCTGTAGTGAGGCAAACAGAACTGAGCACAGTAATCCAAGTGGGGTCTCACCATGGTCCTATATAGCTGCAACATTACCTCTCAGCTCTTAAACTCAGTGCCATGATTGATGAAGGCCAATGCACCGTATGTCTTCTTAACCACAGAGTCAACCTGTGTAGCAGCTTTGAGTGTTCTGTGGACTCAAACCCCAAGATCCCTCTGATCCTCCACATTGCCAAGAGTCTTACCATTAATGCTATATTCTGCCATCATATTTGACCTACCAAAATGAACCACCACACACATCTGGGTTGAACTCCATCTGCCACGTCTCAGTCCAATCTTGCATCCTATCAATGTCCCGCTGTAACCTCTGACAGCCCTCCACACTATCCACAACACCCCCAACCTTTGTGTCATCAGCACATTTACTAACCCATCCCTCCACTTCCTCATCCAGGTCATAGACATATAAAAATCACAAAGAGTAGGGGTCCCAGAACAGATCCCTGAGGCACACCATTGGTCACTGGCCTCCATGCAGAATATGACCTGTCTACAACCACTCTTTGCCTTCTGTGGGCAAGCCAGTTCTGGATCCACAATGCAATGTCCCCTTGGATCTCATGCCTCCTTACTTTCTCAATAAGCCTTGCATGGGGTACCATATCAAATGCCTTGCTGAAATCCATATACGCTACATCTACGGCTCTACCTTCATCAATGTGTTTGGTCACATCTTCAAAAAATTCAATCAGTCTTGTAAGGCACGACCTGCCTTTGACAAAGCCATGCTGACTATTCCTAATCATATTATGCCTCTCCAAAAGTTCATAATTCTTGCCTCTCAGGATCTTCTCCATCAACTTACCAACCACTGAAGTAAGACTCACTGACATATAATTTCCTGGGCTGTACCTACTCCCTTTCTTGAATAAGGGAACAACATCTGCAACAGAACCTCTCCCGTTCTCATTGATGATGCAAAGATCATTGCCAGAGGCTCAGCAATCTCCTCCCTTGCTTCCCACAGTAGCCTGGGGTACATCCCGTTCGATCCCAGCGACTTATCCAACTTGATGCTTTCAAAAAGCTCCAGCACACCCTCTTCCTTAATATCTACATGCTCAAGCTTTTCAGTCATCCCTACAATCGCCAAAATCCTTTTCCATAGTGAATACTGAAGCAAAGTATTCATTAAGTTCCTCTGCTATTTCCTCCGGTTCCACACACACTATTCTACTGTCACACTTGATTTGTCCAATTCTCTCACATCTTATCCTCTTGCTCTTCACATACTTGTAGAATGCCTTGGGGTTTTCCTTAATCCTGTCCGCCAAGGCCTTCTCATGGCCCCTTCTGGCTCTCGTAATTTCATTCTTAAGCTCCTTCCTGCTAGACTTATAATCTTCTAGATCTCTATCATTACCTAGTTTTTTGAACTTTTCATAAGCTCTTCTTTTCTTCTTGATTAGATTTACAACAGCCTTTGTACACCATGGATCTTGAACCCTACCATTCTTTCCATGTCTCACTGGAACGTACCTACTCAGAAACCACGCAAATATCCCCTGAACATTTGCCACATTTCTTCCGTACGTTTCCCTGAGAATATGTTTCCAATCTATGCTTCCAAGTTCCTGCCTGATAGCCTCACATTTCCCCTTACTCCATTTAAATGTTTCCCTAACTTGTCTGTTCCTATCCCTCTCCAATGCTATGATAAAGGAAATAGAATTGTGATCACTATCTCCAAAATGTTCTCCCACTGAAAGACCTGACACCTGACCAGGTTCATTTCCCAATACTAGATCAAGTACAGCCTCTCCTCGTGTAGGCTCATCTACATACTGTGTCAAGAACACACCTAACAAACTCCACCCCATCTAAACCCCTTTGTCCAGGGAGATGCCAATCAGGGTTGTTGTGGTGGGAAATAAAAATCTCCCAACACAACAACCCTGTTATTATTATACCTTTGCACAATCTGTCTTCCTATCTGCTCCCCAATGTCCCTATTACTATTGGGTGGTCTATAAAGATCATCCAGTAGAGATATTGACCCCTTCCTATTCCTAACTTCCACCCACAGAGACTCCATAGACAACCCCTTCATGCCTTCCTCCTTTTCTGCAGCCGTGACATTATCTTTGATCAACAGTGCCACACCCCCACCTCTTTTGCCTCCCTCCCTATCCTTTCTGGAACATCTAAAGCCTGGCACTCGAAGTAACCATTCCTGCCCCTGCACCATCTAAGTCTCTGTAATGGCCACAATATGATAGATCCAAGTGCTGATCCACGCTCTAAGCTCATCCACTTTATTCATAATACTCCTCGCATTAAAATAGGTACATCTCAAACCATCGGTCTGAGTGCGTCCTTTCTCTGTCACCTGTCTATCCTACCTTTCGCACTGTCTCCAAGCTTTCTCTATTTGTGAGCCAACCTCCCTTTCCTCCGTCACTTCAGTTCCATTCCCACCCCCCAGCAATTCTAGTTTAAAATCTCCCCAATAGCCTTAGCAAACTTTCCCGCCAGGATATTGGTGCCCCTCAGATTCAAGTGCAACCCGTCCACTTTGTACAGGTCACACCTGCCCCAGAAGATGTCCCAATGATCCAGAAATCTGAATCCCTGCCCCCTGCTCCAATCCCTCAGCCATGCATTTATCCTCCGCCTCATTCTATTCCTATACTCACTGTTACGTGGCATAGGCAGTAATCCTGAGATTACTACCTTTGAGGTCCTGCTTCTCAGCTTCTTTCCTAACTCCCTGTAGTCTGTTTTCAGGACCTCCTCCCTTTTCCTACCTATGGCATTGGTACCAATATGTACCACGATCTCTGGCTGTTCTCCTTCCCACATCAAGGTATCGTGGACGCAATCAGAAACATCCTGGACCCTGGCACCTGGGAGGCAAACTACCATCCGCGTTTCTTTCTTGCATCCACAGAATTGCCTATCTGACCCCCTAACTTATAGAGTCCCCTATCACTGCTGCCATCCTCTTCCTTTTCCTACCCTTCTGAGCCACAGGGCCAGACCCTGTGCCAGAGACATGACTACTATTGCTTCCCCCAGGTAAGCCGTCCCAACAGTACTCAAGCAGGAGCTCTTATTGTTAAGGGGGACAGCCACAGGGGTACTCTCCAGCATCTGACTCCTGCCCTTCCCTCTCCTGACTGTTACCCACTTATCTGTCTCCTGTGGTCCCGGGGTGACTACCTGCCTATAGCTCCTCTCTATCACCTCTTCACTCTCCCTGGCCAGACGAAGGTCATCGAGCTGCAGCTCCAGTTCTAACGCGGTCTCTCAGGAGTGATCACATGGGCAGAGCAAATAAGCAACAGCATCTACACTCATCTAAAAGGTAGGAAGCAGGGGCTGGTAACTAGTGATGTGCCGCAGGACCTTTACTATTCATTATTTATATAAATGGGATTTTGCAAATGCACAAGACTTGATCAGTAAGTTTGCAGATGCCACAAAATTAGAAGGTGTTGCTGATAGTAAAGAAGGTTATTGTAGATTACAGGGGTATCCTGATTAGTTAGAGAAGTGGACTGAGGAGTGGCAAATGGATTTCAATACAGTTAAATTTGAGGTGGTACATTTTGGTGGTGCATTTCCTAACCAGAAGACCACAATCTGTGCGGATTGGTGATAACATATCCTCCTTACTGACAATCAACACCTCAGGGATGTGTGCTTAGCCCACTGCTTTACTCTTTATATACAGATGACTGTGTGGCTAGGCATGGCTCAAATACCATCTATAAATTTGTTGACGATACAACCATTGTTGGTAGAATCTCAGGTGGTGACGAGGGGGCATACAGGAGTGAGATATGCCAGCAACACACACAAAATGCTGGTGGAAAGCAGCAGGCCAGGCAGCATCTGTAGGAAGAAGTACAGTCAATGTTTCGGGCCAAGACCCTTCGTCAGGACTAACTGAAAGAAGAGATAGTATAAGATTTTAAAGTGGGAGGGGAGGGGGAGATCCGAAATGACAGGAGGGGGAGGGAAGAAGCTAAGAGCTGGAAAGTTGATTGGTAAAAGGGATACAGAATTGGAGAAGGGGGAGGATCATGGGACAGGTGGCCTACGGAGAAAGAAAGGGGGAGGGGAGCCTAGAGGAAGATGGAGAGCAGGAAGGAGTAACTGTGAGAGGGACAGAGAGAGAAGGAAAATAAAAGGGGGGGAAATAAAAATAAATAAGGAATGGGGTGAGAAGGGGAGGAGGGGCATTAACGGAAGTTAGAGAAATCAATGTTCATGCCATCAGGTTGAAGGCTACCCAGATGGAATATAAGGTGTTGTTCCTCCAACCTGAGTGTGGCTTCATCTTGACAGTAGAGGAGGCCGTGGACTGACATATCAGAATGGGAATGGGACGTGGAATTAAAATGTGTGGCCACTGGGAGATCCTGCTTTCTCTGGTGGATAGAGAGCAGGTGTTCAGCAAAACGCTCTCCCAGTCTGTGTCGAGTCTCACCAATATATAGAAGGCCACACCGGGCGCACTGGACACAGTATATCACACCAGCTGACTCACAGGTGAAGTGTCGCTCACCTGGAAGGACTGTTTGGGGCCCTGAATGGTGATGAGGGAGGAAGTGTAAGGGCAGGAGTAGCACTTGTTCCACTTAACAGGTTAAGTGCTGGGAGGGAGATTGGTGGGAAGGGATGGCGGGGGGGAATGAATGGACAAGGGAGTCGTGTAGGGAGCAATCCCTGCGGAAAGCAGAAAGGGGGGGAGGGAAAGATGTGCTTGGTGGTGGGATCCCGTTGGAGGGTGGAAGTTACGGAGAACTATATGTTGGACCTGGAGGCTGGTGGGGTGGTCGGTAAGGACAAGGGGAACCCTATCCCAAGTGGGGTGGTGGGAGGATGGGGTGAAAGCAGATGTGCGTGAAATGGGAGAGGTGCGTTTGAGAGCAGAGTTGATTGTGGAGGAAGGGAAGCCCCTTTCTTTAAAAAAGGAGGACATCTCCCTCGCCCTGGAATGAAAAGCCTCATCCTGAGAGCAGATGCAGCAGAGATGGAGGAATTGCGAAAAGGGGATGGCATTTTTGCAAGAGACAGGGTGAGAAGAGGAATAGTCCAGGTAGCTGTGAGAGTCAGGAGGCTTATAGTAGACATCAGTAGATAAGCTGTCTCCAGAAATAGAGACAGAAAAATCAAGAAAGGGGAGGGAGGTGTCGGAAATGGACCAGGTAAACTTGAGGGCAGGGTGAAAGTTGGAGGCAAAGTTAATGATGTCAACGAGCTCAACATGCGTGCAGGAAGCAGCACCAATGCAATCGTCGATGTAGCGAAGGAAAAGTGGGGGACAGATACCAGAATAGGTTTGGAACATAGATTGTTCCACAAACCCAACAAAAAGGCAGGCATAGCTAGGACCCATACAAGGTGCCCATAGCTACACCTTTAGTTTGGAGGAAGTGGGAGGAGCCAAAGGAAAAATTATTAAGAGTAAGGACCAATTCCGCTAGATGGAGGACAGTGGTGGTAGAGGGGAACTGGTTAGGTCTGGAATCCAAAAAGCGGAGAGCTTTGAGATCTTCCTGGTGGGGGATGGAGGTATATAGGGACTGGACATCCATGGTGAAAATAAGGCGGTGGGAGCCAGGGACCTTAAAATCATCGAAAAAATTCAGAGTGTGAGAAGTGTCACGAACATAGGTGGGAAGGAATTGAACAAGGGGGGATAAAACAGTGTTGAGGTATGCAGAAATGAGTTCGGTGGGGCAGGAGCAAGCTGAGACAACGTGTCTACCTGGACAGGCAGGTTTGTGGATCGTGGGTAGGAGGTAGAAACGGGAAGTGTGAGGTGTGGGAACTATGAGGTTGGTGGCAGTGGATGGGAGATCCCCAGAGCTGATAAGGTTGGTGATGGTGTGGGAGACAATAGCCTGGTGCTTCTTAGTGGGGTCATGATTGAATGGTAAATAAGAGGAGGTACCAGCAAGCTGTCACTGTGCCTCGGCAAGGTAGAGGTCAGTACGCCAGACAACAACAGCACCCCCCTTATCAGCAGGTTTTATAGTAAGGTTAGGATTGGTGCAGAGGGAGTAGAGAGCAGAGCGTTCGGAAGGAGTGAGGTTGGAATTGCAACAAGGTGTGGTGAAGTCACACATCTGCTCTCATCCCATTCTCCCGCCACCCCACTTGGGATAGGGTTCTCCATGTCCTCACCTACCACCCCATCAGCCTCCGAGTCCAACATATAATTCTCCGTAACTTCCACCACCTCCAACGGGATCCCACCACCAAGCACATCTTTCCTCCCCCACTCTTTCTGCTTTCTGCAGGGATCGCTCCCTATCCGACTTCCTTGTTCATTCGTCCCCCCGATCCCTCCCCACTGATCTCCCTCCTGGCACTTATCCTTGTAAGCAGAACAAGTGCTACACATGCCCTTACACTTCCTCCCTCACCACCATTCAGGGCCCCAGACAGTCCTTCCAGGTGAGGCAACACTTCACCTGTGAGTCGGCTGGTGTGATATACTGCGTCCAATGTGGGTTTCTATATATTGGTGAGACCCGACGCAGACTGGGAGACAGTTTCGCTGAACACCTACGCTCTGTCCGCCAGAGAAAGCAGAATCTCCCAGTGGCCACACATTTTAATTCCATGTCCCATTCCCATTCTGATATGTCAGTCCATGGCCTCCTCTACTGTCAAGATGAAGCCACACTCAGGTTGGAGGAACAACACCTTATATTCCATCTGGGTAGCCTCCAACCTGATGGTGTGAACATTGATTTCTCTAACTTCCGTTAATGCCCCTCCTCCCCTTCTTACCCCATCCCTTATTGATTTTTATTCCCCCCCTTTTTTTCCTCTCTCTGTCCCTCTCACAATCACTCCCTGCCTACTCTCCATCTTCCTCTGGGCTCCCCTCTCCCTTTCTTTCTCCTTAGGCCACCTGTCCCATGATCCTCCCCCTTCTCCAACTCTGTATCTCTTTTGCCAATCAACTTTCCAGCTCTGACCTTCTTCCCTCCCTCTCCTGTCTTCTCCTATCATTTCGGATCTCCCCCTCCCCTCCCACTTTCAAATCTCTTACTATCTCTTCTTTCAGTTAGTCCTGACGAAAGGTGTCGGCCCGAAACTTTGACTGTACTTCTTCCTATAGATGCTGCCTTGCCTGCAGCGTTCCACCAGCATTTTGTGTGTGTTGCTTGAATTTCCAGCATCTGCAGATTTTCTCGTGTTTGAGTGAGATATGCCAACTAGTGGAATGGTGCCGCAGCAACAACCTGGCACTCAACGTCAGTAAGACCAATGAGCTGATTGTGGACTTCAGGAAGGGTAAGACGAAGGAACACATACCAATCCTCATAGAGGGTTCAGAAGTGGAGAGCGTGAGCAGTTTCAAGTTCCTGGGTGTCAAGATCTCTGAGGATCTAACCTGGTCCCAACATATCGATGTAGTTATAACGAAGGCAAAACAATGGCTATACTTTATTAGGAATTTGAAGAGATTTGGCATGCCAACAAATACACTCATGAACTTCTACAGTTGTACCATGGGCAGCATTCTGACAGGCTGCATCACTGTCTGGTATGGAGGGGCTACTGCACAAGTCTGAAAGTAGCTGCAAAAGGTTGTAGATCTAGTCAGCTCCATTTTGGGCACTAGCCTACAAAGTATTCAGGACATCCTCAGGGAGTGATGTCTTAGCAAGGCAGCGTCCATTATTAAGGATGTCCAGCACCCAGGGCATGCCCTTTTCTCACTGTTACCGTCAGGTAGGAGGTACAGAAGCCTGAAGGCACACACTCAGCGATTCAGGAACAGCTTCTTCCCCTCTGCCACCTAATTCCTGAATAGACATCGAATTTTTGGACACTACCTCACTTTTTTTAATATACAGTATTTTTGATTTTGCATGTTTTTTAATCTATTCAATATGTGTACTGTATACTGTAATTGAATTACTTGTTTATTTATTATTGTTATTTTTTTTTTCTCTGCTAGACTATATATTGCACTGAACTGCTGCTACTAAGTTAACAAATTTCACTTCACATGCCGGTGATAATAAACCTGATTCTGATTCTGAAAGTCCATCCAGCGCAGCACTTGTATTATGAATGGTACAGTACTTAGTGAGCTGTAATGGAACAGTGGGTCCTAGGAGTACAAATGCATATTTCATTTAAGAGTGGCTTTGCAGGTAGGCAGGGTGGTGAAAAAAACATTTTGCACACTGGCCTTCATTAGTCAGGGCACAGAGTATAAGAGTTGGGTTATTATGTTGGATACAGTTGTGTACGTTATTGGTGGGACTGCACATGGAGTATTGTGAACAGCTTTGGTCATTCTGTTACAGGAAAAATGTTTTTTAAACTGGAAAGAGTGCAGAAAAGTTATACGAGAATGTTGCCAGGATTAGAGGGCCTCAGATATAGGGAGAGGTTGGCTAGCCCAGGTCTTTATTCCTTGGAACATAAGAGGAAGAGGGGTGACCTTATAAAAATGATTAAATTAATGAGAAAAATACATAGATTGATGTTAACAGTCTTTTCCCCAAGGTACGGGAGTCCAAAATTACGGGGCAAAAGTTTAAGCTGAGAGCAGAAAGATTTAAAAGGGTCCTGAAGGGTAACTTTTTCTGTCATGAGCTCTTAGTCGTGTGCACCCGTAGTTGTTAGTCGTTGTCTTATCTAGAGTTGTTAAGCCATAGTGCTTTCTGTTTAATCTTCTCAAGTTTATTTGGACTGGCACAGGTCTTCTGCATATTGTGATTATTTAAAGTGGACCCCCGATTAACACTTATCATGGGGTCCTTGTGTTTTGAGAATGATTCGTCTTACGGTGTTGCTCAGCCGAACCACCGAGGTTCTATTGGAATTCCCATGAATGAACTTCTTTCTGTCTCTACATGGGAGTCTGTCATTCCTTCGTACCCACGTTCAGTTGTCTGTCAGTGCACACCTTGACATTTACATGCAGAGGGTGGTGAGTATATGGAATGGGCTGCCAGAGAAACAGATTGAGGCAGCTACGATAGTATCATTTAGGAAGCACTTGGACAGCTTCATGGAGGGGTGAGGCCTAATGCAGGAAATTGGAACTTAGTGGGTGGGCTTCATGATTGGCATAGACTTGAAAGGCCTGTATTCATACTGTATTGCTCTGACTCTAATGGTACCAGCCTACAAAATTCACTACGTGACTGCTCTAAACACTCAAATAATAATAAAATGGCACCATCATCCTGAGGTTGAGAGGAGAGATTCCCGATCACTAGCTTTAATATTACTTGCTAATATCTCACTCTCCTCAATAGTGGAAGCTGACATGATAGCAAAATTTACGAGGCCTTTGGGTGTAATCAGAAACAGGCAGGGAATGGAAGGATAAGGATCATATGCAGGCAGATAAGACCATAAGACGTAAGAGCAAAATTAGGTCATTTGGTCAATTGAGCATGCTGTGCTATTCGATCATGACTGATTTATTATTCCTCTCAAACCCATTCTTCTGCCTTCTCATCATAGCCTTTAACCCCCCCCCCACTAATCAACAACATATCACCCTCCACTTTAAATACACTGCCTACAAAAAGCATTCACCCCACCCCCTTTGAAGTTTTCATGATTTTTTGTTCTGCAACATTGGATCACAGTGTATTTAATTTGACTTTTTTGACATTGATCAACAGAAAAAGACTTCTGTCAAAGTGAAAACAGATCTCTACAAAGTGCTCTAAGTGAATTACAAATATAGAACACAAAATAATTGATTGCATTAGTACTGTATTTACCCCTTTCAAGTCAGTATTTAATAGATGCACTTTTGGCAGCAGTTATAGCCTTGAGTCTGTGTGGATAGGTCTCTATCAGCTTTGCACATCTGGACACTGCAATTTTTCCCCATTCTTCTTTACAAAACTGCTCAAGCTCTGTCAGATTGCATGGTGATCATGAGTGAACAGCCCTTTTCAAATCCAGCCACAAATTCTCAATTGGATTGAAGTCTGGACTCTGATTTGGCCTCTCCAGGACGTTAATTTGGTTATTTTAAAGTCATTCCCATGTAGCTTTGGCTTTATGCTTGGGGTCATTGTCTTGCTGGAAACAAATCTCCCAAGTTGCAATTCTCTTGCAGACTGCATCAGGTTTTCCTCCAGAATTCGTCTGTATTTTGTTGCATTCATTTTACCCTCTACCTTCACAAGCCTTCCAGGGCCTTCAGCAGTGAAGCATCCCCAGAGCATGATGCAGCCACCACCATGCTTCACGGTAGGGATGGTGTGTTTTTGATGATGCGTGGTGTTTGGCTTCTGCCAAACATAGCATTAGTCTGATGGCCAAAAAGCTCAATTTTGGTTTCATCAGACAATAGAACATTCTTCCAACTGACTTCAGAGCCTCCCACATGCTTCTGACAAACTCTAGCCAAAATTCATGTGTTTTTTTCAACAGTGGCTTTCTCTTTGCCATTCTCCCATAGAGTTGCAACTGGTGAAGCACCCGGACAACAACAGCTGTTGTACACACAGCTTTGCTCATCTCAGCCATTGAAGCTTGTAACTCCTCCAGAGTTGTCATAGGTCTCTTGGTGGCTTCACTCATCAGTCTTCTTCTTGCACGGTCACTCAGTTTTTGAGGACAGTCTGCTCTAGGCAGATTTACAGCTGTGCTATGCTCTTTCCATTTCTTGATGATTGACAACTGTATTCCAAGAGATATTCACTGACTTGGAAATTTTCTTGCATCCATCTCCTGATATGTGCTTTTCTATAGTCTTTTTGCGGAGTTGCTTGGAGTGTTATTTTGTCTTCATGATGTAGTTTTTGCCAGGATACTGAATCATCAGCAGTTGGATCTTGCAGATACCCATGTATTTTTACTACAATCAATTGAAAACCCTTAACTACACACAGGTCTCCAAAAACAGATCTCCACTTAAGTAATTATGTGACTTCTAAAACCCATTGGCTGCACCATCCATTCTGATATGTCCATCCACGGCTTCCTCTACTGTCAAAATGAAGCCACACTCAGGTTGGAGGAACAACACCTTATATTCCGTCTCGGTAGCCTCCACCCTGATGGCATGAATATTGACTTTTCTAACTTCCGTTAATGCCCCTTCTTCCCTTCACACCCCATCCCTTATTTATTTAATATATTTTTAATATATTTTTTATTTCCCCCTTTTTCTCTCTCTCTTTTTTCTCCCTCTGTCCCTCTCACTATAACTTCTTGTCTGCTCTCCACCCTCCGGGCTCCCCTCCCCCCTTCTCTTTCTCCCCAGGCTTCCCGTCCCATGATGCTCTCCCTTCTCCAGCTCTTAGATCCACCCCCCCCTCCTGTCATCTCCTATCATTTCAGATCTCCCCCTCCCCCTCCCACTTTTAAATCTCTTACTATCTCTTCTTTCAATTAGTCCTGACAAAGGGTCCCGGCCCGAAATGTCGACTGTACCTCTTCCTATAGATGCTGCCTGGCCTGCTGCGTTCACCAGCATTTTTTGTGTATGTTGTTTGAATTTCCAGCATCTGCAGATTTCCTCGTGGCTGCACCAGTGAGTATTATTAAAGGGTGGTGAATACTTATGCAATCAATTATCTTGTGTTTTAAATGCAAACAACAGGAATTCTGCAGATGCTGGAAATTCAAGCAACACACATCAAAGTTGCTGGTGAACGCGGCAGGCCAGGCAGCATCTCCAGGAAGAGGTGCAGTCGACGTTTCAGGCCGAGACCCTTCGTCAGGACTAGTCATTTTGACACAAGAGAGGCTTTTTTTTGTTGATCAGCGTCAAAAAAGTCAAATTAAATCCACTGTGATTCAATGTTGTAAAATAATAAATCATGAAAACTTCCAAGGGGGTGAATAGTTTTTATAGGCACTGTATACCCAATGACTTGGCTTCCACAGCTGTCTGTGGCAATGAATTAAAGAGATTCATCACTCCGGCTACAGAAATTCCTCCTGATTTCTGTTCTAAAGGGACATCCTTCTTTTCTGAGGCTGTGCCTTCTGATCCTAGACTCCCTCACTATTGGTAACATCTTCTCCATCCCCAAATTAGTTTAGATTGACATCACGGTTGGCACAGACATAATGGGACACTGTAACTATGCTGTATTGTTCTCTGTTGTGTTGCTTCAGAAAGACTAGTGATATTGTCAAGGCACTTGCTGCCCTGGCCATTTCCTTAACTCTCCTCTAACCTCTGGGGGAAGACATAGGAGGCTTGAAAGCCCAGATGACCAAACTCAAGAACAGCTTCTCCCCCACCGGCTGCAGACTTCTGAACCAGTCACTTCTTTCAATGGTGCTGCCTCATTCTCATACTCTGAATTCTCCCTCCCTTGGTTACTCTGCTATTGTCACTTTGGAATTGTTTTGTTGTTCTACTGCAGATTGAATTACAATTTTTGCACCAATCTGCTGTTTTCTTAAGTTTTCGCTGCATTTATTATTACCAGATGCACTGTTTACTCTGTGAGCTTTATGAGAACAGGAAATTTCATTGCACCCTAGTGTAACTGATGATAAACTAATCTTATGCTCGAATGATTTGGAAAATAAAGAAGTCTCCTGCTATACAGACCACATGTACAACGCCTTGAACAAATGACTGCCTCATAGGGCAATGTGAACAACTTTAATCACCCCCCACACCAACACCCCCCCCCCCACCACCACCACCAAGCTAAAAAGAGGCAATTGGCCACAGTCCTAGTACTATCATCATCCTGACCATTGAGGACATCTTCAACAGGCATGCCTCAAGAAGGCAGCATCCATCATGAAGGACGCTCACCAACTAGGACATGTCCTCTTCTCCCTGCAACCATAAGGGAGGTTGTACAGGGGTCTGAAGACACACAGTTAACGTTTTAGAATCAGCTTTTCCCCCTCCACCATCAGCTTTCTGAATAGACCATGAACCAATCTCAGTTTTTGCACTACATATTTATTCTTTTATATTTCTTATACTAATCTATAGCATTGTTTAATATATTCCACTGCACTCCTGCTGCAAAACAAGACATTTTATGATAGATTTGGGGAAGAATAAACCTGATTCTGCTTCTGATCCACAAGGAAGTGTGGGCTCAACCAGCATAGGCAGCACTGGCTTCAGCAACTAGTCCTCTACAGTCAACAGCCTGCCAGCAAAGACATGAGGGGTGGACCAACCCTACAGAGCTATCAGAATCTATCTCCTTTACACAATTGATAGGTGTGTTAGTGGTGGTAACAGAGTAGGTCTATGGGAGCTGAGGAGTATTAATGTAGTGGACGTTGTTGAACTTGGAAGGAACAAACATTCTTTCCGGATGTTGGCAATAACCTGAGTCCAGACTTATAACCAGACTACCCCCTCCCCTTTTAACATCTATTTATATCCAAGGGAGCCTCTGAGCTGTTAGGATCTAGTATTTTTGTATACGACCCTTGCAGCACCCCATCTGTCTCTCACTAATTTCTTGCCTGACTTCATAGCAAGGCAGAAGTCACTGAGATTAGGGGAAGCTTTTGATCTGGTGGTATTTTTGCACAGTAACTTAACTCCTGCTGCTATTTGCCATAGAGCCGAGACACATTGGTAGGCAGTGCACGATTGATCAGTCAGCCCAGATGGCAGTCTATGCTCTAACACAAAAAACCCAGTATCAGGATCCAAGGGACCCTCTTTCCTTCTTTATTCAAAAAAATAGGATAAGATACAAAAGGTCATGAGTTAAGACCAAAAGACATAGGAGCTGAATTAGGCCATTTGGCCCCATCGAGTCTACCCCACCATTTGATCATAGCTTATCCATTTTCCTCAACCCCATTCTTCTGCCTTCTCGCGATAACCTTTCACACCCTGACTTATCAAGAATCTATCAATCTCCGCTTTGAATACACCCAATCACTTGGCCTCCACAGCCACCTGTGGCAATGAATTCCACAGATTCCCCATGCTCTGGCTAAAGAAATTCCACCTCATCTCCGTTCTAAATGGATGGCCCGCCTGTTCTGAGTTTGTGCCCTCTGGTCCTAGACTCCTTCACTATGGGAAATATCCTCTCCACATCCACTGTATCTAGGCCTTTCGCCATTCAGTAGGTTTGAATGAGATCTCCCTTCGTTCTTCTATATTCTAAAGGCCCAAACCCATCAAACGTTTCTCATTTGATAAGCCTTTCATTCCGGGAATCAGTTTCATGAAACTCCTTTGAACCCCCTCCAACATTAGCACATCCTTTCTTAGATAAAGGGCTCAATACTCCAAGTGAGACCTCACCAGTGCTTTATAAAACCTCAGCATCCATCCTTGCTTTTATATTCTAGTCCTCTTGAAATGAATGCTAACATTACATTTTCCTTCCTCACCACTGACTCAACCTGCAAGTTACCCTTTAGAGAATTCTTCATGAGAACTCCTAACTTCCTTTGCACATCAGATTTTTGAATTTTTTCCCCATTTAGAAAATTGTCTTTGCTTTTATTCTTTCTTCCAAAGTGCATGACCAGACGCTCTTGACACCGTATTGCATCTGCCACTTCTTTGTCCATTCTCCTAATCTATCTAAGTCTGAGGGTTAAGGGTCAGAGGGTTAAGGGTCAAAGGTTTAAGGGGAACATAAGGGGGAACTTCTTCACTTTGAGGATGGTGAAACTGTAGAATGAGCTGCCAGTGGAAGTGGTGGATGAGGGTTTGATTTCAACATTTAAGAGAAATGTGGATAGGTACATGGATGGGAGGAGCATGGAGGACTATAGTCCTGATACAGATCAATTAGATTTATTAGCGTAATAGTTCAGCATGTACTAGATGGGCCAAACGGCCTGTTTCTGTGCTTTAGTATTCTATGAATCTATTACTCTTTATGAATTACAGAACCTCCTACCCAAGGGCACCTCTTAGCTTCTGTGTCAATGGATGACAGTGAAGTTCGGTGTTAATGTTGATGAAGTGTCACTGACTGGTAACATTAATTCAGGTTCTCTCCACATACTGCTTTTACTTCAGACTGTAACATCCTTAAATAACATTGCTCTTTCATGGGAATTTACACCTGGTTTGGAGACCATCAATCCTCGAGGTCGGGAGGCCCTGTGGATGAGGACTGATGACCACCCCTTCTAGGTTGGTGAGTCCTGAGGTCGAGGCCTGTGTGAGTTCAGAGGATGAGGCCTAGAGGTCAAAGTCCCATGGTCAGCAAGTCCCAAGGTCAATACTTAGAGTTGGGCAGGCAAAGTTCACAATTTCTTCAGTCGCAGTACTGAATATATGCAGTGAAAGAGGATCCACAACCCTCCAGGTGAGAAAATTCCAACATTTCATAATTGAATCTCAGACTGAGCCTTAGCCTCTGGATCAAAGGGTCAGCATCCTAGCAGTGAGTCTTGAGTTTTATACACCTTGTATTTTAAAGTAATTGAGGTAGAGTACTGTAGTTAGCACAACATACAACCTTCTTGGCCTACCAGATTCCAGGCTGTTCACCAGGCAAGGACAACTTCTATCTCACTGAAACACACACAATTGCTGGAAGAACTCAGTAGGTCAGGCAGCATCTATGTGGATGAATAACCATTCAACATTTAGGGTCAAGATCTTTCATCAGGACTGGAAAGGAAGGGAGGGGGCAGAAGTCAGAAGCAAAAATTGGTAAGAGGGGAAGAAGTTCAAAAATTGGGAAGAGGGGCAGGTGAGACCAGGTGAGGGGGAAGGTGGGTGGGTGTGAGAGGGAGGACGAAGTGAGAAGCTGGGAAGTAATATGTAGAAAAGGTAAAGGGCTGAAGAAGTAGGAAAGGAGATTCTACCAAGGGAAGGAGGAGCATGCCAGAGAGAGGTGATGGACGCATGAGGAGAAGGGGTGAGAGGAGAATCAGAATGGAGAATGGAAAAAGAGAGAAGGTGGAGGAGGGACCAGTTAACCAGAAGTTTGAGAAATTAATGTTCATGCCCTTAGGTTGGAGGCTACTCAGACAAAATATAAGGTGTTACTCCTCCAACCTGACAGTGACCTCATCATGGCAATAGTGGAGTCCATGGACTGACATGTTGAAATGGGAATTGGAATTAGAATTAAAATTAGTGGCCACTGGAAAAATCTGCCTTCTGTGACGTACAGTTCTATCTCACTGTTAAGACTCTTCAATAGACCCCCAATATAACAAAATGGACTCTTGACCTCACAATCTTGCACTTTATGGTTTTCCTGCACTGCACTTTCTCTGCAGCTTTACACTTTTATTCTGCATTGTTCAGGCTGATTTATACTTGTGTGTCAAATCCGTGAATCCTACGCTGTACTTTACGCAAACCCTACGCCGTAGCCTAACGCGCACCTCTCCCAAAATGTAACTACGCGTTGCGGCAACGCAGACCGAAACAACTGCAATTGGTCCGCTTGGTAGCAACTCTGGCTGCAATGCTTTCCATAAAGCTTCACAGACCTCCGCAATTATGGAGGACACATTTCGCTTTTATGAAAGACCCACATTAGTATCTGTTTTCATTAACCGAAAGAGGATTTTCACTTTTACGGAAAAAGACGGTTGCTTTAAACTTGTTTACCCTGAGAAAGACTACCATGACCATGAAGCCTTGCACGGGTAGGTGTGAGTGCATGTGTGTACGTGACGATATTTTTCGACAAATCGATTTTGGCTCAAAATTCTCGATTCTGTTAAGTGACACTACACTGTACATACAGAAAATTCACCCTCCTTCAGTTTCAGTCGCTATTGTTTGAAATTTCTTCAACACAAAGAAACTCAACACAGTGGCATAGAAACCCCACCGCCAACTAGCGTTTTGGCGGTGAATTGCAGAGCGACGCAGACACACCAACGCACAAGTATAAATGCTCACAACAGCGTAGCCCACTTGCGTAGGCTACGGCGTAAGCTGGTACGCACAAGTATAAATCAGCCTTTACTGTTTTACCTTGTTCTACCTCAGTTCACTGTGTAATGATTTGATCTGTATGAACACCATGCAAAGACAAGCTTTACACTGTATCTAGGTACAGTACATGTGACAATAATAAACCAATATCAGTGCAATGAAGGAACTCAGCATGCCGAGCAGCATCTATTGCTTGTGGGGGGATGGTGAAGGAATTGTTGATATTTTGACATTGTTGAATGTTGATATCCTGTCCCCGCACCAGTTCCTCAGCCACTCATTCACTTACTCAGCCTCAGGTGGAACTCTCCAAGGCTGCCTACCTGTGCCTATGAATAGCCCAGGAGCAGACAGATGAGGAGGTCCCCAGAATGACTTACACCTCATACCCCTCCCCAATACCCATAACTTCACTCTGAATCTCTTTCAAAAATCAAGCACATGGGGCTGAAGTGTAATCTAGACTTGAGGAACTTCAGATACACAAGAGAGGCTGCAACATCTCACTCTCTGTACGTATATGAAACACAGTCCTGAGGGTGGAGAAGGGACAACTGCTGGGGAATTCATGAACCTCTTATACCTCAATTGCTCTGTACAGTGTTCTGCACCCTGGGTTTTCCTCATGCCTGGAAGGCAAAATCTATGCTCTTATTTGTCCTGGAAGTGTTAGAGGGGATTGGGGATGTACTCCAACACATGCATTCCCAGCCTTGGTAGCAATGTAACCTCTAACTTGTAATGACCAGTATGCACAAAAATCTTGTGCTGTGCAATTTTTTGCCTAGTGACAACAACATGGGTGCACTGAATTTTATATATAGAGGTATTCATTTTAACATCAGCAAAACACTATCAATAAGAACTTTGATCTCCTCTGGGTTTGAATGTTTCTGCTCTTGTTCATCTGCACTCTCACAAAACATAAGAGGCACACTTGTAATGGGTAATGAAGGATTTTTTTGCGGAGCTTTTGCAACTGTCCATATGTAATTTGCTTGCTAAATGATGCTTTAAAAAGTCAAGTTTCCAATTATCACTCCACTTCTTGCCACTTGCAAATTCTCCGGCAACTTTTGCATCGCGACAATACACGCAAGTAACACCAATTTCTGTATTGTACATAAATATTTCTCGTAGCTGCATGTTCCTGACCTCATGAGCTTTCAGTGCAACAGTTTCTACCGTTTCATTAAGCCATTCTGCTTTAAATGAACTAGCAGTTCTTTTGTGCTTCACACCCTTTGCTTCTTTGGAATTTGACATAGTTAATCAATACTTCCTACAATAAAACAGTATAAATAAGCTATTTCTAAAACTTGCAGACAAATCATCGCAAACTCCCCCTTGTCAACACAATCTGCATCAGAAACTGGAAAAAGAAATGTGATTGTGTACGATCGTGAAATATACTTAACATGCTAACGAGGTAGAAGATGACAACCTTTTGTGCGCAGTTTAAATTCCTTTGTCCACTAGTAGCAAAAGATGTGTGTGTGTGTGTACCTTAGAGAGAACATTGCTTGGTAGTGTGGGAAGATACACTGTTGAACTTTTACTCAATATCTAACCTATACTGTCTCAGCTCTAGAAGAGTTTGAGGTACAGTATTCAGGATTTACTCAGTATCTGATCCATACTGTCCTTGTCCATGGAGTGTGTGAAAGTACACTGTTGGACATTTACTCAATACCTAACTTATACTGTCCCTGCCCTGATAGTGTAGGTAGGTACAAACTAACATTTAATTCTGTATCTAACCCATGCTGCCCCTGTCCTGGGAGTGTGTGAAGGTAGTGTTGGACACTTGCTCAGTATCTAACCCATACTGTCTTTGCCATGGGAGTGTGGGTAAGTATAGTATTTAATATTTACTTGGTATCTAACGCATACCGTCCCTGCTTTAGGTATGTGTGAAGGTACAGTGTTAACATTTACTCCGTATCTTTCCCATACTATCCCTACTCTGAGAATGTCTGAAGGTACAATATTGGACATTTAATTGATATCTAATCCATACTGTCCCTGCATTGGGAGTTTCAGAATAAAACCACTTTTCTGTGCCATACTCTGAAGAAAGTTGATGATCCAACACTTTTACATTTTAGACCATCCCCCACCACAAAATCCTGCCTTTCCCTGTGCTAGAGGAGGACTGTTCCATTACGATGAGTGTTGGTGATAACTCTGCTGTTTAATTTAAAATAACACATCCTTATGTTTCCACAAAAATACCACACATAGCAGGTCCATGAAATCTTGGGGAAACCTGATAGACATTTCCTGCCAAATATCCTTCTCAATCCACAGGGAGTTCATGTATGCTGTTTCATACCTCTCGGCCAAGCTGAGACAAACCTGCCGCCAAACAATGTGTCTCACTATTTCCACACAAGCAGCAGAGTGAGGCAGGCACAACATGGAACTGCACACTTTTCAAAGCTACGCAAAGATATTAATTGACATTCAGATCTTTTTAGAACTCAACTTATAAGTCAGTCTAAAAAGGACACAATCTGTCTGACCCCTCGTATCGTCATAGCCGTGAGTAGATGGTGGGGTGATACAGTCATGAAACATAGCAGTCTGCATGGTGAAGGTACTGTGGAGCAGGGGCTCCAGGTTTGGAACTAAGTGACAGAGAAGGATATCTCCATGTTAGCCTCAACTGTTTCCTGGAATTACCTGTGGGTCCTGACCTTGTCCTAATTGAAAAAGTTACAGGTTTATGAAATATTGCACAGGAATTTGATGCAAAAATGAGGTTAATCTATGCATGAGGATTGGGAAACACACCAACCTGACCATTCTGAGTAATGTTTATTGAGAACCCCAAATAGAAGGCATGGTGAGAAACTTAGGTTAGATTAGCTTTATTTGTTACATGAACATAGAAATATCCAAACATACAGTGAAATGTGCCATTTGTGTCAATAATCAACACAATCCAAGAATGTGTTGGGGCAGCCTGCGTATGTTGCCATGCTTCTGATGCCAACATAACATGCCCACAATTTACTAACCGTACATCATTGAAATGTCGAGGAAACCCTCATGGTCATGGGGAGAACATACGCATTACCTCCTTACACACAGTGTGGCGATTGAACCCCAACTGCTGCTTGTCCCTACACCACCGTGCTGCCCATCATTCAGCTTCTGCTGAGCAGACTATAGGAATTGCTCTATTACACATCACTGCTACCTGAGCTGCTGAGTTCTTCCGCTATTTAGTGTGAAGACCTAGTTTGTGTTGTAGTACTGTCCTCAGATTGTTTGCCCACTTGAGGGATTAATCAAGAGCCTGGTTTAACAGCCCCATACTAAAGACAAAGCCTTCAACATACAGAACCCCAAAGTGTGGCATTGCCTGTAGGATGCTCTCTGCAGTGCAGCATTGTTGATGCAATACCAGTCTGACAGGGTGATGCTCTCCCAGAACCATCCCTCTAACAGTAAGATGCTTGGTCAAGTACTAGCCCTCCTGACAATGTCATACACCTGAGTATTGCTTCTCCAACAGGATAATGTGCCCCAGAATGGGTGCACACTCAGCAGTTGTCAGCACCTAGGAGGAAGTTGAAACTTTGACATTTTAACTTGAAGTCTTCAGACAAAAGCCACTCCAAGTCGTGGAGGGTGCCTCCCATTCCTATACACTAAAACACAGTACAGTACAGGAACAGGCCCTTCGGCCCACAATGTCTTTGCCAAGCGTGATGCCAAACTAAAACTCATCCCTTCCATGGACTAGAAGGTCTGAGCATAGACAGTACAGGCCCTTTGGCTTATGATGTTGTGCCGACCTTTTCACCTCCTCTATGATTAATCTTACCCTTCCCTCCCACAGAGCCCTCCATTTATCAATCATCCATATGCCTAGCTAAGAGTTCTAAAAATGCCCCTAATGCATTTGCCTCAATCATCACCTCGGCAGGACATTCCAAGATCCCTCGATTCTGCCACACTTCTAAGAACCCTGCCATTACCCCCATTCTCTGTCTTCCAGAATGAATCACTTTGCAATTTTGCAGGTTGATCTCCATCTGCCATTTCCCAGCCCAGCTCTGCATCCTTTCAGTGTCCCCACTTCAAGCAAAAAAGAGGTTAAAGGGCCTGCTTCTGTGCTGTAGTGCTCTATATTTCTATGCCTGTATGAGTCCAAGACTGGCCACACTGGCTGGGCTCCAATGCGCGTCTGTTGCTCTAAGGCTCCCACTGTGTACACGTTTGATTTACAGGTTGGGTTCCTGCATGAGATCAGCTCACTATCAGGTTTCACAGAACTGGAGAATGGCAGCCAGAGAAGCACCGACCCTTGTGGGCTGTTGGGGAAGGTGGGGGGGGGCAGTGTACTGGGGCCATAAGCACCATCTGCATCAAAACTACAGCCCAGGACACAATCTGCACCAGAAATGCCCAGGGTCATGATGCATTTGAAAGGCGTGCCTTCCCCACTGGCACACAATGTGCATTCCACTGGCGTCAATGACCATGGCCTGCTCCAGCCCCATTATCTAATAACTGCTCTACATTGCTCACATTCCATCAAACCCCGTCAAAGGAGGATCAGTGTTTGCTTTGGCAGCCAGTGCTGGAGTCAAACACGGCAGCGGCAGATCACAGTCTGCAGACACTTCCCTCACTAATGCCTCACCAAGATGGCTTCTTAACCCAGCTGGATAGGAGCTGGGGGCGAAGGTACTGCAGAGTGACATCTAATAGGTCACATATCTTCAGCTCATTGAGATTAAAGATTTACAGAACTGTCTGGGCAATTGGACTGTCACTCAGCAACAATCTCACTATTTGCCCCATCCTGCTCCATAAGGTTTCACTCCTGAGAGCGGTGAATACAAGCGCTGCTCTGGGACAGACATGCAGGAGAAAAAGACCCTGAAAATATTCAGTACACAGCAAGGAGAGGGGAAGACCTGGGGCAGAGCAGAAAGAGGAGGCAGAGAGGGGTCGGGGGCCGAGAGGGTGGTGGGAAGAAACAAAAGAGGCAGGGTGGAATGTGAAAGGAGGAAAGTAGGGATGGGGTGAGGTAGGTATCATGGGATACAGACAGGAATAAGGTGTGGGAGTAAGGAGCACCGATACACTGCAGGATGATGCCAAATTAAAACTGATCCATTCCCTGGACTAGAAGGGCTGATCATAGAAGAATACAATATAGTACAGGCCATTCGACCTACAAGGGATGATCACATGGGGGGGGGGACGGGAGGGAGGCAACGAGGAAGGGAAGGAGGAGGCAAAGAGGGATAGGGCAAGGAGTGGACAAGGAGCAGAAGGGAGGGGAGTAGGGAGGGAAGGGCTGGAACTGAGGAGTGGTCAGGAGGGAGTGGGTGAGGAGGGAAGTGAAGGAGGGGGTGAGGTGGGGAAGGCAGAGTGGAAGAAGAGGTGAGGAGGGGAGGGAATGGGGAGAAGGTAAGGGGAGGGAGGAGCAGGGAAAGGCAATGAACAGAGAATGTGAGGGGGGGAGTGGGGAGAAGGTAATGCTACAAGAGGGCATGGTGGGGAAGGAGGTGAAAGGAGGGAGGAGGCAAGTATCACAGTTAAACCACAGATCCACAGCCTTGTGGGCAAGGCAATAAATCATGAATTCCAGCAGTAAGACCTCACCCCACCCCCCCCCCCACCAGTGCATGCCGTGGGCTGAGGTACTGCAGCAAGGCGCCAATAAATACCGCCTGCCAATGGATTTGAGTGTGATTAGCACTGTAACTACAATCAGCTCCCACACATAGCGTTTGGCATGTATGTGCCAGGCAAATTGACAGCTACTTTTCATCCTGCTACCAAAGTCATAGAGTAAAAGAGGGAGATCGAGCAACAGTTTCTTAGTCGGAGTCTGTGCTAACCATAAACACTTAATGACACTTATACTATGCTAATCCCATTTCATTCTCCCCACATTTACATCACCTTCCCCCAGATTCGATCAGCGCATTCACATACACGAGAAGCAATATATACTGGACAATTGACATAACAACGCACATATCTGTGGAATGTGGAGAGAAGCCACACAATCACAAAAGGAGAGCATACAAACAGCACCGTGGCAGGGTCTCTGGAGCTATGAGGCAGCAGCTGAGCTCACTGTGCCACTGTGCGAGGTGATCCTGCTGTTCATTCTGCATCCTCTGAAGAGGAGTGTGAATGTAACTGGGGCTGCAGTCTCCTAGACCACTACCTCCAGCAGAGCACACAGCACATGCTGACGTAGGAGACTTCTGGCACTGGAATCTGGAAGAAGACACTATCTGCTGAAGGAACTCGTCGAGTCGAAATGCATCTGTGGGGCAAAGGAATTGTCAAACAATTGTCAATCCCCAAGCACTTCACCTAAAAGTATGTTGGGGTCATCTACTGTATCTGATGCTCCTGGTGCAGTCTCTTCTACATCAGTGAGACCCAACACAGACTTCATTGAGCACCTTTGCTCCACCCGCCATTACAGGAAGGGTTTCCCGGTGGCCACACCCTTCTTAATTGTGCTTTCCATTCTCATTCTGACGAGTTGGTCCATGGCCTCCTCTCCTGCCATGATGAGGCCTCTCACAGGTTGGAGGAGCAACACTTCATAGTCTGTCTGGGTAGCTTTCAACATCAGTTTCTCTAACTTCTGAACATTTCTCCACCTCCCTCTTTTCCATTCCCCATTTTGCTTCCCCTCTTACCCCTTCTCTTCTCCTCACCTGCCCACCTCTTCCCTCTAGTTCCCCACCTCCTTCTGTTTCTCCCAGTCCATTTTCCAATCCTTAGATTCCTTCTTCTTCAGTTGTTTACCTCTTCTACCTATCACCTTCCAGCTTCTTACTTCACTCCCTCTCTCCCACCCACCCACTTTCCTGCTCACCTTGTCTCACCTATAACCTAACAGCTTGTATTCCTTATTCCTTCCCCCACCCCCCCAACAACCTTTCTGCCCCTTTCCTTTCCAGTCCCAATGAAATATCTTAGCCCAAAATCCTGTTTATTCCCCTCCATTGAAGCTGTCTGACCTGCTGAGTTCCTCCAGCATTTGTGTTGCCAAGGAATTGTTGGTGTTAGGGGCTGAGACCCTGTACCAGGACTGAAAGTGCTGGTTGAATCTGTCCTTGTACAGTCTGGTTTATTGCAAGGGGCTCTTGCAGGCCCACCTGTCAAGTCAAAGACCTACCAGGCAAGTTGCCGCAAGTTCTAGTTCATATGATAGGCAGCACAGCAGCAGTGGGCCTAGCCTGTGTTTGGCCCACGTCCTTCTAAACCACGTATGTTGCTGTCCAAGTGCCTTTTAAATGTTGTTAATGGCATCACCACTTAATCTAGCACCTCAGTCCCTCTCAGATTCTCAAGATTCAAGATTCAAGTACATTTATTATCAAAGAGTGTATAAATTGTGCAACCCTGATATTTGTTCGTTCAGAGGTAGCCACAAAGCAAGAAACCTGAAAGAACCCAATTAAACATAACAGTGGTTGGCTTTATCAAGAACGATGATGAGACAGAGTACAGAGAGGAAGTGAAGCGGCAGGTGGATTGGTGTTAGAAGAACCACCTAAGCCTGAATGTGGAGAAGACAAAGGAAATTATTGTGGACTTCAGGAAGGTGCAGACAATCCATCCCCTTCTGCAAATATATGGCTCCTCTGTTGACAGAGTTAAGTGCACCAAGCTCCTGGGAGTTCACATCACAGGTGATCTTACCTGGTCCCTTAATATCACCTCCTTGAACGAGAAGGCACAGCAGTGCCTCTTCTTCCTAAGAAGACAGAGGCAAGCAAGGCTCCCACCTCCCATCTTAACTGTGTTTTACAGGAGCACCACTGAGAGCATCCTGACAAGTTGCATTTCCATCTAGAATGGGAGCAGTTGAGCATCGGACTATTGCACCAAAGGGCTGTGAGAACAGCTGAGAGGATCATAGGGATCTCCCTACCATCCATCATGGTATTTATCAGGAGCGCTGCATTTGCAGGGCCCATAGTATTATTAAGGATCCCACCTATCCATCAAGCATCCTCTTTGACTATCTACCATCAGGCTGGAGACGACGATGCATAAAAACAAGAATAATCAGGATGAGAAACATTTATTACCCCAGGCCATTAGGCTTCTGAACTCCCAGCCACATCGTATTTGAAGTGCCACTGGTTAATCTGTTCCATACCTTACAATATTTAATATTAATGCACTTTAGTTTGTTATTTATATGTGATTCAACTGTAGATTTTATCCTTAACTTCATAAGTTATTGTGTGTTATGTGTTTTATACTCTGGCTGAAAGAAACGTCTTGTTTCTATATACATTATATACATGTATGTAGTTAAATGACAATAAACTTCACTTGACTTAAAGAAAAAAGAGAATAAAATTGAAAATAAAAGACCAACAGTCAATGCACAAGAGAATGAAGAAAAAAAAATCATGCAAACAATTGAAACAAACAACAGCACTCCGAACCAAAACTCCGAGTCCTCTGATCTGCACCCCAAAGCAGTCCTGAGTAGGCCCAAAACCTAGCTCATCAGTTCATCATATTAGTGGGCATAGAGCACAACAGTTGGGGCAGCCTTCAGCATCTCAGCACCATGGAGAGAGGAGTGACCATCGTGGAGAACAAGCAAAGTCGGCTCTTGCCTCGGATCCTGACACCCTGTCTTTTCAGTCTATCTGGGCTGGTGTTTAAATTGACTAAACAACCAACAGCAAAAGACTCTGGCGCCCTGGAGAGAGGAGTGACCATCGTGGAGAGCAAGTGAAATTTGGCTCTCACCTCTAACCAGTGCCAATGTTTAAATGCTTTAAACAGCGAATCATACCTTGCAGTAGGACTTGGGCATTGCTGCTGTGAAAGGCTCCGGGCTGCCCAACAATATTCTCTGGGTCCAGATTTCGTTGCTCAGCCCGAAGCCATTCTCAAGCTCTTCAAATCAGCTTAGCGCCCAGAGCGACCCAACCTCGCACCCGGGCCATTTGTACATGCACCAAATCTCCTCTGCTTAATCCTGATTAAATCTCTCCCCTTTCACTTTAAACCTAGCCCTCAATCCTAAATTCTCCAGTCCAGAGAAAAAGACTTCGGTGCATTCACACTATCATTGCACCTAATGATTTTATACACCTCTGTAAGTTCACCTCTCAGGCTCCTAAAATCTAATAAACATAGTCCCAATTTCAAGGACAGCTTCAGCTTCTACTCCACTGTTATCAGACTCTTAAATAGACCTTCTGTACAATAAGATAGAGTCTTGGATTCACAATCTATCTTGTTGTGATCTTGTGCTTTATGCACTGCACTTATTGCACTTTATCCTGCATTACAATCGTTCTACCTTATTCTACCTCAATGCACTGTGTAATGATTTGATCAGTACAAAAACAATGCAAGACAAGCTTTTCACTGTATCTTGTGGCATGTGACAGCAATAGATAGATTTCAAAGGTCAAAAGTTTAAAGTTCAAAGTAAATTTATTATCAAAGTATATATACTGCATGTCACCATATACAAACATAAGATTCATTTTCTTTGGGGCATAAAAAGTAAATGCAAGAAATACAAAAGACAGCACCGACAGGGCAGACAACAAGTGTGCAAAAAACAACTGTGCAAACACAAGAGAAAGAAAAAAAGTAATAATAATAATAAAATAAGCAATAAATATCGAGAAAATGAGATGAAGAGTCCTCGGAAGTCCATAGGTTGTGGGAATAGTTCATGATGGGGCAAGTGATGATGAGTGAAGTTATCCCCACTGGTTCAAAAGCCTGATGGCTGAGGAGCAATTACTGTTCTTGAAAGGGCTGCTGTGCGTCCTGAGGCTTCTATACCTTCTTTCTGATGGCAGCAGCAATAACAGAGCATGACCTGGAGGGCTGCAGCCCCTGATGATGGATTCTACTTTCCTGTGGCAGCACTCTGTGTACATATGCTCAATGGTAGGGAAGGCTTTACCCGTGATAGACCGGCCTGTATCCACTCCTTTCTGTAGGATTTTTCATTAAAGAGCATTGGTGTTTCCATACCAGGCATCCAGTCAATATATTCTCCACCACACACTTATAGAAGTTTGTCAAAGTTTTAGATGTCATAACGAGTCTTCACAAACTTCTAAGGAAGTAGATGCTACCATGCTTTCTTCATAATGCTGGACCCAGGACAAATCCACTGAAATGATAAAACCGAGAATTTAAAGTTGCTGACCCTTTGATTCCCCCGATGAGGACTGGCCCATGGATCTTCGGTTTCCTCCTCCTGAACTCAATAATCAGTTTTTTGGTCTTGCTGACATTTATTGTTGTGGCACCACTCAGCCAGATTTTCAATCTCAACCCTTGTATGCTGATTCATCACCACCTTTGATTCGGCCAACGACAGTGGTATTGTCATAGAAACATAGAAAACCAACAGCACAATACAGGCCCTTAGGCCACAATGATGTGCCCAACATGTACTTACTTTAGAAATTACCTAGGGTTACAAATAGCCCTCTATTTTTCTGAGGTCCATGTACCTATCCAGGAATCTCTTATAAGAGATGGGCTCTTATAAGAGCCCATTACGTGCACTCACCACTCCCGGCATATAAAACTTACCCCTGACATCTCCTCTACCTACTTCCAAACACCTTAAAACTGTGCCCTCTCATGTTAGCCATTTCAGCCCTGGGGAAAAAGCCTCTGACTATTCACACGATCAATACCTCTCTTCACCTTATACACCTCTATCAGGTCACCTCTCATCCTCCATTGCTCCAAGGAGAAAAGGCCGAGTTCACTAAACCTATTCTCATAAGGCATGCTCTCCAATCCAGACAACATCCTTGTAAATCACCTCTGCACCCTTTCTATAGTTTCCACATCTTTCTTGTAGTGAGGTGACCTGAACTGATCAGTACTCCAAGTGGGATCTGACCTATATAGCTGCAACATTACCTCTTGGCTCTTAAACTCAATCCCACAATTGATGAAGGCCAATACATCGTATGCCTTCTTAATCACACAGTCAACCTGTGCAGCAGCCTTGAGTGTCCTATGGACTCGGACCCCAAGATCCCTCTGATTCTCCACAAGGCCAAGATTCTTACCATTAATACTATATTCTGCCATCATATTTGACCTAGCAAAATGAACCATCTAACACTTATCTGGGTTGAACTCCATCTGCCACTTCTCAGCCCAGTTTTGCATCCTATCAATGTCCCGTTGTAACCTCTGACATCATTCCACACTATCCATAACGCCCCCAACCTTTGTGTCATCAGCAAATTTACTAACCCATCCCTCCACTTCCTCATCCAGGTCATTTATAAAAATCACAAAGAGTAGGGGTCCCAGAACAGATCCCTGAGACACACCACTGGTCACCAACCTCCATGCAGAATATGACCTGTCTACAACCACTCTTTGCTTTCTGTGAGCAAGCCAATTCTGGATCCACAAAGCAAGGTCTCCTTGGATTCCATGCCTCCTTACTTTCTCAATAAGCCTTGCATGGGGTACCTTACTCAAGTGCCTTGCTGAAATCCACATACACTACATCTATTGCTCTACCTTCATCAATGTGTTTAGTCACATCCTCAAAAAATTCAATCAGGCTCGTCAGGCACGACCTGCCTTTGACAAAGCCATGCTGGCTATTCCTAATCATATTATGCCTCTCCAAATGTTCATAAATCTGCCTCTCAGGATCTTCTCCATCAACTTACCAACCACTGAAGTAAGACGCACTGATCTATAATTTCCTGGGCTATCTCTACTCCCTTTCTTGAATAAGGGAACAACATCCACAACACTCCAATCCTCCAGAACCTCTCCCGTCCCCACTGATGATGCAAAGATCATTATCAGAGGCTCAGAAATCTCGTCCCTCATCTCCCACCATAGCCCGGGGTATATCTTGTCCGGTCCTGGTGAATTATCCAACTTGATGCTTTCCAAAAGCTCCAGCGCATCCTTTCTTAATGTCTACATGGTCAAGCTTTTCAGATCGCTGCAAGTCATCCCTACAATCGCCAAGGTCATTTTCCATAGTGAATACTAAAGCAAAGTATTGATTAAGAACCGTCAGCTGTTCTAAGCCTCACAGTCATAAGTATAAAGTGAGTAGAGCAAAGGACCAAGCACACAATCTTGTGGTCCACCTAAGCTGATGGAGTTGGTAGATGAGATGCTGTTGCCAATCCGAACTGACTGAAGTTTGCACAAGAGAAAATCGAGGATCCAATTGCACAAAGAGGTATTGAGGCTAAGGTCCTGAAGCTTATTGATTAGTTTTGAGGAGATTATAGTATTGGATGCCAAGCTATAGTCGATGAAGAGCATCCTGATGTATGTATCTTTGCTCGCAAACATGAGGAAATCTACAGATGCTGGAATTTCAAGCAACACACATAAAAGTTGCTGGTGAACACAGCAGGCCAGATGCTGCCTAGCCTGCTGCGTTCACCAGCAACTTTTATGTGTGTTGCTATGTATCTTTGCTGTCCAGATTTTCCAGGGTTAAATGAAATGGCATCTGCTGTGAACCTGTTGTGGCAGTTGGCAAATTAGAGTGGACCCAAGTCGCTTCTCAGGCAGGAGTTGATATGTTTCAGCAAACTCTCAAGGCACTTCATCACAGTGGATGTAAGTGCTCTTATACTTGTATATTCTTCTTAGGCACCGATACAATTGAAGCCTGCTTGAAGCAGGTAGGTACCTCAGACTGCTGAAGCAAGTGGTTAAAGATAGCAGTGAACACTCAAGCCAGTTGATCAGCAAAGGTCTTTAGTACTCCGCTAGGTATCCCATCTGGGCTGAATGCTTTCCATGAGATCACCCTCCTGAAAGATGTTTTCATGTCGGCCTCAGAGACTGAAATCGTAGGGCCATTGGGGACTGTGGGAGTTTGTGAAGGTTCCTCTATGTTTCAGTTACACATACATGCAGCTCTACACACACAAACACACATACTACAGGGCAACTACAAAATTAAGTTCAATTGAATAAATAATCTGGACTCTTTTTTTTAAGAGATAGAGACTTTTAACAGATTAGCTGTCCTTGTCACATGTACATTGAAACATTGAAGCATACAGTGAAATGTTTCGATTGCATCAAATCATATCAGTGAGGTTTATGCTGGGCAGACCGCAAGTGTCACACACTTCCTGCATCAACATAGCATGCCCACAATTTACTAACTTTCACCATATGGCTTTAAAATGTGGCAGAAAACTGGAGCACCCGGAGGAAATCCACATACAAACTTCTTACAGACAGCAGCATGAATTGATCCTCGACTGCTATGCTACTATGTCAGACTTTATTTAATATACAAAAGCTGTTTTCAGTATTGAAAACAATCAGAATTGCCAAAACTCATCTTACCTACTCGAGCCTGATATGACTCCAAACCCTGAAATACCGCAGCTTGTCATTTGGCCCATCACAACTAAAAGTGTTAAAACAAGCTATCCAGCATCAACCCAGGCACTGAAAACAACCATCCCTCTCCCAGCCTCCTCCATTGCAAGGAAAACAAATGCAGCCTATTCATTCTCTCCTCATGACTGAGACAACATCAGACTCAGATTCAGATTCAAGTTTACTCATCACATGTACATCAGGACATACAGTGAAATGTGCCGCTTGTGTTAACAACCAATAAACCTAAGGATGTGCTGGGGGCAGCTCAAAATTGTCGCCACACATTCTAGTGCCAACTCAGCATGCCCACAATGCTTAGCAGAACAAAACAGAACATACCAAGCAACAAAGCAGCAACAGCAAAACAAGCCCCATTCTTCCCACCCAGCCACGCACAGTCCTCTAACAACAGGGCGTCTTCAGCATCCTGCCTCTAGCAAACTTGCGGATTTGTAGACATTGGGGCGTTGACTTCCCCAACAGATTCACAGACTTGGGGCTCCAGCCATCTGGCCTTGACTGGACTTCTGATCGATTCTGATCCTGGAAAATCCCCTCTGCACCCTCTGTAGAGCAATAACATCCTTCCTATAGTGTGGCGACTAAAACTGGATACAATATTCCAGATGTGGCCTCGCCTGTTTTAGCTAGTGGGACCCTAAATCACTCTGAGCCACCACATATTTTGAATGCACTGTGATAAAATTAATAATTTTCCTTATCATTTTCAGAATTTGAATAAGGTTTATTATAACTAAAATATGTCATGAAATTTGTGGTTTTGTGGTAGTAGTATAGTGCAAAAAAAGAACAAAAAAGTTTCATGAGCTGTTCAGAAATCAGAGGAAGATGCTGTTCCTAAAACTTTCAAGTGTCTTCAGGCGCCTGCACTTTCTCCCTGATGGTAGTAATGAGAAGAGGGCGTGTTCTAAGTGATACGAGTCCTTAATGATGGATGCTGCCTTTTGAAGATGTTCTCAATACTGGGGAGGCTACTGTTCATGATGGAGCTGCCTGGGTCTACAACCCACTGGAGGTTTTCCCGTTCCTGTACATTGGCCCCTCCATACCAGACAGTGATGCAGCCAGCTAGAATGCTCTCCATGATGCATTGTAGAAATTTACTGAAGCCTTTGATGACACACCAAATCTCCTCAAACTCCGAATGAAATATAACTGCTGGCATGCTCTTCTTCATGACTGCATCAATATGTTGAGCCCAGGACAGATCTTCAGAGACGCTCAGGAACTTGAAGCTGCTTTTTCCTACTGAAGTGGATGACCTCGCATTTTCCTACATTACAGTCTATCAACCACACTTCATTCCTCTGTGTCCCCCTCACAACTTGCTACCTTTTTTATTTTTATACCCGAGTAAGTCTGACTACCATGTACTCAGTCCCTTCATCCATCAGTAGTCAAGGCCCCTGCACTGCCATTATCTGTGCCATGAGTATGATGGAAGTGAGGACAGCTTTTCCAAAGTTGAATAGGTAACAGAAGGATGCAGAATGACTGAAAAGATTGATCTACAATGGGCTGTGCAGCCTCCTTCTGTGCATAATTATACTATCCTTGCACACTCACAAAGCCACTGGTAAAAGTGTGGGTAACCAGACTCACAGTAATAAGACCCACACACATGCAGATGGATGAGATCACTATAAGCAGGGTAACAGCAATGCAATGTAGAGCTGAGAGCTGAGAGCTCAGCTGGGATATCTTATTTCTTTCCGAATGTGAAACTTTTAAACAAACCAGACACGAGTGCTTCAGACGATGAATTCTCGCCAAAAATGAACAACTTTTTCAAAATCACAAGAATTTAACCAGGTTCATTCCTTTTAAAT
Organism: Mobula hypostoma; assembly: GCF_963921235.1. Lineage (NCBI taxonomy): Eukaryota > Metazoa > Chordata > Chondrichthyes > Myliobatiformes > Myliobatidae > Mobula > Mobula hypostoma. The sequence goes on along the minus strand of NC_086097.1, from coordinate 33,249,978 downwards.
TGTTCAGCATGTTGAAACTATGTCCTATTGTACACATCGGCAGAATGAAAGGGAGGGGGTGTGGGGTAGATGTATAATGAACTGCCAACACTGCATGGCAAAGTGTGTGGCTCTGGGGAGGTTTGCCGGCCGTTTGACACAGGGTTTCGGACTGGAAGAGGACCTGGGGGCCACGGCAAGATCAGTGTGAATGGAAAAGTGGCAGAGAATAAGCCATAACTGTGTGACCGTGCCCTCAGCTCTGAGCCAGAAACTGCGGATACAAACAGAAAAGGCTTGGAAGCCTACCGAATAGTTAAGTGCCTAGATAGAGTGGACGTGGAGAGGATGTTTCCAATAGTGGAGGAGTCTGGGAGCAGAGGGCATAGCCTCAGAATAGAAGAACATCTCATTAGAACAGAGATGAGGAGGATTTTTTTTGGCCAGCGAGGGAGGTAAATTTGTGCACTTCATTGCCACAGATGGTGGTGGAGGCCAAGTCATTGGGTACATTTAAAGTGGAGTTTGACAGGTTCTTGAATAATAACGGCATCCAAGATTACGGGGAGAAGGTAGAGGAATGGGGTTGACAGCCATAATAGAATGGTGGAATGAACCTGATGGGCCAATGTCTTGTAGTTTTATGATCTAGATCATTTTGTCACTGCCCCTCCTTAGTGTTACACTATTATGCTGATTCATAAAAGCATCAAATGTTATGGGGAGAAGGCAGGAAAATGGGGTTGAAAAACAAAATAAATCAGCCATGATCGAACAGTGAAGCAGACTCAATGGGCTAAATGGCCCAATTCTGCTCTTATGTCTTATGATCTCATGAACCAGCAGTGAATTTGGGCTATGGGGGAAGAGAGGAAATGAATGGGACATTTCTTGCTGACGCACTTATTAGGGAGCCAGTGACAATGAATCACATGATGAGGAACTTATGTTCCAAACAACATGAGAATATTATCACCTATCAATTATTTGAATAAAAAATTGTATGGCCACATTACAGTAAATACTGTAAAAGCTGAAGCAAAGTCCTGAAATCTCAGCTGAACCACCGGATACCAATGGTTGAAATGAAAGGGCTGGTACTTCTGTACATGGTCTGGACTGGATCTTTGCCCTGGCTTTCTGATAGGATAGCCTGCTTTGTAGCAGTTCAAATGGAACTTGAAACCACAAGGGCCACAAAATCAGTGCAACCCACAAAGGAGCTGGAGGAACTCAGCACATCAAGTAGCATCTGTGGAGGGGAATGGACAATCAAAAATGTGGGCAACACACACAAGATGCTGGAGGAACTCAGCAGGCCAGGCAGCATCTATGGAAAAGAGTGCAGTCGATGTTTCGGGCCGAAACCCTTCGGCAGGACTGGAAAAAAAAAGCCGAGGAGTAGATTTAAAAGGTGGAAGGTGGGGAGAGAGAAACACAAAGTGATAGGTGAAATTAGAAGGGGGCGGGATTAAGTAAAGAGCTGGGAAGTTGATTGGTGAAAGAGACAAAAGGCCATGGAAGAAAGAACAGGGGGAAGGAGCACCAGAAGCAGGAGATGGGTAGGCAACGAGATAAAGTGAGAGAGGGAAAAGGCGATGGGAAATGGTGAAGAAGAGAGGGGTGGGGGGCATCACTGAAGTTTGAGAAATTGATGCTCATGCCATCAGGCTTGAGGCTACCAAAACGGAATATAAGGTGTTGCTCCTCCAACCTAAGTGTGGTCTCATCATGACAGTAGCGAGGGAGGAGGTGTAGGGGGCAGGCGTAACACTTAGTACCATTCAGGGCCCTAAACAGTCCTTCCAGGTGAGACTGTGAGACTGTTGAGATCATATACTGTGTCCGGTGCTCCTGATGTGGCTTCCTGTTTATCAGTGAAACTCGACGTAGTTTGGGGGACCACTTCGCTAAGCACCTACGCTCCACCAGAAAAAGCAGGATCTCCAAATGGCCATCCATTTTAATTCTACTTCCCATTCTCATTCCGATACTGTCGTGATGAGGCCACACTTAGGTTGGAGGAGCAACACCTTATATTCTGCTTTGGGAGCCTCAAGCCTGATGGCTTGGACATTAATTTCTCAAACTTCCGGTGATGCCCCCCACCCCTCCTCTCCTTCACAATTTCCCATCCCGTTTTCCCTCTCTCACCTTATCTCCTTGCCCACCCATCGCCTCCCTCTAGAGCTCCACCCCTTTTCTTACTTCCATTGCCTTCTGTCTCTTTCACTAATCAACGTCCCAGCTCTTTACTTCATCCTTCCCCCTTCAGGTTCCACCTATCAACTTGTGTTCCTCTCTCTCCTCCCCCACCTTTTAAATCTACACCTCAGATTTTTTTTCTCCAGTTCTGCTGGAGGGTTTCGGCCTGAAACGTCAACTGTACTCTTTTCCATAGATGCCGCCTGGCCTGCTGAGTTCCTCCAGCATTTTGTGTGTTTTGCTCGGATTTCCAGCATCTGCAGATTTTCTCTCATTTGGAATCAATATTTTGCGCTGAGACCCTTCATCTGTCCGTTTCCCTGTTTGACACATTGAGCTCCTCCAGTTCCTTTGTGTATTGCTCCAGACTTTCAGCATCTGCACACTCTCTTGTCTATATGAAAGCAACAGCTGTTTCAGAATGAATTCAGATTTATTTATCACATGTACATTCAAACAAATATGCCGTTTGCTTTAACAATCAACGTACCTAAGGGGGTAGCCTTACAAGTACCGCCACACATTTCAGTGCCAAAACATCAAGAGCGAAACAAGCCAATTTCCTCCCTCCGACCCACACACAGACAGTTCTCCAACCTCAGGACACATTTCTGGGCCTCCAGTCTCCAATTTCCAGGCTTCAGCCATTGTGTTTAGACTTCGAGACATACAATTGACCTTCGCGTTTTGACCTTCAGTTCTTACAGGGTTCTGATAAGCCCAGGTAAGTCCTGTCCTTGTGGAACATCCCGGTCAGAGCAGAATGCTGGCTATGTTAAAGATCAGCTGCTGCTTTCCTTAATATGTAACTACTCAAGAGGAGTCAGGGCAGGAGGCAAGCAGCAGAAGTACTGACCTTCCATGCATGGTATCATAGGGTGGCATGGTAGCACAGCGCTTAGTGTAACATTTCACAGCACTAGTTGTAAAATCGGGATTTAATTCCCAACGCAATCAGTAAGGAGTTTGTATGTTTTCCCTACACATTCCAAAGATGCATGGGTTAAGATTAATAAATTGTGAGCATGCTATGTTGGCACCAGAAGTATGGAGACACCTGCGCACTTCCCCCAGCACATCCTTGGACTGTGTTGGTCGTTGACAGAACAATGCATTTCACTGTATGTTTTGATGTACATGTGACAAATAAAAAAAATCTTAAAAGACATGCTCAATCTCTCACTGCTGCAGGCAGAGGTTCCCACGTTTCAAAAGGGCAACAATCATTCCAGTGCTTAATAAGAGAGGGGTGAGTTACCTCATCAACTATTGCCTAGTAGCACTCACATGGACTGTGATGAAATGCTTTGAGTGGTTGGTCAGGACTAGAATCAATTCCTGCCTAAGCAAGGACCTGGATTCACTGCAATATGTCTACATGAGATGCAATGTCACTGGCTCTCTACTTGGCCTTGGATCATCTGGACAATAGCAATACCTACATCAGGCTGCTGCTTATTGACTACAGCTTAGCGTTGCACACAATCATACCCTCAGTTCCAATCAACAAGCTCCAACATCTGGGCTTCTGTACCTCCCTCTGCAACTGGATCCTTGACTTCCTCACCAGGAAACCACAGTCTGAGTGAATTGGAAATAACACCTCCTCGCTGACAATCAACACTGTCGTACCTCAAGGATGCATGCTTAACCCACTGCTCTACTTTTTCTATACCCACAATTGTGTGCTTAGGCACAACTCAAATTCCATCTATCTATCTGCTGATGACCCAACTATTGCTGGCAGAATTTCAGACGGTGATGAGGACGTGTACAGGAGTGAGATAGATCAGCTGGTTGAGTGGTATCGCAGCAACAACCTTGCACTCAACATCAGTAATACCAAGGAATTGATTGAGGACTTCAGGAAGGGGAAATTGGGGGAATACACACACCAGTCCTCAGCGAGGGATCATAAGTGGAAAAGGTGAGCAAGTTCCTGGAAATCTATCCTGGGCCCAACATATTGATGCAATCATGAAGAATACATGACAGCAGCTATATTTCATTAGGAGTTTGAAGAGAAATGGTATGTCATCAAAGACATTCGCAAATGTCTCTAGACGTACTGTGGAGAGCATTCTAACAGGTTGCATCACCATCTGGTATGAAGGGCCACTGCACCTGATTGGAAAAAGCTGCGGAAAGCTGTAAACACTTTCAGCTCCACTATGGGCACTAGTCTTAGTGCGCATGCGCCGGTCATGCATGCAGCCTGGTACAGTCATTCCAATCTATTCTTTTACTTTCTTCTTACTTTTTAATTTACGTTATTTTTGTTTTTTTTTTCTCACGGTAACACGTCGAAGCTGCACCCTCTCTAACATGCTGGTAGAGAGAGTTTTATTTGGATTTTCTTTAGCGCTGGAAATGGTTACATCCCGACACGCAGGACAGAAGCAAGGTCACATTGTGTATTCCATGGACCAGCAAATTCCGGTCGGCTTAGCGAACAGAACGGCAGACACCCCTGCTGAAATCCGGAGGAATACACACAGAGGGGGATCACAAAGCCGAGGAAAGAGGACCGGGTTGAGACAACAGAGACTTTTGGAGAAGAGGAGTTCGGTGGGTAATACCGTTCCGGCTGACCGGAAGTGCACCGAGAGCGGTAAGCATGAAGGAGTTGGGTGCTTACTGATCTGGCTAACAACGGATGGTGCAATCTGGGGTATATTACGATCAAGGAACGTGTTTGCAGACTGGATATTGAACTTTTTACTGTTGGACTTCGGCCACATTCCACCGTGATACAACACTTGGCGGCACAGGAGGTCGTTCCTGCCTGTGGCCATCAAACTTGCAGCTCCTCCCGTGGAGGGTCAGACACCCTGAGCCAATAGACTGGTCCTGGACTTATTTTCCATCTGGCATAGTTTGCATTTTGTTGTTCGATTGTTGGGGTTTTTTGTATTGCTATATTTACACTCTATTCTTGGTTGGTGCGGCTGTAACGAAACCAAATTTCCCTCAGGATTAATAAAGTATATCTATCTATCTATCTATCTTCTCCAGCATCCAGGAGACCTTCAAAAGGCAGCATCCATCATTAAGGACCCCCATCACGCAGGACGTGCCCTCTTCTCATGGCTACCATCAAGGAGGAAGTACAGAAGCCTGAAGACACATGCTCAATATTTCAGGTTCAGTTTCTTCCCCTCCAACATCAGATTTCTGAATGGACAATGACCCTATGAACACTACCTCAGTATTTATTCTCCTCTTTTTGCACTGCTTATTTAATTTATTTTTTATATCTACTTACTGTAATTTATAGCTTTTATTATTATGACTTACAATGTCCTGCTGCTACAAACCAACAAAATTTCATGACATATGCCCGTGATATTAAAACTGATTCTGAAATCTTAAATGCCATGCATTTGTTTGGTCATCAGTTAAACTAGGTGCTCACTGTGCTATTAAGCAGCCTCACTAGTGAGATATGTGGAGTTAAGAAATATACACTTACACTAATAAACTATGAGAGAGGGGATCACATTCCCCAAAGGGCCACCTGCTTTCACCATTAGCCTCTTGTGTGGTCAGATTATGATGTAACACTGCTGCATTTGAGGCATTGTTCGCTTGTCAATTGTCATTTCTTGTGGAAGACAGCAGCAAAATTTAACTCTCAAGCTGTATTACTGAACCAGAGATGATCAAACTCCCTGAAACAAGCAGCCATCTAGCTTGGATCAAGAGGTTGACAAGGGGTACATTGCTGGTCCTCAGAGACACAAGAGATGACAAGTACAGCAGTTTGCTTTTCACATCTGAGTCCTGGCCTTCCTTCTTCTACTTGCATATCCTATTCAAGCCTCACAGCCCATTGTGGAATAGAAGCAATCCTTGAGCCTGGTGGTATGTGCTTCCAGGTTTTGTATCTTCTGCCTCATGGAAATGAATCTCAAGGTAGTATACAGCGACATACACAGAGTATTTTGTTAATAAATTTACTTTGAATTTCTAAAAACTGAAGAGGGGAGAAGAGAGAATGACTAGGGTGGGTGGGGTCTTTGATAATACTGGCTGTTTTACTGAGGCAGTGAGAAGTGCAGACATAGTGGAGGGGAGGCTGATTTTTGTGATGTGCTGAACTGCGTCCAGAACTCTCTGCAGTAGTATAGCTGTGGGGATGACTGACTTCTGTCAGAAAAAGGAAGAGCTAGGATTGTTTTCCTTGGACCATAGATGGGTTAGTTGAAATCTAGAGTATCTGGACAGAAATAAAATCAGAAAAAAGGTGGGAATAGTTGTGGAGGAAGAAACCGTGTTTTGCAGATGTTCTCCCCAGGGGTGCCGTCTGACCTGTTGAGAATCATTTCAGGCATTATTAGTTTATAGTTCCGATTTCCAGCACAGACAGTTATTGGTTTTTATGACCCAGCTAAATTGGGAAAAATCAAAGACCGGAGGACACAGCTATCAAGTGAAGGTGAAAGGAACAAGGGACAAAAAGGGAAAAATATTTTCACACAGCTGATAACTATGATCTGAAATTTGCAACATGCTGCAAGTGTAAAGATGAGCCTTATTTGTCACATGTATAATGAAACATACAATTAAATGGTTTTGCGTCATCAACCAACACAGTCTGAGAATGTGCTGGGGGCAGCCAGTAAGTGTCACCATGCTTCTGGTGCCGACATAGCAGGCTAACAGCTTACTAATCCTAACCGTACATCTATGGAATGTAGGAGGATGATCATGGGGAAAACATACAAACTCCTTTCAGACAGCATTGGGAATTGAACCCTGATCATTGGCGTTGTAAAGCTGTTACACTAGCTACTACGTTATGGTGCTGTCCCATGTCAGCAGATTCATTAACACCTTTAAAGGGCAATTGGATGGTAATTGAGCGAGAAAAGAGCCTGGAAAGCTAGGGGAAAGAGCAAGGAATAGTAGTGACATAATGAGCCAGGCAACAGCACTGACATGATGATCTTTAAGGGAACTAATGGCCGGATGTCTGCACTACTCCACTTTGGTTTTAAGCCACTGTAATATGCAGAAGGATGATGTAGAAGTGTTATTATTATTTTTAATAAAGACTACCAATCAATCTGATGGTTTGAGATGTGTCTATTTTAATGCAAGAAGTACTATGAACAAAGTGGATGAGCTTAGAGCGTGGATCAGTACTTGGAGCTATGATGTTATGGCCATTACAGAGACTTGGATGGCTCAGGGACAGGAATGTTTACTTCGAGTGCCAGGCTTTAGATGTTTCAGAAAGGACAGGGAGGGAAGCAAAAGAGGTGGGGGCGTGGCACTGCTGATCAGAGATAGTGTCACGGCTGCAGAAAAGGAGGAAGGCATGAAGGGATTGTCAACGGAGTCTGTGGGTGGAAGTTAGGAAGAGGAAAGAGTCAATAACTCTACTGGGTGTTTTTTATAGACCACCCAGTAGCAACAGGGACATCGAGGAGCAGATAGGGAGACAGATTCTGGAAAGGTGTAATAATAACAGGGTTGTTGTGGTGGGAGATTTTAATTTCTCAAATATCAATCGGCACGTCCTACAGTGAGGGGTTTAGATGGGGTGGAGTTTGTTAGGTATGTTCAGGAAGGTTTCTTGACACAATATGTAGATAAGCCTACAACAGCAGAGGCAGTACTTTATCTGGTATTGGGAAATGAACCTGGTCAGGTGTCAGGTCTCTCAGTGGGAGAGCATTTTGGAGATAGTGATCACAATTCTACCTCCTTTACTATGGCTTTGGAGAGAGACAGGAACAGACAAGTTAGGAAAACGTTTAATTGGAGTAAGGGGAATTATGAGGCTATCAAGCAGGAACTTGGAAGCACTGGAAACAGATGTTCTCAGGGAAACGTACGGAAGAATTGTGGCAAATGTTCAGGGGATATTTATGTGGAATTCTGCATAGGTACGTTCCAATGAGACAGGGAAGGATGGTAGGATACAGGAACAGTGGTGTACAAAGCTGTTGTAAATCTAGTCAAGAAGAAAAGAAGAGCTTATGAAAGGTTCAAAAAACTAGGTAATGACAGAGATCTAGAAGATTATAACGCTAGTAGGACGGAGCTTAAGAATGAAATTAGGAGAACCAGAAGGGCCATGAGAAGGTCTTGGCAGACAGGATTAAGGAAAACCCAAAGGCATTCTATAAGTATGTGAAGAGCAAGAGGATAAGACGTGAGAGAATAGGACCAATCAAGTGTGACAGTGGAAAAGTGTGTATGGAACCAGAGGAGACAGCAAAGGTACTTAATGAATACTTTGCTTCAGTATTCACTAAGGAAAAGGACCTTGGCGATTGCAGGAATGACTTACAGCGGACTGAAAAGCTGGAGCACGTAGATATTAAGGAAGAGGATGTGCTGGAGCTTTTGGAAAGCATCAAGTTGGATAAGTCACCGGGACCAGACAAGATGTACCCCAGGCTACTGTGGGAGGCGAGGGAGGAGATTGCTGAGCCTCTGGTGATGATTTTTGCATCATCAATGGGGATGGGAGAGGTTCTGGAGGATTGGAGGGTTGCGGATATTGTTCCCTTATTCGAGAAAGGGAGTTGAGATAGTCCAGTGCATCTTACTTCAGTGATCGGTAAGTTGATGGAGAAGATCCTGAGAGGCAGGATTTATGAACATTTGGAGAGGCATAATATGATTAGGAATAGTCAGCATGGCTTTGTCAAAGGCAGGTCATGCTTTATGAACTGATTGAATTTTTTAAGGATGTGACGAAACACATTGATGAAGGTAGAGCAAAAGATGTAGTATATATGGGTTTCACCAAGGCATTTGATTCTGTTCCCCATGCAAGGCTTATTGAGAAAGTAAGGAGGCATAGGATTCCAAGGGGATATTGCTTTGTTGATCCAGAACTGGCTTGCCCACATAAGGTAAAGAGTGGTTGTAGATGGGTCATATTCTGCATGAAGGTTGGTGACCAGTGGTGTGCCTCAGGCATCTGTTCTGGGACCCCTACTCTTTGTGATTTTTATAAATGGCCTGGATGAGGAAGTGGAGGGATGGGTTAATAAATGTGCTGATGACACAAAGGTTGGGGGTATTGTGGATAGTGTGGAGAGCTGTCAGAGGTTATAGCGGGACATTGATAGGATGCAAAACTGGGCTGAGAAGTGGCAGATGAAGTTCAACCCAGATAAGTTTGAGGTGGTTCATTTTGGTAGGTCAAATATGATGACAGAATATAGTATTAATGGTAAGACTCTTGGCAGTGTGGAGGGTCAGAGGGATCTTGGGACACTCAAAGCTGCTGCGCAGGTTGGCTGTGTGGTTAAGGCGGCATATGGTGCATTGGCCTTTATCAATTGTGGAATTGAGTTTAGGAGCCGAGAGGTAATGTTGCAGCTCTATAGGACCCTGGTCAGACCCCACTTGGAGTACTGTGCTCAGTTCTGATCGTCTCACTACAGGAAGGATGTGGAAACCATAGAAAGGGTGCAGAGGAGATTTACAAGGATGTTGCCTGGATTGGGGAGCATGCCTTATGAGAATAGGTTGAGTGACCTTGGCCTTTTCTTCTTGGAGTGACAGAGGATGTGAGGTGACCTGATAGAGGTGTATAAGATGATGAGAGGCATTGATCATGTGGATAGTCAGAGGATTTTTCCCAGGGCTGAAGTGGCTAGCACTAGATGGCAGTTTTAAGGTGGTTGGAAGTAGGTACAGAGGAGATGTCAGGGGTAAGTTTTTTTACGCAGAGAATGGTGAGTGCATGGAATGGGCTGCCGGTGACGGTGGTGGAGGCAGATAAAATAGGGTCTTTTGAGAGACACCTGGATAGGTACATGGAGCTTAGAAAAATAGAGGGCTATAGTTAACCCTAGGTAATTTCTAAGGTAAGGACATGTGCAGCACAGCTTTGTGGGCTGAAGGGCCTGTATTGTGCTGTAGGTTTTGTATGTTTCTATGTATCCAAGAACTTCATCATGTATTGTAACATTCCCTCATTCAAATTAGTAACTCCAAGGCATAGCTTTAAGGTGAGGGGGGAAAGTTTAAAGGAGATTTATGAAGCAAGTTTTTTTCTTTACACAGGGTGTTAGGTGCCTGGAACAGTCTTCTAGAGGGGCTAGTGGATACACATATGATAGTAACATTTTTAAAATGTATTTAGACAGCACATGGGAGTGAGGGAGTAGAGGGATCAGGGTCACATGCAGGCAGTTAGAGTTAATTTATGACTGGCACCCACATCATGTACCAAAGAACCTGTAGTTGTTTCTGTACCATTTTCTGTTCTACAGCATGGTTTCACATTCTGTTGGACAGCATGGAAAAGCACAACACAGAAAAGGGCCATTCTCCCCGTTGTTTAGATTTTGCTTGATAATGATCCCGTGAAACACCTTGAGCTGGCAGGAGGCTCTGCTGTCTTACTCAATCTTTGCCCTACCCCTCCGTATGGCTTTTATAAGCTGAATTCCAGGAATGATGGGCCCCGGCTGCAGGGAGTGCTCAGGAATTCCCATTGCTCATTCCCCTCGGTGGAAGTTGGAGACAGGAGCAGGATTCAATCAACTGTTGAGGGGAGCGCAGGGCAGGGCAGGGGAGGGAAAGATTGTTGTGTGGTCCAGATGAAACCACACTATTCCTTTCAAGAAACTCATGTCAAATCCAAAGTGAAGAGAAAGCAGAAACTTCCTCTCACATGAAAACTCACTGACCAGGCTGAGCACTAGATCAACGGGGGCATTGACGTTTCATAGAATATAGAACAATACAGCTTCGTACAGGCACTTCTGTCCACAATGTTGTGCTGACCTTTTAACCTACTCTACACTCAAGTTAACACTTCCCTCCCAGATAGCCTTCCATTGTCTATCATCCATAAGCCTAAGAGTTTCTTAAATGCCCCAAATATATCAGCCTCGATGACCTCCCCTGCAGGGCGTTTCACCCTCCCCTATGCTTTCCTCTAATCACCTTAAAATTATGCTCCTTATATTAGCCATTCCCACCCTGGGAAAAGTCCCTGTCCAACCACTCGATATATGTATCTTAACATCTGGTAGGACTCTATCAATACACCTCTCATCCTCTTCTTCTCCAAAGAGTAAAGCCCTAACTCACTCAACCTATCATCATAAGACATGCCCTCTAGCCCAGACAGCATTCTGATAAATTTCCTCCTCACCCTCTCTAAAGCTTCTACATCCTTCCTATAATGAGGCAACCAGAAATGAACACAATACTCCAAGTGCAGTCTAATCAGTGTTTTATAGAGCTGCAACATTATCTTATAGCTCTTGGTCTCAATACCTCATCTAATGAAGGCCAAAACATAGTACACCTTCTTAACATCCTTTTCATCTTTAAGAGATCTATGGACGTGGACTCCAAGCTCCCTTTGTTCCTCAACGCTGCTAAGAATCCTGCCATTAACCCTGCATTCTGTCTTCAATTTTGACCTTCCAAAATAAATCACTTCACACTTCTCTGGGTTGAACTCCATCTGCCACTTCTCAGCCAGCTTTGCATCCCATCAATGTCCCATTGCAACCTACAACAACCCTCACACTATCCACACCTCCACTAACCTCTACTCAGTCTTCATCCTAATACTAATCTATGACAGGAGAAGACCTCTGATAATCCAGTCAATAGCTAGAATCCTGCTTACATTGAATAATGGATATCCACCAATCACACTTAATGGGGCAATGTCAAGTGTTTACTTCTATTGATATCTAAAAATAATTCTGGAAATTCAAAGGTCTAGAGCTGGTCTGTGGTTTTCCCAGCCTGTAAGATAACAACAGCAATCAAAATGAAGCATCCAAAAATTATGAAACTTGCTTGCAAAGAAAAATGAACAGCTGAAGTCTCTTCCAGGGATGTCTACCCTGAAGAGGTTCAAATCTTCCTTTCGACGAGAGTTCAGTGAAACCCTCTCTCACTGCTCTCCCTCTGTGATCTCTGCTGCCCTCCAACTCTTCGACCATGTGCTCACCCAGACCTGGTACCAGAGCCACGTATCCTTCCTGGGATGTTGTCTGCGCCGCCATTTTGTGCAACATGGCTTCCAGATCAGTTTTTAAACTTCTCAATTCGGACCCTCTGAAGACCCCGGGCACTTGCATTCAATCGATTACTTCTCCTGCTGCGTTCTATACACCATGCTTTTCGCCAATAGGAGATACCTGGGGACGCTATCCCAGTTGCTTTCACAACTCTGGGATTTTCTATCCACCGCCTGCAATGAACCTGTCTGATACTTTATCGTCTGTTGGATCCACGCTTTCAATTGCCGGTTCTTTGCCGTTCTACATCCAGCAAGGATCAGAAGATCGCCCATCTACAGACCACAGAACCTGCCATCTCCAACGGCAGTAACCACGGATGTTCCCAGACCACAATCCCTGCTGCTGACCTCAACGGTTCGAACAATCTGAGCAGATTCAGGACCCAAACTCCACTGGCTCTCTGTGTGGGTTCCAATAACCCAGACCCCTTCAAAGTGTCTACTGCATGCTTTCCATCCGTGCTGGGTTGAGTGTCGAGCTAACAACTCTGTCTTGTAAAAAACAGTCAAGTGCTAAGGAAATAGCAAAAATGCTGCCCGATGCACCTCACAGTGCAAAAAGAAGATCATCAATAACAAAACCCGTCCCTGAACACCCCAACCCTCCCCTCTCCTCTGACATTACTAACCCTCTTCCCCGCTCTGATCCCAACTCTCATCTGTGCCAGCTCTTCAGAATTCCCTCTGACCTTCCCCTCTCTGGGGCAGAACATTCTGTCCCCAGTAAGGGCCTCACCTTCATCCCCCTGTGTCCACACCTCAGTGTGTTCTGCACCACCATGATGCTGAGCTCTTCTTCCCCCACCTCTGTTTCCATGCCTATTTCTTTGGCAAGGACACTCCAGCCTGCACCGATGACCCCTTCTCCCATTTCCAACCCTCCTCTTCTTCCTGGACACACCACTCTGGTCTTCTGCCTGTTCTGGATCTTTTCATTGCTAACTGCTCATGAGACATCAACTGTCACAACCATGGATTCAGCAGCACAGCAGATACGGCAATTGCACTCGTGAATATGCATATATCAGCTAATTATTATTTCATTGTGATCGTACTTAACTCCACTCATTCCGTCGTAGTATTTGTCAAAACTCAGACACAGCAACGCTTCGATGTCTGTTTTGCATTCTGTCTTGCCTGAGAAATTGGACTGTTGAGTCAACTGACTCTGAAGATTAGTGGCATTCGCTTTATTCTTAGTTGTTCTTTTCAACAGCAGTGTAGGCTTCGTTTTCCATTTGAGAGTTTTAGTTAACAGCCCTGTTTGGCCTAGTGTTTATTGTTTTCTTTTCCCTTTAACACTGTTCGCATTAAAGTATCAACCTGCTTCTGTGTCTCTCACTCCGCACTTGGGCCATGTCTGCACCGGGTGACATCAACCACTGACTTTACTACTCCTCTCTCCAGTTCTAACCTCACTCCTTCCGAACACACTGCTCTCCACTCTCTCCTCACTAACCCTAACCTCACTATCAAACCCATAGATGGGGGGTGGGGGAACACACATAAAAAGTTGCTGGTGAACGTAGCAGGTCAGGCAGCATCTCTAGGAAGAGGTACAGTTGACGTTTTGGGCCAAGACCCTTCGTCAGGACTAACTGAAGGAAGAGTTAGTAAGAGATTTGAATCACTTTCAAATCTCTTACTAACTCTTCCTTCAGTTAGTCCTGATGAAGGGTCTCGGCCTGAAACGTTGACTGTACCTCTTCCTAGAGATGCTGCCTGGCCTGCTGCGTTCACCAGCAACTTTGATGTGTGTTGCTTGAATTTCCAACATCTGCAGTATTCCTGTTGTTTTGTCCAGGTGGACCTTTTGATTCTGCTTGCTACTGACCCACTGAACTTATACCTGCATACCTTGACTCTGTTATACATCCCCGCCCCCCCAACGGTTCAGTCCCTTCCCACCTACATCCATGACACTTCCACACACTCTTGTTCTTTTCAGTGACTTCAAGTTCCCTGGACTTGTCATTTCATTTTCACTTGAGATGTCCAGTCCCTATACACCTGCACCCCCCATTAGGAAGGTCTCAAAGGCCTCTATTTCTTTCTGGCCATCAGACCCAACCAGCTCCCCGCCACCACCACTCTCTTCTGTTTGGTAGAACCGGTCCTCACTCTCAATAATTTCTCCTTTGGTTCCTTCCACTTCCTTCAAACAAAAGATGTAGCCAGGGGAACTCACATTGACCCCAGCTATGCCTGCCTACGCTACAGTCTATGTTCCAAGCCTACACCGGCATCACTCACCAACTTTTCCTATGCTACATTAATAACTGCATTGGTACTGCTTCCTGCACTCATGCTCCCGGTGTGACCTCTTGTATAGCTGTGAGAACCAACATAGATTGGGAGACCGCTTTGCCAACCACCTATGCTCTGTCTGCCAGAAAGAGCGGGATCTCCTGGTGACCACACATTTCAATTCTACTTCTCATTCCCATTCTGACATGTCAGTCCATGGCCTCCTCCACTGCTGTGATGAGGCCATACTCAGTATGGAGGAACAACATCTTATATTCCATCTGGGTAGCCCCCAATCTGATGGAATGAACATCAATTCTCGAACTTCTGGTAACTGCCTCCCCCTTCTCCTTCACCATTCCCCATTCCCACTTCTCTCTCTCACCTTATATCCTGACCTGTCCATCACCTCCCTCTGGTGCTCCTCCCCCTTCCCTTTCTACCATGGCCTTCTGCCCTCTGCTACCAGATTCCCCTTCTCCAACCCTAAATTTCTTTCATCAACTTCCCAGCTCTTTACTTCACTGCCCGCCCTCTCCTGGGTTTACCTATCACCTACTCCTTTGTACTTCCTCCTCTCCTCCTCCCAACTTCTTACTATGAATTCTAATCTCTTTTTTTCAGTCCTGATGAAGGGTCTCAGCCTGAAACATTGACTGTTTACTCTTTTCCATACATGCTACCTCGTCTGCTGAGTTCCTCCAGCATTTTGTGTGCATTCTTTTGAATTCCAGCATCTGCAGGTTTTCTCTGGCTGGAGGAACTCAACAGGTCAGGCAGCATCTGTGGAGGGAAATGGACAACTGATGTTTCGGTTCAAGATGCTGCCTCAGGATTGAGAATTTAAAGGGAAGATAGCTATCCCTCCATCTTACCCTACAGTCTGATATGAGGGGCCCCTGCAAAGAATTGTAAAAAGCTTCAGAGGGTTGAAGATTCAGCTAGCTCCATCATGGGTACTAGCCTTCCCACCAGAGGACATCTTCACAAGTGAATTCTCTGCTCCTATGTTTTATGATCTTCAGAAGGCAGCATCCATCATAGAGGACACTCACCATACAGAACATCTTCTCAATAATACCATCAAGGAGGAAGTACAGGAGCCTGAAGACACACACTCAATGTTTTAGGAACAGCTTCATCCCCTCTGCCATCAGATTTCTGAAAGGCCCATGAACCCATCGATGCTTTGTTCTCTTTCTGTACTATTTAAATTTTATTGTAATTTTTATGTCTTGCACTATAAAGCCATGGCATGGATTTAAAACACACTTTCACAATAAACACAAGGCTGCTCACTTGAACAAACCAGCCATCCTTAACATCTGTAATGCCCCAGTAGGAACAATGAGCCCAGTGGCAGTAAGGAGCATTTTGATGGTGAGACACACCCTACGCTGGACTCTGACAGCAGTATTGACACTACTGACGGATATTCAAAAATCTTCCCGCAGCAACACAGGTTTTTCGCCATTATGCAGACAGACTCTAAGCCAGAGTCTGACAAAGCAGCCAAAACAAACCTTATACACTGAGAATAAGAACCAAACAAAGCACAGAGGTCCCACAGGCCTATCCTAGCATTCATTCACTGCAATCTTCTGTTCCCTCTGAAGCATTTTGTGATCTCCAATTCCCTCTCACATTCACCATGATCTCCTGCTCCCACATGCCCGCTGTGATCTCCCGCTCCCTCACACACCGTGATCTCCCTCTCACATTCACCATGACCTCCTGCTCCCACACACACTGTGATCTCCCGCTCCCACACACCCGCTGTGATCTCCCACTCCCACACACCCGCTGTGATCTCACACACACACACACCGTGATCTCCCGCTCACAAACACCCGCTGTGATCTCCTGCTCACACACACACCGTGATCTCCCACTCACTCATGATCTTCCACACACACACCGTGATCTCCCGCACATACACACACACATACTGTGATCTCCCGCACACACACACACACACACTGTGATCTCCCGCTCACGCACACACTGTGATCTCCCACACACACCGTGATCTCCCGCCCACACACACACACACAGAGTCATCTCCCGCTAACACACACACCATGATCTCCCACTCACACACACACCGTAATCTCCCGCTCACACATACACCATGATCTCCCGCTCCCAGACACACACCATGATCTTCCGCTCACACACATACCGTGATCTCCCACTAACACACAAGCAGTGATCTCCCGCTCACACACACACACCATGATCTCCTGCTCCCACACACCCGCTGTGATCTCCCGATCATACACCGTGATCTCCTGCACACACACACCGTGATCTCCTGCTCCCTCACAAACCGTGATCTCCTGCACACACACACTGTGATTTCCTGCTCCCACACACACACTGTGATCTCCTGCTCCCACGCACCGTGATCTCCTGCTCCCACGCACCGTGATCTCCCGCTCACATACACACTGTGATCTCCTGCTCCCACACACACCGTGATCTCCCGCTCACACACTGTGATCTCCTGCATACACACCATGATCTCCTGCTCCCACACACCCGCTGTGATCTCCCGCTCACACACTGTGATCTCCTGCACACACACACCGTGATCTCCTGCACACACACACCGTGATCTCCCGTTCCCACATACACCGTGATCTCCCGCTCACACACACGCCGTGATCTCCCACTCACACACACTGTGATCTCCCGCACACACACACACACTGTCATCTCCCGCTAACACATACACACACCGTGATCTGCTGCTCTCACACACACACCATGATCTCCCACTCACACACACACCATGATCTCCCACTCACACACACACCGTGATCTCCCGCTCACAGACACACACCGTGATCTCCCGCTAACACACACACTGTGATCTTCCGCTCACACACACACTGTGATCTTCCGCTCACACACACAGTGATCTTCCGCTCACACACACACACTGTGATCTCCCGCTCACAGACACACTGTGATCTTCCGCTCACACACACACACACACACACACACACACCGTGATCTCCTGCTCTCACACACACTGTGATCTCCCGCTCACAGAGACACACTGTGATCTCCCGCTAACACACACACCGTGATCTCCCGCTCACAAACACCCACTGTGATCTCCTCCTCACACACACACCGTGATCTCCCGCTCACTCATGATCTTCCACACACACACTGTGATCTCCCGCACACACACACACACTGTGATCTCCCGCTCACGCACACACCGTGATCTCCCGCACACACCGTGATCTCCCGCACATACACACACACATACTGTGATCTCCCGCTCACGCACACACCGTGATCTCCCGCCCACACACACACACACACACACAGAGTCATCTCCCGCTAACACACACACCATGATCTCCCACTAACACACACACCGTGATCTCCTGCTCACACATACACCATGATCTCCCGCTCCCACACACCATGATCTTCCGTTCACGCACATACCGTGATCTCCCACTAACACACATGCCGTGATCTCCCGCTCACACACACACACCATGATCTCCCACACACACACATGCCGTGATCTCCTGCTCACACACACACACACACCCGCTGTGATCTCCCGATCATACACCGTGATCTCCTGCACACACACACCGTGATCTCCCGCTCACACACACACACACCGTGATCTCCTGCTCCCTCACAAACCGTGATCTCCCGCACACACACACTGTGATCTCCTGCTCCCACACACACACTGTGATCTCCTGCTCCCATGCACCGTGATCTCCTGCTCCCACGCACCGTGATCTCCCGCTCACACACTGTGATCTCCTGCACACACACCATGATCTCCTGCTCCCACACACCCGCTGTGATCTCCCGCTCCCAGACACCCGCTGTGATCTCCCGCTCACACACTGTGATCTCCTGCACACACACACCGTGATCTCCCGTTCCCACATACACCGTGATCTCCCGCTCACACACACACCGTGATCTCCCACTCACACACACTGTGATCTCCCGCACACACACACACACTGTCATCTCCCGCTAACACACACACACACCGTGATCTGCTGCTCTCACACACACACCATGATCTCCCACTCACACACACACTGTGATCTCCCACTCACAGACACACACTGTGATCTCCCGCTAACACACACACTGTGATCTTCCGCTCACACACACACACACACTGTGATCTCCCACTCACACACACACACACACACACACACACACACACCGTGATCTCCTGCTTTCACACACACTGTGATCTCCCGCTCACAGACACACACTGTGATCTCCCGCTAACACACACACTGTGATCTTCCGCTCACACACACACACTGTGATCTCCCACTCACACACACACACACCGTGATCTCCTGCTCTCACACACACTGTGATCTCCTGCTCTCACACACACACCGTGATCTCCTGCTCCCACACACACTGTGATCTCCCACACACACACACACTGTGATCTCCCGCTGCCACACACACTGTGATCTCCTGCACACTCACACCGTGATCTCCTGCTCACACACCCACTGTGATCTCCCGCTCACACACACACACTGTGATCTCCCACTCACACACACACCGTGATCTCCTGCTCCCACACACACCATGATCTCCTGCTCCCACACACACTGTGATCTCCCACACACACACACACCGTGATCTCCCGCTGCCACACACACTGTGATCTCCCGCTGCCACACACACTGTGATCTCCTGCACACTCACACCGTGATCTCCTGCTCCCACACACACTGTGATCTCATACTTCCACACACCTGCTGTGATCTCCCGCTCACACACACACTGTGATCTCCCACACACACACTGTGATCTCCTGCTCCCCCACACACACTGTGATCTCCTGCACACTCACACCGTGATCTCCTGCTCACACACACACCATGATCTCCTGCTCCCACACACACTGTGATCTCATACTTCCACACACCTGCTGTGATCTCCCGCTCACACACACACTGTGATCTCCCACACACACACTGTGATCTCCTGCTCCCCCACACACACTGTGATCTTCCACACACACACACGCTGTAATCTCCTGCTTCCAAACATACTGTGATCTCATACTAACACACACACACACACACACTGATCTCCTACGCCCATGTACACATGCTACGGTCTCCTGTTTCCCCACACACACACCATGATCTTCTGCTCCCACATACACATGTCATGATTCCCTGCCCCTACACATGCCACAATCCACGTCTCTGCACTCCACCCTGTCCTGTCCCATTTGGAAATTGTGCCTCATACGCCAGAATGCTGTTTATTGACTTCAGCTATGTGTTTAATATGATGATCCCATATGGCAAATGAGGGATTTACCGGTGGTGAACTGTCCACATTGGGTCATAACACCTCTTTCTGTAACTGGATCTTCGACCTGTTGACAGAAAGGCCACAGTCAATCTGTGTTGGCAGCAGCTTCTCTAGCTCCATCATGCTGAGCACTGGTACCTCCATTGCTGTGTGCTCAGCCTGATGGTGTTCACACTGCTGACACATGACTGGACTGCTAGATCCAGTTCAAATTGGATCACCAAGTTCGCTGATGACACAACAATTGTAATTGCCTCATCAACAATTACAATGAAACAGTGTACAGAGAGGAGGAAGAGAGGCTGGTAGAACGGGATGAGCACAACAACTTGAGTCTCAACATTGACAAGACTAAAGAAATGATTGTGGACTTTGGAAATATGCGAGGTAATCACTTCTCACTGCACATAATGAACAATGTCACCTGGTCCCTCAACACCACCTCTTTAGTCAACAAAGCACAGCCGCGTCACCACTTCTTGAGGAGTTTGAGGTGAGTGAGTTTCTCCCACAGCATCCCCCCCACCACCCAGGATTGTGAGAGCTACTGATGGGATCATCGGGGTCTCTCTTCCACCCATATGAAATATTTACCATAATCACTGCTTACGCAGTGCCCCCAGAATTATTAATGATCTCTTCCATCCATTCAACAATCCCTTTGACGCCTACCATCATGTAGGAGGTGCTGTAGCATTAAGACACGGACTGTTACGATGGAAAACAGTTTCTCCCCCAGGCCTTGAGACTACTGAACTCCCTGCCACCACCCAAGTTTCATCATGAACAAAGTGCCAGTAACCTTACACTGTTTACTTTTTAACTTGTCTTGTAAATGCACCTTATTATTTGTTAAATATATGTGGTAATTTTACTTTATGTGATGTGAGAGTAATACAGTATGTACTGTGTTGTGTACCTTGGTATGGACGAACACTTGTTCATTTGGCAGTATCCCTGTATATGACTGAATAAAAATAAACTCGAGCAACACACATAAAAGTTGCTGGTGAACGCAGCAGGCCAGGCAGCATCTCTAGGAAGAGGTACAGTCGACGTTTCAGGCCGAGACCCTTAGTCAGGACTTGTGGATTTGATGATTCCCCGCTCCCACACACGCCATGATCTCCCACACCCACATACATACGCTGTGATTCCCTGCAGCCACGTACACCATGATCTCATGCATACATCCACAGCTTGATTCCTTGCTCCCATGCACCTGTGATCTCCAGTTCCCACACACGCACACGCCATGACTTCCCGCTCCCACGTAAACCGTGATTTCCCACACATACACACCCACACACTTTCTGTCACCTGCTGAGAGGATCCCTGGACGGGCCCCAAGAACATGGGTTGAATTGCAGAGTTGAAATCTTTGCTTTGCTTGCATCTCTCTATAAACACAAATTGAAAACAGGACCCCCCCCTGCTCCTACACACTACTGCCGTGATCTCCTGCATGCACACATGCCATGACATCCTACACCCACACACACTGTAATCTTCTGCTCCCATGCTCGCCGTGATCTCCTGCTCCCGCACACACACACGATCCTCTGCTCCCATGCATGCTGTGATCCCTTACACACACACACACACACCATGATCTCCTGCACCCACACCCACAAACTTTCTGTAACCTGCTGACAATCTGTAAGGTCAAAAACATGGGCTGAATTGCCGAGTTGAAATCTCTGCCCCCACTTGTATCTCTCCATGAACACAAATTGAAAACAGGAGGCTCATTTGGCATCATTACTTACTGCTGTAAGTAGTTATAGATTTTGTACAATTTACTACTGGCGGTGAGTTGAGTTAAATGTATTCCCCCACCCCCTCACCTCCCCACCAGTTGATACTTCCTCTTCCTACGCAGTTTGGCAAGCCTCCCTCATTTGACAGCATGCTTCCGAAAGAATGGGGACGATTTAATGTGGGTCAGTGTCCAGGGCTCACAATACAGATGTCAGTTTGGTGTGTTCTGATGCAGCTGTGTGTGTGCACGCTTCAGTGATTGGAATTGTTAGGGTATGTACAAGACAAGCTGCAATCAAATCCAGAGAGAGAGAGCACGATTCACCGTTTCCCTCAGCCTCTGCTGTGGACACCACAGTCACCAGTTTTGGAGCAGATTAGAATTAGGTTAATTATTAGTGATGACTCTGAAAGGAAAAAAGGAAAGAGCAGGAGAAGGAAAGTGTCAGAATTAGTATCATGGACAGAAAAAGAGTGCAATGGAGACTGAATGAGGCAGAGAAGTGTAGGATAAGGGAGATTATTGGAAAACCCACATTAAAGTATATCACACACAGGGTGGGAAACTCTTGACCTCTGCAATGGGTTTCAACATTAAGGGACTCTGGATAATTTTTAACAGAGGAACTTGGAAGCACCGATAACTATGGTCCAATTGGCTGCTCTTTGACCGTACTGTAAGTCACCTGGCACAAAGGACCCAGCATTGATCCCTGCGGCACACCTCTAGTCACAGGCCAACAGTCAAAGAGGCAACTATCTACTGCCACACTCTGGCTTCTCCTGTGAAGCCAATGTCTAAACCAGTTTACTACCTTGAATACCAAGCAACTGAACTATCTTGACCAACCTCCCAAGCAGGACCTTGTCAAAGGCCTTGATAAAGTACATGTAGATAACATCTACTATCTTGCCTTCATCAACTTTGCTGATAACTTCTTTGAAAAACTCTATAAAATTGGTTAGACATGATCTAGCATGCACAAAGCCATGTTGACTACCCCTAATTAGTTATGTCTATCCAGATACTTATATATCTGGTCCTTTAGAATACATTCCAATAACTTACCTACTATTGATGTCAGACTCACCGGCTTTCAATTTCCTGGTTTATTCTTAGAGCCTTTCTTGAACAGCAAAACAACATTAGCTATCCTCCAATTCTCCCAGCATCTCATTCATTGCAAAAGATGTTTTAAATATCTCTGCTAGGGTCTACAAGAATTTCTGCACTAGCCTCTCACAAGGTTTGTCAGGCCCTGAGTATTTATCCACGCTAATTTTCCTCAAGACGGCAAAAAAATCCTTCTCCATAATCTGTATAGGGTCCATGACTTCATTGCTGCTTTGCCTCACATAAGAAAATTTTAGGTAAATAATCCGGAGTAAATAAAATAACATCGGTAATAGTGCCCATTACCCTACTGGTCACCGATGTCTTCATGAAGGAGGACATCTACTGCCATAACGCGATCTGGCTGGGTGGTGATTCCAGACCTAGACCAGCATGTCTGGCTCCACATTGAAATGACTTAGTAATGCCACTGACCTCATTAACGGTCAGACAGCATTACAGACGCACCAGCTCAAGGGGAGGTAAAGGCTAGCAGCAAAGTCCCAGAAAGACACAGAAACACACAAGGATCATATTAATATCTTCTACAACCCCACCTTTTGTGTGGCTTTTGAGCACAACTTAACTGGGTGACCAATAAGTCATAAACACAAGAGATTCCGAAGGTGCTAGAAATCTGGCAGCATCTATGGAGGGGAGTAAACAGGCAACATTTTGGGCTCAGACCCTTCATCAGGACCGGAAAGGAAGGGAACAGAAGCCAGAATAAAAAGGTGGGGAGAGGGGGAGGAGTACAAGCTGGCAGGTTATAAGTGAAGCCAGGTGAGGGGGAAGGTGGGTGGGTGGCGAGAGGGAGATGAAGCAAGAAGCTGGGAGGTGATAGGTGGAAAACATATAGGGCTGAGAAGAGGAATCTGATAGGGGTGGAGAGTGGACCACGGGAGAAAGGGAAGGAGGATGGAACCAGAAGGAGGTGGCGGGAAAGAAATAAGTTGATGAAAGCACAATGATATAATTAGTTTAAATGGGATTAACTTATAAAATGGACCCTTGACCTCACAATTTACCACATTATGATCTTGCACTTTATTGTCTACCTACACTGCACTTTCTCTATGGCTGTTACACTTTACTTGGCATCGTTATTGATTTTCCTTGTACTACCTCAATGCACTGGGTAATGCTTTAATCGATATGAACAGTATGCAGCACACAAAATGCTGGAGGACCTCAGCAGTTCAGACAGCATCTATGGAGGGGAATAAACAGTCGACATTTCAGGCAAAGACCCTCATCATTTTGTGTGTTGCTCTAGATTTCCAGGATTTGCAGAACCTCCTTTGTTTATATGAACAGTATGCAAGACAAACTCTTCATAGTACTTCTGCACATATGACAATAATAGACCAATTCTAATGGAGTCACACTGCAGCTCCACAGGGAGAACACACCATAACACATTGCAGCTGGCTAATGACCAACCCCTTTTGGATGGCTTGGCAATCAGGCTAACAGTCTCTCCTGGCATTGAACAACAACTCCATAAGTGACAAGTAGGCTCTTTTGAATGAGCTTACCAGGAGGCTTCGGAAGCAGCTCTGCTGGCACATCCAGAGTCAGAGTGGGAAGTCCGTGCTGGGCCCAGGGTAGTGACTGATGAATGGACAGCGGGAGTCATGAATCCATTTCCCCTGTTCAGTGTTCCACTTTCAAGGTTCATGTTGGATAACTGAGAGAAATGAAAAGGAGGAATCATAGAGAGATCGTGGCTATGGCATTGACGTCATCACTTGATGCTCACACACACACACACACACACACACACACACACTGGAGCATAGAGCAGTACAGCACAGTAAAGGCCTTTTAGCCCATAATGTTGTGCCAATCTTTTAACATACCCGAAGATCAATCTAACCCTTCCCTCTATATAGCCATCCATTTGCCTATGATACACAGTATACGCTATGATACAATATTAGAATATTGCAAACAATTGAAAAACATTCATGATGAATGCTTTCATGAAGATAAATGGTTGTTAAAGAAAGAACTTGAACAGAGATACAGGAGACTCAGATGCTGGAATCTGGAGCAAAGAACATCACCTGGGGAAACTTGATGGATCAAGCAATGTTTGTGAAGGCAAAGGAACTTGCTGTTTCGAGTTAAGACCTGAAGCCAATCTAGATGTACTAAAGGGCCTGTTCTGTGCTGTAGTGCTCTTTGACCCTGTATCAGCATTAAGAGTGGAGAGAGCTGGTATAAAGAGATGAGAGGAAGGAAGGAGGAAGGGGCTGGGAGGTGATAGGTGGAATCAGGGGAGGTGAACAGCAGTTGCTACCAACCCAAGATTTTTAGAATCAGTCTCTCAAGTGGGACTTTGTAAACCCATAAAATCCATGTAAATCTGCACTGCTCTCATTAATACACTTTATGTTTTAAGAATTCAGATTGGTCAGACAGGATCTGCCCTTGACAGAGTCATGTTGGCTGTTTCTGAAGTGTCCCTGCTTTTCCAGGTAATCAATATGTCTTTCAAATGTTTTCCAGTATCTCTCCCACCCCTGGAGGTTGGGCTCCCAGGTCTGTAGGGACCAGGCTTTTCCCTGCTGCCCTGCTTGAGAGGACCACGTTTGCTATCTTCCAGTCATCTGGGACCTCACTTGTGTCCAATGGAAATGTGAAAATCTCAGCCAGAGCTCCAGCAATCTTTTCCCTTCGTTCAGCAGCAGCCTGGGATAAATTCCATCGAGTCTTTCAGATTCAGATTCATTTATTGATCACATATATATTGAAATATACAGTGAAATGTGTTGTTTGTGATAACAACCAGCACAACCTAAGAATGTGCTGAGAGTAGCTCAGAAATGCCGCCATACATTCGGGCGCCAACATGTCCTCAACGTTCACCTTTAAGATCACTAAGGCATCAAGTACCTCCTCTTTATTTATGGAGACCTACACTAGATTTCCACCTTTTCCTTCACTAAATTCTTCAACGACAAAGTCAAGATGCAAACTTCAAGATTCAAGATTGTTTAATGTCATTTCCAGCAAACAAAGAATGAATTAATTGTTACTCCAGATCCAATGCATCACAAAAAAAATTACAAAAGATAAAGAACCCAATAATAATAATAATTTTAAAAAACACAATAAATATAAATATTGTGCATAAAATAGATTGATTGTATGTCCATAAAATGATGCTAGGTTCAGAAAAGGTGACTGACAGAAAAAGATAAAATAGTGATGGTTGGGGGTTTGGAGGGATGGTTTACAAACACAAGAAAGTCTGCAGATGCTGGAAATCCAAGGCAACACAAGAGATTCCGAGGGTGCTAGAAATCTGGCAGCATCTATGGAGGGGAATAAACAGTCAACATTTTGGGCTCAGACCCTTCATCAGGACTGGAAAGGAAGGGAGCAGAAGCCAGAATAAAAAGGTGGGGAGAGAGGATGGAGTACAAAATGCTGAGGAACTCAGCAGGTCAGGCAACATCTACCAAAAGGAATAAACAGTTGACGTTTCAAGCCGAGACCATTATTCCAGAGTCCTGATGTGGGGTCTCAGCCCGAAATGTCAATGTTTATTCTCTTCCATTGATGCTGTCCGACTTGGAGGGATGGATTAATGGGTGGAGATGTTAGTCAGCCTTATTGCTTGAGGAAAATAAATGTTTTGCGTCTAGTGGTCCTGGCGAGGAATCTATGTAGCTTCCTCTCTGATGGGAGTGGGACAATCAATCCATAAGCAGGGTTGGTGGGATCCTTCATAATGCTACTGGCCCTTTTCTGGCACCTTTCTGTATAAATATCCTTGCTGGTGGGTAGGCTGGTGCCAGTGATGCATTGGGTAGTATTGACTAGCCATTATACAGCTTTCCTTTCCGCTGTAGTGCAGTTTTCATACCAAGCAGTGATACAGCATGTTAGGATGCTCTCTGCTGCACATCTGTAGAATGACGTGAATATAGATGTGTACAGTCCAGCTCCCCTCAGACTTCTCAGAAAGTAGAGGTATTGGTGAGCTTTCCTGATGTGTTCTGGAACAATGAGAGGTTGTTTAAGGTGTGCACTTCCAGGAGTTTGAAACTGCTTCCAGTTTCCATTGCTGTGCCACTGATGTAAAGAGGGATGTGAGTTCTCCTGAAGTTGATAGCCATCTTCTTTGTCTTGATGATATTGAGGAAGAGGTTATTTGCCTGGAAACAGGCCTCAAGCTCTTCCACCTTCTCTGTATAGGTCATCTCATCGTTGTTAGTAATGAGCCCCACCACTGTTGTGTCACTGGTGATATGACAGTATGATTACTCGGATGTTTGGCTGTGCAGTCACGAGACGGCATAGTGTACAGCAATGAGCTCAGGAGACATCCATGTTGAGGATGATGGGGAGGGAGGAGCAGTAGTGCATCCTGACTATTTGAGGTCTGTTGGAAGTTCAACATCCAGTCGCACAGTGGTGTATTTAGACTGAGGAATAGAAGTTTGTTTGCCAAGATCTGTGGGACAATAGTGTTAAATGCAGAAATTAATTCCAGAAGCAACATTTTGACATGAGTCCTTGTTTTCTAGGGTGTGAAAGGGCCAGGTGCATGACAGATGCTATGGCATTTGCTGTAGAGCTGTTCTATCCGTGAGCGTATTGTTGAGTGTCTAATGTGGTAGGGAAGGAGTTTTTGATATGTGCCATTACCAACCATTCAAAGCACTTCACAATGACTGGCATCAGTGCCACAAGGCAGGGGTCATTTAGTTCTAAAGGTGTAGAGTTCTTTGGTACAGGAATGATGGTGACTGATTTGAAGCATGTGGAGTCGGCAACCTGGATGAATGAAGTGTTGAAGATGTTCATGAAGATGTCAGTGAGCTGATGTGCACACTCCCCGAGTACTCAGCCTGGGATTTTGTCCAGCCCGGCTGCCTTTGCGAATACCAATGTAAAGTATTCACTTCCTTCGCTGATTTTCAGTTTCTCTCTCACCAAGGTATATGCCTCATTAAAGTTGACACTTTCATGTTAACAAGAAGTCAGCCCTGCAGTCCAAGTGCAAAAATGTTTGTAAGATAATACAAGTCAATATTAGGAGCCAGCAAGCTCTAAGATGGTCTGCACTTACAACCCTGCATAAAAATATGTCCAGCTATATTACAGATCAACCAGAACTTCATCTCAGTGAATGCTAACAATAACCAAGAGGTTGATAAACTCCTGTTCTTACCCGAGTCAGGGGTGAAGACCCATTGTGGCACCACTTGCAGTAGCTTGGGTAACAGTTTCCCTTCTCATTCCACACTTTCTCAAGTTCAGGGGCTAACCATTCTTGACCAAACCGCAAAGGTTGATTACATTACAGCAAATTGTTGGTATGTTTTAAAGACAAAGTCCCCTCCCCCCCACATCCCCATCAGCACCAGTAGATTGGTGGGAGGATACATTCATGAAATCCCGACACTCACACACATGATCTTGAATAACACCATAACAATGCAGACATAGTTGACACCTTCAAGTTTCAACCTCACCTAGTCCCTTTACACACTGATATAGTGATCAAAAAAGCACATCAGTGTACAGATTTTCTCAAGTGTTGGACAAGATTCAACTTTCTCGATGACACCTGGAGTTTGGTGTCCTGTCTTCGGTGAGTCCAGAGTTCAAGGCCTGGAGTTTAGGTTCCCAACATCAGCAATACTGAAGATTGAAGCCCAAAGGTTGATCATAAATTCAAAAGTCGAGGCCTAATGGCTGAAACTCTGGGTTTATGATTCCACTGGGGAAGCAAAGGCCCAATGTGTGAAAATGTGCACTGGAGACCTGGAGGCGGCCTGTCCTGGAATTGGAGGACTGTCTATTGTGTGAGTAGTGGGATGGAGGGAGGAAAAGAGCTTCTTTTGTTACTGTTGTGCATTGTCATTGCTTTGTTGTTCAAAGGTTTATTTATAATCAAAGTATACAACTCTGAAATTCTTCTCCAGATAGCCACAAAATAAAGAAAGAAAAGAATGGCAGCATGATCATCAATGCTCAAATTCCTTTCCCTGCAGAAAAAATGAACAAAAACAGAATAGAAAGATCCCCCTCCCATGCACACAAAAAATACGAGAAAGATCAGGCAAAAAACACAGAATATAAAATAAACTGTAGGACTGAAAAAAGTCTAGATTCCCACACACACAAAAAACACAGAATATAAAAAACTATAACAGTGGAAAAAAAGACCATAGTCCAAGACCATATCCAAAACACAGAAAACCTGGGTAGCATTCTCCGGGCCCAGCAACTGGCCTTTCTGTCTCCATAGCAGAGCGATCCCACCAGTGATCAAAAGGCAGTCTCCTCTCTCCATAGCAGAGCGATCCCACCAGTGATCAAAAGGCAGTCTCCTCTCTCCATAGCAGAGCGATCCCACCAGCGATCAAAAGGCAGTCTTCCCTCTCCATAGCAAAGCGATACCAACCACCAGCAGTCAAAAAGCAGGCAGCTAGTGCTCACCTTCTGCATTCACCTCGATGTTTCAATCTTCCTTGTCACTTAAATTGGTTTTAATCAGTGAAACAGTGTCGAACATTGGCTCACACCCCACAGCCTTCTCGACATGAGACTTGCTAACACTGCCTCTGCCTCCCGGAATTCTCTCAGAGACCGCGGAGTGCTGAAACACCCAAACGATCTCCAAACTGCAAATCACAGGCTCCAGCAGCTCCAGAATCACGTTCAAGATGAAAAACAAATGTAAAAGACATAAAAGAAGTGAAATATATAGTTTCATGATCTATCCAGAAGATGTTGACCGAAGGAGCATCATACACAGGTACCACCTTGACTGGAAGTTGCTGTGTTAAACTCTGTGAGCAAGTTATGTTGGCGTTGGAATGTGTGTCGACACTCGCGGGCTGTCCACTAGCACATGCTTGGTTTGTGTTGGCTGTTAATGCAAACAACACATTTCACTGTTTCCTTTAATGTACGTGATAAATAAATTAATCTGATTCTCTCGAACTTCTCCAGATATGTTATATACAATATCCTGGTACAGTATGTGTTGCATTATAGCCAGGTCAACAGAACGTAAACACCAGTCCATCATAGACATCACTGCCCCCCATCCAGTTCATCTTCATGGTTGGGATTTCAAAATCCTTGGGAGACACAAGAACTATAATTGTAGCTCTTGCATCTCCACCTTCATGGTGTGTTGCTTCAGGAGGGCCAACAGTCTCATCCAGGATGCCTGGCACCCTGGCACTGTTTGCTCTCTTCCGCCTTCTGGAGGAAAATATGAGAGCTCAAAAGCTCAGAGAACCTGACTCAGAACAGCTTAATTCCCACTGCTATCAGATTTATCCCTTCCAGGTGGTGATGTACATTCTCAGATGCATAATTCTACCTCTTTAGTATTTCGTTTGCACTACTACCTTTGTATCATTCTGTTGTTTTCTGCTCATTGCTGTATTCATTGCATTATAAGCTAAAGCAATGGAGAGGGTCCAGAGAAGGTTTATAAGAATGAGCCTGGGAGTGAAATGGTTAATGTATGAAGAGTGTTTGATGGCTTTTGGCCTGTACTCATTGGAGGTTAGAAGACTGAGGAGGCATCTCATTGAAACCTATTGAATATTCAAAGGTCAAGATAAAGTGGATGTGGAGAGGATGTTTGCAATAGTGGAAGTCTAGGACCGGGGGTACAGTCTCAGAATAGAAGGACATCCTATCAGAACAGAGATGAGGAGCAATTTCTTTCATCAGATGGTGGTGAATCTGCAGAATTCATTGCCACAGACATCTGTGAAGGCCAAGTCATTACATATATTTAAAGCAGAGGTTGATAGGTTCTTGATTAGGTTGGGTAACAGAGATTGCAGAGAGAAGGCAGGAGAATGGGGTTGAGAGGGAAAATTTAAATCATTCATGATCAAGTAGTGGAGCAGACTCAATGGGGCAAATAGCCTATTTTACTCCCATCTCTTATTATAATCTTATTGTTGTATTTATTATTACCATGTACACTGTTTAATCTGTGAGCTTCACAGGAGCAAGGAATTTCATTACACCCTGGTGTATACAACAGCAAACTAATCTGAATCTGACATCCTTCCTGTAATGGAGCGACCAGAACTGCACACAATACTTCAAATGTGACCTAACCAAAGTTATACACATTTGCAATATGACTTTCCAACTTTTATACTCAATGCCCCAACAAACTGAAGGCAAGCAGACCATACACTTTTCTTGCCATTCTATCTACTTGTGTTGACACCTTCAGGGAGCCAAGAGGCCCCTGTACGTCAAAGCGTCTCAGATTCCTGTCCTTCACTGTGCTAGAAGGTGAATCAGTCAGTTGACAAGATACAAAGCAAAGATGAGAAGGTGGAGCTGAGAGCTATAGAAGATGATAAGTTGCTGGTATTGAGGAATAAGAGAAGAGAGTGGAAGGTGGAGTTAATTCATCATTCGTCATCATCTGCGAGTCCTGGGTTGATACTGAAGATTGAAGCCCAAAGGTCGATTTGGAGGTCAGGATTGAAGTTTAACAGCTGATTGGAAGTCCAGATCGAACATTGAGAGTCGATCAGGAGTCCAAAAGTTGAAGCCCGATGGCCAGAACCCCAAATCTACCCGTCTCTGCAAGTCTGCTGGAGAAGTCAGGGACTAGTTTCTGCAAATCCGCAAGTCCACTGGAGGCTGAAGGCTGAAGATGTTCTGCTGTTGGGTTAGAGGAATGTGCATGTGCAGAGGTGGGAAGGAGGAAGGGACAGGGCATGTTGGATTGTTGTTTTTGTTTTATTGTGTTCTGTGTTGTTCTGCTGAGTATTGTGGGCATGCTATGTTGGTGCTGGAGTATGCAATAAACACTTGCGGTGTGTTGGTTGTTAACACAAATGACGCTTTTTATTGTATGAGCAGCTGAATTAGCAGAGTTTATTATCCAAAAAGAATGTATGTAACTGGATCTGTTTGCTAAAATATTGAAGTTCTGTGATTTCAAAAGGCTTTAGCCCTTGTCATGTCTGGAGTGCAGCTCCTTTGGGTTCTCTTAATTCCTCAGCCTTTAGTAGTACCTAACTGATGTCTATTAAGACTATTGAGAAGTATTAAGGATCCTGATTCAAACAACTTGGTATAAGAGCGAGAAAAAAGCCACACTCTCATCAAAGGTGCTGTTTTAATGATTTATCTGAGGACACCAGCCCACCCAGGCACTTTGTATCCATTGTGAATGAATCACATTCATCATCTCTCGTAGCTCCCCTTTTTCAACACGCATTCCTTTTGTCAGGGGTCATTTGATCATGAGTTAACCACTTCATTTTGCAGTCATTTCCAGATTGGATTGTTAGGATGTGGGTTTGTGCCACAGCTATCTGGCCAGTGAACTCCCAATATTAAACATGTGGCTGTGTGGTTGTGCCAAGTGCAGGTTAGGCAATACCTCACAAGGAGCTGGGGAACCTGAGGAAAACCAGGAAACCAAAACCCACCACCACATGACACTAGGTTTACTGACCCCTCTGAATTAGGGCGAGAGAGACTAAACATTATTACCAATGGAATCAGAATCAGATTAATTATCATAGACATATGTTGTGAATTTTATTGCTTTGCGGCAGCAGTACAATGCAATACATTAAAAAAATTACCGTAAGTTATAGTAAGTACGGTATATAGGAAATAAATAAGAAAGCAAAATAGTGAAGCAGTGTTCATGGACCATTCAGAAATCTGATGGTGGAGGGGAGGAAGCTGATCCTAAAACACTGGATGTGTGTCTTCAGCTTCCGGTACCTCCTCCCTGACAATAGCAATGAGATATTGATACTGAGCCCAGATGAAAACAGGAATGTTTAAATAATCACTCACAGAATGTATCAAATATGTGGAATTACAAATGGGCAGAGACTGATATTACAGGGCAACAACAGTAATTGTTTTAACCACAGCAAGGTATGATTCCACAAGAATAGTTGGTCTGTTTTTGGCAGCAGGATTGAAGCAATGATCCATGCTGAAACAGTGGCATTGCTTTCCTGCAGCTGAGGGAGAAGACAAAGTGCTGGTTTGCCTCCAGCTGTGTAACACCCTCTAGCACTGCACTGGGAATGCCTGAACCACGGGCTCGGGCTCTGGACCATTTTCTGTATCAATGACCTTTTGACCACGAGGTGGGAATGAGGCGTTTTAGGCTACAGCCGACTCAAGTGCAGCAGCAGCCTTTATAAAAGTCAAATGCATTCACTGCTCTTATTACACACATCAAAGTTGCTGGTGAATGCAGCAGGCCAGGCAGCATCTGTAGGAAGAGGTACAGTCGACGTTTCGGGCCGGGACCTTTCGTCAGGACTAACTGAAGGAAGAGTTAGTAAGAGATTTGAAAGTGGGAGGGGGAGAGGGAGATCCAAAATGATAGGAGAAGACAGGAGGGGGAGGGATGGAGCCAAGAGCTGGACAGGTGATTGGCAAAAGGGATATGAGAGGATCATGGGACAGGAGGTCCAGGAAGAAGAAAAAGGGGAGGGGGGAAGACCCAGAGGATGGGCAAGGGGTATAGTCAGAGGGACAGAGGGAGAAAAAGGAGAGTGAGAGAAAGAATGTGTGTATATAAATAAATAACGGATGGGGTACGAGGGGGAGGTGGGGCATTAGCAGAAGTTAGAGAAGTCGATGTTCATGCCATCAGGTTGGAGGCTACCCAGACAGAATATAAGGTGTTGTTCCTCCAACCTGAGTGTGGCTTCATCTTTACAGTAGAGGAGGCCGTGAACTGACATATCAGAATGGGAATGGGATGTGGAATTAAAATGTGTGGCCACTGGGAGATCCTGCTTTCTCTGGCGGACAGAGCGTAGGTGTTCAGCAAAGCGGTCTCCCAGTCTGTGTCGGGTCTCGCCAATATACAGAAGGCCACATCGGGAGCACCGGACGCAGTATATCACCCCAGCCGACTCACAGGTGAGGTGTCGCCTCACCTGGAAGGACTGTCTGGGGCCCTGAATGGCAGTAAGGGAGGAAGTTTAAGGGCATGTGTAGCACTTGTTCCGCTTACAAGGATAAGTGCCAGGAGGAGATCAGTAGGGAGGGATGGGGGAGACGAATGGAC
This sequence comes from Mobula hypostoma, assembly GCF_963921235.1. Lineage (NCBI taxonomy): Eukaryota > Metazoa > Chordata > Chondrichthyes > Myliobatiformes > Myliobatidae > Mobula > Mobula hypostoma. The sequence continues at coordinate 33,216,231 of NC_086097.1, read as the reverse complement.
AAGGGAGTCGCGTAGGGAGTGACCCCTGTGGAAAGCGGGGGGGGGGAGGGAAAGATGTGCTTAGTGGTGGGATCCCATTGGAAGTGGCCGAAGTTATGGAGAATAATATGTTGGACTCAGAGGCTAGTGGGGTGGTAGGTGAGGACCAGGGGAACCCTATTCCTAGTGGGGTGGCGGGAGGATAGAATGACAGCAGATGTGTGTGAAATGGGGGAGATGCGTTTGAGAGCCGAGTTGATGGTGGAGGAAGGGAAGCCCCTTTCTTTAAAAAAGAAGGACATCTCCCTCGTCCTGGAATTTAAAGCCTCATCCTGAGAGCAGATGCGGCGGAGACGGAGGAATTGCGAGAAGGGGATGGCATTTTTGCAAGAGACAGGGTGGGAAGAGGAACAGTCCAGATAGCTGTGAGAGTCAGGAGACTTATAGTAGACATCAGTAGATAAGCTGTCTCCAGAGACAGAGACAGAAAGATCTAGAAAGGGGAGGGAGGTGTCGAAATGGACCAGGTATACTTGAGGGCAGGGTGAAATTTGGAGGCAAAGTTAATGAAGTCAACGAGCTCAGCATATGCGCAGGAAGCAGCGCCAATGCAGTCGTCGATGTAGCGAAGGAGAAATGGGGGACAGATACCAGAATAGGTTTGGAACATAGATTGTTCCACAAAGCCAACAAAAAGGCAGGCATAGCTAGGACCCATATGGGTGCCCATAGCTACACCTTCAGTTTGGAGGAAGTGGGAGGAGCCAAAGGAAAAATTATTAAGAGTAAGGACCAATTCCGCTAGACAGAGGAGAGTGGTGGTAGAGGGAAACTGATTAGGTCTGGAATCCAAAGAGAAGCGGAGAGCTTTGAGACCTTCCTGATGGGGGATGGAACTACAAACCCCATTTCCAGAAAAGTTGGGATATTTTCCAAAATGCGATAAAAACAAAAATCTGTGATACGTTATTTCATGTGAACCTTTCTTTAACTGACAGAAGTACAAAGAAAAGATTTTCAATAGTTTTACTGACCAACTTAATTGTATTTTGTAAATATACACAAATATAGAATTTGATGGCTGCAACACACTCGACAAAAGTTGGGACAGAGTTAAAATAAGATTGAAAAGTGCACAGAAAAGTCATGATACTGTGACAATTATAGCCACCTGGGCTCGGGAGTACTTCAGAAAACCACTGCCACTCAACACAGTCCATCGCTGCATCCAGAAATGCAACTTGAAACAGTATTCTGCAAGGAGGAAGCCATACATCAACTCTATGCAGAAACGCCGGCGAGTTCTCTGGGCCCGAGCTCATCTCAGATGGACCGAAAGACTGTGGAACCGTGTGCTGTGGTCAGATGAGTCCACATTTCAGCTAGTTTTTGGAAAAAACGGGCGTTGAGTTCTCCGTGCCAAAGATGAAAACAACCGTCCAGATTGTTATCAGTGAAAGGTGCAAAAGCCAGGATCTGTGATGGTATGGGGGTGCATCAGTGCCCACGGCATGGGTCAGTTGCATGTATGTGAAGGTACCATTGACTCTGAGGCGTATATTAGGATTTTAGAGAGACATATGTTGCCATGAAGGCAACGTCTCTTCCTGGGACATCCATGCTTATTTCAGCAGGACAATGCCAGACCACATTCTACATGGGCTACAACAGCGTGGCTTTGTAGACACAGAGTGTGTGTGCTTGACTGGCCTGCTGCCAGTCCAGATCTATCTCCTATTGAAAATGTATGGCGCATCATGAAGAGGAGAATCAGACAACGGAGACCACGGACTGTTGAGCAGCTGAAGTCTTATATCAAGCAAGAATGGACAAAATTTCCAATTGCAAATCTACTACAATTAGTATCCTCAGTTCCAAAACGATTATAAAGTGTTATTAAAAGGAAAGGTGATGTAACACAATGGTAAACATGCCTCTGTCCCAACTTTTGTTGAGTGTGTTGCAGCCATCAAATTCTAAATTTGTGTATGTTTACAAAATACAATTAAGTTGGTCAGTAAGACTATTGAAAATCTTTTCTTTGTACTTTTGTCAGTTAAATAAAGGTTCAAGTGAATTAACATATCACAGATTTTTGTTTTTATTGCATTTTGGAAAATATCCCAACTTTTCTGGAAATGGGGTTTGTATATAGGGACTGGACACCCATGGTGAAAATAAAGCAATAGGGGCCAGGGAACTTAAAATCATCGAAAAGTTTAAGAGCGTGAGAAGTGTCACGAACATAGGTAGGAAGGGATTGAACAAGAGGGGATAAAACCGTGTCGAGGTATGCAGAAAAGAGTTCGGTGGGGCAGGAGCAAGCTGAGACAATAGGTTTGCCAGGACAGGCAGGTTTGTGGATCTTGGGTAGGAGGTAGAAACGGGAAGTGCGAGGTGTGGGAACTATAAGGCTGATAGCAGTGGATGGGAGATCCCCTGAGCGAATAAGGTCAGTGATGGTGTGGGAGACAATGGCCTGGTGCTCCTTAGTGGGGTCATGATCAAGGGGTAAATAAGAGGAGGTATCCGCGAGTTGTCGCTGTGCCTCGGCAAGGTAGAGGTCAGTACGCCAGACAACAACAGCACCCCCCTTATCGGTGGGTTTAATAGTAAGGTTAGGATTAGTGCGGAGGAAGTGGAGAGCAGAGCGTTTGGAAGGAGTAAGGCTGGAATGGGAACAAGGTGCAGTGAAGTCGAGACGGTAGATGTCCCGTCGGCAGTTAGCAATAAAGAGATCCAGAGCAGGTAGAAGACCAGAGCAGGGTGTCCATGAAGAGGAGGAGGGTTGAAGACGGGAGAAGGGGTCATCGGTGGGGGTGGAAGAGTCCTTGCCGAAGAATTAGGCTCGGAGACAGCGGAAGAAGAGTTCTGCGTCATGGTGAACATGGAACTCGCTGAGATGTGGGTGAAGGGGGACAAAGGTGAGGCCCTTACTGAGGACAGAGTGTTCTACCTCAGACAGTTGAAGGTCGGAGGGGATGGTAAAAACCCGGCACGGATGAGAGCTGGGATCAGAGGGGGGAGGGGCAAGGCTGGGGGTGTCAGTGGAGAGGGGAGGGTTGGGGTGAGAGGAAGATGGAGCCTCTGAGGGCCCAGGAGCTGACGGTGGGATCTGGGGGAGACGGGGTTGCAGAGTGGTGGTGGGGGAAGGGGAGACAGGAGTCACAATAACAGTACATAAAGACCCGGCCTGGTTCAAGGCTGGAGTTGCAGTCGGTGGTTGCGCAATCACTTTGAAGGTGTCCATGGTCGTTGCTGGAATCCGGGTTTTGAATATGTCCTGAGGTGTTGGAGCCGGCGAGATCAATGGCAGGGGCCACAATCTGAAGTTCATGCCTGCCAGCATCAGGGTCAGCAGGCTCTGGTGTCTGCAGCTGTAAGCTCTTGCGATCTTTGCCTAACATGACAAAGTCAAAAGAAAAACGGCGATTGCAGGGATGGATCCGACGGAGGATGAAATCACGGGCAGGGCCATTACAGATGGTGAAGAAAGTGTCCCGAAGGTGTGGAAGGGCCTGGGATAGGGACACCAAATACCTCCTCAGAACCTCCAACCTGATGGCATGAACATTGACTTCTCTAATTTCCGCTAATGCCCCACCTCCCCCTCGTACGCCAACCGTTATTTATTTATATACACACATTCTTTCTCTCTCTCTCTCTCCTTTTTCTCCCTCTGTCCCTCTGACTATACCCCTTGCCCATCCTCTGTTTTTTCCCCCCCTCCCCCTTTTCCTTCTTCCTGGGCCTCCTGTCCCATGACCCTCTCATACTCCTTTTGCCAATCAACTGTCCAGCTCTTGGCTCCATCTCTCCCCCTCCTGTCTTCTCCTTTCATTTTGGATCTCCCCCTCCCCCTCCCACTTTCAAGTCTCTTACTAGCTCTTCCTTCAGTTAGTCCTGACGAAGGGTCTCGGCCTGATACGTCGACTGGACCTCTTCCTAGAGATGCTGCCTGGCCTGCTGCGTTCAGCAGCAACTTTGATGAGCATTGCTTAAATTTCCAGCATCTGCAGAATTCCTCGTGTTTGCATTGCTCTTATTATCCTGCTTCCTTCTGCTCTCAAAGTAACCACTGATTGTTAACGGGTTTATAATAGCGTTCTGAATAGGAAGTGCTCTGCAAGAATATGACTGTCCAGACTGAAGAAGCTCCCTCATGTACAACATAGAACATTCGGTCCAGAATGTTGTGCCAACCCCTTAACTTACTCTAGGATCAATCTAACCCTCTGTCTTACATAGTCTCCATTTTTTCTCTCATCTATGTGCCTATATAAGTTTCTTAAATTTCCCAAATGAATCTGCCTCTACCAACATCCTTGGCACCCACCACCCATGCGCCCACCACTCCCTGTGTGAAAAGACCTACCTCTGATATCCCCCTCCACATCTTATAATTAGCATTTCTGCCCTGGGAAAAAGTCATTGGTTGTCCAATCAAACATGCCTCTTACCATCTCGTACACCTTTTTCAAGTCATTCCTCATCCTCCTTTGTTCCAATGAGAAAAGCCCTAGCTCACTCAACCTATCCTCATAAGAGGAAAGTACAGTGACTTGCTTGTGTTGTTTAGTGCTGAGACAAGGGAAACTGAATTAGATGTTTCTGGTTGTGGGGAAGTCTTCTTAAAACTTATTTTTTAAGGAAACAGCTAGGGATGTTTTGCTATGTTAAAAACACCAGATAAACACTACTACACTAGGCACATTGACAAGATTAAATGAAAGGGCCATGTTGATAAATGAATATCTCATGGTGAATTGGCTGTTGCCCGAGGCTGCAGTGTTATCTCAAGTTGCAGTCTGGTCCACTTAAGAGCGTTAAACAGGAAATCAAGCCCAACAAAAGAAGACAGTGCAGTACTGGTAGAATGCTGATCGATAGGTGGATCAGCAGATCCCATGGCACCATCAGAACAGGGTATGCGTTCTCTGTTCTGGAGTCATTAATCCCTCAACCAACATCACTCAATACAGTTTCACTGCTCCATTCCCTTCTGGAGCTTGTTTATTGTTTACTGACACAGCTCAACCTTCAATACTATAGTTCCTAATAATCTCATCACCAAGCTCTGGACCTGGTAATCAACACCACCCTCTGCCCTGGATCCTTGACTTCTTGACCAACAGAGCGCAATCAGTAAGGATAGAAAGCAACACCTTCGGCACAATTAATCTAAACACTGGTGCTCCACGAGGTTGCATGCTCAGCCCCCTTCTCCTCTCCTATTGTGATGATAAATCAACTTATAGGAGCACTCAGTGCACACCCCTCCAAATCTGCTGGGGTCATCGATTGAGTCTGGTGCTCCCGATGCGGCCTCCTCTACATTGGTAAGACCCGTCGTAAATTCTGGGACCACTTTGTTGAGCATCTCTGTACCATCTGCCACAAGCAGAACATCCCGGTGACCAAACATTTTAATTCCGATTACCATTCCCAGTCATTTCTGGACACCTCACAACAGGAAGGATGTGGATATTATTGAAAGAGTGCAGAGGAGATTAACAGGATGTTTCCTGGATTGAAGAGCATGCCTTATGAAAATAGGTTGAGTGAACTTGGCCTTTTCTCCTTGGAGTGATGGAGGATGAGGGGTGATCTGGTAGAGGTGTAAAAGATGATGAGAGGCATTGGTCATTTGGATAGCCAGATGCTTTTTTCCAGGGCTGAAATGGCTAACACAAGGGGGCACAGTTTTAAGGTGCTTGGAAGTAGGTATAGAGGAGGTGTCAGAGGTAAGTTTTTCACACAGAGAGTGGTGGATGCATGGAATGTACTGCCGGTGATGGTGGTGGAGGTGGATGCAATAGGGTTTTTTAAGAGACTCTTAAATATATACATAGAGTTAAGAAAAATACAGGGCTATGAACTAGGGAAATTCTAGGTGGTTTCTAGAGTAGGTTACATTGTCAGCACAACACTGTGGGTCAAAAGGCCTGTAACGTGCTGTAGATTTCTAATCCTATTCACTGTACACTCATGACTGAGCAGCCAGATTCTGTTCTAATTCCATCTACAAGTTTGCAGATGATACCAGCATTGTTGGCCGTATCTCAAATAATGATGTGTTGCAGTACAGGAAGGAGATAGAGAGCCTAGTGACAACGGTGTCATTACAGCAAACTTTCCATCAAAATCAGCAAAACAAAACAGCTGTCATTGACTTCAGGAAGGTAGTTGTTCACATGCTCATCAGTGCTGCTGAGGTTGAGAGAGTTGAGAGGATCTACTTCCTAGGAGTGAACATCACCAATACACTGCCCTGGTCCAACCACATTGACGCCATAGCTAAGAAAGCTCTCTAAAACCTCTATTTCTTCAGGAGGTTAAAGGAATTCAGCACGACCTTATCAGTCCTTTACCAATCTAAAATAATAAACCATAGAAAGTATCCTATGCAGATGCATCACGGCTTGATATGACAACTGCTCTGCACATAACCAAGAGAAACTACAGAGAGTTGTAGACAGAGCTCAGCACATTACAGATACCAGCCTTCCCTCCAGGGACTCTATCTACACCTCTAACTGCCTCAGTAAAGCAGCCAGCATAATTAAAGTTCCCTCCAACCCCAGACATTCTTCCTTCTCCTCTTTTCCATCAGGCAGAAGATACAATAGCCTGAAAGCGCACACAACCAAACTCAAAGACAGTTTCACCCTGCTGTTATAAGACTTCTGAATAGTTCCTTAGTATGATATGATAGATTCTTGACCTCACAGTGTACCTCATTATGATCTTGCATGTCTGCCGGCACTGCACTTTCTCTGTAACTGTTACACTTTATTCTGCATTCAGTTATTGCTTTACCTTGTTCTACCTCAATGGACTGGGTAATGATTTCATCTGTATGAACAATATACAGGACAAGATTTTCAATGTTCCTTTATGCATGTAACAATAATAAACCAATTCTAATTACTCCAACAATAACACCATGACTAAACTTCAAAAACGGGATAGATTTGGTATGTTGTGAGGATGTGAAAGGTGCTAAACAAAAGCTGTTTGTTTTCTTTTTCAGAAACATAAAAGATTCTGCAGATGCTGAAACATCCAGCGTAACACATACAAAACATTGGAGGAACTTAGCAGGTCAGGCAGCATCTATGGAGGGGAATAAACAGTCGACGCTTCATCATTTTTTAATTCAGTGTTTGTAGGAGCCCATGCACTCTCAAAAGATCATTATGCTTGGGGTCCACATGGGCCAAGAGGCTCATATACAGCAGGATATCAAGAGAACAAATCTGCACATCAGCCACCCTTATAATTGACACAACAGCAGAAATAAATGGCACTTCACACAGAGGAAATTGGCTAACCTGACACAGCTAATGAATTAAAGCTTCCTCAGTACTTTGGCTCATTCTCATTAACAACTGTTTTACTTCCCTCAGTAACCATCAAATTAAATTCAATAGGTTTCAATAGTCACAGTTAATGTCAGAGAAATGTATACAATGTAACATCCTGAAATTAAAGTAGATAATCCACGCAACTGAGTAAAACACCATCGTAACCATTAGCAACCAAAATATAATTCAAGACCACCAACCAGGTGTCAGTTCACCAACAGACATTCCACTTCACTATTTACCAGGCAACAGTCCATTTAAAATGACAAGTTTACAGAAACCGGGGATAAAGAGCCTTAATGGGTGCCAGCAAGTAGGTGATGGAGAATAGCAAACAAAGAGAGTAAAGAGATAGGCTGAAAGGAGAACCATTATATGTGAGAGAGACAGGTGGAACAATGAAACAGCTGGGAGTTACTGCTGAAACACAGGGAATAAGGCAAAGCTACACACTAAATACTGGCAAATTCACTACTTATGGAAGGTGAGAAATCATCAGAAAACAGTAGCTACAGATTACACAAGGACACAACTACAGATTATGATGGAGGTGGAGAAGATACCTTCTGCCAATACTCACCCTGCCCCTTCATCAGTATTCATAATTTGAACTGATCCATACTGATGGAGTTTGAAGTGAAACTAGGCAGAGCAATAGGATAGAAACTTTACCCATTTACCAATCGATTTCTTAGTAGGTGCAAACCTAGCGAGTACCACTGCTCACACTTCACCTACCATGCAGCACTGGAATTATATTTACAGTGTGAAATGGAAATCTCAGGGACACGTAACTGATGCAATCTTCTCTGGCCACCACTAAATATTTACTGATTTGTTATTACACGACACCTTGTATCTGCAAAGCCATGCCATCAGTCTCATTTCCCCTCTACAGCTGCACCTTATTCTTTCCCTCTCTCTTTCTCTCTCTCTCTCTCTCTCACACACGCAATGCAAGTTCAAGTTGAAGTTTAATTGTCAGTCAACCATACATGAATACCCATGAATACAGCCAAATGAAACAATGTTATTTCGGGGCCAAGGTGCAAAACACAGTAGCAACAATCACACACATCACAAGGCACACATAGCACATATAAGGTAAGACAGCAGTAAATTACAGTCACACCAAACAATATAGTCCAAGTCCCTGAGTCCACGAATGTTGCTGCAGTCTGCTCTGCAGTCGATCACAATACATCTTGTCTTCTGACGAGCAAACACCGGAAAGCAGCGCCGACTCCAACATGTATGCTGCGCCACACTGCCTCCGGCACTCTGGTGGAATACACTGAATCCGACGCTCTCCCCCGGGCAGCCGCAAACAGGCGGCATGTGGCTTGAGGCCTAGTCCTTGCCAAAACCAAAACCATGCAGTTCCCTCAACGTCTGCCACAAATCAGTAAATTGGGCTTACAGCATTCCACATTAACAATGTCCAACAGGGTCTTATGATTGCAAGTGACCAAGATGATCACTCATTGTTAGACTGCACACCACCTTTGAGCACCAACTCCGACGCTTTGACGCAGACAGCAACACAATCCTCACCAATTCTAGCTCCTTCAGTTTCTCAGCCAACAAACAACTCGATGATGGGGTAGACCTGCAGTACTTTAAGTTTTTAATGTCCAGCAGGGTCTTTCAATCACAAAAAAAAGTTTAAAGAAGACAATAATATCTTTGGTTGGCCTTATAGAAGTTATTGAGCCCAAATGTGCTGCTATCTTATTGAGTGTGCTGCCATCTTGTCCATTAACTTCCTGAAACCTCTGCATTAATTTACACTGAGAGCCAATTAACACCTGAGGACTAGAACACATCCTGAACATGTTCATCTTCAAAGGGAGCACAGAGAGCACACAAGGTCACCAGTGAGGCCAGGTCGCTGGAACTGAGACAGTATTGGAAAATGTAAACGCATACATTGTATTTTCTATGTATTACAGTATTTACTCAACAGTATTTCAGTATACAGTATTTACTCAACAGTATTTCAGTATTTACTCAAATGCACACATTGTATTTTCTATATTTACTATGTAACCACTGCTAGCTGAATAGAGGGTATTCACTATGTAGCCATGACTTTTGACCTAATCACTATTAATTCATGAAGAGAACTAGAATGAAACCAAGGAGAAAGATAACGGTGGTGAGTAAGGTAATGAAATATGTGGCAGTATGTCAAAACAAGACTAATTAAGAAATAACTGTGGTTAGGGACGAGAGGACACCTGGTCTAAAATGTAAACTAGGACATAATTAAGTTGGGGAATAAAACAATAGTGGAAAGTCGAGAGCGGATATATTGATATGTAATCACAGGCCGATTGGATATGATAATGTAGCTAAGATAGGAAATTGCTATAAAAAATGTTGTATACAAGCCTCGATGGGCAGTCAGCTACTAGCTTTCTGATTGTCTCAGCTTTGATTTGCAAATTAAAGTTTAAAACGTCTTGGCGAGTTTTCTGCGTCTCCTTGTCGTTTGTGAGAAACGAGAAACCACGACAAAATTGGCGTCACGAACAGGATCGGATAGAGACCCGCGAGGAAGGGAACGGCAGATTGGGACGCTTCCCGGTCCCTCGGGGACCCCCACGGGGCTAACAGAATTAAGGGTGCACCCAAAGTAAAAAGGTGAGTGCTTTTTGCGATAATTCGGACTAAGAATTCTGTTGGTTTTGGGGGGTCTCGGGGACTCAGAAGTGTGAAGCAACTGCCGAAGGGTCTCTCCGATCCAAAGAATCTGACAGAATTGGGGATAAAAGGAGGCTCAGAGGATTAATCAAGAACACTGCAGTGGGGGTAAGTACGAATAAAGTAATAATAAGTTAAGTAAGAAAATTCCACGTGGTGTTGGTAAGTCCCTGTGGATACCGCTTCGCACGAAACGAAGGGCTGAACAGGCAGGGAAGGAGAATTAAAAATCCTCGTGAATACCGCCTTAAGAAGTATAAGGGGCTGCATAGGCGAGGTGTAAAAGGAAAAGGTTCTGTGGATACCGCCCTAAGTAGGGGTCTGCACGGGCAGAACGTAATAAGAGATAAAGATAGTTTAATAGATAATTCAGACGCTGGTGAGATAAACCATAAGGCTAGGCATAGAAATAGAGTTAGAAAAATAATATTATTAAATAGGCAAGTCGTGAGATTCTAAAAATACCATAATAGAAAAAGGAAAAAGAGAACAACATGACAGAGAAAGGAACAGCAGTAGAAATATTGAGCAGAAAATTCCCGGTGTGTCAAGGTAAGATCGCGGAAATTTCAGAAAAATGGGAAAAAAAGAACTAAAGAACTGGTTAAGAAATGGCCAAGAGAAGGAACATTCGATGTAAGCTTATGTGAGGAAATGAAAGCGCTAATTAAAAATCACAAACCCAAAGATAAATCTAAGAAAAGAGAGGGGAAAAGGGAACAAGAAATAGAAGTGTTAAAACTTTTTAGGATGGAGGGAGAAAAGTTAAGAAAGACGGGAAGTATCTTAATAGTAAGTTAAAAAAGACACTGAGAAATGAAACGAGCAGTCTGATAAAGAAAAGGAAAAGCATAACAGGGAGTCGGCTTCGGCTCTATACCCAGACCTGAAAGACGTAGAAAAACCTCCTCCCTATTATGAGAAAGAAACCCTTAAGCAGTGTCCGATGATAACAGGAAGAGTGGATCTAAATGGAGAAATTAAAGTCTGGGATACCGAGGAGGAAAGAAAGAATCACGAAAGAGAGCAGGAGGAACTACGGAAGGTAATAGAAGAAGACAGGGCAAAGATAGAGCAGGAGAGAAGGGAAATAGTAGAAGAGATCAAAGGGTTACAGGAATTAAAAGCGAAAAGGGATGAAGAGAAATCTTTGTTATATGGGCACGGAACTGAACAGGCCAGAGCAGAAGGAAACTTGTCGGGAGAGCAAGAGTTAAGTAGCGAAGGAGAGGGTACGAGAGAATGTAGGCAGAGGATAGAAGACAGGAGCCTTGAAGGGGAAAAAGAGAGAGTGAAAAGGCAGATATTAGAAACAGAGGGAGAGATTACAGAATTACAGCGGAGACTGAATTTCCAACGAGGTTTGAGGATTTCGCATGGGCCAAAGCAAATGCTAGCTCAAGGCAGAAAGAAGAACTCCACGAGGAGACCAAGGGAGAAAGGAAACCCCGGAAAGAATCATGTGGCAGCCAGTGAAAACGTGCTCAGAAACAGATGGGGAGTCAGGCGAGGTGGAGAGTCAGGAGATGTGGGAAAGCAAAGGGAGAATGATGCCGTTGTTAGTAAAAGGATTGGGACAAGTACAGTATATTCCTTGGGGATCCCAGGACCTGGAAGGGCTGAAAAACACCCTGCCCAGCCTACATGAGGGTGCAGGGAAGTGGATTAGGGCCTTTGAGGAAGAAACCACGGGACGAATGTTGGCTATGGGAGATTTAAAGGCACTGCTGATAAGGCTGATGGGAACCTCCAAACTACAAGAATTGATGGAAGCGGCTGGCATAAGAATGCGGACAGCACACTGATTGACGGGGCCAGATTTGACACAGTGAGGCAGAGGGTATGGGGGGCCCTCAGGGAGCTCTATCCACCCAAAATGGACCCCAAAGCCATGAAAGGGGATCCACTGGGAGACACTGAAAATCCAGCAGCCTATATAGAAAATCAGTTGAAAAGGTGGAGACTGGAAACTGAACAAGAGGTGGAAGGCAACCCATTTATGACCTGGATGTTCCGAAATGCTGTTTTGGATGCGATGCCTTCCCAAGTTAAGTCTAAACTTGAGGAAGTGGTCGGACTGATGTCAATGACCCCACAGGAATTCAGGGACCACATTGTCCATGCGGTCGAAAAATATCGAAAAGACAAACGAAAGTTGACTGAGCAGCAAGAAGAAGTGCAGAGAAAGCTGATACAAATGCAGCTTGAAGAACTTAAAAAGAAGGAAAAAGAAAAAGGCAAGAAGATGCTGCCAGCAATGATCGACTTAAGCACAGCCGTTGAAATGAATGAAATTCCATTATATGGAGGGACCGGTCGTGCCGTAAGACAGAGCCCAGAAAACCCCATGCCAATAATAAATGTCTTTGGGGGTGCTTTTCCACAAATACCCTACCAGGGACAGGATAAATTTAAACAGCAGCCCAGACAGGACTGGAAATCCTAAGGAGGGGGGCAGAGAGGTTATGGGCAGGAAGGACCAGTAAGCAAACAGGGGAGAAGAAAGATACAGAGACTGTGCTGGGGATGTAACCAGCCAGGACACATGAGAAGGGACTGCCCACTTAAGCCATGGGCCGTCACATTCCAGCGGGAACCAATGAGATGGGAACCACAGTCTAGCCAAGGACCAGACCCCGCAGGGCCGAATGGACCCGTGAACCCCTATGCAAGACATTAGGGGTGCCCAGAGAACCCAGGTGGGATGGGACACTACCCAGTGATAACAAGGGAGGCAGAGGAGGAACCCATTGTTCAGGTTGTGTTAGAAGGGCAGCTGACACCAATGATGATAGATACTGGAGCCACGTATACTTGCGTACAGCCGCAGTATGCCCTTCACCTTCCCATGTTAGGAAAATTTATTAAGACTGTAGGGTTCTCGGGAAAAACACAGTTGACACAATGTACAGCTCCAGTGAGATTAGGGATAGGCAGCAAAGGAATAGTTTTGCCGATATTAGTGTCCAAAGGAAACGATGCAGTAACAAAGGGAAATCAAGCTGCAGATGAAGCAGCCAGGAAAGCGTATGGGTGTACATCCGCTGTTATTGCACCCCAGGTAAGTCTAGAGCTGGAACCTATGGTAGAGGACCTAATTGAAATACAGGGAAAGGCAACTGTGGCAGAACAAACACTGTGGAGACAAAGGGGGGCCAAGCAGAACCCAGAAGGCCTATGGACCACGGAAGATGGCCTACTGGTAGCTCCCACCCCTTTACTGACTATCCTGATCTCAGAAGCACATGGGATGGATCATTGTGCAAGGCGGGGGAAGTAATAAGGAAAATAAAAAAGGATGGATTTTGGTCACCTTATTTACAGGCTTCAGTAGGCCATGTGTTGTCACAGTGCGAGATATGCACGCAGGATAATGTTCGGAAAGGAATTACAACCCCAATAGGTCATATACCTGTATCTGAAGGGCCATTTAAACACCCAGTGATTGACTATGTAGACATGATAAAAACAGTAAGAGGGAAAAGATACATGTTGGTGGTAATCGACAGATTCAGCAGATGGGTAGAGGCAGTACCCTCGAAGGATCAAGGGGCAGGAACAATGGTGAAATTCCTGACAAACGAAGTGATCCCAAGGTTTGGGATACCGACAGAAATTAGCTCAGACAATGGTTCAGCTTTCATCCAGAAAGTGGTCAAGTTAATACTGCAAGCACTGAGAATAAAGCAAAGATTTGGATGTGTGTATCACCCTCAGTCGCAGGGTATGGTGGAAAGAATTAACGGGACCTTAAAAGCCAAACTAAACAAAAATCTGTGCAGATACTAAACTCAACTGGGTCGATGCACTACCGTTAGCACTAATGAGTTACCGCATGCAGACTAATCAGATGACTTGTCTAACACCGCATGAAATGCTAACCGGAAGGCCATGCCAGTGCCCCAGTGGAGAGGACCATATAAAAGGCCTAGTTTGGAACAATTGGAATTGGAATTAAAACAATACATGCGACAATTAACTATGATACATAAGTCTATTTATGCACAGGAAAAACAGAAAGAGCCAGAGATTGATCAAGGGGAATGACCAATCAAACCAGGCGATCAAGTCTACGTGCAAGCGTTTCGAAGAAAGTGGAATGAACCCAGAAGGGAAGGGCCCTTTACAGTAACCAAAGCATCACCCACCACAGTACAAGTGGAAGGACGCTCCACCTGGTATCATCTCAATCACTACACTAGAGCAATCCCGCAGGTACAGTCAGGTGGGCCACCCGAGGTAAGTAGAGAAGAGGAACAAACAGACAGGTACTAGACTGGCTATTGGCAGAGAAAGGAGGAGTTTGTGTAATGTTTGGGGAACAGTGCTGTACTTCTATACCGAATAACACTAGTCCGGAGGGATCGTTTACCAGAGCAATGAATAAACTGAAAAATCTAAGAAAGGAAGTCAAACAAAATGCAGGGTTCGGACACCAGTTCTTTGACTGGTTAAACAGTAAACTAGGAGGATGGGGCGCATGGCTGACCAAGATTGCAGTAACCATTGGTATTGTATTGCTAAGCTGTGTGGTCATTATGTGCTGTTTTCTTCCATGCCTCAAGTCACTTGTAGTGCGTGCTGCAATGAAACGGTTTCCGATGCTCCTGGAAATTGTTGGGTCGAGCCCTATGGAAAAGGAGGCACCGATGATGTATTCGTACAGTCTACGAGACATGCAAGACGAACAGGAGAGAGATGAAATATGTGGGGATTAGGCTGTGAAGGCTCCTGAGTCTTTTTCCCTGTCTCAGATACGAAGGGACGGGTTCTTGGCTCAGCGGCCTAGGGAGGTAGGGAGAGAACACTTTGAGTCTTAAGCGCAGGAAACTATAGTTTAACCCAAATTTGGGAGTAAATGCGTGGCTTTATTTGAGCTTTTGTGCATAGACTCTCAGTCCTCTCTCTCTCTGTATGAGACCCTGTGGGTCTCAAAGGGAGGATTATATTGGAAAATGTAAATGCATACATTGTATTTTCTATGTATTACAGTATTTACTCAACAGTATTTCAGTATACAGTATTTCAGTATTTACTCAAATGCACACATTGTATTTTCTATATTTACGATGTAACCACTGCTAGCTGAATAGAGGGTATTCACTATGTAGCCATGACTTTTGACCTAATCACTATTAATTCATGAAGAGAACTAGAATGAAACCAAGGAGAAAGATAATGGTGGCGAGTAAGGTAGTGAAATATGTGGCAGTATGTCAAAACAAGACTAATTAAGAAGTAACTGTGGTTAGGGACGAGAGGACACCTGGTCTAAAATGTAAACTAGGACATAATTAAGTTGGGGAATAAAACAATAGTGGAAAGTCGAGAGCGGATATATTGATGATATGTAATCACAGGCCGATTGGATATGATAATGTAGCTAAGATAGGAAATTGCTATAAAAAATGTTGTATTCAAGCCTCGATGGGCAGTCAGCTAGAAGCTTTCTGATTGTCTCAGCTTTGATTTGCAAATTAAAGTTTAAAACATCTTGGCGAGTTTTCTGCGTCTCCTTGTCGTTTGTGAGAAACGAGAAACCACTAAAAGCTGCATACAACATAAAGCACTACAGCACAACCCTTTGGCCCATGAAGTTGTGCCAATCTTTTAACCTACTTTAAACTTAATCTGACCCTTCCCTCCTACTTAGCCCCAATTTTTCCCTTCATACATGTGCCAATCTAAGAGTCTCTTAAATGTTGCTAATATATCTGCCTCTACCAGCACAACCTTTCAGGAAATTCCAGACATCAACCACTCTGTGTAAAAAAATCTATGTGAAATCCCCACTATACTTCCCTCCAATCACCTTAAAATTATGCCCCGTTGTATTAGTTTTTGCCACCCTGGGAAAACTTATCTGGCTGTCCACTCTGTCTGTCTCTTTTCATCTTGTACACCTCTTTCAGTCACCTCTCATTCCCCATCACTCCAAATGAATAGGAGCGTTCAATGGAATAGTGTGGAGGGTGTTTTACTCTGTATCTAAACTGTGTTATCCTCTGCGTTTAACCCTGCTGTCCCTGCCTCGGGAGTGTCTGCCCTTCCACCTGTGTAGTACTCTCTCAGTCTGACTACTCTGACAATGTAGTCATCGCCCCTCTGCATGTCTGGAGATGGATTTGAACCCATAACCTTCTGGTCTCAGGGGCAAGACTGCTCTCCACTGAGCCATTGGCTGGCAACAGGAAGATTAAGCTGCAGGTACAACCTCAAAAGGGAAGAAAAGCAAAACATCAATGAAAAAAAATTATCATACTGCTCTAGCCCTTCTGTTCAAAGTCAAATGGAATCTCTATTACCGTATGAAGTAGACTCAGTAACCTGATATACATGTTTTTTTTACACACTGTAGGTATTCATCTGATTCTCTGTGTGGTCTATTTTCATCTCTTCATTTGATCCCTTGGCGGAGAAGCTTCAGCAAGAGCCGAGAATAACAAGGTGGGTCAGTACTGGGAGGGCACACGCCTCATACCTCAGCTCATTCACTGCATACTTCTAGACAAGTATTGTGGAAATGCAGAGTGCCATAGCCAAGCCCAGATTAAACACATCAGTAAAGGACCACACATGTGCAGAATATGCTAGCTGACTGTAACGTGCGCTCCACAGATCACTCCAAAACCGAGCTTATGATTTATCATTTTGTAATAAATCCACTCACTAGTAAATTATTTTTTTCAATTGCAAGACAAGACAGCTTTCTTTTTCTTTTGAAATGATCTTCCCACCCCAACTGCTGAGTTGCACTTCACAGGCCAGCAGTAAATGTTGACCAGAGGAAGGCACTGGAGCCTAGGCAGGGGTACAGAAGCTTGAAGTCCCACGCCACCAGGCTCAAGAACAATGACTTCCCTTCAACCAATCGCTTCTTGAACCAACCAGTAAAACCCTAATCACTGCAGTTTAGCAACACTATTCTTCTTCATAGATGCTGTCTGAGCTGCTGAGTTCCTCCACCTTTTGTGGGTTAACAGCAGTATGAACACTTTATACTGATGGGAGTATGAACACTCCCATCAATTTGCCTATCGCACCAACAGGTCAACAGAAGATGCCATCTCTACAGCACTTCACTCTGCCCTGACCCACCTGGACAGCCCCAACTCCTATGTCAGAATGCTGTTCATTGACTTTAGTTCCGCATTCAATACTGTGATCCCCTCCAAGCTGATCACCAAACTTCGCCAGCTTGGTATCAGCGTATCCCTCTGCAATTGGACCTTGGACTTTCTGACTAACAGACCCCAATCAGTTAAGTTAGACAACCTCTCCTCCTCCACTCTCACCCTGAACACCGGCGTGCCTCAAGGTTGTGTGCTGAGCCCTCTTCTGTACTCCCTTTTCACCTATGACTGCATTCCTGTTCATGGTTCTAACTCCATAATCAAGTTCGCAGACAACACCATGGTGGTTGGTCTGATCAGAGGGAATGACGAGACGGCCTACACGGACGAGGTCCAGCACAACAATCTGGCCCTTAACACCCAGAAGACCAAGGAGATCATTGTGGACTTCAGGCATGCCAGGAGTCACACTCATGTCCCCATCTACATCAACGGAATCGTAGTGGAGCGTATATCAAGCTTCAAATTCCTTGGTGTCCACATTTCCGAGGATCTTACTTGGTCCCTGAACTCCTCCATCCTGATCAAAAAGGCGTAACAGTGCCTTTATTTCCAGCGGAGCATCAAGAAAGCTCACCTCTGTCCCAGGATACTGACAGACTTTTACCGCTGTACCATTGAGAGCATACTCACCAACTACATCTCAGTGTGGTATGGCAATTGTCCCGTATCGGACCGCAAAGCCCTCCAGCGTGTGGTGAAAACTGACCAGCGGATTATTGGTACCCAATTGCCCACCATTGAGAACATCTACCATAAACGCTGCCTGGGCAGGGCGAAAAGCATTATCAAGGATGCATCTCACCCTAACCATGGACTTCATACTCTCCTCCCATCCGGTAGGTGCTACAGGAGCCTCTGATCCCGCACCAGCAGGCTCAGGAAGAGCTTCTTCCCTGAGGCTGTGACACTGCTGAACCTCACATCACAGCGCTAAGCAGTATTGCATCCGTATTGTACTGCCTCAGTACTTTTACATTTGTATGCTGTAGCACTTTTTTTATTCACAGTTATTTTGTAAATAACACTATTCTTTGCATTTCTGGTCAGATGCTAAATGCATTTCGCAAACACGAGGAAATCTGCAGATGCTAGAATTTCAAGCAACACACATAAAAGTTGCTGGTGAACGCAGCAGGCCAGGCAGCATCTCTAGGAAGAGGTACAGTCGACGTTTCGGGCCCAAACCCTTCATCAGGACTAACTGAAAGAAGAGCTAGTAAGAGATTTGAAAGTGGGAGGGGGAGGGGGAGATCCGAAATGATAGGAGAAGACAGGAGAGCGAGGGATGGAGCCAAGAGCTGGACAGGTGATTGTCAAAAGGGATATGAGAGGATCATGGGACAGGAGGCTGAGGGAGAAAGAAAGGGGGATGGGCAGAGGATGGGCAAGGGGTATAGTGAGAAGGACAGAGGGAGAAAAAGGAGAGAAAAAGAATCTGTGTATATAAATAAATAAATAAAAACGGATGAGGTACGAGGGGGAGGTGGGGCATTAGTGGAAGTTTGAGAAGTCAAAGTTCATGCCTTCAGGTTGGAGGCTACCCAGACGGAATATAAGGTGTTGTTCCTCCAACCTGAGTGTGGCTTTATCTTTACAGTAGAGGAGGCCGTGGATAGACATATCAGAATGGGAATGGGACGTGGAATTAAAATATGTGGCCACTGGGAGATCCGGCTTTCTCTGGTGGACAGAGCATAGGTGTTCAGCGAAATGATCTCCAAGTCTGCGTCGGGTCTCGCCAATATATAGAAGGCCGCATCGGGAGCACTGGATGCAGTATATGCCGAAGGAGATTTCCTCCCTTTTTTAAAGAAAGGGGCTTCCCTTCCTCCACCATGAACTCTGCTCTCAAACGCATCTCCCCCATTTCACGCACATCTGCTCTCACTCCATCCTCCCACCACCCCATTAGGAATAGGGTTCCCCTTGTCCTCACCTACCACCCCACCAGCTTCCGGGTCCGCCAACTCCAACGGGATCCCACCATTAAGCACATCTTTCCCTCCCCCCCCCTCTGCTTTCCGCAGGGATCGCTCCCTACGTGACTCCCTTGTCCATTTGCTCCCCCCCATCCCTCCCAACCGATCTCCCTCCCGGCACTTATCCTTGTAAGCGGAACAAGTGCTAGACATGGCCTTACACTTCCTCCCTCACTACCATTCAGGGCCCCAGACAGTCCTTCCAGGTGAGGCGACACTTCACCTGTGAGTCGGCTGGGGTGATATACTGTGTACGGTGCTCCCGATGCAGCCTTCTATATATCGGCGAGACCCGACGCAGATTGGGAGATCGTTTCACTGAACACCTACATTCTGTCCCCCAGAGAAAGCAGGATCTCCCAGTGGCCACACGTTTTAATTCCACGTCCCATTCCCATTCTGATATGTCTATCCACAGCCTCCTCTACTGTAAAGATGAAGCCACACTCAGGTTGGAGGAACAACACCTTATATTCCGTCTGGGTAGATTCCAACCTGATGGCATGAACATTGACTTCTCAAACTTCCAGTAATGCCCTACTTCCCCCTCGTACCCCATTTGTTATTTATTTATTTATATACACACATTCTTTTTCTCTCTCTCCTTTTTCTCCCTCTGTCCTTCTCACTATAACTCTTGCCCATCCTCTGCCCATACCCCTTTCTTTCTCCCTAGGCCTCCTGTCCCATGATCCTCTCATATCCCTTTTGCCAATCACCTGTCCAGCTCTTGGCTCCATCCCTCCCCCTCCTGTCTTCTCCTACCATTTTGGATCTCCCCCTCCCCTTCCCACTTTCAAATCTCTTACTAGCTCTTCCTTCAGTTAGTCCTGATGAAGGGTCTCGGCCTAAAACATCGACTGTACCTCTTCCTAGAGATGCTGCCTGGCCTGCTGCGTTCACCAGCAACTAAATGCATTTCATTGGCCTTGTAACTGTACTCGGCACAATGACAATAAAGTTGAATCTAATCTAACCTTATACTAAAATGGATTTTGCTTTTCTTGTTCTAATTTCTTCTTTGTAAAACAAAAGTCTGCAGAATTCATGTTTGTTTTTCTTGTGACTGCTGCTTACATGATGCAATGTGCTTGTGATACTGCTGCAGGTAAGCTTTTCATTGCACTTGTGCATACATCTACTTGTGGATATGATAATAAACTAGACTTTGATAAACTTTGACCCCTACTGGTCATGATAGCGGAAGTCACTGGTTAGTGACTGAGAGTCACGAAGCATGCAAAACACATCCTTCGATCCAAAACATTCATGTTGTCCAAATTACAGAAACATTAGGGGCATTTAGAAAGCTTTTAGATAGGCAGGAGGAGGACAGAAAAATAGAGGGTTAGGCAGGAAGGGAGGGTTAGGTAGGAAGGAATGGTTAGATTAATCTTTGAATAGCTTAAAAGCTCGGCACAACATTGTGGGCCGAAGAGCCTGTAATGTTTTATGTTCTAAGTTATCTAAATGATAGCATTTGGTGCCCATATATGTGCAGTATAATATCTGTCCAAATGTCGTTTGTAAGTCTCTTGCAGGGAGCAACAGCAGGTGAATCCACCTCAAAACAAGGGCGTTGTTGACTGGTTGAACATTGTACATGTCAGGTTCAGCCAGCAAGCAGAGAGCTAGCATTTCCCCTGGCATGTGTGACACAGTCTCAAGCAAGTGGGCCACAAAACTAGTAAAGAACTACCACTCAGACCCGCAGAAGCAGTGAGTATTTTGTTGAATGGCTGCTGTGAATCAGCCTCACTCCACAACCCCAGCTCAGCTTCATCACCAATGTCATGAACTGGTGAGCTAAAGCAGAATGGCTTGGCCTCAAGCATTGTCCAGTGCCAGAGGTTTGAAACCACGTGGGATGGGACATAAGAAGCTCCAGCTTGCACTGGCTGGGAGAGGGGAAGAGTGCCAGTCCCACTGGGATGTGGTCTGCACCACTGGCTGCCGTCCAGCTTCAATTCAAAACTTCCCAAAGAAAACTGGGTCACAACTGTTGTTTTAAATTATTGCATAAGCAAACGAGATACTCAAAAAGCCGAAAGAATCTTTTTCATAAAAATAAAATGTTGAGTAACTCAGAAAGATTCCAGCTTCTCTCTGAGTGGTGGAAGGAAAACAGGAAATCTTGGAAACATCTGGCGGTCTGCCAGTGAGTGAGCACAGATTCATAGAGATAAAAAGCAGAGAATGGAACTATTCTGGCCTGTCATGTCCATACTAGCCCAAGAATTGGTTACTTGATTTCTCATTTCTGGATCTGTAGCCCTGTAGGCTTGGGCTCTTCATGGGCACATCAGGTAAATTTTCCCCAACTGCTTTTTGAGCAGATGTTTCCAGGTTCCCAATATCTCTGGGAAAAAGAAAATCTTTCACTCCTCTCTAATTCTTCGCTCAATTACATTAAAATCCATTTTCTCAGTTATTGAGCTCTGTCAAGGGAAATGAATCCTCTCTGTTTATCCAATCAATAATTCACATGTTTTACCTTTCGGTATTGGTGCTGGTTTGTTAATTGTCGTATGTACCAAGATACAGTGAGAAGTTCATATTGCACATTATCTACAGAGTTAAGATCCATACACAGTGCACTGGGGTATTAAAAGGCAAAACAGTAATAGAGTGCAGAACGAAGTGTAAAAGCTACAGAGAAAGTGCCATGCAGACAAACAATAAAGTGCATAATTATAATGAGTTAGATTGTCAGGTTAAGAGTCTATTTTATCTTATGAGGTTTGTCTAAGAGTGTGATAACAGTGGGATAAAAACTGTCTTTGAGTATGGTGGCTATTCAAGTAAATCTCCCTTCAGTCCTTTTTCATCCACAGAGAACAACCTGTCCCCACCGGTACCATATCCTGGTGTTATATGCAGTGACAGACACGTCCCCACTGGTACTGTAACCCAGTATTATACAGTGACAGACCCATCCCCATCAGTACTGTACTCCAGTGTTATACAGTGGCAGACATATCCCCACTGGTACTGTAGCCCAGTGTTATACAGTGACAGACCCATCCCCACTGGCACTGTTCTCTGATGTTATATGGTGAGTGACCAGTCCCCACTGGTACTATACCCCGCTGTTATACACTGACAGACCTGTCTCCACTGGTACCGTTCTCCATTGGAGAAGCAGACTCTGGAATGGTAAAGCTTGTCACTTGCAGTTGAATTTGTGTGTTTGGCTGGGACTTGACCCTTTGTCAGACTTGCCGAGGATCAGGTTTAGCAACAACATTGAGCTTCAGGCTGGCCATTACTCACATGCTGCGTCAGGAGGCTGAGGTGCGAGTATGATGAGTACGGCTGAGGGTTCTGTTTGGCTGTCAGGCGCTGTAGCACAGTGGAGATGGCATCATTGTTCAAACTTTCAAAGAGAGAATGTCGCTTATCCCCTTCCCTCACACCAGCTGTGAGTGGTCTCTGTCGCAGAGTACATCGGGTTCCCAAGCCTGAAAAGAGAGACAAGGCCACAGAATGAGTCTGGGCTAGTGCATTCTACACTGCAGCTAATGGAGCAACTCCCACCCTGCACTTCCCAGTCAATATTAACCAATGAAACACTCATGCGACAGACCGCTGGTGACAGTCCACATCAACAGCATCGAGCTCACGTCTGGGCAGCCTCCAGACTGATGGCATGAACATTGATTTCCTTAATGTCATGAATTACTCTCCCCTCCCTCCTTCTCTCTTTTTCCATTGCTGTTCCCCTCTTATGCCTTCTCTTCTCCTCACCTCCCTCTGAGCCCCCTCCACCTTCACTTTCTCCGATGGTCCACTCTCCTCTCCTATCAGATGCTTTCTTCTTCATCTCAATACCTTTTCCAACTGTCACCTCCTACCTTCTTACTTCATCCCCTCTCCTCCACCCACCTTCCTCCTCACTTGGTCTCATAGAAACATAGAAAACCTGCAGCACAACACAAGCCCTTCGGCCCACAATGCTGCGCCGAACACGTACTTTAGAAATTACTAGACTTACCCATAGCCCTCTATTTTTCTAAGCTCCATGTACCTATCCAGGAGTCTCTTAAAAGACCCTATCGTATCCGCCTCCACCACCATCACCGGCAGCCCATTCCACGCACTCACCACTCTCTGCGTAAAAAAACTTATCCCCAACATCTCCTCTGTATCTACTTCCAAGCACCTTAAAACTGTGCCCTCTCGTGCTAGCCATCTCAGCCCTGGGAAAAAGCCTCTGACTATCCACACGATCAATGCCTCTCATCATCTTATACACCTCTATCAGGTCACCTCTCATCCTCCGCCGCTCCAAGCAGAAAAGGCCAAATTCACTCAACCTATTCTCATAAGGTATGCTCACCTATCACTTGCCAGCTTGTACTCATTCCCCTGCCCCCACCTTATTATTCTGGCTTCTGCACCCATCCTTTCCATTCCCGATGAAGGGTCTTGCCCAGAAATGTTGACTGCTGATTTCCTTCCACAGATGCTGCCCGCCTTGCTGAGTTCCTCCAGATTTTTTGTGTGCTGCTCTGGATTTCCAGCATCTGCAGAATCTTTTGTGTTTATGGTTATGTCAATAGCCTGCAGAGTGGAGATAATTTTACACAGCCGGCTGTAGAGGGACAAGACACACAGAACAAATGCCCAGATCTGTTGCACAGAGATACCTCTCTAAGCTGTATGCTTTCCTGATATGGATCACAGCGCTAGAATCCCACCTCCATGTTGGGACTTCCAAAATCACAGGAATGGCAGGATTCCAGGCAGAAGTTCATCCCATCTTTAACTCCCAGCTACTGGAAGAAAATGAGGAGCAATGGGGCAGGCTGTGTCAACAGCATTTTAGCTGCACATTATTATGCCTGAGGTTGGCATGTCTGGGCCACAATCCATTAATGGATGCTGTATTAGGGTCTCAGAGATTAACTACAGAGCAGAAAAAAAGAGCCATGTAGTGCCACATCTCTACCTGTTTTCATAACCATCATCACTAAGGGGTGAGAAAATTGTGGTGGGTGGTTGGGGGGCCTAGCACAGGTGGAAACTTTTATACAACAAGTCAACATCGCACAGCAATTGCCATGTAAACTTCTTTCACCCTAGTTTCCCAAGTCCAAGTCATTTCTGTAAGTTGAGGATGATATTAAGCAACATAGAGGCCTGGAGGTTGAAAATGTGAGTCCAGACCAGGGACTGGAGGTTGAAGACCTAATGTCAGCCAGTCGGAGAGTTCAGAGCTAAGAACTGGAGGTCTAGGGGCAGCCTGCCCTGGGGTTGGAGGCCTGTCTGTGTTTGTGATGGGGTGGGTGAGAAAGGGGCTTGCTTTGCTGTCATCTTGTTTTGTTCTTTGTCGTTGCAGTTGTTAACGTATGTGTTGTTCTGCTGAGCAATGTGGGCAAGCTATATTAGCACTGTGTCACCATTTACACCTCAGACTTCAACTACTGCACGGAGTCTTGTCATCTTCAGAAGTTTTCTGATGACTCTGCCATAGTTGGATGCATCAGCAAGGGAGATGAGGCTGAGTACAGGGCTACGGTAGGAAACTTCGTCACATGGTGTGAGCAGAATTATCTGCAGCTTAATGTGAAAAAGACTAAGGAGCTGGTGGTAGACCTGAGGAGAGCTAAGGTACCGGCGACCCCTGTTTCCATCCAGGGGGTCAGTGTGGACATGGTGGAGGATTACAAATACCCGGGGATACGAATTGACAATAAACTGGACTGGTCAAAGAACACTGAGGCTGTCTACAAGAAGAGTCAGAGCCGTCTCTATTTCCTGAGGAGACTGAGGTCCTTCAACATCTGCCGGACGATGCTGAGGATGTTCTACGAGTCTGTGGTGGCCAGTGCTATCATGTTTGCTGTTGTGTGCTGGGGCAGCAGGCTGAGGGTAGCGGACACCAACAGAATCAACAAATTCATTCGTAAGGCCAGTGATGTTGTGGGGATGGAACTGGACTCTCTGACGGTGGTGTCTGAAAAGAGGATGCTGTCCAAGTTGCATGCCATTTTGGACAATGTCTCCCATCCACTACATAATGTACTGGGTGGGCACAGGAATACATTCAGCCAGAGACTCATTCCACCGAGATGCAACACAGAGCGTCATAGGAAGCCATTCCTGCCTGTGGCCATCAAACTTTACAACTCCTCCCTTGGAGGGTCAGACACCCTGAGCCAATAGGCTGGTCCTGGACTTATTTCCTGGCATAATTTACATATTACTATTTAACTATTTATGGTTTTATTACTATTTAATTATTTATGGTGCAACTGTAACGAAAACCAATTTCCCCCAGGATCAATAAAGTATGACTACGACTATGAATGTGTGGCTACACTTGCAGGCTGCCCTATCACAACCTTGGGTTAAAGCAAACAAAACACTTTACTGTAGGTTTCCATGTACATGTAATAAATAAATCTGAATCTGAAGTTAAGGGCCAAATAATCAGCAGTCAACTCAGATGCCTGAGCTTGTGGACAGTAAGTAATCACTTTATTAATCCTGTCTATATCCTGCAAACAAATTAAGTTTCAAGAAAGGGCAATTTGAGGTCATTTTCTGAGCTTCTCCGAAGTGAATCTAGATCATGAGTTGTGTGAATCTTTGGTCAATCTACGGTCAATGTTTGGACATCTACGAGATTCTCCTCAATTGAAATTCATATCTGAAATACTTAAATAAAAAAGGGCCAGGAAGAGTGTGCAAGTCCCCAGCTAGACACACAAGTCATCCAACATTGCCACTCAGAGGCAAAATTCAGTGAGTATTTAATGCAGCACATAATGGAAATCTTGTGCACAGTAATGCAAGAAGCTGTGTAGAGTATTGGACTCAGCCCAATCTATCATGGTCACATCCCTCCCCACCATCGATGGTACCTTCGTCTTGCTGCGTCAAGAAGGCACATCCATCAGCAAAGATCCCCATCAGCTACCATCAGGCAGGAGATACAGAAGCCTGAAGTTCCACATCACCAGAAACAGCTACTTCCCTTCAAGGTGGCATCCAATACTAAGACACTCACTATCCAGGACAAGTTCTTGTCTCGTTACAACCATCAGGGAGGTGGTACAGGAGCATGAAGGCTCAAACTCAACTCAGAAACAGCATTTCCCTTCTGCCATTAGATTTCTGAATGACCCATAAATCCATAAACACTCTCATTATTCCTTTTTTTTGCACTATTTATTTTGCATTTCATAGCGATTTAATGCCCTCGCATTGTACTGCTGCGACCAAAAAAAGAATTCCATGTCATATAAGACATTGCTAATAAGCCTGATTCTGATCATTCAGTTCTCGAGCCAACTGACAAAACCCTAAACACAAGATTTTAGCAACACTCTGACCACTGACCCCCTTGCACTAAAGTGGATTATTTCTTTTATTCTAGTTGTCATTATTGTAAAAATTGTGTATAATTTATGATTTGCATGTCAATGCTGTTTACATGATGCTATGGGAGCGTGATGCTGCTGCAATAAGTTTTTATTTGCACCTGAGCACACGTGTACTTGGGCATATGACCATAAACTCAACTTTAACTTTGAACAGGTTTGGCAGGACAGGCCACATACAGGCTGACTACTGTTCTACTGGCTGGTTCTTCGTTAGTGTTTAGCAGTGTTAGAGTGGGGATTTTGAGGCCTTAGCTCCTCGAGGCTTCAGTGAGAGAAGGCAAAAAGCTGTAGATAGATTTATCTCTTTCAGTTTATTTGTTTCCTTCTTTATAATTAAAACAGTTAGAGCAGTAGGGATGCCATGCAGGATAGTTGAATGCTCCTCTTGCAGGATGTGGGAAGGCAGGGGGACCTCCAGCTTCTCAGACAACTTCACCTGCAAGAAGTGTGCCCAGCTGCAGCTTCTAACACTCCACATTAAGGAGTTGGAGCTGAAACTGGATGAACTCTGGATCATGTGGGAGGCTGAGGGGGTGATAGATAGGACATATGGAGAGGTATTTACACCCAAAGTGAAGGACTTGGAAAATTAGGTGACTGTCAGGAAGGTGAAAGGAATTAAACAGCCAGTGCAGAGTACCCCGGTGGACATCCCCCTCAACAAAAGGTACACCATTTTAGGTATTGTTGGGGGTATGACCTAGCAGAGGAAAGTCACAACTGTCAGGTCTCTGGCACTGAGTCTGGCTGTGTGGCCCAGAGGGAAGGGTAGAGATGAGTGGAATTGATAGCAAATTTGTTAGTTAGGAGAACAGAAAGGAGTTCTGTGGGTGCAAATGGTATGTTCCCAGCTGGTATGTTGCCTCAGCAATCTTAAGTGGGAGGGTGAACAGCCAGAGGTCGTGATCCACATCAGTACCAATGCATAGGTAGGAAGAGGAACAGAGTTCTGCAAAGTGAGTTCAGGGCATTAGCTGCTAAATTAATGGACAGGACCTCCAGGGTTGTGATCTCAGGATTGCTACCCGTGCCACATGCTATTGAGGTCAGAAACAGGAAGATCATACAGCTTAACACGTGGCTAAGGAGTTGGTATAGCAGGGAGGGCTTCAGAATTTTGGATCATTGGGTTCTCTTCCTGGGTAGGTGGGACCTGTTTAGAAGAGACAATATGCACCTAAACTGGAGGGGAACTAATATACCAATAGGAAGGTTTGCTAGTACTGCATGGGGGTGGAGGGGGTGGGGGATAGATTTAAACTAGTGTTCTGGGGGATGGGAACCAGAGTGCCAGAACAGATAGTAGAGTGTTGTGGAGACAAATGTTGGTAAGACCTCTGACAAAGTCAGGAAGCAAAAGATTGAGCACGGTGCGACTAATGTCCTGAGTTGCGTATATTTCAGTGCAAGAAGTATTGCAGGAAAGGCAGATGAGCTCAGGGCATGGATCAAAAGATGGAACTATGATACTGTAGCCATTAGTGAAACTTGGTTGTGGGAGAGGCAGGACTAGCAGCTCAATATCCCAGGGTTCCGTTGATTAAGATGTGATAGAGCAGGAGGAAATACAGGGAGAGGGGTGGCATTACTAGTCAGGGAAAAAGTCATGGCAGTGCTCGGTCAGGACAGACTGCGGAATTCATCCAGTAAGGTTTTATGCATGTAACAGAAAAATAAGAAAGGTATGACCACATTAATGGGGCTATATTATGGACCACCCAACAGTCGGCAGAATTTAGAGGAACAAATTTGTAGAGTGATTGCAGACTGTTTCAAGAAACATAAGGTTGTAATAGTAGGTGACTTTAACTTTCCACATATTGACTGGGACTCCCATTCTGTAAAAGGACGAGATGAGGTAGAGTTTGTCAAATATATTCAGTGAAGTTTCCATAATCAGTACATAGAAGTCCCAACAAAAGAGTGTGCAATACTGTACTTGATTTTCTATCAGAAAATGAGACGACAGGTGACAGAAGTTTGTGTAGGGAAACACTTTGCATCTAGTGATCATAATGCCATTAGTTTCAAGGTGATTATGGAAAAGGATAAGTCTGGTCCTCAGATTGAGATTCTAAATTGGAGAAAGGCCAATTTTGTTGGTATCAAAAGGATCTGGCAGGTGTAGATTGGGACAGGCTGCTTCCTAGCAAAGGAGTGCTTGGTAAGTGGGAGGCCTTCAAAAGTGAAATTTTGAGAGTACAAAGCTTGCAAGTGCCTATCAGAATAAGAGGCAAGCATAACAGGTTTAGGGAACCTAGGCTTTCGAGTGATATTGAGGCACCGGTTAAGGGAAAAAAAAGAAGGTACTTTGCAGGTATAGGCAGATAGGAACAAATGAAGTACTTGAGGAGTATAAGAAATGCAAGAGAACATTTAAGAAAGGAATCAAGAGGGCTAAAAGAAAACATGAGGTTGCTGCAACGGACAAACTGAAGGAGAATCCTAAGGGCTTCTACAGATATCTTACCAGCAAAAGGATTGCAAGGGACAAATTGGTCCTCTGGAAGATCAGAATGGTAATCTATGCATGGAACTAAAAGAGATGGGGGAGATCTTAAAAGTTGTATTTACTCAGGAGACAGACACAGGGTCTATAGAAGTGAGTCATGAACCCTATAGATTACAGAGGAGGAGGTGTTTGCTGACTGTAGGCAAATTACGGTAGACAAATCCCCAGAGACTGGCAAAGTGTTCCCTCAGAACTTGTGGGAGGCTAGTGCAGAAATTACAGGAGTCCTAGCAGAGATATTTAAATCATCCTCCGTGACAAGTGAGATAGCAGATGATTGGAGGATAGCTAATGCTGTCCCACTGTTTAAGGTCTGAAAATAAACGAGGACATTATAAGCTGGCGAACCTGACATGAAGAGCGTGAAAGTAATTGGAAGGTATTCCAAGAGTATTTGGATAGACAAGGATTGATTAGAGATAGTCAGCATGACTTTGTGCGTGGTAGATCATGTCGAACCAATCTTATACCGTTTTTTGAGGAAGTTACCAGGAACATTGATGATGGCAAGGCAATGCATGCTATCTACGTGAACTTCAGCAAGGCATGGCATGGTCCTGCATGGGACGTTGGCCAACAAGGTTCAGTTGCTTGGCCTTTAAGATGAGGTAGTAAATTGGAATAGACATTGGCTCTGCGGGAGAAGTAGTAGATGGTTGCCTCTCTGAGTGGAGACCTGTGATTAGTGGAGTACTGCTGGGTTCAGTGCTGGGTCCATTGTTGTTTGTCAACCATATCAACGATCTGGATGATAGTGTAGTTAACTGGATCAGAAAATTTGAGGATGACGCCAAGGTTGGGTGTATAATGGACAGCAGAGAAGGCTATCAAAAAATTGCAGCAGGATCTCATCAGCTGGAAAAATGGGCTGAAAATGGCAGATGGAATTTAATGTAGACAAGTGTGAGGTGTTGCACTTTCGTTGGTCATAACCAGGGTAGGTCTTACAGTGAGCGATAGGCACTGAGGAATGTGGCAGAACAAAGAGATCTGGGAATACAGGGCCATTATTCATTGAAAGTGGCAATACAGGTAGATGGGGTCATTAAGAAACCTGTTGACACATTGGCCTTCTTAGATCAAAGTACTGAGTACAGGAGTTGAGATGTTATGTTGAAGTTGTATAAGAAGTTGGTAAGGCCTAATTTGGAGTACTGTGTGCAGTTTTGGTCACCTACCTACAGGAAAAATATAAATAAGACTGAAAGAGTACAGAGAAAATTTACAAGGATATTGCTGAGTCTGGAGGACCTGAGTCATAAGGAAAGATTGAATAGGTTGGAACTTTAATCGCTAGAACGTTGAGGGGAGATTTGGTAGAGGTATACAAAATAATGTGGGGTATAGATTGGGTAAATGCAAGCAGGCTTTTTCCACTGAGGTTGTGTGAGACTACAACTAGAAGTCATGGATTAAGGGTGAAATGTTAAATGTTTAAAGGAAACATGAGAGGAAACTTCTTCATTCAAGAAGGTGGTGAGAGTGTGGAATGAGCTGCTAGTGCAAGTGATGGATTTAGATCAAAAGTAATTTAGATTTCAATGTTCAAGAGAAGCATGGATAGGTACATGGATAGAGCGCTATGGTACGGGTGCAAATTTATGGGACTAGGTTTAAATGGTTTGGCATGGACTGGATGGGCCAAAGGGCCTGTTTCCAAGCTGTAGTCTTCTATGACCCTGTAACTCATGGATTAGGTGGCACTATATAAGAGGCCTTATGCTCCCAGAATATTTTCCATATTTGCAGTTTGTACTCTTTTGCACGTTGGTCTTTGTTTACGTGTAGTTTTATGTCAATTATAACGCATTTTTAAAACTTTTTCCTGTATATACCTGCAAAAAAGAATCACAAGTTAGTATATGGTAACAAAGCTGTATACATACTTGGATAATAAATTTACTTTGAACTTTGAGGCCCGTCAAAGAAACTTCCCCTTATAAAAGTCACCATCAATGGATGGTCAGAGAATGGTTGCCACATTTAGATAGGACATTGCCTTGTGCTCATTAGTAAACATTTACACAGACTGAAAGAGATCCAAGAGAAGAAATCCATGGGAGAGAGCTTTCTTTTGCCAGTTCTGCAGACACTTACCTGCTGTTGCTGAGTTTGGCCGTGAGAGTTTCTGGCTGTAGATCTGAGCCGCGGCCTGCAAGGACGATGGGGGCACAAGAGAGAGGCTGTCGGAGGCAGATCGCTGGACCTTTCCCAGAGGCTGTAGAGGACGAGATGCTAAGGTTGCAGAGCCCACCCTGCGAATTGCTGAGCAAGCCCTGCTTCCTGCCTCGGCCTCAAGGAAGATCGGATCCTGAGGTGAAATTGTGCAGGAGGCCAGCGGCAGGCTGCCTGCTGACTGTAAGGTGGCGCGTGGAGGATAAAGGTGATGAGTGGAAGAGCTTTGCACTAAGAGGCCATTGTCACCTGAACTGTCAGAGCCACCAGAATCTCCCTCCTTGGGCACAGCCAGTCCTGTGGATTAGGAGCTAGAATCAGATAACATGAAGCAAAGATAGCTATCTGTCTATAACCTCGAACCACATCCTGCCCAGCCAACTGTAATCTTTCAGTCCCTGCATTAAAGATCAATTAATTTAGAGTCATAAAGTCATAGAGCACTACAACAGAGAAACAGGCCCTTCGGCCCATCTGCTATTCTGCTTTGTCCCATCAAACTATACATGGATCATTGCCCTCCATTCCCCTCCCCATTTTGCTTTAAAATATTCAAATAGACAGTGGTCCAAAGCCCCTAAGTAAAAGATATGCCTCATCTCTCTCCTAAACTGGGGCAGCAGTGTAACAAAGAAATAAGCATAATGCTATTACAGTGCCAGCAACCCGGGGTTAATTGCCACCCCTGGCTGTAAGGAGTTTGTATATTCTCTCTGTGACCATGTGGGTTTCAACTGGGTGCTCCAGTTTCCTCCTACATTCCAAAGGTTAGCAGATTAATTGGTCATCTGCGTGTCATTGTATGGTGCAGCTTGTTGGGCTAGTAAGGCTTGCTAATCATGCTGTCATCTCAGAATATTATTATATTATAAACAGGCATATCTTTGTTTTCAAACAATCCTCTGTGTATTGCCCCTCCCCCCTTCTGTGAACCATGCACTCAGACACCCAGATAATAGTAAAGCTCAGTTTTAAAGAGCTCCACAATCTCTCACTATTTTGATTAAGACTTTATTCAGTATCCAATCCTCTATTCATACCAATGTCTGATCTTCTACACAGTCAGTTCATAATTTCCATAATAACCTTATCAAATCTAAATCTTCTGGAAATCTAAGTTCCAGAACATAGTCATTCCCTCTCCTTTCCCCTTCCTCGGGGCAGAAAATATAAAAGCTTAAGAAAACCCACCACTATGGACAATCTCCACCCTATTATCATAAGACTCTTGAATGAATGTCTTGTATGATATAGATGGACTCTTGCCCGCTCAATATACCTCACTGTGGCCCTTCCACTTTAATTGTTTGTCTGTACTGCTCTTTCTTTGTAACTGTAACACTTCACAGCTCAATGGTGAATACAATTTTCCTCAAGTTCCCCCTTCCCTTCTGTTACATTTAATGTTAATGACAAAGGGGGCAATCGTGCAAAGTAGAAGGGCCTAGTTCCAGAACCATTATCTGAGGTTGGTCAACTCAGTGTGTTATTACCTCTGATCGAAAGATGAGGTGTACCCCCAGTGGTTACGCTGGCTTTCACTGGAACGCTGCTGTAGGCTGAAGACAGAAAGATCAGAGAAGGATTCATTTGACAGTTTATCTCTGGGCTAAGCCAAATAATCATCCAATCTACAGTTGTCCTCCCAGTGTAGTGGAAACCATATTGTCAGCAGTAAGCAGTACATAATAAATAGAAGCAAGTGCAAGTAGATCATAATGTAATCTGGAAAGCAAGCTGATCTGGGGTGATGAGTAAGGAGAAGGAAGGTACTGCATCAATCTTGCCCTCAAGGAACAGTGCTGTAGGAAGGGCTGGGATGTTGATGGTTACTGAGTAGTAAGCAGAAATGAGGCTGTGGAAATAATCCCTTTGGACTAATGAAAGCAGGGATGAGGGGGAATACCTGTTGGATGATGGCAAAGAGTTACTGTGAAAGTTGGTTGGGATGGAAGGGGAACTCCACTGTTGTTCAAGGACAGGGTTAATGATGTTAATGGGGTTGACTTGGTAGTGTAGCGGTTAGTGCAACCGCTTTACAGCACCAGTGATCACCATCTAGGAATCGATTCCCACCTTTATCTAAAAGGTGTTTATACATTCTCTCTGTGACTGCATGGGTTTCTTCCAGGTGCTCTGGTTTCCTCCCACATTCCAAAGGGTTGGGGTTAGTGAGTTGTGACCATGCTATATTGGCGCTAGAATAATGGCAACACCTGTAGACTGTCCTAAGCACAATCCTCGCTGATTTGATTTGGGACAAACAATGCATTTCACTGTATGGTTCAACGTACATGTGACAAATAAAGCTAGTCTTTATCTTAATCTTAAATTTAATCATAATCTTAAACTGGGATATCACACAACTACAGTTTCTGAGTGTCAGAACAGATCCTTTGACACATTGTGGGAACACAATGACACAGATTGACATAAAAAGAAGGCTCCAGAGAGAAAATGCTCCTTTTTACAGGACATAAAACTCAGACCCCTCGTCTTAAATGGCCTTATTCTGCTCCTATGTCTTATGGTCTATGGTCTTATGACTAACACGAGGGGGTATAGTTTTAGGGTGCTTGCAAGTATGTGCAGAGAGGATATCAGGTGTACGTTTTTCATACTGAGAGTGGTGTGTAGAATGCACTGCCAGCGACGGTGGTGGAGGCAGATACAATAGGGTCTTTTAAGAGACTCTTAGATAGGTACATAGATGTAAGGCCAAATTTGGAGTATTGTGTACAGTTCTGGTCACCGAATTATAGGAGAGATGTCAATAAAATTGAGAGAGTACAGAGAAGGTTTACTAAAATGTTGCCTGGGTTTCATCTCCTAAGTTACAGAGAAAGGTTGAACAAGTTAGGTCTCTATTCTTTGGAGCGTAGAAGGTTGAGAGGAGACTTGATAGAGGTGTTTAAAATTATGAGGGGGACTGATAGAGTTGACATGGATAGGCCTTTTCCATTGAGAGTGGGGGAGATTCAAACAAGAGGACATGAGTTGAGAGTTAAAGGGCAAAAGTTTAGGGGTAACATTGGGGGGAACTTCTTTACTCAGAGAGTGGTGGCTGTGTGGAACGAGCTTCCAGCAGAAGTGGTTGAGGCAGGTTCAATGTTGTCATTTAAAGTTAAATTGGATAGATATATGGACAGGAAAGGGATGGAAGGTTATGGATCAAGTGCAGGTTGGTGGGACTAGGTGAGAGTAGGAGTTCGGCATGGACTAGAAGGGCCGAGATGGCCTGTTTCCATGCTGTAATTGTTATATGGTTATACATATGGTTAAAAACAAAGGAACTGGTTGTGGACTACAGGAGGAATGGAGACAGGCTAACCCCTATTGACATCAATGGAGCTGGGGTTGATAGGGTGAAAAGCTTTAAGTTCCTCAGCATACACATCACTGAGGATCTCACGTGGTCTGTACATACCGGCTGTGTGGTGAAAAAGGCACAACAGCACCTCTTTCACCTCAAACAGTTGAAGAAGTTTGGTATGGGACCCTAAATCCTAAGAACTTTCTACAGGGGCACAATTGAGAACATTATGAAGATTTTTACTCCTCGTGTACATGAAGGACCTAAGTAATAAAGTCAATTCAATTTAATAGAGCTTAGAAAATTAGAGGGCTATGTGGTAGGGTAATTTTAGGCAGTTTCTAGAGTAGGTTACATGGTCAGCACAACATTGTGGGCCGAAGGGCCTGTAATGTGCTATAGATTTCCATTTTCTATGTTCTAATAACTACTTGATACTGAGATAAAATAATCAAATTGTGTTTCTGAGTAACATTCTTCAACAATGTTGTAACATAACGTGTATATTATTCTGCATACATTTCACTAATGATCAAACAACTGTATGCAATGTCTGTCCAAAACTCTCACTTTTATGTTAGTGCAGTATTCGATCCCATTTGTGTCAATATTTAATATTGAAACTGATTTCCAATGGAAATTTCCAAGGTAAACACTTGACTGAAACTGCTGGTTGGTGCCAGCATGGCAACACTCAATACTTAAGGTGAGTTTGAGTAATGAAATTACAAAAGAATTCAAGGACAATTCAATTAATGATGCTGCAATATAACAGGTATTTGGGGGTGCATTACCTTGTTTAACTGTTACTCAGAAAATTAGCAACTTCAGTTACTGAAGAAGCAAAACGATGAAACAAGAATTGGGTAGGAAGCTGCCTGGTGACCAAGTAGTGGAAGTGATGCAAGAGAACTTCACAGTCCAGCGAGCTAATTATATGCCCAACAGCAAGCAACAGAGAAAAATCAGTGATCCTACAACCAACGTACAATATTGCTGGGCCTTCATTCTTCCGAATATAGGAGAATGAAGGGTGATATTATAGAAGTGCTTAAAATTATAAGAGGCATAGATAAGGTGGTTGGTAATAGCTTTTCCCCCAGGGTAGGAGAGTCAAAACTAGAGGGCATAGATTTAGGGTGAGAGGGGAAATATTTAAAAAGTAACTTTTTCATCGCTAGTGAGTATATGGAA
This sequence comes from Mobula hypostoma, assembly GCF_963921235.1. NCBI lineage: Eukaryota > Metazoa > Chordata > Chondrichthyes > Myliobatiformes > Myliobatidae > Mobula > Mobula hypostoma. The sequence continues at coordinate 33,180,479 of NC_086097.1, read as the reverse complement.
TGACCTGATGGAGAAGTGTTTGAGGCAGGTACAACAGTACCACTTAAGAAGCACTTAGACAGCCAAGTGGAGGGCAGGGCTTGGAGGGATACAAACCGAATGCAGAACTCGGACTAGTTGGGTGGGCACCCTTGGTCAGCATGAACTGTTTGGGTTGAAGGGCCTGTATCCATGCCTAACTATGACTTTGATAAAAGCTCTGCAGAGTGCCACATGATGTTGTGAATAGTGGTGAAATGGAGAGGGCTCCTAGAACAATCCTACCCAGACAAGGCAGGCCCAGCATGCAAGTGTGAAGGACATAGCTGAACAGCTGAAGCTCTTGGAACAATATTCAGAATCAGAATCATGTTTAATATCACTGGCATATGTTGTGAAATTTCAGTGACAAATGTTGAGTGGGTGTTTCCTCTCAACTCCCTTCTGAGATCCCAACCAGTACGGAAGCCAATCTTCAACCAACTCCATTTAATCCATTTACAACGGAGAAGTGCTGAGAGCACCCTTGGCGGCCCAGAATGACCCTCCTTTATTGGATAATGATAGTCATACAGCACTACAGCACAGAAACAAGCCCTTTGGCCCATCAGGTCCATGTCGAATTGTTATTCTGCCTAGTTCCATCGAGCTGCACCTAGACCATAGCTCTACATACCCCCCCCCATTCATACTTGCTAATATTTGACAGTAATAAACCAATTACAATAATTCCAATTGAAGAGTCAGGAGTTGCTTTGCATGCTGTTATTCCCATGTGATCTATTTACACAAGCAATTCCCGTTAATAAAGGGAGTTAATGGAACTTATAATTGAAGAAATTGGTACAGAAATTAATATGGAATAAGCTACTGCAGAAGCAGCACCTAAGCCGTGAGGTAGTGTTGCAGCTCTGTAAAACTCTGGTTAGACCACATTTGGAACATTGTGCTCAGTTCTGGTCACCTCCTTATAGGAAGGATGTGGAAGCTTTAGAAAGGGTGCAGAGAAGACTTACCAGGATGCTGTCTGGATTAGAGAGCATGACTTATGAGAATAGGTTGAGAGAGCTGGGGCTTTTCTCTTTTGGAGCCAAGGAGAATGAAAGTTAACTTGATAGAGGTTTACAAGATGATAAGAGGCACAGATTGAGTGGACAGCCAGAGACTTATTCTCAGGGCATATATGGCGAAGGGGGCATAACTTTAGAGTGATTGGAGGAAATTATAGGGGGAATATCAGAGGCAAGTTTATTTTATATACAGAGAGAGATATACAAGGAATGTTCTGCTCGGGGATGGTGGAAAAGGCAGATACATTAGGGTCATTTCAGAGATTCTTAGATAGGCACATGGATGAGCAGAAAATGGAGGGCTATGTGGGAGGGAGAGAAAGATTGATCTCGGACTTGATTAAAAGATCGGCACAGCATCGTGAGCTGAGGGGCTGGTACTGTGCTGTATTGTTCTATGTGAAGTTTTCCTCACTTCCGCACTGCAGCTGCGTACCTCTGGTGGGTTTGCCATTAGGTTCCTCTGTATTAGTACTCTGGTTCCTGCTTCTGGTTTTAGTCCCAAGGAAGACACTGGCTGATCTGTTCTTGTGTGTGTAGATCGTCAGTAGTTTCTCCAACTCAATCTCACTGAAAAGGAATTTCAAATAAAAAAGACATTGTGACAGTGACATTAACTTACAGCTGAGGCAATAATAACAGTGAGATCTGAAACAAAAACACACATAGCTGCAAATCCCCAGAGACCAGTTGTTACCCTGGGCCGCCCCCATTCCTCCTCTGCATACATTTCCTCAACAGTTGTTAACATCTCAGAGGATCTCTCCTGGGCCCAAGATATTGATTCAATCATGAAGAAAGCACGCCAGTGGCTCTACTTCATTAGAAGTTCGAGGATATTTGGTATGTCACCAAACCCGATAAATTGCTGTAGATGTAAGATGAAGATAATACTGACTAGTTGCATCGTAGCTTGGTATGGAGGGTCCAATGCACAGGATCATAAGAGGACACAGAAAGTTATGTATTCAGCCAGCTCCATCACAGGCATAACACTCCCCACCATTGAGGACATCGTCAAGATGCTGTGCCTCAAGAAGGCAGCATCCATCATTTAGTACCCTCACCATCTGGGACATGCCCTCTTTTCATTACTACCATGAAGGGGAAGGTATAAAAGTCTGAAGCCCCGTACCCATTGATTTAGGAAAAGCTTCTTCCCAACCACCATCATCAGATTTCTGAGTGGTCCATGAGTGCACACACTATTTCATAATTCTGTATTTTGGCACAATTTCTTGATTTTGGTAATTTATAGTGATTTTATGTTGTTGCACTGCACTGCTGCTGCAAGAAAACAAATTTCATGTCATTGATAATAAACCTGATAAAGTTTACTATGCCACATCAGGCTATCCTGACTCAATCTGTCAGAGAAGTTCCTCTTGTTCTATTTATCTCCCTCCCTCACCTTCTCTGCTACTCATACTACTTTTTTTCTCTCTTTCTCAGTTCCAATGAAGAGTTCACAATCAGAAACACTATTTCTCTCTTCACAGATGCTGTGTAACCTGCCAAATGTTTTCAACACTGTTTTTATTTTTCAGATTTTCAGCATCATCAGTTTTGGCTGATTTTTACCTTGCAGTATCTCTCTTCCTCAACCCCCATGATTTGCTATGTAGCCAACTGCCTTCCCTTCTTGGAGCCACCAGAGGCTGCAGACACTGGTAATTGGAGCAACAACCTGTTTGAGAAACTCAGGAAGTTGAGCAGCATCCACAGAAGGAAAGAACATCTAGATTTCCTTTCCCACAGAAGCTGCTTGAACTGCTGATTCCTCCACCAGACTGTTTTGTTGTTCCACCTTTCCTCTTGCCTCTGTGACTCAAATGTATCATGTACCACTCCTTCTGCCCAAGCACCATTAGCACACCCCTTGAGATCAGATGTCCCTTTGGCCCCACTGAGATTCCATGTGAACTGCAGCCTTATCCTGGCCCCCTGTGACATCCATCTCCCTTTCTCCTTGACAGTACTGCTGGTATGGAGTCAGGCATCAATCATATCTAACTGTAGTTCTATTTCTACCCAGGACCCACTGTCATCAGGCTGGGGAAGGATAGCTGAACTGAGCACATCAGCCTGTGTATTCTCATCTTTTTTCTTTTTTCCTCTCTCTATGCCTGCTTGTTTGTTGCTGGGTATTTTAATATTCTGATTGGAGTGGAGTGATGGACCATCCTTGGCCTTTTTCCTGAGACTGGCTTGAAACATTCAAAATCAGATCCTCAGGACAGAGATCTTTACTTATCAGTGTTATTAACACACTCCATTCCCCAAACTCTTCCAAAAGGAAACAAAGGAAGCTTCTTGGAGCTGAACCTCAGCCTGATTAGGATGAATGGCACATTCTCTCATCATGCAGAGGTTGCAAACTGAATAGTGTCTAAACCAGGAGACTGCATTTCCAATTCTCCATTACTCACAGTGCTGTCATGCATTTTCCAGCCCTCTCACCTGGCTTTACTGACAAATGCTTGGAATTCTTCCTGCTGAATGTAAGTCTCCAGATTCAATTCCATCTGGTTCTTCTTATTGATTTGATCTGTTTCCTGAGTTGAAAATACAAAGATGGGTAAGAGCCAAGTACCCCAATTTTGTTGTGCAACTTGCTTTAGTGGATAATCCAAAGTCCCTGCTCTTTTCTTATCTTACCCACAGCTTCATTTACAAGTGTCTATGAGTTCAAATCCCACTCGATGACTTGGGCATTCAATCCAGGCTGACTCTTTCAGTGTAGCATTGAGTGAGTGCAACACTGACAAGGTTGCCTGCTACTATATGGGACCCTAACACTAGAATCAGGGTTAGGATGTGCTTGAATGCTTCTGAAAAATCCCTTTAACCAAAAACCAGGTGTTGACTGGTATGTCTCCTTCAGAAAAGGGTTTAATGTTCATTCTGTGGTTTTCCCTGTGTTTCAGCAGAAAGGGATTGATCACGAACCATCTTCCCCTCTATGGACTCTGTCTGCACATCACTGCCTCAGTAAAGCAACCAGCATAATCAAAGACCCCACCCATCGCAGACTTTCTCTCTTCTACATCTCTCCCATTGGATGGAAGATACAAAAGCCTGAAAGCATGTACCCCCAGGATCGGAGACAGCTTCTATCCTGCTGTTATCAGACTCTTGAATGGACCTCTTGCTTCCCAATCTACCTCTCTATGATCTTGCACTGTTATTGATACACATTGCACCTTTCGGATAGCTATTACATTTTATTCTGCATTGTTATTGTCTTACCTTACTCAAGTTCAGTATACTGTGTAATAATTTGATCTCTGTGTAAAAATTCCTACCTCCTATACTTTCCTCCAATCACCTTAAAATCATGCCTCCTTGTATTAGCCATTTCCACTATGAGAAAAAGTCTCTGGCTGTCTACTCAATCTATGCCTCTTACCATTTTTACATCTCTATCAAGTCACCTCCCATCCTTCTTCACTCCAAAGAGAAAAGCCCAAGCTCACTCAAACTTCCTCATAAGATATGCTCTCTAATTGGGGTAGCAGCCTGGTAAATCTCCTCAGCAAAGGAATCGATTATAGCTGATTTGCATCATAAATTAAATGAGTTCCATTCCCCCAAAACCTTTTCAACATGTTGCATTGTCCCTCAGTTTGATTCACCCCTAGTAACCTTTTGGGGGGGCCTTCAGAGTTTCATCTACTTTGTGAAGGGAAAAAGTGGTTGTCAATTCCATTCCACAGCAACCTGTTTTAATTTTAAAATCACTCAGCCTTCACTAAGGGAATTCCTACGTCTCTGCTCTTTGTGATTTTTATACATGATTTGGATGAGGAAGTGAAAGGATGGGTTAGGAAGTTGGAATTGTGAATAGTGTGGAAGGTTGTTGCAGACTACAACAAGACATTGACAGGATGTAAAGCTGGGCTGAGAAATAGCAGATGGAGTTCAACCTGAAAAAGTGTGAAGTGATTCAATTTGGAAAGTTGAATACGAAGGCAGAGTACAGAGTTATTGGAATGATTTTTAGCAGTGTGATGAACAGCAGGATCTTGATATTCTATCCATAGATCCCTCAAAATTGCCATGCAAGTTGATAGGGTGGTTGAGAAGGTACATGCTGTGTTGGCTTTGATTAGTTAGGGACTGAGTTCAAGAGCTACAGTGTAATGTTGTAGCTCTATAAATCCATGATTAGCCCACAAATGGAGTATTGTATTCAGTTCTGGTCGCCTCATGTGGAGGGTACAGAGGAGATTTACCAGGATGCTGCCTGGATTAGAGAACATGTCTGATGAGGATAGGTTGAGCAAGCTACAGCTTTTCTCTTTGAAGCAAAGGAGAACGAGAGGTGATTTGACAGATGTGTCAAGATAATAAGAGGTATAGATCAAGATGATAGCCAGAGACTTCTTCCCAGGGTAGAAGTGGCTAATATGAAGGGCATAATTTGAAGGTGATTGGAGGAAAGTATATTGGAGGATTTCAGAGGTAAGTTTTTTTTATACAGAGAATGGTGAGTTCGTGGAACACCCTGCTAGCATGGTGATAGAGGTAGATACCTTAGGGGCAATTAGGGGACTCTTAGATAGGTACATGGATGAGAAAAAAATGGAGGGCTATGTTGGAAGGAGGGATTAGATTGGTCTTACAGTAGAGTAAAAGGTTTGCACAACGTCGTGGAGCCAGGGGCCTGTACTGTGCTTAGTCTCCTATGTGCCATGTACAGTGGATTCCAGTTAATTGGGCCATCAATTAATCAGGGCAGCCACTTATTTGGGACAACTCTTTAAAAATAACTAATCAAGAAAATAGCCAGGACTTCTGCTGTTCATTTAGGACACTATATCGCTTAATTGGGACTGGAGACCGTTGCTGAACGGTTTCTAACTAGCATTAGTCACGTGTACTTGCACGGCCATTAGATACTACATTGTGAGTGATACTACATTAAAGTGAACAGTTTTTAAAACACGCCAGTTACGTGTGTTTCTGTTCAAAAAGCGGTAATTTTTGTCACATAGTTGCCAAGAAATAAGCAGTAAGGCAATTTGGAACTGTTTTGCTCATTGAAGTTTTAAGTACCGAGACTTAGAGATGCCAGTAATGGCTAGGAGTGAAAATGAAACAATTTTACAACTTCAGCAAATTAGGAACTATGATTAGGAACTATGAAGAATTTGAAGGTAACGACAATCATCTTGAATGTTACAATGAAAATGAGAATTTGGAGGCTGTAATCTTCAAAGCATTGTATGAAGGCACTCTTATCTGGACTAGGTTCTTATGCTGATTTTTTCATTTACAGTCAATCAAAAAAACACAGTAGAATACACTGGACAAATTCCTCCAACAATAAATATTATGAACTAATACACAGATTTAAAGTATTTAGTAATAATGGTGGCGTTCAAATTAGTTTTTAACTTCATTTAAATGCAGAACTTTTTACTCAAATTAAAAGATAGTTTGTATTTTTATACCCTTTTAAATATTTTAACTTTGATAATAAATGTACTTTGAACTATATTTCTAAAAAACTTTGGCTAATTGGGGCAGCAGCTTACTTGGGCCAAAATGTACTGGTCTCAATGTGTCACAAGTAATAGGAATCCACTGCATTCTATCCAATCTTGGAACAGTTTTCAGAACAATCATTAAATTTGCCTTCAACCCTTCACCGTAATGCAGCCTGATGTTGTGGCTGTAATTGCAAGGCTCTGGCCATATACCCCTCACCTTACTATAGCAATGGATAAAGAGCCCTAACTGCTGAGCCAGAATGCATCTCCGTTCAGAAACTGGGAGTTGGCTGCTGGGTAGGGCCATCGGCACAGTTTGCTGAAAGTTGCTGGCTGCTCGCTTCAGGAATCTGATCACCAGCTCCTGTAAGGGAAACAGACAAGGGGCTGTCACTTGCAGTCAGGGTTCAATGATAACATTCCAGACACCCCTTTCTGCCCACCGCCCTGGGGAATACTCGCCATCTTATCTTACTGTCAATATCAATTCTCCAAACACTGCTTCAGTTCTACCACTGCATCACTAACCTAAGGCTAACGAGAATCAGTAGAGAATATTGCTTGCATATTTTGTCACAGAATACCCTCAGCAACAGAGGAGATTGTTGAACAGACAGCAGTTACAGGGAATAAAGCAGAAATAGCACAGAAAGTGTCAGCAATAATTTGAAGATCCATTTCCACTACAGACAATACTTGCTATCACATTACCTAATCTAGCACTGCACCCTAGAGATCAGGTTCAACAATCCAGTCCTGTGTGTAGCGTTTAATTTGTTCAGGCCACATCTACATCTTGAGCAAGATTAGCATTTAGTGCCCATCTCTAATTACTCCCAAAATGGGAAGTCATTTGACAGAACAGTTATGAGGAATCACAAATAGGACAGACAAACTAAAGTTGGCAGATTTCCTGTCCTATGAACCAGTCATGTTTATATGACAATTAGGGTTCAATTCCTGCCACTGTCCGTAAGGAGTATGTACGTTCTTCCCTTGCCCACATGGGTTTCCTCCAGGTGCTGTGGTTTCCTCCCACATTCCAAAGACATATTGGTTAGTGAGTTGCGGACATGCTACGTTGGCGCCGGAACATGTGGTGACACTTGCGGGCTGCCCCCAGCACATCCTTGGACTGTGTTGGTCATTGACACAAATGACGCATTTCAATATTTCGATGCACACATGACAAATAAAGCTAACCTTAAATCTTTTTTCCTTTAAAAATATCTAATAGTTTTATGGTCACAAAATATTTATGGTCTTTTTAATTCCACATTTTGTTCTTGAACATACATTCTCTAGCTGCTGTGGTGGGATTTTAACTCATGTATTTGGATCAACAGTAGAAGTCTCTAGACAATCAGCCCACATTTAATCACGGTGTTGTAAGGATGAAGGAGTTCCACCACACACAGGAAATGTTTCCTATGGCTCAGGGTATGAAGTAAGGAAGTGTTCCCCAGTTTCTTTGGTGGATTCCTGCTCATTAACCACAGTCTCTGTCCACTACCAGTATACTGCTCATTTACCATCTGCTCTTCATCCTGGTCTGTATGCATGGTGATTTTATTTTGGCCACAGCACTCCCTCAGCAGGCGAAGCTGTACCCGGTGCAGGTAGGCAGCAAAGGCTAAGCGAGCCTGCACCTTGCTGTGGAAACAGATGACAGAACAGCATATCAGTAGTTTCAAATGCACCACCAGGTGTTCATATCTTGTTGTTGGACTGTTTTTAGGATAAATAAATTCACACATTAGAAGTACCAACCTTAGATTGCCCCCTTGCTGTAGAATCTCGAGAAGGTTGACCCTGGCTTTATCCTTGCTTTGGTCCTCTTTGGTCTGTGTCCATGCCTGGCCACTGCTAAGTAATCGGTCGGTAACTACCTCCTGCCTCGGAGCTCTCTGCTGCTTTTCATCATTGATTTTTTGTGACATCGGTGCCTTCTCCAAACCTTTTGGATTGCGAACAAGTGAAGAAACTGCTGCTTCACATTCTTCCTCCTCAATCACAGCTTCCTCCTCCTCCTCATCCTCATCCTCCTCCCCAGCATCACACTCTGAGCCACATGATGAAGCAACTGGAACCGCGTGTGAAGATCCTTGGATTGCAGAAAGTAATGGTGATTGGTTTATTACAGTCACATGTACCGAGATTCAGCGAAAACTTGTTTGTGTGCCATCCAGACAGATCATGCCGTACATAAGGTTCATCAGAGTTTGAGGAAATTTAGTCGGTCACCAAAGGCTCTAGCAAATTACTACAAATATACCATAGAGAGTACTCTGACTAGTTACATCACCATCTAGTATGGAGATGCCAATGTACAGGATCAGAAAAAGCTGCAGAAGATTGTAGGCTCAACTAGCTCCATTATGGGGCACTAGCCTCCCCGCCACTCCACCACCACCACTACCACCGAAGATATCTTCAAAAAGTGATGCCTCAAGAAAGCGGTATCCATCATGAAGGGCTGTCACCATCTCAGACATGCCCCCTTCTGATTACTAAGGAGGTGCAGAAGCTTAAGACTCAACACTCAACCTTTTAGGAACGGTTTCTTCCCTTCTACCACCTGATTTCTGAATGGTCCATGAACTCATGAACACTACCTCAATATTTTGCTCTCTTTTAGCACTATTTATTTATTTTCATATATATCCCTATTATAATCTATAGTGATTTTTATGTATGCACTGTACTGCTGCCACAAAACAACAAATTTCACGACATCTGCTGCGGTGTGCTGGGGCAATAGCATTAAAATGGGTGATCCCAACAGGCTCAACAAACTGATTAGAAAGGCTGGCTCTGTAATAGGAGTCAAACTAGACACACTGGAGGCTGTGGAAGAACAAAGGACCCTACAGAAAATCTTGGCAAATCTGGACAATGTTTCTCACCCTCTGCATGCCACCTTGGCTGAACAGAGGAGCACTTTTAGTATAGACTAAGACAACTGCGCTGCTCGAAAATGCCATATGTGTCACAAAGGGGCGTGGGGAGCGGACCCAAGTGCAGGACACAGACACGGGGGTAACATTAACAGAAGTGTATTTTAGTAATAGTTGCCAGGAAGGCCAGAGAGCGAGGATTAGACGCTTACATGGACGTAAACATTGGACAACAAACCAGAGGAACCTGGACTTGGACTTGGTCACGGAGCCTGAACTCAGACGCGGAACCTGGACTTGGACTCGGATGCGGACGCAGAACCTGGACTAGGACTTGGATACGGAGCCTGGACTCGGACTTGATTTGGACACGGAGCCTGGACTCGGACTTGACCTGGACACGGAGCCTGGACTCAGACCTGACCTGGACACAGAGCCTGGACTTGGACTTGACTTGGACACAGGGGCTGGACTCAGACTTGACTTGGACATGGAGCCTGGACTTGGACGCAGGACAACAAAACCAAACAAAGACAGACAATTCGTATCTTGGCTCAGAGCAGCGGCAAATGGCCTGCAGAACTCTGCTGGACACGAGACAACAAAACCCAACAACAACAGCCAATTTGTATCTTGGCTTGGAGGAGGGGAAAATCCTCAGCTGGACATGAGACGACAAAACCCAACAACGACAGTCAATTCGTATCTTGGCTCGGAGTAGCGGCAAACGGCCTGCAATCCTCAGCTGGACTCGAGACGACAAAACCCAATGACGACAGACAACTCATATCTTGGCTCCGAGGAGCAGCAAATGGCCAGCAATCCTCAGCTGGACACGAGACGACAAAACCAAACAAGGACAGACAATTCGTATCCTGACATGAGGTAGCACATGAAGCGGCAAACGGCCAGCAATCACTTGGTTGAACATGAAGAAACAGAATTCCCGAAGCAGCCCCAGGCACCGAAGCCACTTAGAATCCACCATTCTCGGCGGCCCGGAACATGCATTGCCTCACTGGCTGCGGTGTGACAGTCCAGCACTGAGTAGATCTAAACCAGCCTTTTTATGCTGCCGGTTCGGATGAGGATCAGGTGCCCTAATCAAGGAGCCCGGTAGAACACGGGGAAAAGGAAATTAACTGAAATGAGGAGTCAACAGACTGGACCGTGACAATATGAGGTCCTTCTTACTCTCGGTCATTAGACCCCATCCTGTTAGACTGTTTGAGGCAACTTATTTTTTTTTCTTCTTACTTCTCTTCTAATATTTTTGTATCTGTGCACTTGTAATGCTACTGTGACACTGTAATTTCCTGTGGAATCAATAAAGTATCTACCTATCTATTAAACCTGATTCTGATTCTAAAAAGGAAAAAGCAATTACAGAATGCAGAGGATTAGAAAAAATACAAAAATTACATTCCTGTTTATGAAAAGAGAGAGAGAGAGAGAGAGAGACAAAAGACAGAGGCTGGTTAGTCTGACCTCAATGGTCAGTAAGATTTTAGAGTTCATTATTATGGATGACATTTTGGAATATCTGGGAGAGTGAGGTCAGCATGATTTCATTAAGGGGAGAAATTACCTCACTAATCTGTTGGAATTCTTTAGTCCAAGCACTATAAAGTATGTAAAGGCTTGGGCTTCTGTCTCATCACAACCACCTGCAGCCAGACCATTGCCTTCCATATCCTGCTCATCTAGGTACCTATCCAAGTTTCTCTTAAATGTTATATAATTCAACCCACATCCACCCTCTTCGCTGACAACTCATTCCACACCCTCACCACCCTCTGAGTGAAGTACCCTCTTAGGTTCCCCTTAAACATTTCACCTTTTACCCTTATCCTGCAACTTTTAATTCTAGCTTCACACAACTTCAGTGGAAAAAAAGCCTGCATGCATAAGTCTGTAAACCTCTATAAGATCTTCCCTCATCCTCCTACGTTCCAGTGAATAAAGTCAAACCTATTCAACCTTTCCTTATAATTTGGGTTCTCAATTCCCAGCAACATCACTGTAAATTTTCTCTTTTAGGAGGTAGCAAGCAGGTAGACAAAGGCGGGTCAGTGGATGTTGTTTACTTGGATTTCAGAAGGCCTTTGATAAGGGGTACCAGATGAGGCTACTAAACAAGGTTGGAGCATAGTACTGGAGGCAAGGTGCTTGCATGGATGGAAAATTGGCTGAATGAAAAAAATCAGAGTGGGGTTGATGCTGGTGACTAGTAGAGTTCCACAGGTGTCAGTGTTGAGACTGCAACTTTTCCCTGTAGACGTTAATGATCTGGGTGGAGGAACAAATGGCTTCAGAAAGCTGGAGGAATAAGTAGTTTGGAAGAGGCAGGTAGTCTGCAGAGGACTTGGCTAGGCTGGGAGAGTGGACAAAGATGTGATAGATGGAATACAATATCAGTAAGTGCCTGGTTATGCACTTTGGAAGGAGGAATAAAGGTGTAAGCTTTTGTTACAAGCCCTTTCCCTCAATAGTAATGATCAGCTCGGCACAGAGAGAATCCGTAACTTCTGACAAGTACGTTTGCTGGCTCAGTTCACAAACACGTGAATTTACACAACTAAATACTTGCATGCACATCAACTATGTTTCCTTGAAACTCCTTGAACAGTCAAAGAAGAGAAAAGGAAATACTGGGGAAAAGGAGTCTATATTGGTCAGGTGTTCCTCTTGATACTGAAGTAGTCTCCAAGTTTCTGACATGGGGTCATCCACTTCTGCGACTGTAAATGCTCCTGAAATCCTCCATTCTTATTTATTTATTTATTTTTTCCTATGATGTTTCAATTTTGTTGGCTCAAGATCATGACTGATCTGTGCCAGCTTCTGATTAGAAGTGGCCCAAGGCTACAAGCAATATTGCTTTATGGCTTTCTCTACAGTCTTGTGTTTTAGGTAATTCCTTTTGTTCTTCCCAACGCAGGCTGGTTCAAACCAGTTCACGTAGGTCACCCTAACACTGACCCCAGCCGACCAGATAACAGCTTGTTCCTTTGGCAAGCCTGCATTTTGCATAATAAAGAGCTTTTTAATCGGAAATCAGGTTTATCAGATCATCAACAGAAAACATTGTGTTCATGTTCAGTTGCTCTGATAGGTTATCCCTGAACCTGTTCACCAAACAGCTCACAAAATGGCAGCTGCAAGGACAGTTTCACAAAATGGCTACCTCCATTCCTACAACCACATTGCAAGAACAAAGACTTTGTTCTTGCAATGTTTCCACTGTCCTTGCCTCATTTTTGTTCACTGATCTGTAGATTTTAGTTCTATCTGGCCAACACTATTTTCTTTTGGGGACTGTTTTCTAAATATTCAGAAATCAGAAGTACAAAGGGACTCAGGGGTTCTAGTGCAGGATTCCCTAAAGATCAGCTTCCAGGTTGAGTCAATTAGCATGTAAGCATTCATTTCAAGAGGGCTAAAATATAAAAAGCAAGGATGTAATGCTGAGGTATTGGTCAGACGGCATGTGACCAATTTTGGGCAATCTAAAGAAAGATGTGCTGACCCTGGAGAATGACCAAAGGAGGTTCACAAGTCACTTCTCGTCCTTCTTTGTTCCAAAGAGAAAAACCCTAGTTTGCTCTCAAATCCAGCCAGCATTCTCGTAAATCTCTTCTGCACCCTCTTTAAAGTTTCCACATCCTTCCTGTAATGAGACAAACAAAACTGAACAAAATAGTCCAAGAATGGACTAACCAGGGTCTTATAGAGCTACAACATTACCTGGCGGCTTTTGAACTCAATTCCCCAACAAATGAAGAGGAGCATACCATACGCCTTCTTAACCACCCTAACAAATTGTGCAGCAACATTGTAAGATCTGTGGATGTGAACCACAAACTGCCCCGGCTCTCCACATAGCAATGAATTTTGCCACTAACCTTGTACTCTGCTGTCAAGTTCAAAGCCTGTTTTCCTTATTCAAATGGACACCAATGAGACCCCAGACATTATAACAATGTGTCTTGTGCCATTCTTTCTGTTCTGAGATGACAGAAGGTTTCTCCATTTGAGTATTCTAGTTTTTCAGAACATCTGACCTCAGAGGCTACAAATGTCCACTGACAACAATGTATTCAAGACCAGGATGAACCGATTTATGGACACCAAAGAAATCAAAGGCTAAGAGGATAAGGCAGGAAGATGGAGAAGAAACAAGACTACGGTAGCCTCATGGCAAGCGTAATGCTTTACAGTGCCAGCTGTAAGACTGGGGTTCAATTCCAGCTATAAGGGGTTTGTATATTCTCCTTGTGACTGCATATGTTATATCCAGATGCTCTGGCTTCCTCACACATTCCAAAGACACACAGGTTAAGATTAGCTATTTGTGGGCATGCTTTATTGGCATGTAAGCATGGGAACACTTGCAGGCTGCCCCCAACACATCCTCGCTGATTTGTTTTGATGAATTGAAACAAATTGAATTGACTTTATTACTTACATGCTTCATATACACAAGGAGTAAAAACCTTTACGTTACATCTCTATCTAAATGTGCAATGTACAATTTATAGTAATTTATAATAAATATTATGTTCAGCAGGACAGTCAATATAACACAGAAATACAGTTGCATCAGCATAAACTAAGCAAGCTGATGGCCTGGTGGAAGAAGCTGTCCCGGAGCCTGTTGGTCCCGGCTTTTATGCTGTGGTACCGTTTACTGGATGGTAGCAGCTGGAACAGTTTGTGTTGGGGTCACTTGGGTCCCCAATGATCCTTCGGGCCCTTTTTACACAACTGTCCTTGTAAATGCCCTGAATAGTGGGAAGTTCACATCGACAGATGTGCTGGGCTCTCTGCAGAGTTCTGTGTTTGAGGGAAGTGCAGTTCCCATACCAGGCAGTGATGCAGCCAGTTGGGATGCTCTCAGTTGTGCCCCTAAAGAAAGTTCTTAGGATTTGGAGGCCCATACCAAACTTCTTCAACCGTCTGAGATGAAAGAGGCACTGTTGTGCTTTTTTCACCACACAGTTGGTATGTAGAGACCACACGAGATACTCTGTGATGTGGATGCTGAGGAACTTAAAGTTGTTCACCTTCTCAACCCCAAATCCATTGATGTCAATATGCTAGCCTGTCTCCATTCCTCCTGTAGTCCACAACGAGCTCCTTTGTTTTTGCAACATTGAGGGAGAGGCTGTTTTCTTCTCTGTAGGCTGCCTCATTATTATTTGAAATTAGGCCAATCAGCGTAGTGTCATCAGAAAATTTGATTAGCAGATTGGAGCTGTGGGTGTCAACACAGTCATGGGTATACAGAAAGTAAAGAAGGGGGTTTAGTACACAGCCCTGAGGGGCACCTGTGTTGAGGGTCAGAGGGAGAGAGGTGAGGGAGCCCACTCTTACCACCTGCCAGTGATCTGACAGAAAGTCCAGGATCCAGCTACACAAGGCAGGGTGAAGGCCAAGGTCTCTGAACTTTTTGTCGAGCCTGGAGGGAATTATGGTGTTGAATGCTGAACTGTAGTCCAAGAACAGCATTCTCACATAAGCATCCCTCTGTCGATCGGTTGTGTCAGTAGGCGAATTGTAGGGGGTCCAGTTTGGGTGGTAGTATGCTGCAGATGTAGTCCTTGACCAGCCTCTCAAAGCATTTGCTTATTATTGAGGTGAGTGTGACAGGACAGCAGTCATTCAGACATGGTCTTTATAGGTACCGGAACACTGGTGGATGTTTCACTGTATGTTTTGATGTTTAGATGCACACATGACAAATAAAGTTTTTTTTTCTTTAAGACCCATCTTGATCATGGTGAATAGCAATATTGAATGTTGGGGCTAAAGGCCAACTCTTGCTCCTGAATTTTGGTATTCTTGTTATTGTACTACTTTGTGCAATACCATGAATGTTTTCCGTTGTGTATTTGTGCAAAAGCAAAATCAGTGCAGAAAAGTATTGTATAATTTAATGTATAGTTAATGTATTGTATAAATTTGTATTCTGTTTGTTGTCTATACCTTGAGTGCCTGTGATGCTGCTATTTTCATTATACCTGTACCTCACCATACTTGTGCACATAACAATAAACTCGATCAGACTAGAATGTTTAAGAGGCAGTACATTGCAGCATTTTGCTTGTTGGAGCTTATAGGAAGACAAATTGAGATTCATTGGAATTTTTTGTTGGAAGACTGACCTGAGTCTTTATCCTTGGACATTTGCAAAGTCACTCGGTACTGCTTCCGTCTCCTTGCTTCCAGGGACAGAAGTTTCCTCTCATATTGCTGCAGATGCTTCTGACACTCCATTTGGAGAACCTCCCGTCTACGGTGGCTGTGGCTGCTTTGTGTCACACCATTGCTGGAAAAGAAAGGTGAAAGGGAACAACATTCATAGTTCGAAGAAACTCTAAACACAAAATAATCTGCAGATGCTGGGGTCAAAGCAACACTTACAACACGCTGGAGGAACTCAGCAGGCCGAGCAGCATCCATGGAAAAGATCGGTCGACGTTTCGGGTCCTGACAAAGGGTTCCGGCCTGAAACATCAACCGATCTTTTCCACGGATGCTGCCCGGCCTGCTGAGTTCCTCCAGCGTGTTGTGAGTGTTGCCTTGAAGAGATTCTAGTCATCTCATTATAGGAAGGATGTGGAAGCTTTAGAAAGGGTGCAGAGAAGATGGCCAGGATGTTGCCTGGATTAGAGAGCATGTTTTATGAGGATGTCAAAACTGGGGCTTTTCTCATTTTAGCAAAGGAGGAAGAGAGGTGATATCCTCTACATCTTATGACAGAGGTGTATAAAGTGATAAGAGGAATAGATAGAGGCTTACCCCCAGGGTGACAATAGTTAATATGAGATGGGCATAACTTTAAGGTGAGTGAAGAAAAGTATGGGGGGGGGGGTACCTAATAAAGAGGCACTGAATATATTCAGAAAATGCACAATTTTACATCGGGGGGGGGCAGATTCTTTACTAACTTCCCCAGAGGTGTTGACCATTGAACTTCAGGCAAGCTGACATTTCATTGTGCTACGTTCCTCTTCTGGGATTCACTCACAACAACTGAGGACTGGATTTGGCCCTTTGAGCTCATACGCCATTCAGTAGAAAATCACAGCTAATCCTCTATCCCAATACCAGATTGCCATGCTCTTCCCAAGTCCTCAATGCTTTGTGTGTCTGGAAATTTATTTTCTACCTACATATCCTCACCTCTGCCTTATACCATATCCTGAGACTGTGACTCCTCAGTCTATGGTTCAAGGAGATCCCCTCTCATTCTTTTGAACTCTAATGAAACCAGACTAATTTGACACAACTGGTGAGTCTTCCTTGTAGTATCTCCATGAGAGATAAGCAAGGAGACTAAAAAACTCACCTAATACTCAAGGCAATTTCTAATTGCTCCTCCACTCAAAACCTTGTTCAATGAAGGCCAAAGTACCATCTGCCTTCTTAATTGCTTGCTGCACCTGAATGCTTGTTTATGAACAGATGTAGAATGTCGGCCCGTTTTTTTAAATCATCACAATTTAAGTAACAAGGTTAGCTTTATTCGTCACATTTACATCAAAATGTTTAAAGAGAGAGTGGTGGGTGCATGAAATGCATTGCCAGCGAAGGTGGTAAAAGCAGATACAATATGATCTTTTAAGAGACTCTCAGGTACATGGAGCTTTGAAAAATTGAGGGCTATGCGGCAGGTAAATTCTAGGCAGCTTCTAGAGTAGGTTACATGGGTGGCATGACATTGTGGGCCAAAGCGCCTGTAATGTGCTGTAGATTTTCTACGTTCTATGATCTATACAGTGAAATGTGCCAATTTATTTCAAACACCAAAACAATTCATACGATGATTTTACTGGGCACCCCACACGTATCGCCATGATTCCAGTAACAACATGTCATGCCCACAATTCACTAAGCTTAATGCTAACCTGTTATGTCTTTAGAAAATAGGAAGAAACTAGAGCATCCGAAGGAAACACATGCAGTCACGGGGACATCACACAAACTCCTTACAGACAGAGTGGGATTCGAACTCTGATAGGTGGTCGCTGGCGCTGTAAAGCAATGGCACCAACTGTGACACTGCCATGCTGCCCTCTTAAATAATAGTTTCTTACCATTTAAATAATATCATTCTCTGTTTTCCCTACCAAAGTGAATAACTTCCAAATTAAGAATGTTATACTGCAACTTTGGCCACTCCCTCACTTGGTGCATATTGCCTTGTATACATAGGCATCCGTTAGTCTCATGAGACCATGGATTTGCATTGAAAGTTTCCAGGGCGCAGGCCTGGGCAAGGTTGTATGGAAGACCAGCAGTTGCCCATGCTGCAAGTCTCCCCTCTCCACGCCACCGATGTTGTCCAAGGGCCTATTAGGACCCATACAGCTTGGCACCAGTGTCGTCACAGAGCAATGTGTGGTTAAGTGCCTTGCTCAAGGACAAGCACGTAGCCTCAGCCAAGACTCGAACTAGCAACCTTCAAATCACTAGACGAACGCCTTAACCACTTGGCCATGCGCCAACACATTGCCTTGTATTCTCAGCAGAACTCACAGTCTCTTTTGCAGGCTTTCCTTGTGTTATGAATACCCAACTTATGGATACCCATACATACCAATGAGCTTCCATAATATGACTGAACTCTAAAATCTGATGTATGTATGTACATACATTCTTTCCTAGAAACACCATAACTATTTTCATCCCACCATCCACTTTCAGTTCCTGATTTTACACACAAGTCTGCGTGCTTTTGATGCAATTCATTACAATGATCATGAGGGATAGGAGCAGAATGAGGCTATTCAGCCCACTGAGTCTGCTCTGCCATCTCACCAAAGATTCAAAGATTCAAAGTACATTTATTATCAAAATATGTATGCAGTATACAACCCTGAGATTCGTCTTCCCCACAGACAGCCACAAAACAACAAAAACCATCGACCCTGTTCAAAGAAAAACATCAACACCCCCAGTCCAAAAAAAACAAATTGCAGAAACAGCAACAAAAAACTAGCAAGAAACACAGAATGTAAGACACAAAATTGGAAGAGTCCAAGCATATTCAGTTCAGTTCAATTTAGTGCTGTGTTGTTCATTATCTGCAAGCTGCCCCAATCCAAATCACCCAAACTAGCAACAGAAAAAAAGGAGCGACCAGAAACCAGAAAGACATCATAACATGATCTACAGAGTCTCATCAACAAACCATGTCGATTAAACCTTGGCCAGGACCCAGAATTCCGGCACCATCCTCCGACATCATCGGGGGAGAGAGACTATTCAAATGCTGGGACCTTCCTTGGGAGCAGTGAGCAAGACAGAGAGACAGGGAGATCGACACACGCAGACACCTTTCTCTAGAGGCAGCGAGCGAGAGGTTGGTGAACAGCACTGAACACCCACTCGCGTTCTGCACATGCCTTAATGATTTCAATTTTCCTTCGTGCTTTAATTGGTGAGATCGGTAAGAAATTGAATCAGTCATGGCCTTGCACCCCATCTCCAGGCATCTTGGCCTCGAGGCCACACACTTTGGTTGAAGATACAACGGTACACCTTCAGAGACAGCAAAGCACCAGATCAGTCAGTTGGCCGGAAAACACACCACCAAAATGTAGATCACAGACTCCAACAGTAGCAGGCCCACATTTGAAAGAAATAGAAGATGTAAAAGACGTGAAAAAAGTGGTTTCGTGAACTGTCTGGAGGATGTCGCCCATGGTTGCATTGTTCACTGGCACTACCTTCTTCCAGCTAGTTAGAAACTGTTTGGCAACAATTTCCTATCCAATTTTAAGTAGCACAGTGTCTCAAATAAGCAAAGGAATCCTGGCTATTTTTTTCCAATTCATTTTTGTTCTTTAAGAGTTGTCCCAAATATGCAGCTGCCCTAATTAACCCATAGCTCAGTTCGTCAGAATCCACTGTATATTCAATGAATTATAAGACCATAAGACATAGGAGCAGAATTAGGCCACTCAGCCCATTCAGTCTGCTCTGCCATTCCATCATGGCTGATCTCAAGTCCACTCAACTCCAAATACCTGCATTCTCGACATATCCTTTGATGCCCTGACCAATTAGTAAACATCACAGTCTGTGGCAGAGCATTCCACAGATTTACTACTCTCTGGCTAAAAAAATTCCTCTTTACCTCTGTTCTAAAGGGTCACCCCTCAATTTTGAGGCTGTGCCCTCTAGTTCTGGATACCCCCACCATACGAAACATCCTCTCCACATCCACCCTATCTAGACCTTTCAACATTTGGTAGGTTTCAATGAAAGCACTGCCGCATCCTTCTAAATTCCAGTGAGTAAAGGCCTCCACAGCTGCATGTGGCAATGAATTCCACAGATTCACCACTCTCTGGCTAAATACATTCCTCCTAATGTCTCTGTTGTAAATGGATGTCACTCTATGCTGAGCTCTGCCCTCCCATATCCACTCTACCCAGGTCTTTCAATATTCAATAGGTTTCAATAAGGTTCCTCTCATTCTAAACTCCAGTGAGTGCAGGACCAGAGCCATCAAATGCTCTTCCAATGTTAATCCTTTCCTTTCCGGAACCAGACTCGTGAACATCCTCTGGATCCTCTCCAATACCAGCACATCTTTTCTTAGATAAGAGATCCAAGAGTGCTCACAATGCTTCGTGTGGTCTGAACAATGCCTTATGAAGTCTGATCATGACAATGTTATTTCTATATTCTAGTTGTCTTGAAATGAATGCTAAATTTCCATTTGCCTTCTTTACAAACACTCAACCTGCAAGTTAACTTTTAGGAAATCCTGCACAAAGAGTCCCAAATCCCTTTACACCTCTGATTTCTGAATTTTCTCCTCATTTAGAAAATATTCTACGCCTTTATTCCTTTAACCAAAGTGCAAGACCATATATATCCCTGCAATATATTCCATCTGCTAGTTCTTTGTCCATTCTCCCAATCTAAGTCCATCTGCAGATTCCGTTTCCTCAACACTACCTGCCCCTCCACCTATCTTCGCATTGTCCGCAAAACCATCAATTCTGATATCCAAATCATTGACATATAAGAAGAAAGGAAGCAGTCCTAACACTGACCCTTGTGGAACACCACTAGTCACCAGCAGCCAACCAGAAAAGGCCCCCTTTATTCACACTGTTTGCCTCCTGCCAGTCAGCCAATCTTCTACCCAATGCTAGTATCTTTCCTGTAATCTTGTTTAGCTTCCTCACATGCAGCATGTTGTCAAAGACCTTCTGAAAATCCAAGTAAACAAAATTCACTGACACTCCTTTGTCTATCCTGCTTGTTATTTCCTCAAAGAATTCCAACAGATTTGTCTAGCAAGATTTCCCCTTACGGAAACCACGTTGACTCTAGCCTATTTTATCAAATTCCTTAAAGCACTCCAAAACCTGATCCTTAATAATGTATTTCAGCATATTCCCAGCCACTGAAGTCAGGCTAACTGGCCTATAAATTTCCCATCTTCTGCCTCCCTCTCTTCTTAAAGAGTGGAGTAACATTCCAGAATCTAGTGATTCTTGAAAGATCACTACTAATGTCTCCACAATCTCTTCTGCTATCTCTTTCAGAATTGTAGAGTATAGTCCATCTGATCCATACGACTTAGCTGTTAGACCTTTCAGCTTCCCAACCACCTTCTCCTTAGTAATAGCAAATATACTCACTTCTGCCCCGTCACTTGAATTTCTGGTTACTGCTTATGTCTTCTTAAATTCATCTGCCATTTCTTTGTTCCCCATTAGTACTCTCCGGCATCATTTCCCAGTGCTCCAATATTCACTTTCACTTCTCTTTTACTCTTTATAAATTGTATCTGAAAAGAAGACTTCTGGTATCCTCTTTTATATTATTAGCTAGCTTACCTTTATATTTCATCTTTTCTCTCCCTATTATTTTTTTAGTTGCCTCCTGTTGGTTTTTGAAAGCTTTACATAGAAATATAGAAAATAGGTGCAGGAGTAGGCCATTCGGCCCTTCGAGCCTGCACCGCCATTCGGTATGATCATGGCTGATCATCCAACTCAGAACCCTGTACCTGCCTTCCCTCCATACCCCCGATCCCTTTAACCACAAGGGTCATATCTAACTCCCTCTTAAATATAGCCAATGAACTGGCCTCAACTGTTTCCTGTGGCAGAGAATTCCACAGATTCACCACTCTCAGTGTGAAGAAGTTTTTCCTAATCTCAGTCCTAAAAGGCTTCCCCTTTATCCGTAAACTGTGACCCCTCGTTCTGGACTTCCCCAACATCGGGAACAATCTTCTTGCATCTAGCCTGTCTAATCCCTTTAGGATTTTATACGTTTCAATAAGATCCCCCCTCAATCTTCTAAATTCCAACGAGTATAAGCCTAGTCAGTCCAGTCTTTCATCATATGAAAGAACTGCCATCCCAGGAATCAATCTGGTGAACCTTCTTTGTACTCACTCTATGGCAAGAATGTCTTTCCCCAGATTAGGGGACCAAAGCTGCACACAATACTCCAGGTGTGGTCTCACCAAGGCCTTGTACAACTGCAGTAGTACCTCCCTGCTCCTGTACTCGAATCCTCTTGCTATGAATGCCAGCATACCATTCGCCTTTTTCACTGCCTGCTGTACCTGCATGCCCACTTTCAATGACTGGTGTACAATGACACCCAGGTCTCGTTGCACCTCCCCTTTTCCTAATAGGCCACCATTCAGATAATAATCTGTTTTCCTATTTTTGCCACCAAAGTGGATAACTTCACATTTATCCACATTAAATTGCATCTGCCATGAATTTGCCCACTCACCCAACCTATCCAAGTCACCCTGCACCTCTTAGCATCCTCCTCACAGCTAACACTGCCGCCCAGCTTCATGTCATCCGCAAACTTGGAGATGCTGCATTTAATTCCCTCATCTAAGTCATTAATATATATTGTAAACAACTGGGGTCCCAGCACTGAGACTTGCAGTACCCCACTAGTCACTGCCTGCCATTCTGAAAAGGTCCCGTTTATTCCCACTCTTTGTTTCCTGTCTGCCAACCGATTCTCTATCCACATCAATACCTTACCCCCAATACCGTGTGCTTTAAGTTTGCACACTAATCTCCTGTCCTGTTACAATCATCTAATTTCCCACTACTTTTTACTGTATTATATACTTTCTCTTTTGCTTTTATGTTGTCTTTAACTTCCCTTGTCAGGCATGGTTGCATCATCCTCTCTTTAGATTTTGACCAATCTTCTGTCTGTCCTTCCTCACAGTCTCACTACTCACTCCATCTACTTGTATACCAACTGCCCATTCTCAGCTGTCACTCTGCTTCACATCCCCTATCAAATTAGTTTAATCCCTCCTCTAGCAAACCTGCCCACAAATATATTTGTCCCCTTCAGGTTCAGGTGTATCCCATCCATTTTGTACAGGTCATACCTTCCCCAGAAGAAATCCCAATGATCCAGATATCTGAACCCCTGCCCCCTGCACAAATCTCTCAGCCACACATTCATCTGCCACATCATCCTATTCTTAACCTCACTGCTGCGTGGGACAGGCAGCAATCCAGAGATTACTACCTTGGAGGCCTTGCTTTTTAGGTTTCTATTTAACTCCCTTTATTCTCTCCTCAGGACCTCCTCCCTTTTCTTACCTCTGTCATTGGTACCAATATCTACCAGAACTCCAGCTATTCATCCTCCCCCTCTTGCATGCAGTGAACCTGATCTGAGACTTCCTTAACCCTGACAAATGGGTGGCAATATACCATCCACAGAATCTCCTATCTGCTCCTCTAACTATGGAATCCACTATCTTTACTCCTCTCCCCTTCTGAACCACAGAGCCAGACTCAGTGGTAGCCGGACCCGGTTGCTGCTTCTCCCAGAAGAACATCCCCACCCCCAACAGTATCCAAAGCGATATATTTAATATTAAGGGGAATGGCCACAGGGCTACTCTGCACTAGCTGAATATTCCCTTTCCCTCTCCTGACAGTCATCTAGGTACCTGCCTCTTTCAACTTAGGGGTGACCACCTCTCTATAACTCCTATCTAAGACCTCCTCTTCAATGCACCTCATGCAAATACAGTTATCAGGAAGACTGGAGGTCTCCCAGAGTTCCCACATTTCACTCAAAGAACATACTACTAACCCTGGATCAGTTCTTAGCACACTAACTACAGTATGTACTAACAGACAAAGAAAGAAAAAACCTTACTAGAAACTTGCCTATTCTCGCCCAAACCTTTTGAGCCAAAGCCTGATTATTATAACACCGTCCACTCCAACAATGGCCACTCTGTTTACACCTTGTTCCTTTTTATTGGCCTCTGCTGACTGCTTAAGAAATCATTATAATTGCAGTCCACCAAAAGTCCCAAAAGCCCCTGAGCTCTTATTAAACCTCAGGCCGCCTCAGCAAAACAAGCAACTGCCTGCAATGATTGCAGCATGACAAAATGTCCTAAAGGATCCCAAACTCTTTTTAAACCCTGCACCACTCAGGCAAACATGCGACTGCTCACGATGATTGCAGCCCATGGAAAAGTTCCAAAAGGCCCCGAGCTCTTTTTAAACGTCGTGCCCCTCAGCCAATCTAGCAACTGCTAGCGATGATCGCAGCCCACCAAATGTTACAGTTGTACAAATCATTGGTGAGACCAGAGTTCTGGGCGCAATGCAGGCAAGCATGATGAGTTCAAATAGACATCTTGGTTGGCATGGAGAGACTGAGCTGAAAGCCCTGTTTCAGTGCTGTATGTCTCTGATTCTATGTACTGTATTTTCATCAAAATTGTTAATGCAAGTGACAAACAACAAATTGACCTATCACCGTGGCATACCATTGGTCAGTTCTGATTCACAATTTGATCCCTCATCCAAACCATTAACATTGTTGAATTACTGAAGCCCAAACACTGAACTATGTATTACCTCACTAGCTTTCTCTTGCAATCCTGAAACAATCCCATTTATTCCCACTGTTATAGAGATGACAGGGTTATAGAAGGTGAAAATAGGCGCTGTGGCAGCTATGCCTACCTTGCAAACAGGCCTTGTGACCCACTGATTCGATGCTATCAAGCATCTATTTTCACCATTCACAGTTTATTTCCCCCACATTCTCACAAACACTCATCAGATTCTATCACTCACCTACAGTAACCAATTAAACTGCCGACCTGGATGAATCAGGGCTTGGTATGGCAAATACACTGCCACGACTGCAAGGTAGTTGTGGACCCAGTTCAGCACATCACAGGAACCAGCCTCCCCTCCACGGACTCTGTCTGACTTCTTGCTGCTGCAGAAAAGCTTGATCAAAGATCCCATATATCCCGTATATTCTCTCTACTCCCCCCTCTGATTAGGCAGTAGATACAAAAGCCTGAAAGCACGTACCACCAGGCTCAAGGACAGCTTATATTCCACTGTTATCAGGCGCTTGAACAGTTCCCTAGTACGATATGATGGACTCTTAGCCTCACAATCTACTTCATTATGATCTTGCCCTTTATTGTTTACCTGTACTGCACTTTTTTGATAGCTTTTACACTTTATTCTGTATTGTAATTGTTTTACCTTGTTCTAGCACAGTGCTATGTGTAATGATTTGATATGTATAAACAGTGTGCAAGACAAGCACCATGGTACATGTACTTTGGTACATGTGACGGCAATAAACCATTTCCAAAACCAAACCTGAAAGCCTATGTGTTGTGGGAGGAAACCTATGCCAGTACTTTACCTACAATCCCTGCTTTAATTCTGCACACTCTCTTTATCAAGAGCCTTCTGAAAATCCAAATCCACCAAGTGAGATGCTTTTCCCCATCATTACATCCTCAAAAATCTCCTGGAGGTTTATCAAACAGAATCTCCTTCTTACAAATCGTATTGATAATGTCTAATCTCATTGGCACTCTCCGTTATCACATTCTTTAAAATAAGACTCCGGTATTGCTTTTACAACGTATATTCTAGCTTTGGTTCCCTCTTCTCACTCCTTCCTCTTATTTTTAACTTGTAGGTTTATACACATCACCCTCAATCTGCAGGAACTGCTCTATTGAACAGAGAACAGTACAGCATAGATCAGCCCATGGTGTTGTATTGACCCTTTAAGCTACTCTAAGATCAATTTAACCCTTCTCTTCCAAATCACTCGCCATTTTTCAATCATTCATGAGTTTATTTAAGAGTGTCTTAAATAACTCTAATGTATCTTCCTCTACCACCACCCGGCAGCATGTTCCACACACCTACTGCTCTATATGTACAAAAAAAACCTACTTCTGACATTCCCCTGTACTTTTCCCTATTATCTCTGGAACTTTTAGATTGTGACAACCAATACATCGACTCTTTCCATGGCTATCCCTCCCATAGATGTTGGCTGTCAGACATCAAGCTTTTATCAGCTTCTAGTCCCATGAATTTCTCTGGCACTATTTTCAGTTAACTAACACTAACTGTTGTTAATACTTCTTTTTGATTAAATGTATATTCCCTAGCATTTCTGGGGATTACATCAAGAGTATTGCAAAGATGAAAATAGCATTACAGGAGTACTGACCTAAATACCTCAATGCTATTAGGCAGGCACTCTTATCCCCATATTTATATCTACCTGGTAGTATTACAATTTTAATTCCAGTTCATATTCAGGCACTGCATTAGTCCCAGATTATTCAAATACTATCAATCCAAAATTATAACAGTGAATGTCATATCAATGCAGCACCTTTAACCCTACATTTTTTAAAATACCTTTAGCATGCTAAGAATATAATGCTATAAACACCACATGACAATGTGGTAAGCCTGGCATTAATACAGTGTTATTAACCACATCATTACAGCACCAATTCAAAACCAATACAGCATTTCCATTTGTTTCAAGATAGTTATGTAGAAGGATAGAATGGGTTAAGATTCTAAACTGGAGAAACTCCGATTTTGATAGCATCAGAAGGGACTTTGCAGGTATGGATTGGGATAGACTGTTTTCCAGAAAAGAGATGCTTGGCAAATGGGAGGTTTTCAAAAGTGGAATATTGAAAATCTATATGTTCCTGTTAGAATAAAAAGCAAGGCTAACAGGTTTAGAGAACCTTAGTTATCAAGGGAGATTGAGGCCCTGGTAAAGAAGGTGCATATCAGGTATAGGCAGTTAGGATCAAATGAGATACTTCAGGAGTATAAGAAATCCAAGAGAACACTTGAGAGAGAAATCAGAAAGACTGAAAGGGGGTATGAGGTCGCTCTAGTAGACAAGGTGAAACAGAATCCGAAGGGCTTCTATAGCTATATTAACAGCAAAAGGATAGCAAGGGACAAAATTTGTCCTCTTAAAGTTCAGCGTGGTCATATATGCATGGAGCTGAAAGGGATGGGGAGATCTTAAATGAATACTTAAGAAACAGAGTCAATAGAACTGAGAAAAAAATAATGCGGTCATAGACCATATACAGATCAAGAGGAGGTGGTACTTGCTGTCTTGGGCTGAATTACAGTGGATAAATCCCCACCAGACATCGAGCAAGGCTAGTGAGTAAATTGCAGGGAGAGATATGCAAATTCTTCTTACCACAGGTGACATGCCGGAGGATTGGAAGATAGCTAATGTTACTCCATTGTTTAAGAAAGGCTGTAAAAATAAGTCAGGAAATTATAGGCCGGTGAGCTTGAGGTCAGTCGACGGGAAATTATTGGAAGCTATTCTAAGGGACTGGATATATAAGTATTTGGATAGACAGAATGTGATTAAGAATAGTCAACATGGCTTTGTGCGTGGTAGGTCATGTCAAACCAATCTTATAGAATTTTTCAAGGAGGTTTCCAGAAAGGTTGATCTACGTAACGTTGTCCATGTAGATTTTATCAAGGCCTTTAAGAAAGTCCTGTATTGAAGGCTGTTCCAAAAGGTTAAGGCACTTGGCTTTCAGCATGCAATAATCAATTAGATTCAATGATAGCTCAGTGGGAGAAGCCAGAAGGTGGTAATAGATGGTTGTCTCGTTGATTGGAGGTATGTGACAAGTGGTGTGCTACAGGGATCTGTGCTGGGTCCATTGTTGCCTATCATGTACACTAATGATCAGAATCAGTTTAAATATCACTGGCATATAGAATGTCATAAAATTGCTTGTTTTGCAGCAGTAGTACAGATCAATACATAATTTAAAAAACTATAATTACAATAAAAAGTATATATACATAAAAATAAGTAATTAGTGCAAAAGCAGAGCAAAAAAAAACCGAGGTGGTGTTTATTGGATCACTGTCCATTCAGAAATCTGATGGTGGAGTGGAAAAAGCTGTTCCTGAAACTTTGAATGTGCCTTCAGGCTCCTGCTTGATGGTAGCTTTGAGAAGTGGGAATGCCCTGAGTGATGGGGTCATTAATGACAGATGCCGTCTTTTCAAGGCATTGTCTTTTGAAGGTGTCCTCACAGATGGGGAAGCGAGTGCCTAAGATGGAGCTGAACCCTCGCAAGTGTTCAGACCCTGATGGAGTACCTGAAAGGGCACTGAAAACCTGTGCCAACTAACTGGAGAGTGTGTTCAAGAGCATCATCAATCTCTCACTGCTGCTGTCAGAGGATCCCACCTGCTTGAAAAGGGTGACAATCATACCAATGCCCAAGAACAGCAAGGTGAACTGCCTCAACGACTGTCACCGAGTTGCACTCACATCTACTATGATGAAGTTATTTGAGAGGTTGGTCATTGCCAGAATCAACTGCTGCCTAATCAAGGACCTGAACCCACTGCAAATTGCCTATTGCCACAATAGATCCACAGCGGATGCAATCTCACTGCTTCTCCACTTGGCCTTGGATTCTAGCATGTTAGGCTGCTGATAACTGATTACTACTCAGCATTCAACACAATCACACCTTCAGTTCCAATCAACAAGCTTCAAAGCCTGGGCCCCTGTATCTCCCTCTGCAACTGGATCCTGGCCTTCTTCACCCGGATACCACAGTCACAAGTAATATCTTCTCCAGTCAACACTGGCACACCAAAAGGATGCGTACTTAGCCCACTGCTCTACCCTCTCTACACCCACGACAGTGTGGCTAGGCACAGCTCAAAACTTCATCGATAAATTTGCCGATGACACAACTACTGTTGGGAGAAATTCAAAATAGATTTATTATCACAGTACACCTTCTACAACCCTAAGGTTCATTCTCTTGCAGGTATACACAGTAAATCCAAGAAACGTAATAGAATCAATGAAAGACTGCACTAAACAGGGCAGACAAACAATCAATGTCAGCAAAATGTGCAAATACAAAAGAAAAAAAATAAGCACTAATTGTTGAGAACATAAGATGGAGAGTTCTTGAAAGTGAGTCCACAGGTTGTGGGAACAGTTCAGTGATGGGGTGAAGTGAAGCTGAGTGAAGTTATCCCAAATGGTTTAAGAGTCTGATGGTTGAAGGGTTATAACTGTTCCTGAACCTGGTGGTTTGGGTACCTTCTTCCTGATGGCAGCAGCAATAAGAGAGCATGGCCTGGGTAGTGAGGGTTCTTCATGATGGATGCTGCTTTCTTGCAACAGTGCTTCATGGAAGTGCTCAATGGTGAGGAAGGCATTACCCATGATGGACTGGGCTATATCCACTCCTTTTTGTAGGATGTTCTGTGGTGACCCACTTTCCAGCACACTCGAACCGGCTCACAAAACGGTGTGTGCCGGCAGAGAGGTCGGCCCCAAAAAGGGCGCCAGACCGTCTTCACCAGCAGGGGGAAAAACCCGCGCGCGGGAAGGGTCTGCGAATATGCATTCCCCACAGCAGTCCTGCCCGGGGAGGGCGGGAACAGGAAGGATTTAAAGGAGGTCGCGAAGTTTGAATAAACCTCTTTTTCCGCAACTACAACTCACCAACTACGTGTCGTTATTCTAGCGCTGTGTGTAGCACACCGCTACATTTGGTGACTCCGACGGCCCAAACGATATTTGGACCAGGGATGA
The DNA here is from genome assembly GCF_963921235.1 of Mobula hypostoma. NCBI lineage: Eukaryota > Metazoa > Chordata > Chondrichthyes > Myliobatiformes > Myliobatidae > Mobula > Mobula hypostoma. Next base: position 33,151,073 of record NC_086097.1, on the reverse strand, counting down.
CCGACGCTGCATCTATTCATGCAGTTTCATTAAAAATGCCAAGCTTCTGGATGCTGCGACCTCGCCTATGGTTCAAACAAGAAGAAGCCCAATTCCACATTCGGCAGATAACCTCGGATTCCCCTCGTTACTACTACATGGTGAGCTCCCTCGACCAGGAGACAGCTGCACAAGTTGAGGAGTTTATACAGTCGCCTCCGGAGGACGGCAAATACACAGCATTCAAAGCCCTGCTCATAAGGACTTTTGGACTCTCACGGTGCGAGCGAGTTGCTCGCTTACTGCACCTGGATGGTTCGGGAGACAGGCCGCCGTTGGCATTAATGAATGAAATGCTGGCCCTGGCTGAAGGACACAAACCCTGCCTCATGTTTGAGCAGGCGTTCCTAGAGCAACTGCCCGAGGACATATGCCTGCTGCTGTCCAACGCAGATTTCAGCGACCCCGGGAAGTTGGCGGCCCAGGCAGATGTGCTGTGGAATGCCAAGAAGGAGAGAGGGGCGTCCGTCACACAGATCACCAAGTCCCGTGCCCAACAGCAGACCAGACCAGGCCCGGCAGCAGAGCCTACAAAACCCGGTGACGGGAGTGAGGAGCCCAATGAACAATGGTGCTTCTACCACCAGCGGTGGGGCACAGAGGCCCGCCGCTTTAGACTGCCATGCAAATTCCCGGGAAACACCAGGCCGCTGATGGCTACGGCGGCTGGCCATCAAGACAGCCTCCTGTATGTCTGGGACAAGCAGTCGGGACGCCGCTTTTTGGTCGACACCGGAACACAGATCAGCATTTTACCTCCAACGAGTTACGACACCCGCAACAGAGAACCGGGACCCACCCTGAGGGCCGCAAATGGCAGCACAATATGGACCTACGGCACCCGCACGGTACAGCTACAGTTCAGCTCCAGCCAGTTCACGTATGACTTCACACTGGCTGCCGTGGCCCAACCACTCCTGGGGGCGGATTTTCTGCGAGCTCGACTTGCAAGGGAAGCTACTAGTCCACGCCAAGACTTATCAAACGCTCTCCCTGGGTGAAGCCAAGTTGCCAGCCCCACACCTGGACTCCATCACGCTGTCCGACGACGAATTCACCAGACGATGAGCTCCCTAATTACAGAACTGCGGTCTCCGGTTTGCAGCTCCAAGACCTCCCCGTAAGCCCAGGTGAGAGGACGGGAAGGATTTAAAGGAGGCTGCGAAGTTTGCATAAACCCCTTTTTCCGCAACTACAACTCACCGACTATGTGTCGTTAGTCTAGCACTGTGTGTAGTACACTGCTACAGTTCCTTTAAGGGGTATTGGTATTTCCATACCAGGCTGTGATGCAACCAGTCAATATACTCTGCAGCACACATCTACAGAACGCAAACACAAGGAATTCTGCAGATGCTGGAATTTCAAGCAACATACAGAAAAGTTGCTGGTGAACGCAGCAGGCCAGGCAGCATCTCTAGGAAGAGGTACAGTCAACGTTTCGGGCCGAGACCCTTCGACAGGACTAACTGAAAGAAGAGCTAGTAATTAGAGATGCTGCCTGGCCTGCTGCGTTCACCAGCAACTTTTATGTGTGTTGCACATCTACGACATGCCGAATCTCCACAAAATTCAAAGGAAGTGAGGCGTTGTTACGTTTTCTTCGTAATTGCACTTATGTGCTGGGCCCAGGACAGATCCTCTGAAATGATAACACCGAGGAACTTAAAGTTGTTGACCTTCTCCACCTCTGGTCCCCCAATGAGAACTGACTCATAGACCTCTGGTTTTCTCCTCCTGAGATTAATAATCAGTTCCTTGCTCTTGCTAACATTGAGTAAGAGGTTGTTGTTGTGGCACCACTCAGCCAGATTTTCAATCTCCCTCCTAAGTGCTGATTCGTCACCCTCCTTGATTTAGCCTACGACAGTGGTGTCGTCAGCAAACTTAAATACTTAAATGTGGCACTGGAGCTGTGCTTAGCCTCACAGTCATAAGTATAAAATGAGGGGAGCAGAGGACTAAGCACACAGCCTTGTGGTACAGCTGTGCTGATGGAGATTGTGGTGGAGATGCTGTTGCCAATCTGAACTGACTGAGGTCTATGAATGAGGAAATCAAGAATCCAAATGCACAAAAAGTAATCAAAACAGGGTCTTAATCATAAGATATAGGAGCAGAATTAGGCCATTTGGTTCAACATATCTGCGCCACCATTTCATCATGGCTGATCTATTTTTCCCCTCAGCTCCAGTCTTTCGGCTTCTCCTTGAATCCTTTCATGCCCTGAATAATCAAGAATCGATCAATCTCTGCCTTAAATATACCCAATGACTTGGCCTCCATTGCTGTCTGTGGCAATGAATTCCAGATCCACCACTCCCTGGCTAAAAAAATTCCTCCTCATCTCCATTCTAAAAGGACACCCCACTATTCTGAAGATGTGTCCTCTGGTCTTAGACTCCCTACCATAGGAAACGTCCTCTCCACATCCATTCTACTGAGACCTTTCAAGGTATGATAGGTTACAATGAGGACACCCCTCAATCTTCCGAATTCCAGTGAGTAGCGGTCCAGAGCCATCAAATGTTCCTCATATGACAAGCCTTTCAATCCCAGAATCATTTTCGTAAATCTCCTTTGAACCGTCTCCAATGTCAGCACATCCTTTCTTAAATAAGGAACCCAAAACTGCTCACAATACTTCAAGAGAGGCCTCACAGGTGCTTTATAAAACCTCAACATTACATCCTTGGTTTTATATTCTAGTCCTCTCGAAATGAATACTAACAGAGAGTTAGCATTCATTTCTGACCCTATTCATATATGGTCAGAGAATATCGAATCTTTGTGGGTGGAGTTAAGAAACTGCAAGGGTCAAAAAAAATTATGCGAATCATATATAGGCCTCCAAATAGTAGCCAAGATATGGGGTTGAGATTGCAAATAGATCAGCCATGGAAAGGGCATGTAATAAGCGTAATGTCACAATTGTAATGTGGGACTTCAATATCCAAGAGGATTGGGAAAACCAGGTTGGTGTTGAATCGCAACAGAGGGAATTTGTTGAATGCCTACAAGATTTACAGCAGCTTGTGCTCGAGCCTACGAGGGGAAAGGCTGTCTTAGATTGGGTGTTGTGCAATAACCCTGATTTTATTAGTCAGTTTAACGTCAAGGAACCCTTAGGAGGCAGTGATCATGATATGATTGAATTCATACAGCAATTTGAGAGGGAGTAGCATAAGTCACATGCATCAGTATCGCAATGGAGTAAAGGGAATTACAGAAACAGGTGAGAGGAGCTTGCCCAGGTGGATTGGAAGGGCATACTTGCGGAGATGATGGCGGAACAGAGGTGGTTGGAGTTTCTGGCAAGAGTTCACATGGCATAAGATAGATATGTCCCACAGAAGAAGTTGTTCTTAAATAGCAGGGCGAAGGTTCAAACATCAGAGGTGCAGAGAGACTTAGGAGTCCTTGTGCAAGACTCACAGAAGGTTAATTCACAGGTTGAGTCTGTGGTAAAGAAAGCAAATGTTGGCATTTATTTGAAAGGGAATAGATTATAAAAACAAGGAGATAATGCTGAACCTTTATAAGACACTAGTCAAGCCACACTTACATAGAACATAGAATAGTACAGCACAGTACAGGCCCTTCGGCCCACAATGTTGTGCCGACCCTCAAACCCTGCCTCCCATATAAGCCCCCACCTTATATTCCTCCATATACCTGTCTAGTAGTCTCTTAAACTTCACTAGTGCATCTGCCTCCACCACTGACTCAGGCAGTGCATTCCACGCACCAACCACTCTCTGAGTAAAAAACCTTCCTCTAAATATCCCCCTTGAACTTCCCACCCCTTACCTTAAAGCCATATCCTCTTGTATTGAGCAGTGGTGCCCTGGGGAAGAGGCGCTGGCTATCCACTCTATCTATTCCTCTTATTATCTTGTACACCTCTATCATGTCTCCTCTCATCCTCCTTCTCTCCAAAGAGTAAAGCCCTAGCTCCCTTAATCTCTGATCATAATGCATACTCTCCAAACCAGGCAGCATCCTGGTAAATCTCCTCTGTACCCTTTCCAATGCTTCCACATCCATCCTATAGTGAGGTGACCAGAACTGGACACAGTACTCCAAGTGTGGCCTAACCAGAGTTTTATAGAGCTGCATCATTACATCGCGACTCTTAAACTCTATCCCTCGACTTATGAAAGCTAACATCCCATAAGCTTTCTTAACTACCCTAACCACCTGTGAGGCAACTTTCAGGGATCTGTGGACATGTACCCCCAGATCCCTCTGCTCCTCCACACTACCAAGTATCTTGCCATTTGCTTTGTACTCTGCCTTGGAGTTTGTCTTTCCGAAGTGTACCACCTCACACTTCTCCGGGTTGAACTCCATCTGCCACTTCTCAGCCCACTTCTGCATCCTATCAATGTCTCTCTGCAATCTTTGACAATCCTCTACACTATCTACAACACCACCAACCTTTGTGTCGTCTGCAAACTTGCCAACCCACCCTTCTACCCCCACATCCAGATCGTTAATAAAAATCACGAAAAGTAGAGGTCCCAGAACAGATCCTTGTGGGACACCACTAGTCACAACCCTCCAATCTGAATGTACTCCCTCCACCATGACCCAGTGCCTTCTGTAGGCAAGCCAATTCTGAATCCACCTGGCCAAACTTCCCTGGATCCCATGCCTTCTAACTTTCTGAATAAGCCTACGGTGTGGAACCTTGTCAAATGCCTTACTAAAATCCATATAGATCACATCCACTGCACTACCCTTATCTATATGCCTGGTCACCTTCTCAAAGAACTCTATCAGGCTTGTTAGACGCGATCTGCCCTTCACAAAGCCATGCTGACTGTCCCTGATCAGACCATGATTCTCTAAATGCCTATAGATCCTATCTCTAAGAATCTTTTCCAACAGCTTTCCCACCACAGACGTAAGGCTCACTGGCCTATAATTACCCGGACTATCCCTACTACCTTTTTTGAACAAGGGAACAACATTCGCCTCCCTCCAATCCTCCGGTACCATTCCCGTGGACAACGAGGACATAAAGATCCTAGCCAGAGGCTCAGCAATCTCTTCTCTCGCCTCGTGGAGCAGCCTGGGGAATATTCCGTCAGGCCCCAGGGACTTATCTGTCCTAATGTATTTTAACAACTCCAACACCTCCTCTCCCTTAATATCAACATGCTCCAGAACATCAACCTCATTCATATTGTCCTCACCATCATCAAGTTCCCTCGCATTGGTGAATACTAAAGAGAAGTATTCACTGAGGACCTTGCTCACTTCCACAGCCTCCAGGCACATCTTCCCATCTTTATCTCTAATCGGTTCTACCTTCACTCCTGTCATCCTTTTTTTCTTCACATAATTGAAGAATGCCTTGGGGTTTTCCTTTACCCTACTCGCCAAGGCCTTCTCATGCCCCCTTCTTGCTCTTCTCAGCCCCTTCTTAAGCTCCTTTCTTGCTTTCCTATATTCCTCAATAGACCCATCTGATCCTTGCTTCCTAAACCTCATGTATGCTGCCTTCTTCCACTTGACTAGATTTTCCACCTCACTTGTCACTCATGGTTCCTTCACCCTACCATTCTTTAGCTTCTTCACCGGGACAAATTTATCCCTTACATCCCGCAAGAGATCTCTAAAAATCGACCACATGTCCATAGTACATTTCCCTGCAAAAACATCATCCCAATTCACACCCGCAAGTTCTAGCCTTATAGCCTCATAATCTGCCTTTCCCCAATTAAAAATTTTCCTGTCCTCTTTGATTCTATCCTTTTCCATGATAATTATAAAGGCCAGGGAGCGGTGGTCACTGTCCCCCAGATGCTCACCTACTGAGAGATCTGTGACCTGACCCGGTTCATTACCTAGCACTAGATCTAGTATGGCATTCCCCCTGGTCGGCCTGTCCACATACTGTGACAGGAATCCATCCTGGACACACTTAACAAATTCTGCCCCATCTAAACCCTTGGAACTAATCAGGTGCCAATCAATATTAGGGAAGTTAAAGTCACCCATGATAACAACCCTGTTATTTTTGCACCTTTCCAAATTCTGCCTCCCAATCTGCTCCTCTGTATCTCTGCTGCTACCAGGGGGTCTATAGAATACCCCCAGTAGAGTAACTGCTCCCTTCCTGTTCCTGACTTCCACCCATATTGACTCAAAAGAGGATCCTGCTACATTATCCACCCTTTCTGTAGCTGTAATAGTATCCCTGACCAGTAATGCCACCCCTCCTCCCATTTTTCCGCCCTCTCTATCCCTTTTAAAGCACTGAAATCCAGGAATATTGAGAATCCATTCCTGCCCTGGTGCCAGCCAAGTCTCTGTAATGGCCACTACATCATAATTCCATGTATGTATCCAAGCTCTCAGTTCATCACCTTTGTTCCTGATGCTTCTTGCATTGAGGTACACACATTTCAGCCCTTCTATCTTACTGTCTTTATACCATTTATTCTGCTTCTCTTTCCTCAAAGCCTCTCTGTATGTTAGATCTGGCTTTACTCCATGCACTTCTTTCACTGCTCTATCGCTCTGGGTCCCATCCCCCTCACAAATTAGTTTAAACCCTCCCGAATCATGCTAGCAAACCTATCTGCAAGGATATTGCTCCCCCTCGAGTTCAGGTGCAAACCATTCTATCTGTTCAGGTCCCACCTTCCCCAGAAGAGATCCCAATAATCTAAAAATCTAAAACCCTGCTCCCTGCACCAAATCCTCAGCCACACATTCAACTGCCATCTCCTCCAATTCTTACCATCTCTGTCACGTAGCACTGGCAGCAATCCTGAGAACGTCACCCTTGAGGTCCTGTTCTTCAGCCTTCTGCCTAATTCCCGAAACTCACACTTCAGGATCTCATCCTTCTTCCTGCCTATGTCGTTGGTCCCAACATGTATCACGATTTCTGGTTGCTTTCCCTCTCGTACCAGGATGTCGTGCACCCGGTCAGAGACATCCCGGACCCTGGCACCCGGAAGGCAACAAACCATACGGGTGTCCTTCTCACGTCCACAAAATCTCCTGTCTGCTCCCCTGACTATAGAGTCTCCAATGACGACAGCTCTCCTCTTCTCCGTCCCACCCTTCTGAACCACAGGGTCAGACTCAGTGCCGGAGGCCCTGCCACCGTGGCTCACACCTGGTAGGTCGCCCCGCCAACAGTATCCAGGATGGTAAACTTATTATTCAGGGGAATGGCTACAGGGGTGCTCTGCACTACCTGTCTGTTCACCTTTGCTTTCCCCCCTCTGACTGTCACTCAACGACCTGCTTCCGACAGCCTAGGTGTGACTACCTCCCTGTAGCTCTCATCTATGACTGCCTCATTCTCCCTTATGAGTCGAAGGTCATCCAGCTGCTGCTCCAGATTCCTTACACAGTCTTCCATATCGCCCAGCCGTATGCACTTCTGGCAGATGTGACTCTGCGGGAGAGGGGCGTTCCCCCAAGACTGCCACATCTCACATGAGAGGCACATCAACATCTCAGGAGACAGTGTAAAAACTAACTGCGAGCTAGCTTGTCCTCCGCCTCTTCTCGTCGAAGCCTCTTGAGTCAAAGCCTCAAAGCTCCACTCCTTCACTGGCCCACTCACGCACTTGGAGTACTGTCAACAGTTTTGGCACCTAATCTCAGAAAGGATGTACTGTCGTTGAAGACAGTCCAAGGCAGGTTCATGGGGATGATTCTGGGAATGAAGTTGTTAACATCTGAGAGACATTTGGCAGCTTTGGGACTCTACTCACTGAAATTTTGAAGAATACTTGGGGATCTCATTGAAACCTACCGAATGTTGAAAGGACTAGATAACGTGGATGTGGAGAGGATGTTTCCTCTGGTGGCAGTATTCAGGACTAGAGGGCACAGCCTCAAAATTGAGGGGCCACCTTTTAGAACAGAAGTAAAGAGGAATTTTTTTGGCCAAAGAATGGTGAATCTGTGGAATGTTCTGCCATAGACTATGGTGGAGGCCAAGTCCGTGGGAATATTAAAAGTGGAAGTTGATAGACTTCTGTTGGGATATGGTGAGAAGGCAGGTGTATGGGGTTGAATGGAATCCGGGATCAGCCAAAATGAAATGGCAGAGCGGATTCGATGAGCTGAATGGCCTAAATCTGCTCCTATGTTTTACGGTCTTATGGTCTAACATCACATTTGCTTTCCTCACCACTGACTCAACCTGCAAATAAACCTTTAGGCTTCCTAAGTCCCTTTGCACCTTTTTTTTAAATTAACACTCCACTTAGAAAATAGTCTACCCTTTTGTTTCTTCTACTGTGTATGACCATCTGTATTCTATCTGCCTCTTCTTTGCCTATTCTCCGAATCTGTCTAAGTCCCTCTGTAGCCTCTCTACTTCCTCAAAACTACCTACCCCTCCACCTATTTTTGTATTTTGCAAATTTGGCCACAAACCCCTCAATTCTGTCATCCAAGTCGTTGACAGATAACTTAAAAAGCAGTCCCAACAGACCCCTGTGGGACACCACTAGTCACCAGCAGCCATCCAGTAAAGGCTACCTTTATGCCTATTCCTTGCCTCCTATCAATCAGCCAATGCTTTATCCATGCTAGTATCTTTCCTGTAATACCATGGGCTCTTAGCTTGTTAAGCAGCCTTTTATGATAACTTGTCAAAGGCCTTTTGAAAATCCAAGTACACAACATCCACCGATTCTTCTTTGACAATCCTGCTGTTATTTGTTCAAAAAATTCCAAAAGATTTGTAAGGCAAGATTTTCCCTTGAGGAAACCATGCTGACTACAGCCTATTTTATCATGTGCCTCCAACTACTCCAAAACCATATCCTTTGCAATTGACTCTAACATCTTCCTAATCAACATCTTCCCAACCACTGAGGTGAGACCAACTGGCCTATAATTTTTTTCCTTCTGCCTCTCTCCCTTTTTGAAGAATGGAGTGACATTTGCAATTTTCCATTATTCCAGAACCATGCCGGAGTCAATTGATTCTTGAAAGGTCATTACTAATGCTTCCACAATCTATTCAGCCACCTCTTTCAGAACCCTGGGGTGGACACCAGCTAGTTCAGGATACCTTCAGACCTTTCAATTTCCCAAGAACCTCTCCCTAGTAACGGCAACATCACACTCTTCTGCCCACTGTCACTCTCGAACTTCCGGCATACTGCTAGTATCTTCTACAGTGAAGACAGATGCAAAACACTTATTTAGTTCATCCACCATTTCCTTGTCCCCATTACTATCTCTCCAGCATAATTTTCCAGTAGTCTAATATCTACCCTCATCTCTCTTTTACACTTTATGGCCTGAAAAAACTTCTGGTATTTTCTTTCATATTATTGGCCAGTTTACCTTTTCCTTTGTGACTTTTTTCGTTTCCTCTTACTGGTTTTTAAAAGCTTCCCAATGATGAAATTTCCAACCAATTTTTGTTCTATTACATCCCCTCTCTTTGGCTTTCGACTTCTCTTGTCAGCCATGGTTATGTTACCCTGCCTTTAGAATACTTCTTCCTCTTTGGGATGTATATATCTTCCACCTTCTGAATTGCTCACAGAAATTCCAGTCATTGCTGCTTTGCCATCATCCCTGCCAGTGTTCTTTTCCAATCAATTTTGCCTGCTCCTCTCTCATGCCTTTACCCCACTGTAATACTGATGCATCTGACTTTAGCTTCTCCTTCTCAAAATGAAGGGTGATTTCTATCACATTATGCTCACTGGTCCCTAGGGGTTTCTTCACCGTAAGATCTCTAAGAAATTGCACAACATCCAATCCAAAATAGCTGATCCCCTAGTTGAATCAACAACAAGCTGCTCTAAAAAGCCATCTCGTAGGCATTCTACGAACTTCCACTCTTGGGATCCAGCACCAACCTGATTTTTCTAATCTATCTGCATATTGAAATCTCCCATGACCGTCATAATATTGCCCCTCTGACATGCATTTTGTATCTCCCATTGTAATTTGTAGACCATATCTTTACTAATATTCAGAGGTCTGTATATAACTCCCATCAAGGTCCTTTAACCCTTGCAGTTTCTTAGCTCTCCCCACAATGATTCAACACCTTTCAACAGTATGTCACCTCTTTCTCATGATTTGATTTCATTTTTACCAACACATTTTTACCCTTTCTGCCTACCAGTCCTTTCAATACAATGTGTATCCTTGAACATTAAGCTCCCAGCTATAATCTTCTTTCAGTCACGATTCTGTGATGCCTACAACGTTATACATGCCAATCTGTAACTGTGCTACAAGTTCATCTCCCTTATTCTGTATACTGCACACATTCAAACATAACACCTTCAGTCCTGTATTCACCCTTTTCGATGATGTCCGCCTTTTGCATTGCAGCTCATCCTGTTGACTGCAATATTGCCCTATCATCAGCCTCGCCTTGTTAGGAGTCTCACTTCACACTGCTTGTAATCCAACTTCCTCATCCTCAGCACTATTAATCTTGTTACCACCCCCCGCCGAATTAGTTGAAACCCTCACAAACAGCTCGAGCATACCTGCCCGCAAATATATTGGTTCCCCTCAGGTTCAGGTGTAATCCATCCCATTTCTACAGGTCGTACCTTCCCCAGAAGAGCTCCAAATGATCCATAAATCAGAACTCCTGTCCCCTGAACCATTTCCTCAGCCACGCATTTATCTGCCATATCATCTGGAGGTTCACAAATTGGAGTGGACCAAAATCACTTCTTAGGCAGGAGTTGATATGTTTCATCATTAACCTTTCAAAATGCTTCATCATAGTGGATGTAAGTGCTACTGAATGATAGTTATTGAGGTGGGTTACCACATTCTTCTTACGTACTGGTATAAATGAAGCCTGCTTGAAGCAGGTGGGTACCTCAGACTGCCGATGCGAGAGGTTAAAGATCTCAGTGAACACTCCATCCAGTTAATCAGCACAGGTCTTTAGTTCCTGGCCAGGGACACCATCAGGGCCAGAGGGTGGGTTCACCCTCCAGAAGGATGCTTTCACATTGGTCTCAGAGATTGAAACCACAGGCTCGTAGGGGGCTGAGGGTGTTCGTGATGGTTCTCCATGTTTTGATGGTCAAAGCAAACATAAAAGGCATTAAACTCATCTGGAAGCAAACAGTTGTTGTCACCTATGTCAGGTGATTTTACTTTGTAAGAGGTGATGCCATTCAAGCCCAGTCACACCAGTTGAGCATCCTTCATTGATTCAAATTTAGTCTGGAATTGCCACTTTGCCTGTGAGATGGCTTTCTGGAGATCGTAATGATCTGGAGGTTATTCATGATGCCAGTCAAATCCCATCTCCCTGTACCAGGTCTATATCCCTCCATTCCCTTTCAGTCTTTGTGCCTGACTAAATGTCATTTAAAGTTTACTATCATATCAACTTTCAACACCTCTCCTGATACCGTTTTCTAGACACTTGTACTCTTTACTAAAAAAATGTCTCGCACATCTACTTTAAACTTTCTCCTTCTCACCTTAAAGCTATGCATCTAGTACAGTGGATTCCAGTTACTTGGGGCAGCTGCTTATTTGAGACAACTCTTAAAGAATAAAAACTAATTGAGAAAATATGCAAACATGAGGAAATCTGCAGATGCTGCTAATTCAAGCAACACACACAAGATGCTGGTGGAACGCAGCAGGCCAGACAGTATCCATAGGAAGAAACACAGTCGACGTTTCGGGCCGAGACCCTTCGTCAGGACGGAGGGTCTCGGCCCGAAACGTCGACTGTGCTTCTTCCTATGGATGCTGTCTGGCCTGCTACGTTCCATCAGCATTTAATTGTGAAAATAGCTGGGATTCCCTTTGTTAATTTGGGACAATACGATACTTTCTTGGGACAGGAGATATGCCGAACAGTTTCTATCTAAATAGTCAGTCGCATGCACTTGTGTGGCCATGAGACACTACTCTGTGTTTAGAGTGACAGTTTTTAAATATCATCAGTTGTGTGTGGTTCTGTTGAAAAAGCAGTGAATTTTGTTACTGATAAGTGGTGAGAAATAAGCAGTAAGACAATTCATAACTGCGTTGCTCACTGCAGTTTCAAAAATTCAGACTTAGAGATGCTAGAAATAGCTGTGTGAGAATGAAATTATTTCATTACTTCAACAAGTTAAAGGCTATGAAGAATTTGAAGATATTGACAATCATCTTGAATGTTACAATGAAAATGAAGATTTGGAGGATGCAATAGTCAAAAGCATTGTATGAAAGCAATTCATTATTTACATGAGGTGTCTGTGCTGATTTTGTTCATTTACAGTCCATGAAAATAACACAGCAGTGTACACTGAATGAACTCCTCCACAGGCAAGTAATCAGAACTAATATAGTTTTATAGTATTGTAGAAGTATTGGTAGTATTCTAATTTGTTCTGCAATTCATTTAAATACATACTTTGTTACTCAGTTAACGGATAGTTTGTTTTTTTTATATACCTTTTAAACTATTTCCATGAAACTTTGGCTAATTGGGCCGAAATGCACTGGTCCCGATGTGTCCCAATTAAGTGTATCATGTATATTTGATACTTCCACACGAGGGAAAAGGTTCTAACTATCCTGAGAAGAGGATTTAAAAACAAAAAAAAGTGAGAGGATGTTGCACTCCTCTGCAAGTTTTGCAATAATGAACTGCTCCATTTTTAAGATCATAACAATTTCTACCAAAGTCTCACACAGTCTAGTACATACTTACCGAGCTCTTGCCAATGCAGCAGGCCTTCTTGCTGCTCTGAAAACAGAAGTGACATGAAATCAACTTGTTGCTGCACTCAACTAAAACAGCAAAACACCCTTCACCAAAATAGTGAACCAACACCTCCCCAGAGAGAGCATAAACATGGCTGGAAAAGACACATGCAGAATCATGAGGAGTAAGGAGACTCAGTGTCCCTGGAAATAACATATAGGTGGTAGAGAAATGACTGCACGAGAGGCTGAATTGTCAGTGGGGGAGCACTTTGGGTCCAGTGATCATAATTCTATTAGTTACGGTAAAAGATGGGCCTGGTCCACAAGCTAAAATCCTAAATTGGGACAAGCTAATTTTGATGGCATTTATTTATGGCACAGAACAGGCCCTTCCAACCCAACAAGTCGCACCACCCAGCAATCCACCCATTTAATGCTAACCTAATTACAGGACAATTCACAATGACCAATTAACCTACTAACTGATACATCTTTGGACTGTGGGAGGAAAACGAAGTACCCAGGGGAAACACACAAGTTCATGAGGAGGACGTACAAACTCCTTACAGACGGCGCTGGAACTAAATGACACTCCAGGCTATAATTATGTCATACTAACCACTATCGTGGCACCTCATTATAGAAAGGTTGACTGGGAGAGGCTTTTAAAATTGAGATAAGCTGATTCAGGCCCAACACGTTTCTGTTAGAGTGAAGGCAAAAGTAGGAAACTCTGGAAGTCACAGAACATCGAGGTACTGATCAGCATACGGGACAAGGAATTTGTCAGTTATAGACAGCCAGTAACAAACATCTGCTGATGAAGGTAAGAGATGTAGGGATACACTTATAAGTTAGGATGGCACAAAGGGGACATGAGACAACTTTGGCAGATAAGGTAAAGAGGAATCTACAATTACAGTATATTAAGAACTAAAGACTAACTAAAGAGAGAATGGGCCTCTTCAAAGATCAATCAATTTATATGTGGAGGTACAGGAGATGGGTAAGATGTTAAATCATCTTTCTCATCTTTATTATCTATAGACAGAAAGTTGATAGTGCAGTTAAGAAAGTGTATGGTGTACTGGTCTTCATTAGTTGGAGAACTGAGTTCAAGAACCCTGAGGTAATGTTGCAGTTCTATGAAACTCAGATTAGACTACACTTGGAGTATTGTGTTGAGTTTTGGTTGCCTCATTATAGAAAGAATGTGGAAACTTTAGAGAAGGTGCAGAGGAGATTTACCAGGAAATTGCCTGGATTGGCGAGCATGCCTTTTGAAGATAAATTGAGCGAGCTAAGGCTTTCCTCTCTGAAGCAAAGGAGGATGAAAGGTGATGATAGATGTGTACAAGATGATAAGAAGCTTTGAGTGTATAGCCAGAGGCTTTTTCCAAGGGTGGAAATGGCTAATACAAGCAGCATAAGTTCGAGGTGATTGGAGGAAAGTATAGGGGAATGTCAGAAGCATTTTTTTTACAGAGAGTGGTGAGTGCACCTACCAGGGGTGGCACAGACACAGGTATATTAGGGGCATTTAACCCTATTGACAAACTTCCAACTCATTCAGAGCACTGCTATGGGACCAGAGCACATCATAGAACCTTTAGCATTTTATAATCCTGCTTGAGCTCTCAGGTCTTCTCCCGCTGATCTCTTAAATTTAAACAATCTCTCTCAAAAGATAATTGGCAGGTCAGTTTTTTTGAACTATGCTCCTAAACTGTGTAATTCAATACCTAAAACCGTAAGGGATGCAGATTCTGTTGACACTTTTAAACACCAACTCAAAACCTATTCATTTAACCTTGCTTTTAACTGACATCTTTTTGTCTTTTATTTTCACATTTATTTTTATTTTTTATTTTATTTTCATGTTTGTGCTTTTATCCCACCGTAAAGTACTTTGAACTACATCATCTGAATGAAAAGTGTGCTATAAATACAGTTACTATTTAAGAAACTCTTAGATAGGCTCACGGATGATAGAAAAATAGAGTGCTATGTAGGAGGGAAGGGTTAGATTGATCTGAGAGTAGGTTGAAAGGTTGGCACAACATTGTGGGCCGAAGGGCCTGTACTATACTGTGCTATGTTCTATGTTTTATTATTTTGGAAAGATTTACGGAGGCTTAAAGAATTAAAGGAAGAGAATAGTGATATACGGAAAGATAACAATATTATGAAAGAGGAGGTGCTGGCAGTCTTGAGGTGCATAAAAGTGAATAAATCCCTGGGGCCTGACTTAGTATATCCCAGGAAGAAAATGCAGGGGCCCTTACAGAGAATTTTGTATCTTCCTTAGCTGTCAGTGAGATTCTAGAAGATTGGACGGTGGCTAATGTTGTTCCTTTACTTAAGGAAGGCTGTAAGGACAAGTGAGGGAACCACAGATTGATTAGCCTAACATCAGAGATGAGAAAGTTACTGGAGCAGGACTCTTAGAGATGGGACCTTGCAACATTTGAAAAGGCTAGGGGCTGACTGGGGATAGTTGGTATGGCTCTATGCATAAAGAATCTCATCTCACAAATTCAAGTAAGTCTTTCTTAAAGAGGTGACCAAGAGGGTGTCAGTGGACATTATCTACATGGATTTTAGCAAGGCTTTTGACATGTTCCTCATAATAAGCTGGTCCAGAAGTTGGCATAGGGTCCAGGGTGAGCTAGTAGACTGGATACAAAATTGGCTTAGCAGGAGGATGAAACTTTGACATGGAGTTAGGAAGCAGGGAAAAAAGCCCCTAGCCGGTTCCTCCTTCCAACTAAGAATACAGTCAAAGCTAGTTCATTTACCCATGTTTGGCTCATATCCCTCCAAACCGTTTTTATGTTGTGTCCCCTACCATTAACCATGGACCCCAGGTTGGGAACCCCTGCTCTAAAGCTTTGCTATCCATGTACATGTCCAAAAGTCTTTTAAGTATAAGAATTCTCTGATCTCCTTTAAAATTTTCCACTATTACCGTAAAACTATGCTCCTCTAGAGTCATAGAACACTATAGCACAGAAAAAGGCCCTTCGGGGTAACTGAACTATTCCATGCCTAACCAATAATCTGCCTTGCCCCATCAAGCTGCGCCCAACTATAGCTCTCCAAACCCTCCCATCCTTGTACATATCCAAATTTCTCTGAAATGTTGAAATCAACCTCGCATCCACTACTTCCTCTGACACACTCTGAACATCCTCTAAGTGAAGAAATTTCCTCCTTTTGTTGTTCCTATTAAACATTTCACCTAGTTCTAGTCTCACCCAACCTCAATGAAAAAAGCCTGCTTGTATTTATAACCCTCATAATTTTGTATACTTCTATCAAATCTTCCCACGTTCTCCTACACTCTAGGGAATGCAGTCCTAACCTATAACTCAGGTTCTCAAGTTCCAACAAAATCCTTGTAAATTTTCCCTGCACTCTTTTAATCGTAAAAACATCTTTCCTGTAGACAGGTGACTAGAATTGCACAGAATATAAATAAAGCCTCACCAATGCCTAATTCAACTTCAACATTACATCCCAACTGCTGTGCTCAATACTTTGATATATGAAGGCCAATGTGCCAAAGGCTCTTTTTGCAACACTCCTCTACCTGTGATGCCACTTTCAAGGAATTATGGATCTGTATTCCCAAGTCTCTTTGCTCTACCGCGCTCCTCAATGCTGTACCACTCACCGTGCAAGATCTATCCTGGTTGGTCCTCCCAAAGTGCAACACCTCATACTGATCTACATCATATTCCATCTACCATTTTCAGCCTAATTTTCCAGTTGATCCAGATCCTGCTGCAAGCTTTGATCACCTTCGTTGCAGTTCACTACACCTCCAATCTTGGTGTCAAGCACAAATTTGCTAAGTCAGTTTACCACATTATCTAGATCATTGATATAGATGGCAAACAACAACACACCCAGCACCGATCCCTGTGGCACACCACTAGCCACAGGTCTCCAGTCAGAGAGGCAACCATGTACTACCACTCTCTGGATCCTTCCATGAGGCCAATGTCCAACCCAATTTACTACCTCAACTTAAATGCCAAGCAACCAAACCTTCTTGACTAACTTCCAATGTAGGATCTAGGTCTTGCTGAAGTCCACATAGACAATATTGACTATCTTGCCTTCATCACCTAATTTTATAAAATTAGAGAAAATCTTGTAGAAAAATTCTATAAGATTGCCAAGACACAACCTACTGCATACAAAGCTATGCACAAAGGGAGTCTAGTTTAAGACTCCCCTCCCTTGCAAAAAGCACTGTAATAATCTAAAACATCTATGTCCCTCATGATTTTATAAACCTCCATGAGGGTACCCCTCAACCTTTTATGCTCCAGGGAAAATAGTCCCAACCTCCCTAGTGTTTCCTTATGACTCAATCCTGGTGAGGCTGAACCTCCAGAAGAAGGAAACCTGTGCCCATTGAGGACAGTAAACAAATGAGGTCAGTAGGAAGCCTGTAAACATTCACTTTCTCCCCCAAACATACCCTTGCTTGTCTGCAAATAGACACTCTGCCAACATGTAGTTCAGGGTAGTTTTATGCTCCAGAAATTGCCTGTGGATCAGTAAGAGACAATGTTAAGACAAGAACAGGACAGAAAGCAATAATTCTCATGTCTAATCATGGGTCTCCTGGCGGGGCTCACTACTGGCACTCCATTTTTAATCCTTCTTCATACGTGTCTTGATGGACTTTACTGCCCCTCTTTGAGGACATAGTGCTGGATATCCCCTCTATCTGGATCAGATAGTTTCCTCACTCACTTCCGATTCATTCCGGGTGCAATCCAGGTCATATTACGATCGAGGAACGTGCTTGTAGACCGGATATTGAACTTTTTGCTGTTGGACTCTGGCCATATTCCACTGAGATACAACACTGGGCGTCATGGGAGGTTGTTCCTGCCTATGGCCATCGAACTCTGCAGCTGCTCCCGTGGAGGGTCAGACACCCTGAGCCAATAGGCTGGTCCTGAACTTATTTCCATCTGGCATAGTTTGCATTTTGTTGTTTGATTGTTCGTGGTTTTTGTATTGATATATTTATGCTCTATTCTTGGTTGGTGCGGCTGCAACGAAACCCAATTTCCCTCGGGATCAATAAAGTATATCTATTCAATAGTTAACCCAATCAGTATGGTATGGGGTCTTACGTAGTCCTATTGGGAATGGTGGACTCACTACCAAGGACATCAAGGTCTACTGAGGTCATGTTGACATTGCTAGGATTCTTCCTGTGAGAGCAGAGCACTAGCCATGTACTGTAGCTCCAGCTTAAGCAATCAGCATGACAAACCCAACCTAACAGATTCCTCCAAGATGGGAAATAAGCTAATGCTTGGGTAGATCGAGGTCCATTTGAACCACAATAATGCATCCACTGATCCATGTGAGCTTGCCCCATTTCATCTCTGACCTTAGAATACCAAACCTGTCATTACACATGGAAAGAAATGGGTAAACAAAGGTTTTCACAACTACACATTTCCTCTGCAGAAAACATCTGAGCATCTTTGCTGGCCTCACCCATAAGATTCCCAGTTGTCAACCGTTGGAAAGATTCGTATGAAACCCCCTTTTCTCTCATTTTCTTCCATTGTACGACGCACAACTTTTATCTGTGGAGAGAATGAGGTATCAGAATGACAGAAAGTAGAGGTGCAGTGCAGGAGGACAGCACACAGGAGACTGGGGGGTTGCAGCACCAGAGGCTGTGCACAGAACGCTAGTACACGGAATTTTTATTGGGAGGTACCTGATGGTCAGTGTGGGCCGAAATCCGGGGATTAACCAGCCTTATTTATGCCGAAAGGGTTCAAGTACCAAGATTCAGGAGAGAGAAAGGAGATTGTTTATTTTTATTTAACGATACAATCCAACTTGGTAATGGCCCTTCTGGCCCAACGAGCCTGCATCACCCAATTACACCCATGTGACCAATTAAGCAACTAATCCATATGTCTTTCAAATATGGGAGGAAACTGGAGCGCCCGGAGAAAACCCATGCAGTCACAGGGAGAACGTACAAACTCCTTACAGTCAGAGGCAGGAACTGAACCTGGATCACTGGTGCTTTAAAGCATTACACGAACTGCTATGCTACTGTGCTGCTACCATGTTGCTGGGTTAATGAGAAAAGGTAGGGCCAACAGGTATGGCATGAGGCCTTGTCTATTATGGAACTTAAAGGAATATGATATGAACAAGATAAAATGATATGAATTCTTTTATCACTTCCACCCATCTTCCCCCACATCCCTCAATTGATTTTCACATTTGGAGCAGATAGATTTGTCCCAGCAGTAGTTACCTGCACTGAAAGCTTATTGAGCATATTTGTTTCCTATTTCTATAGAAAGGTACACGCAGCAGGACTCTGTAAGTAGCACCAAGGCAAATAGCATGGCTTTAGTGGTGGCGGCTAGGAGTGGAATGGGCAAGGTTACTAGAAGAAACTGTCTACACGGCTTAAAGAGATGTGTAGAGATCTTCTACAGCCAACTGAACTTCCAGGCAAGGCCATGGTGTGATTCCTAAATGACAACATATCCAACAGAACGGCACTCCTTTAGCACTGACCCCCAGATAGACCAAATGTCTACTGGATATACAAATTCACAACTTTGCAAAATTCATCTACTCTCTAATTTGAATCAAAGTTCCCTCTGCTATTTAGCATGCCCAGGCTGGGTTATACCATGGTTTGCATTGCAACCAATAATCACTGGCATGCACTTAAAATCAACTTCTTCATATACAGTACCTTCAGTTTGGTTCCTTACAGCACAGACCTCTGAATGCTGTGCACTTTTCTCAGTTACTCACCTCCTCCATGGTTAGTCTAAAAGTGTTTAATCTTTGTCCTTCGCTTGGTCTTTCCTTGCCAGAGGATGTCCTGCTTTTAACCTCGGTGTTGTTATCTGACACAGGCCGTAGCTGCCGCTGTAAGTTTTAAAAAAATATCAAACATTTAATGTATTGTGGTGAAGGGTGCCAACAAGAGTTGGTTGATCTGAAACATCAGCTCCATTTCTTTTTCCACAGACACTGCCTGACCGGTTGAGCATTTTCAGAATCTGCAATTGTTTTTAATATAATGTGATGATAAGTTCTTAAGTCCACATAACATCAGTTTCTAATTGTTGAGACTCAGTTCCTAAGAACTATTTAAACAAATCATGGAAGTATAGTGCATTTATAGCCTGATCCCCAATCAAAGTTTATCCTGACAAGCTGAGGCTCCTTCATCACAGAGGACGGAGAAGGGAAACATTGAAATTCAGAAAATAAGAGCAAGACTGCAATTCTGCATTTCAAGTTTTATCAAAGTCAAAATCAAGTTTGATGTCATGTGCACAAGACCATGCATGCATAAATGCACTGAATAAACCTACTTGCAGCAGCATCACAGGCACATAGCATCAGACAAGCAGTATTCACAAGAAAACACATTAAACTTAAATTATACACAATTTTTGTTTACAAGACAGAACACAATTAGAACAAAAAATGTCTATTGTTGTGCAAGGTGGTTGTACTGTTGCTATACTGAGGAAATGATTTGTGATATACAGATTGATTCGAGAACAGGATTGGAAAAAGCTGCAGAGGGTTGTAAACTCATCCAGCTTCATCATGGAAATGACCTTCTCCACGATCACGGACATCTTTATAAGGTGGTGTGTCAAGATGGAGGCATCCATCGTTAGGGACATCACCATTCAGCATGTGCCTTCTTCTCATTACTACCATCAGGGAGGAGGTATAGGAGCCTGAAGACACACACTGAACACTTTAGGAACAATTGCTTCCCGTCTGATTTTTGAACAGTCCAGAACCCATGAGCACTACCTCAGTATTTTGTTCTCTTTTTCCACTACTTATTTATGATTTACATTTCTCATTGTAACTTAATGTAATAATGTTTATTCCCCTTAATGGATGCTTCCTGACTTGTTGAGCTCCTCCAGCATTCTGTGAGTACTGCTGAAGATTTCTAGCATTTGCAGAATTGCTTGAATTTATGTCAGAATTTCATTCACTTTCTGAAAATAAAACCTATGCTACAGAGAACTCCACAAGAATGTACATTGAAGGCTCCAGGTAGCTTGTGCTGGGGCTAATATTCCACATCAGTCTTCCCTCCTTCTATCTGCTTCTCTCACTTATCCTTCCTCTTTCCAGCAATGAAAAGGTTACTGTACGAGGAACGTCTGGCAGCTCTTGGGCCTGGAGTTCAGGAGAATGAGGGGGGATCTCACAGAAACATTCAGAATGTTAAAAGACCTGAACAGATTAGATATGGCAAAGTTATTTCCCAGAGTAGAGGATTCTTGGACAAGAGGGTACAACTTCAGGATTGAAGGACGTCCTTTTAGAACTGAGATGCGGAGAAATTACTTTAGTCAGAGGGTGGTAAATCTGTGGAATTTGTTGCCACGAGCGTCTGTGGAGGCCAAGTCATTTGGTGCATTTAAGGCAAAGATACATAGGTTCTTGATTAGCCAGGGTGTCATAGAGTATGGGGTGAAAGCAGGGGAGTGGGGATGACGGGAAGAATTGGATCAGCCCATGATTGAATGGCGGAGCAGACTCGAAAGGCCAAATGGCCTACTTATGCTCCTATATCTTATGGTCTTATGGGCTCTCTGTAAAACACAGGAACAGGCCCTTCAGTCCAAAATGCAACATGCTCATACTGTACATCAAGGATCAGAATGCAATCTAGTTATTAAAATAGTTGTCCTTGTTTCTCTGATTCTTTTACTTACACCACCAATGAATAAATGTCACAGAGTTGTGCGTAATACAACATATGTACAATGCTTTAACTGCAAACCAGAATTCGAGGCCTATTTTTTGGTGACCAGCATGTCATGGGATTGATGCAAGCTGGAGCTTTCTTTTGGGGCAATGGAAGATGAGAGGTGACTTGACAGAGGTGTACCAGATTATAAGAGGCACACGGGAAGCAGACAGCAGGCACTTTTTTACCAAGGTGGCAATGGAGGGAAGTTATTTAGGGAGATGTCAGAGGGAGGTTTTTTTCACACAGAGAGTGATGGGTGCAAAGAAAATGCTGCAGGGGGAGTAGTGCAGGCAGATCCATTAGGGGCATTGAGAAAACTCTTAGATAGGCACATGGATGAAAGTAAAATGGAGGGTTATTGGCTAGATTGACCGTTGAGGAGGTTAAAGATTGCCATAAAATCCTGGATCACAGGACCTGTGCTGTGCTGCATCATTCTATGTTCCAGCTATAACTAAATCTCACATATAAAACTGTGATATTGAACAGACCTTTTGTTTTCACTATAGTGATATATCAGACAAGATATAACCATATAACTATATAACAATTACAGCATGGAAACAGGCCATCTCGGCCCTTCTAGTCAGTGCCGAATGCTTACTCTCACCTAGTCCCATCTACCTGCATTCAGCCCATAAACCTCCATTCCTTTCCTGTCCATATACCTATCCAATTTTTTTTTAATGACAAAATCGAACCTGCCTCCACCACTTCTACTGGAAGCTCGTTCCACACAGCTACTGAGTAAAGAAATTCCCCCTCGTGTTACCCCTAAACTTTTGCCCCTTAACTCTCAACTCATGTCCTCTTGTTTGAAACTCCCCTACTCCCAATGGAAAAAGCCTATCCACGTCAACTCTATCTATCCCCCTCATAATTTTAAATACCTCTATCAAGTCCCCTCTCAACCTTCTACGCTCCAAAGAATAAAGTCCCAACTTGTTCAACCTTTCTCTGTAACTTGGTGCTGAAACCCAGGTAATATCCTAGTAAATTTCCTCTGTACGGTCTCTATTTTGTTGACATCTTTCCTATAATTCGGTGACCAGAACTGTACACAATACTCCAAATTTGGCCTTACCAATGCCTTGTACAATTTTAACATGACATCCCAACTCCTATACTCAATGCTCTGATTTATAAAGGCCAGCATACCAAAAGCTTTCTTCACCACCCTATCCACATGAGATTCCACCTTCAGGGAACTATGCACCATTATTCCCAGATCCCTCCATTCTACTGCATTCCTCAATGCCCTACCATTTACCATGTATGTCCTATTTTGATTAGTCGTACCAAAATGTAGAACCTCACACTTATTAGTATTAAACTCCATCTGCCATCTTTCAGCCCACTCTTCTAACTGGCCCAAATCTCTCTGCAAGCTTTGAAAACCTACTTCATTATCCACAACGCCACCTATCTTAGTATCATCTGAATACTTACTCATCCAATTTACCACCCCATCATCCAGATTATTAATGAAAATGACAAACAACAATGGATCCAGTACAGATCCCTGAGGCACACCACTAGTCACCGGCCTCCAACCTGACAAACCGTTATCCACCACTACTCTCTCCCATCCAGCCACTGTTGAGTCCATTTTACTACTTCAATATTAATACCTAACGATTGAACCTTCCTAACTAACCTTCCGTGTGGAACCTTGTCAAAGGCCTTACTGAAGTCCAAATAGACATCCGCTGCTTTACCCTCGTCAATTTTCCTAGTAACTTCTTCAAAAAATTCAATAAGATTTGTCAAACATGACCTTCCACGTACAAATCCATGTTGACTGTTCCTAATCAGACCCTGTCTATCCAAATAATTATATATACCATCTCTAAGAATATTTTCCATTAATTTACCCACCA
This sequence comes from Mobula hypostoma, assembly GCF_963921235.1. Lineage (NCBI taxonomy): Eukaryota > Metazoa > Chordata > Chondrichthyes > Myliobatiformes > Myliobatidae > Mobula > Mobula hypostoma. Next base: position 33,127,649 of record NC_086097.1, on the reverse strand, counting down.
CTGACGTCCAACTTACAGGTCGATAATTGCTAGGTTTACTCTTAGAACCCTTTTTAAACAATGAAACCACTTGAACAATACGCCAATCCTCCGGCACCATCCAGTTTCAAATGACATTTGAAATATTTCTGTCAAAGCCCCTGCTATTTCTACACTAATTTCCCTCAAGGTCCGAGGGAATATCCTGTCAGGACCCAGAGACTTATCCACTTTTATATTCCTTAAAAGCGCCAGTACTTCCTCTTCTTTAATCATCATAGTTTCCATAACTACCCTACTTGTTTCCCTCAGCTTATACAATTCAATATCCTTCTCCTTAGTGAATACCGAAGAAAGGAAATTGTTCAAAATCTCCCCCATCTCTTTTGGCTCCGCACATAGCTGTCCACTCTGATTCTCTAAGGGACCAATTTTTTCCCTCACTATCCTTTTGTTATTAATATAACTGTAGAAACCCTTTGGATTTATTTTCACCTTACTTGCCAAAGCAAACTGATATCTTCTTTTAGCTTTTCTAATCTCTTTCTTACGATTCTTTTTACATTCTTTATATTCCTCGGTCAACTCATTTACTCCATGCTTCCTATATTTATTGCAGATCTCTCTCTTTTTCCGAACCAAGTTTCCAATATCCCTTGAAAACCATGGCTCTCTCAAACTTTTAACCTTTCCTTTCAACTCAAAGGAACATAAAGATTCTGTACCCTCAAAATTTCACCTTTAAATGATCTCCATTTCTCTATTACATCCTTCCCATAAAACAAATTGTCCCAATCCACTCCTTCTAAATCCTTTTGCATCTCCTCAAAGTTAGCCTTTCTCCAATCAAAAATCTCAACCCTGGGTCCAGTCCTATCCTTCTCCATAATTATATTGAAACAAATGGCATTGTGATCACTGGACCCGAAGTGCTCCCCAACACATACCTCCATCACCTGACCTATCTCATTCCCTAACAGAAGATCTAACGCTGCCCTTTCTCTAGTTGGTACCTCTATGTATTGCTGCAAAAAACTATCCTGCACACATTTTACAAACTCCAAACCATCCAGACCTTTTACAGAATGGGCCACAACCTTGTGCTTACTACAAATATCTGCTATCTCCTTACAAATTTGCTCCTCCAAATCTCGCTCCCCATTAGGTGGTCTATAATACACCCCTATAAGTGTTACTACACCTTTCCCATTCCTCAATTCCACCCAAATAGCTTCTCTAAATGAGCCCTCTAATCTACCCTGCCAAAGCACCACTGTAATATTTTCTCTGACAAGCAATGCAACACATCCCCCTCTCGCCCCTCCGATTCTATCACACCTGAAGCAACGAAATCCAGGAATATTTAGTTGCCAATCACACCCCTCCTGCAACCATGTTTCATTAATAGCTACAACATAATATTTCCAGGTATCAATCTATGCTCTAAGCTCATCCACCTTTCTTACAATGCTCCTAGCATTAAAATAGATGCATTTAAGAAACTCTCCACCTCTTACTCTCTGTTTATCCCTAATGGTGCAAACGACTTTATTATCTTTTTCTTCCTTCTCCCCTACATCTTCGGAATGAACGCTCCCCTTCTCTGTCACCTGCCTATGCTCCCTCACACACTGTCTACTAGCTTTCTCTATTTGTGAACTAACCTCCTCTCTCCTAGGCTCTTCAATTTGATTCCCACCCCCCAACCATTCTAGTTTAAAGTCTTCCCAGTAGCCTTCGCAAATCTCCCTGCCAGGATATTGGTCCCCCTAGGATTCAAGTGCAACCTGTCCTTTTTGTACAAGTCATACCTGCCCCAAAAGAGGTCCCAATGATCCAGAATCTTGAATCCCTGCCCCCTGCTCCAATCCTTCAGCCACACATTTATCCTCCACCTCATTCCATTCCTACTCTCATTGCCGCGTGGCACAAGCAGTAATCCCGAGATTACTACCTTTGCGGTCGTTCCTCTCAACTCCCTTCCTAACTCCCTATATTCTCCTTTCAGGACCTCTTCCCCTTTCCTACCTATGTCATTGGTACCTATATGTACCACGACTAGCTCCTCACCCTCCCACTTTAGGATATCTTGGACGCAATCAGAAACATCCCGGACCCTGGCACCAGGGAGGCAAACTACCATCCGGGTCTCCTGACTACGTCCACAGAATTGCCTATCTGACCCCCTAACTATTGAGTCCCCTATTACTACTGCTCTCCTCTTCCTTTCCCTACCCTTCTGAGCTACAGGGCCGGACTCTGTGCTGGAGGCATGGCCACTGTTGCTTCCCCCAGGTAAGCTGTCCCCCCCAACAGTACTCAAACAGGAGTACTTATTGTCAAGGGGTACAGCCACTGGGGTACTCTCTAATACCTGACTCTTCCCCTTCCCTCTCCTAACCACGACCCACTTGTCTCCCGTGGGTCCGGTGTGACCACCTGCCTATAACTCTTCTCTATAAACTCCTCACTCTCCCTGACCAGACGAAGGTCATTGAGCTGCAGCCGCAGTTCCCTAACACGGTCCCTTAGGAGCTGCAGCTCGGCGGCACCTGGCACAGATGCGAACGACCGGGAGGCTAGGAGACTCCAGGACCTCCCACATCCGACACCGAGAACAGTAAGCTGCCCTCACACTCATACTTCCCCCTTTCCTCAAATAACAGGAAAAATTGAAAACCAAACCTACTTTGCCTCGCCTGATATGAGGGTAGCTCTTCTCTTTTAGATTGAAATGAGAGTCAGATTTATTATCATTGACTTATATGACATGACATTTATGGATTGTAAATAAATTTGTGGAAGTAGGTGTGAACTTCTGAGTTAAAGCCTGTGGAATGGGTCTCATCAGACATCTCCTCACTCACAGGCAGACGTCTGACCCACTGAGACACGAATACACAAAGTACTGAACAGTCACATCTTACAAGGCAGGAACACAGCAGGAACTAAACAAACTTGCACCAAATCTCTTCTTATGGGCAAATGTTTTACACATTGATTGTACTCTTTAACATAGCTAGCATTCAAGAAGCTTTCTCATTTGAGTGCATGGAAAACAGGGAATGCAGCTGAGGAACGAGGCAAGGGACATAGTTTGCATCACCCTGACAAATGAAATGGCACCTGCTCTAGCTCATTCCTCCCCGATCTAATGGCAGTCCTTGTTGCAAAGAGGAGCGGCAGAAAGACAGGCGCACACGTGGGCAACTTGCCAGAGACATTCGATATTGCCACAGAGACCGTGCATTTCTGCTGAGTGAGGCCTCCGATGGAATATTTCATCACGCGTAATTGGGCCAAGTTCACACATTTTCCAAGCAGCAGTAACTCACAATCTCAAATGATTATCGGTGTCATTTTGCAAAATATTCCAACCTTGAAACACGTTTCAATTTCAGCAATCAGCTAGAAATGGCAACAGACTGGCTCTTTGAAGTGGGATCAAGTTCTGATGGAGAGCGTTTTAAATGGTCTGCACAATAGTTTCATCCAATAAATAGTTCAGACATTTGGTGAGCAGAGAAGTTGCCTCTTAAATGCCCTCAGAAAAGGCAATCAATCAATTATATCAAAGCACCATGTCAAAATACAATACAAATAAAAAAAGAGACAATCCTTCAGCACTGACCTCAGCAATGGGTTTGGACTCAGCAAGGGAACTCCCAGCCCATAGGGGGGGATAATGTTTCCCCTGGCCAGAACCAGGGATCACAGTCTCAAGGTCAGTGGTCAGCCATTCAGGAATGAGGTGGAGGAGAAATTTCTTCAGCAAGAGGGTAGAGGGTTGTAATTCCCTTCTCAGGAGGATTAAGGAATCTCAGTAATGGAGTATATTCAAGGGACTGAATGGTGTGTAATACTAAGGGATGGTGCATAGTGCAGAAAAATACAACATAGAACATTATAGCACAGTACCAGCCCTTTGACCCATGATGTTGTGCTGAGCCTTTAACCAAGATCAATATAACTTCCCCATACCTATCCTTTTTTTCTTTTATCCAAAGTTCAAAGTACATTTATTATCAAAGTATGTATGAATTACACAACCTTGAGATTTTTCTGCTTACAGGCAGCCACAAAGCAAGAAGCCCAAAAAACACAATTACCAAAATGACCAACACCCAATACACAGAGAAGAGGAATGAAAACACAAATCATCCAAACAACAAAAGTAAGCAACCTGAACCAAACTGAGTCCATAGTCTCGAATCCCAGAGACGTCGGAATAGGCCCATAGGCTTTGTCTCAGCTCATCATATAGTGGAGCATATCGCCACGAAGCACGTAGCAGCCAGAGCAGTCTCACAGCCTCAGCCTCAGCTCCGAGGAGAGGAGAGGGAAGTAAAATGAAGTGGACCAGAACTGACTCGACTCTCGCCTCCAGTCCCAACACCCTGTGTTTTCAGTCAATCTGGCCTGGTGTTTTAATTGTCCAAGCACCGGTTCACCACCCACACTCAGACCCAGGCCCCGCCACAGAGATATGCTCTGGGCCGCTTCTAACACGTACTCGACCTTTCCAAATCAGCACGCCTAAATGGATCAAACCTCGCTCTTGGTTTAGATGGGCTCCAAAATAACTCTGCTCCAACTTTTCTCCATTCCCTTCTCTCCAACTCCACCTCACACCCGCACACCTTAACCCTTGGATCAGCCTTACCTTCGTTCACCTCTTCATTGTTTGTGATGATCACTTAACACAATTTTCCATATAAAAAGTGTTATTAATAGAGTATTTAGCTGAATCTCTTTCTTTGAAAATCACCAGTAAGCTATCACCCACATTCAGTCGTGCCATCATCTGATGATCTCTTTTTGCTGTTGCCAGCAGGAAGGTGGTACAGGACCCTCAAGACCCACACTACCGGGTTCAGAGACCGTCCTTCAACCAGAGGGGATAACTTCACTCAACCCATCACTGAACTGTTCCCACAACCTATGAACTCACTTTCAACGACTAGGACTCTTTGTCTAATGTTTTTCATACTGTTTATTTTTTTTCTTTTGTATTTGCACAGTTCGTTGCCTTTCGCACATTGGTTGTTTATCTGTCCTATTGGCTGCAGTCTTTTATTGTGTTTCTTGGATTCACTGCACAAAAATAAATCTCAGTGTTGTATTCAATGACATATATGTACTTCGAAAATAAACTTACTTTGAACTTTATATATTAAAATAAACTACATCTGACATCCCCCCCCCCCGGCATACATTACTCCAATCACCTTAAAGTTAAGCTCCTTGTATTAGCCAATTCCACCTGGGGAAAAAGTCTCTGGCTGTCCACTCAATCTATGCCTATAAAAATAGTGCTGAGGTTAATAGTCAGTCATGACCTTATTGAATGGTAGTCCAATTGAAGGGCTCTTGTATATTTTTATGTTCTGAGGGGCCATGGCAATCCCATTACATAAATATCTGGAGACTGCATTCAGCATTGAGAGACAGTGTCGCTGACTAGTCAAGGAACAGTTACGTACACTGAGCTATACCGTTCAGTCAAAATCACTGAGTCATCCATCACCATTGGTGAGTCTTGAGGACAAACCAACCAGAGGTGGTATATTGTAGAACATAGAACATAGAATAGTACAGCACAGTACAGGCCCTTCGGTCCACATTGTTGTGCTAACCCTCAAACCCTGCCTCCCATATAACCCCCCACCTTAAATTCCTCCATATACCTGTCTAGTACTCTCTTAAACTTCACTAGTGTATCTGCCTTCACCACTGACTCAGGCAGTGCATTCCACACACCAACCACTCTCTGAGTAAAAAATCTTCCTCTAATATCCCCCTTGAACTTCCCACCCCTTACCTTAAAGCCATGTCCTCTTGTATTGAGCAGTGGTGCCCTGGGGAAGAGGCGCTGGGTATCCACTCCATCTATTCCTCCTAATATTTTGTATACCTCTATCATGAATCCTCTCATCCTCCTTCTCTCCAAAGAGTAAAGCCCTAGCTCCCTTAATCTCTGATCATAATCCATACTCTCTAAACCAGGCAGCATCCTGGTAAATACCCTCTGTACCCATTCCAATGCTTCCACATTGGGATAGGGGAGCCAATCCAGATACTTCTCAACACTGATTCAGACCACAGGCAAGAAGACTTCCAGATGATTACCATATACAAAGCCAAACAAAACACCAACATACTGAACATCTGTGGAAAAAGCTTCAAGTGGCAGCAAAGGTACAGAGTGCGTGCAAATGGGAGACCTTCGGCATCATTCGCATAGTGTTATACAAGAGCACCATCACACCAGGCTAAATGAACTCACACACCAGACAAGATGATGAGAGAACCTACACTACTTGCACACACTCTCACTCAAATAACAGCAAACATATACTCATTCCTCCATAGTTGCTGGGTCAAAATCCTAAACTAAATAAATGTTCAACAGCAAACCGGAAGAAGTTTTAGCACACAGTGTGTAGCAGATCACCATCACCTCAAAAACAATTAAGAATGAGCAATAATGAATGAAAAGACAGATAGCTAACCAAGTAGCTAAATAAATAAATAAAATATGAAGTCGGTATTTAAAATTCAAGAAATTCAAAATACATTTATTATCAAAGAATGTATAAATTATACACCTTGAGATTTGTCTGCGTACAGGCAGTCACAAAGCAAGAAACCCAAAGAACGTATTTTAAAAAAAGAAAGATAAAAACCACTGCACAAAGAGAAAGAAATAAAACACAATCTAGCAACCTATAGAAGCAAGCGACTGTGTTCTCAACCAGAATAAGTCCTTACATCTGCTCCCAGAGCAGTTGGAGTAGGCCTAAGACTTGGTGCCAGTGTCACAGAAGCCAGAGCAGTGCACCGCCAGGAGATGAATGAACAATATGGGTGAGCGAGTGAAATCAGTCCGACCCTTGCCTCTGGTCCTGACGTTCAGGCTTTCCAGTTTATCTGAATCGGCATTTAAATTATTCAAACACCAGATAGTGCCTCACTCTCGGACCCAGATCCCAGTGCGGTGATACGCTTGGGCCCCCCAGCCCAAAGCCATTCTCAATCTCAATCTTGGACAATGTCTCCCATCCACTACATAATGTACTGGGTGGGCACAGGAGTACATTCAGCCAGAGACTCATTCCACCGAGATGCAACACAGAGCGTCATAGGAAGTCATTCCTGCCTGTGGCCATCAAACTTTACAACTCCTCCCTTGGAGGGTCAGACACCTTGAGCCAATAGGCTGGTCCTGGACTTATTTCATAATTTACTGGCATAATTTACATATTACTATTTAACTATTTATGGTTTTATTACTATTTATTATTTATGGAGCAACTGTAACGAAAACCAATTTCCCCCGGGATCATAAAGTATGACTATGACTATGACTATCACTAATCTCACCAAATTGACTCAGCACTTGGAGCGATCCAACCTCGCACCCAGGTACGGTAGATGGACATTGAAACTCTTCCGCATCGCCTCTCCAAATTGCTCACTCCAACTCCAACAGCAATACCAACTCCAGCTGTGACCCTGTCTTGAACACAAAGGTGCTTCAACTTTACGATGCACCCACATGGCGCATCCTTCAAATCAGATTCACCTCCACTTGCTCCTTCATTGTTTGCGGTGATAGATTTAACACAATTTTACTCAGAAAACAAACCAGGTGAAAGATTTATCATCAAATCTTCTGGTTTAAGATTTGTTTTCTTTAGACCATATTAGCAGTATAAGGAATAATCTTAAATCATTGGTGTTATTATACCACATGCAAGGCAGGCATTTATTACCAATCTGTGGTGTGCTCTACTTGAGTAGTGAATGATTTTTGTAATTATAATGGTTTATAAGATATATAGGCATAGACTTAAGCCATTTGGCCCATTGAGTCTGCTCTACCATTTCATCATGGCTGATCCATTTTCTTTCTCAGCCCCAATATCCTGCCTCTTCCCCTATCCCTTTATGCCCTGACGAATCCAGAATCTGTGAACCTCTGCCTTAAATATATCCAATGACTTGGCCTCCAAAGGCGCCTCTGGCAATGAATTCCACAGATTCACCACTTTCTGGCTCAAGAAGTTCCTGCTCATTTTCGTTCTAAAATGATGCCCCTCTATTCTGAGGCTGTCCCCTCTGGTCTTAGATTCCCCCACCATTGGAAACATCCTCTCCACATCCACTCTTTTGAGGCCTTTCAACATTCGATTGGTTTCAATGAGGTTACCCCTCATCCTTCTGAATTACAGTGAGTAGGGGTGCAGAGCCATCAAATGTTCCTCATATGACAAGCCTCTCAATCCCAGCATCATTTTCATGAACCATACCTGAACCTTCTCCAATGTCAGCACATCCTTTCTTAGATAAGGGTCCCAAAACTGCTCACCAAGTGAGGTCCCACCAGTGCTTTATTAAGCCTCAACATTACACCCTTGCTTTTGTATTTTGGTCTTCTCGAAATGAATGCTGACATCGCATTTGCCTTCCTCACCACTGACTCAACCTGCAAATTAGCCTCTAGGGAATCCTGCACAAGGATTCCCAAGTCCCTTTGCACCTCAGATTTTTGAATTTTCTCTCTATTTACAGAAGAGATTTATACAAGAGGAGGTGACTAAGAAGATTGATGAAGTTAAGGCTAGTAGGAGGTGTCTATGTGGACTTTAATAAGTCAGTTAACAAGGTGCTACATGGGGATACTGGTCCAGAAGATCCATGGAGAGCTGGCGAACTGAATCCTTGGTGATAGGGGGCACAGGGTGGTGGTAGAAGTTATGCTCCATCTGTGACCAGTGATGTATAGCAGGGATCACAGCTGAACCAGCCAGCGCAACCCTAATCACTTCAGTGTGGCAACACTATGATCACTGGGATTACTTTGCACTTAAATGGATATTTGTGGTTATTTTTTGTTCTATCCTTGTAAAAATTGCATATAATTTATGTTTATGTTTTTCTTGTGAATGCTGCTTATGTGATGTTATGTGCCTGTGATGCTGCTGCAGTAAGTTTTTCATTGCACCTGTGCACACATGGACTTCTGCATGAGAATAAACTCAACTTTGATGTCTTTGTGCATGTTATCTACGAACAACTTCGATGTGAATATAGGTGGCATGATTAGTAAGTTTGGGGATATCATGAAAATTAGTGATGGTGTGGACAGCAGGGAAGAATAGTCAAGGCTATGCAGGCTGTAAGTCACAATGTGTGTGGGAGCAGGGAGGAAGGGGCTTTGGGGTTCTAACGTTTTTACTGTTACTCATTCTTTGAGGTACCTTTCTGTGGATGTCTGCAAAGAGCAAGAATTTCAGGGTTGTATAATGTATACATTCTCTGATATTAAATGGAACCATTTGATTTGATTTGAACATGGACATGCTGTTATGCAGGAGAGAAAGAGGGAGAAGAGAAATGCGGTAGTCGTGGGGGATTCCATAGTCAGGCGAACAGACAGGAGATTCTGTGAGCCTGACAGAGATACCTGCATGGTGTGTTGCCTCCCAGGTGCTAGGGTACGGGATGTCTCGGATCGGGTCCTGAATATCCTAAAGGGGGAGGGTGAGCAGCCAGTTGTCTTGGTACATGTTGGTACCAATAACATAGATAGGACAAAGGAGGAGGTCCTGAAGAGAGATTTCTAGGAGTTAGGAAGGAAGCTGAGAAGCAGGACCTCCAGGGTAGTAATCTCGGGATTGCTACCTGTGCCACGTGCTAGCGAGGGCAAGAGTCGTCGGATCAGGCAGATGAATGCCTGGCTGAGAGACTGGTGTAGGGAGCAGAGCTTCAGATTCTTGGATAATTGGGATCTCTTCTGGGGAAAGTATGACCTGTTCAAAAAGGACAGGTTACACCTGAACCCGAAGGGGACCAATATCCTGGCGGAAAAGTTTAATAGAGCTGTTAGGGAGGGTTTAAACTAATTTGGCAGGGGGATGGGAACCGGAATGATAGAGCAGAGGAAGGGGATAACAGAAATAAATCTAAGATAGTGAGCAGTAAAGATGTCAGGAAAGACAGGCAGGTGATGGGGCAAATGTGTAGCCATTGGGATGAGTTGAAGTGCAATAAAGTTGCAGTGAAATCAAAGCAAAAAGTATCTAATACTGGTCTTAAGGTGCTGTACTTAAATGCACGCAGCATAAGGAATAAGGTGGATGATCTTGTTGTACAGCTACAGATTGGCAGGTATGATATTGTGGCCATCACTGAGACCTGGCTAAAGGATGCATGTCTCTGGGAGCTGAACGTCCAAGGATACACGGTGTATCAGAAAGATAGGAAGGTAGGCAGAGGGGGAGGCGTGGCTTTATTGGTAAGAAATGATATTAAATCGTTAGAAAGAGGTGATATAGGATCGGAAGGTGCAGAATCTTTATGGGTTGAGCTAAGGAATAGCAGGGGTAAAAAGACCCTGATGGCAGTTATTTATAGGCCTCCAAACAGCTGCAGGGATGTGGACTACAAATTACAACTGGAAATAGAAAAGGCTTGTCAGAAGAGCAGTGTTATGATAATTGTGGGGGATTTTAACATGCGAATAGATTGGAAAAATCAGGTCGGCACTGGATCTCAAGAGAGAGAATTTGTAGAATGTCTGCGAGATGGCTTTTTAGAACAGCTTGTTGTTGAGCCCACTAGGGGATCGGCTGTACTGGATTTGGTATTGTGTAATGAACCGGAGGTGATTGGAGAGATTGAGGTGAAGGAACCCTTAGGAGGCAGTGATCATAACATGATTGAGTTCACTGTGAAATTAGAAAAAGAGAAGCCAAAATCTGATGTGTCGGTGTTTCAGTGGAGTAAAGGAAATTACAGTGGCATGAGAGAGGAACTGGCCAAAGTTGACTGGAAAGAGACACTGGCGGGAAAGACGGCAGAGCAGCAGTGGCTGGAGTTTATGCGAGAAATGAGGAATGTGCAAGACAGGTATATTCCAAAAAAGAAGAAATTTTCGAGTGGAAAAAGGATGCAACCATGGTTGACAAGAGAAGTCAAAGCCAAATTTAAAGCAAAGGAGAGGGCATACAAGGAAGCAAAAATTAGTGGGAAGACAGGGGATTGGGAAGTTTTTAAAACCTTACAAAAGGAAACCAAGAAGGTCATTAAGAGAGAAAAGATTAACTATGAAAGGAAACTAGCAAATAATATCAAAGAGGATACTAAAAGCTTTTTCAAGTATATAAAGAGTAAAAGACAGGTGAGAGTAGATATAGGACTGATAGAAAATGATACTGGAGAAATTGTAATGGGAGATGAGGAGATGGCAGAGGAACTGAACAAGTATTTTGCATCAGTCTTCACTGAGGAAGACAGCAGGATACCGGACACTCAAGGGTGGCAGGGAAGAGAAGTGTGCGCAGTCACAATTACATCAGAGAAAGTACTCAGGAAGCTGAATAGGCTAAAGGTCGATAAATCTCCTGGACCAGATGGAATGCACCCTCGTGTTCTGAAGGAAGTAGCTGTGGAGATTGCGGAGGCATTAGCGATGATCTTTCAAAAGTCGATAGATTCTGGCATGGTTCCGGAAGACTGGAAGATTGCAAATGTCACTCCGCTATTTAAGAAGGTGGCAAGGAAGCAAAAAGGAAATTATAGACCTGTTAGCTTGACGTCGGTGGTTGGGAAGTTGTTGGAGTCGATTGTCAAGGATGAGGTTACAGAGTACCTGGAGGCATATGACAAGATAGGCAGAACTCAGCATGGATTCCTTAAAGGAAAATCCTGCCTGACAAACCTATTACAATTTTTTGAGGAAATTACCAGTAGGCTAAACAAGGGAGCTGCAGTGGATGTTGTATATTTGGATTTTCAGAAGGCGTTTGACAAGGTGCCACACATGAGGCTACTTAACAAGATAAGAGCCCATGGAATTACGGGAAAGTTACATACGTGGATAGAGCGTTGGCTGATTGGCAGGAAACAGAGAGTGGGAATAAAGGGATCCTATTCTGGTTGGCTGCCGGTTACCAGTGGTGTTCCACAGGGATCAGTGTTGGGGCTGCTTCTTTTTACATTGTACATCAACGATCTGGATTATGGAATAGATGGCTTTGTGGCTAAGTTTGCTGACGATACGAAGATAGGTGGAGGGGCCGGTAGTGCTGAGGAAATGGAGAGTCTGCAGAGAGACTTGGATAGATTGGAAGAATGGGAAGAGAAGTGGCAAATGAAGTACAATGTTGGAAAGTGTATGGTTATGCACTTTGGCAGAAAAAATAAACGGGCAGACTATTATTTAAATGGGGAAAGAATTCAAAGTTCTGAGATGCAACGGGACTTGGGAGTCCTCGTACAGGATTCCCTTAAAGTTAACCTCCAGGTTGAGTCAGTAGTGAAGAAGGCAAATGCAATGTTGGCATTCATTTCTAGAGGAATAGAGTATAGGAGCAGGGATGTGATGTTGAGGCTCTATAAGGGGCTGGTGAGACCTCACTTGGAGTACTGTGGGCAGTTTTGGTCTCCTTATTTAAGAAAGGATGTGCTGACGTTGGAGAGGGTACAGAGAAGATTCACAAGAATGATTCCGGGAATGAGAGGGTTAACATATGAGGAACGTTTGTCTGCTCTTGGACTGTATTCCTTGGAGTTTAGAAGAATGAGGGGAGACCTCATAGAAACATTTCGAATGTTAAAAGGCATGGACAGAGTGGATGTGGCAAAGTTGTTTCCCATGATGGGGGAGTCTAGTACGAGAGGGCATGACTTCAGGATTGAAGGGCGCCCTTTCAGAACAGAAATGTGAAGAAATTTTTTTAGTCAGAGGGTAGTGAATCTATGGAATTTGTTGCCATGGGCAGCAGTGGAGGCCAAGTCATTGGGCGTATTTAAGGCAGAGATTGATAGGTATCTGAGTAGCCAGGGCATCAAAGGTTATGGTGAGAAGGCGGGGCAGTGGGACTAAATAGGATAAAATGGATCAGCTCATGATAAAATGGCGGAGCAGACTCGATGGGCCGAATGGCCTACTTCTGCTCCTTTGTCTTATGGTCTTATGGAAAGCTGGGTACAATGTTGGAAGATGGGAGTTAATTTTGACAAGGTGAGGAGATGTACTTTGGCAAGTCAAATAGAGGTAAGACATATAGAACTATTAGTAAGGTACTAAGGAATGTTGATGAACAGCAGGACCTTGGGGGCTCAAGTGTACAGTTCCCTGAAAATGGCAACACAAGTAGATAGAGTAGAGAAAGAAGCATGTGGTATGCTTGCCTTTGTAGGTGGTGCATAAAATATAACATTTGGTATGCTATACTACAACTTTGTACACCCTTCCTACAATGTGGCACCTACAGCTGCACACAATATTCCAAGTAGTCTGACTCAGAGGAGATTCACCAGGATGTTGCCTGGACTGAAAGGCTTTAGTTATGGGGAGAGATTGGATAGACAGGGGTTGTTTCCCCCAGAATGAAGGAGGCCAAGGGTGATCTGACAGAAGTTTACACAATTATAAGAGGTGTGGATGAGGTAGGTGGTCAAATCCTCTGGCAGGGGTACCAAAGTGAGCATAGACTTAAAATGAGAGAAAGGAACTTGAAAGGGGATCTGAGGGGAAAGATTTTTTGGAACACAGAGAATGGCTGATATCTGGAAATCAGAGGAGATGGTAGAATCAGATACAATTACCATGATTAAGAGACAGGAACTTGAATAGGCAAAGCATACAATGATACAAACCTAATGGAAACAATGAAATTAGCTTAGATGGGCAAAATGATCAGTATCACGCTGTGGCCAAAGACTCATTTCTTTGCTCTGCCACTCCATGATTCCATGTAAAAGTGTTTGGTCAGACAATATCGCAAGGCAGTAATGTCCAGAAAGTCGAGGAAACACACACCAGTCCTCATTACAGGATCAGCAGTGGAAAGGGTGAGCAGCTTTAAGTTGCTGGGTGTCAATATCTCTGAAGATCTACCTTGGGCAATTGATGCAATTACAAAGGAGGCACATTGGTAGTTATATTTTATTAAGAGTTTGAGGGGAATTGGTATGTCACCAAGGATTCTAACAAGTTTCTGCAGATGTACTGTGGAGAGCATTCTAGCTGGATGCATCACTGTCTGGTATTGAGAGGCCACTGCACAGGATTGGAAAATTCTGTAGAAAATTGCAAACTCAGCCACTTCATCATGGGCACTAGCCTCCCCAGTATGAAGGACATCTTTAAAAGGCGATGCCTCAAAAAGGTGGCATCTATCATTACGGACCCCAATCACTCAGGATATGCCCTCTTCTCATTGCTAGCATCACAGAGGAGGCACAGGAGCCTGAAGACACACACTCAGTGTTTTAGGAACAGCTTCTTCCCCTTCGCTATCAGATTTCCGAAAGGACAATGAATCCATGTACACTACCTCACTTTATCTTTTGCTCTCTTTTTACACTAATTACTTCAGTTAATTTATATATTTTTTGTATTGTAATTCATAGGTTTTTTTTAATTGTGTATTGCACTGTACTGCTGCCACAAAAGAACAAAGTTCATGAGATATGCCAGTGATATTAAACCTGATTCTGAAATTTCCTTTGGCGCTTCACAAGGTACCATCATTATACAACAGGAAATATTTGGACGCAGGAACAAAAACTGCTGAAGAAGAAAACTGAAAGGCATAAGTTTAAGGAGCAAAGGTACAGACATAAATGCAAGAGAGAGCGAGAGCTCAAGAGATTTAGTTAAGAGGCAGGGGTGCCACTTTTTCAACCAACGGTTACACCTAAAATAGCCTCTGACCCCATATACCTAATCAGAGTGATATGGTTTGAAAGGTAATACTTTACCGGTTTATGATACTGAGGCCGAGCTGCGGGATCACAACCAGTCTTCCCCTGTCTGCCTGGTCGTACTATTGGGTTGTGACAGATGAATCCTATCGATAGAAAAGAAATCAGCTGTTATCTTTCAATAAAAGTCATCCATCTTCAATGTGGATAGCAAATCCTCTCCCCACCCTCACACATTCTTAAATATACTTGCTGAGATACTTATCAACTTCAGTATCAGTTTCCATGTGTTGGCTGCTGACAACCAGTCCCACTTCACTATTACCCCTTTTGTCAACTCCCACTCTCACCACTATCTATAATTTGGATGATTACCTCATTCAATGCTGAATGAGCAGAACGCCCATCAAACTGAACTACGGGAAAACCAAAGCCACTGTCTACAACCCTCTGAGGTCTCCATGCTCACAGCTGGAAACCATTCCTCTGCCAGCTTTTCTGCTTCAGCTACGGCTCCAAGCTCTGGTATTCCACCCTTAGAATTCTATCTCTCTCCTTCATTTTTTTGAGTTTGGTTTTATTTGTCACATATATATAGAAACAATGAAACATAGAGTGAAACATGTAGTTTGCATCAACTATCAACACAGTCCGAGGATGTGCTGGTGGCAGCCCACGAGTGTCGCCATGCTTCCAGCACCAACATCGCATGCCCACAACTTATTAACCTTAAATCGTACATCTTTGGAACGTGTGAGGAAACTGAAGAACCTGGAGAAAACCAGTGTGGTCATGGGGAGAACATACAAACTTCTTACAGCGGGAATTGAACTCCGATCACTGGTGCTATAAAGTGTTACACTAGCTGTTAATATTACGGTTGCACCTTAATATCTGAAGTCTTATAACAATTATGTGGATTGGGCAAGTTTTGGTTTGATGATGCATTGTGGTGCTGCTTTACGATGTTAATGGTAAATAAGAGTAGAAGTCATGGTTGAGGAGGAAGCATGAATTATATAAAACAGACCAGAACGGGTCTCAAACTTCAACACTTTAGTCATCAACTTCCAACTTTCTGGGTTCTGCAATCTACTTTGCTATCTCTTCCACCTTTGTATCGCAGCTGAGATTCTGAAACAATCATCCTCAATGGAGTACTGGGACTTGATCAGTCAAGGCATTGGTGTTCTTTAAGGTAGTTGACATACAGACTGCCCATCCAATGTAATATCACAACAGCTCAAGGGCAAAATGCTTCCAGCTAGATACTATTGTACTCAGCTGCCATCATAACCTGCCCCCACTCCAATGCTCTGCCCCAGCTTGAAGCTGTTTGCCCCCTTTAAGTTACTTCGTTATCCATGACAAGCCCACTTGTGTCCTTATATGCAACAGTACATGTCAAATCCAAATATCACTGAAGAACTACCCATCCTTTTGTCACATCCTATTTTGATACTTCACCAGTCTGCAAGGTTCAATCAAAGTAAACCTCAGCGTGATCCATCTTCACTCATGCCCATCAGTGTGTGCCCGCCAACCTCGTCACACAGACCCCTGCCATCTCCATCCATTATTCTGCATCACTTTGCAGCTCCTGAAACCAGCTTATGAATGACACCACCACCTCTGTAGGACTCTCTATTACCAGCACAGCCCTTCTGGGTATTTCTGTGTACTAACTCTTTAGCTACAGTATCTATGCTATAGCTTGTTTCTCTGTTACTTGATATTCTTCTCTGGCTGGCTATTTTGTTCCATTAAGAAATCTTTTCTTTTGTGCATATTTTGTTATAGGAGTAGGAAAAAGCCACTCAGGGCCATAAGCAAATTCCTCATGTTGGCTGACCTGTATTTTAACTCAATTGCAGCAAATCCCATGATAGTTTGTCCAATGAAAATCTATCAAAATTAGTTTTGGCTTCAATCATTTTCACCTTTTCATTTGAGGTGGGGGGTGGTGAGGGAGGAGTTTAAACTAAGGATTGAAATCCAACTCTTCACTACTCAAGAAGTGTTTCCCAGAGTCACAAAGCACTACAGCACAGAAACAGGCCCTTCGGCCCATCATGCCAAACTGTTATTCTGCCTAATCCTGTTGATCTGCATTTGGACCATAGCCCTTCATATCCCTTCCATCCATGGAATGATCCAAACTCCTTTTAAATGTTGCAATCGAACCCACATCCACCACTTCCGCTGGCAGCTCCTTCTACACGTGCATCACCCTCTGAGTGGAGATCCCCATTAGGTTTCGTCTTAAATACTCACCTTTCACCGTTAACTCATGACCTAGTGCTAGTCTTACCCAACCTCAGTGGAAAAAAGTTTGCTTGCATTTACTCTATCTATACCACTCATAATTTTGTATACCTCAGTCAAGTCTCCCCTCATTATCCTATGCTCCAGTGAATAAAGTCCTAACCTATTCAACCTTTCCCTACAACTCAAGACCCGGCAACATTCTTGATTTCATTCTCAAAAGAGCTGTCTCTTTGTGGCTTCCAGCCCTTATTCTCACAGCTACTGAACCCCGTTCTGTATGAGGCAGCTCAAGCAGTTCAGTTATTCTTTCATCATAGCGTACCTCCTCACAAACACCCCCATGCACTATCAACCATTACATTACTTGCTTTTTTACAAATCCATATGTTGATTGAGACAATGAACTCCAGTGCCGCAGGCGTCGATACCCTTAAGCTTTTACATCAGGGTCTGATTTGTTTGTGTGTAAAAAAACACTCATTTACATTGCTACAATACACTGAGCTCATAAAGGACATTTTCCGTGGTAGATAAACATTCAGATGGTTTTGTTTATTTCAGTCACACTAACAAATCACAGTCAAATTGCATTTAACCCTGTGCAGTGCCAAGTCATGCCATTTATTCAGTCTTTATATATAGTTTTTCGTAAATTCTATGTATTTCCTTATTTTATGTAAATATCTGCAAGAACATTACTCTCAAGGTAGTATATGGTGACATGCTGTATAAATACTTTGATAATAAACTTGTTTTGAATTTGACTTTTGATATATTCATCCTTCAGTCCACCTGGTTCACTGCCTGTTCTGTAAACCACCCCCCCCCCCTCAACTCAGTACTTTCCCCAGAGGTATCCTGAGCCTGGTAAAGCACAGTGTTGGTTGCTCTTCCCTGCCATTCACTGTTTAAATACATTACGCACTCATACTTACTGAACTAAGAGAAAATAAAGCATCTGACATCAACTGGGAAACAAGAGATACAGACCAAGCTTGAATTACCCCTCCCCTCTATCTGCAAACTGTCTGAGGTCCATGCGAGTCTGGAAGTTGAGGCCCGAAGATCAAACCCTTCATTGGCGTCTTGGGGTGAAGTCTGAAGTTGGAGACCCAGCATCTGGGAGGGTGAGAATATGGGGGCAAAGGGCTGGAGGTACGGAGGTGGCCTATCCTTGGGTTGGAGGCCTGTTTGGGTGTGTGGGTGATTGGGAGGGATGGGAAAGGGGCTTATTTTTGTGTTGTTGCTTTGCTTTGTTGTGTTATTGCTGCTACTTGAGTTGTTCTGAGGAACATGCTATGTCAGTACTGAAACGTGTGGCAACACTTGCAGAGTGTCCCCAGATCATCCTTGGGGGTGTTGGTTGTTAACACAAATGACGCATTTCATTGTATGTTTCGATGTACATATGATAAATAAATTTGAATCTGAAATTGAAGTAATGTTATTCTATGACGACCACAAAATAATATGAACACTATTATGGGAGATATGTGCAAATTAAGTGATATAAAATTGTAAGGTGCCATTAGAAGACAGAATTTTATTTTCTACAGACTTCCATAGGCAGTGGTGTTCCAATGTACACCCTTGCTTTAACATAAAAGTATGGGTTGGTATTTACACAACTCTAACGCCACAAACTGAAATCAGACCTAGACAGAAAGCAACCAAGGTCTCTAAAGTCATAATATTCCAACAGGGTCTTTCTCTCAGGTATCATGCATTTTCAATGCAGGGAATCTGTTCCTCCCAAAAAACATGCACTCACCCACTAATGTAAACATATCCGTCAGTAAGCTTGCTTTAATCTTCAGATCCAAAGGTGCATCACTATTGAGATACAAAGGCAAATTCATTGAAGTGGGTTTAAAGAGCAGTTCCCATGAATACAACTAAATCCAGAAATATCAAAGAGTAGATGGAAGAGGTGGGCTGAAACAACCCGTTTCTGTGCTGTACATTTCTGACTCCATGAATCCATAGTTTGTCATTACTTTAAAATCTAACCTACAGTAACTTAAGGTAGATAGATAGATACTTTATTGATCCCAAAGGAAATTACAGTGTCACAGTAGCATAATTAGTGCACAGATATAAATATTAGAGGAGAAGTAGAAAGAATGAAAAAATAAGTTTCCACAAACAGCCTGGGGGGTGGGCGGGCGGTCATCACTACCCTGGCCATAGGTTGACTCATTATAGAGCCTAATGGTTGAGTGTAAGAATGACCTCATATGGTGCTCTTTGGAGCAGTACAGTTGCCTTAGTCAATAGGCACAGAAGCCCAATCCATACTTCCACCTATCCCCAACATTTAAAAAGACCCTTGTTCCACACCAGTTTCCTACCCTATCACAATATCCCTTGAATCAACACAAATGCTGGAGGAACTCAGCATATTGGGCAGAATTTAATGACAGGAATAAAGAGCTGATGTTTCGGCTAAGACCCTTCCTCAGGACTAAAGAAAGAGAATGGGCTAGTAATAGTAGTAGTAGTAGCAGTCATACTTTATTGATCCCGGGGGAAATTGGTTTTCGTTAAAGTTGCACCATAAATAATAAATAGTAATAAAACCATAAATAGTTAAATAGTAATAGGTAAATTATGCCAGTAAATTATGAAGTAAGTCCAGGGCCAGCCTATTGGCTCAGGGTGTCTGACCCTCCAAGGGAGGAGTTATAAAGTTTGATGGCCACAGGCAGGAATGACTTCCTATGACACTCAGTGTTGCATCTCGGTGGAATGAGTGTCTGGCTGAATGTACTCCTGTGCCACCCAGTACATTATGTAGTGGATGGGAGACATTGACCAAGATGGCATGCAACTTGGACAGCATCCTCTTTTCAGACACCACTGTGAGAGAGTCCAGTTCCATCCCCACAACATCACTGGCCTTATGAACAAGTTTGTTGATTCTGTTGGTGTCTGTTACCCTCAGCCTGCTGCCCCAGCACACAACAGCAAACATGATCGCACTGGCCACCACAGATGGGCTGAATGGACTAATTCTGCCCCTCTTATGGCCTTAACGGTCCCAATGAAAAGTCCTGATGAAGGGTCTTGGCCCAAAATGTTGGCTCTTTATTCTTCTCCATAGATGTTGCCTGACCTGCTGAGTACCTCCAGCATTTTGAGTGTGATACTCTGGATTTACTGCAACTGCAGAATCTCTTGGTTTTTATCCCTTGAATCCATCTAGGCAAAAAGATAGCTGGAAAAAGATTAGGCCAACAGACCCCTCACACCTGTCCTCTCTTTCAATCTGATCCTGACTAATCGGCCCTAGGGCTCAAGTCACAGTACTCCAAGTGTGTTCTCACAAAGACCCTTTCTTAAAATGTGAAGTCAAGTTTGAATCCTAGAGTCGTGGTATCATATACAACAGAATAAGTCCTTTGGTTCAGCATGATCTAACAGATCATTAACTTTACACTAATCTT
The DNA here is from genome assembly GCF_963921235.1 of Mobula hypostoma. Classification (NCBI taxonomy): domain Eukaryota; kingdom Metazoa; phylum Chordata; class Chondrichthyes; order Myliobatiformes; family Myliobatidae; genus Mobula; species Mobula hypostoma. The sequence continues at coordinate 33,107,238 of NC_086097.1, read as the reverse complement.
ATATATCAGCACTTAGTCAACAGCCTTCTTTTTGCTTCCCTCCAATCTGCAGGAACCATTCTAAAATCTGAGATTGGAGGAATATGTACATTGCATAGGCAGAAGGGATTAGTTCTGTTAAGCATTTAATCACATAATTAGTTCAGCATAACATTGTGGTCTGAAGGGCCTGTTCCTGTGATGTACAGTTCTATGTTCTAATCAGTATAATTTTGGAAGATTTAAATTCCAGATTGATTTAATTATTTTGATTGAAACTCCCAAATGCAGTGGGATTCAAATTCATATCTCTGGTTGAATAGCTCAATACTTTGACTGCTAACCACCTTGCTACCATGTGTGCCATTAACAAAGCCTTGAAGCAGCAGGCCCAAGATGCAATCATCTTCATCTGACACTCTGAACTTCCTCAGTTGCTGATAAATATGGGAGAATTCCAAATTTCAGTTTAAGGGAAAGTAGTCACTAGTAATCAGCTGAGATTTCTGTGCTATGGCTGATCACACAAGAGGCTATGGGGTTTAATGTCAATTTCTTGGCTACCCATACATTATAGAACAGTACAGTACAGGCCCTTCAGCCCACAATGTTGTGCTTTTCTTAACCTACTCTAAGATCAATCTAACCTTTCCCTCCCACATAGCCCTCCATTTTTTCTATAACCCATATGCCTATCTCATAGTCTCTTAAATGTCCCCAATGTATCTGCCTCTACCACCACCATGGCAGGGTGGTCCACACACCCACCACACTCTGTGTTAAAAAAAAACACTTCTCTGACATCTCCCCTATACTTTCCTCCAATCACCTTAAAATTATCCCCCACATACTCACTTCTGGGAACACTGCACTACCATCTTTTGAAAGCATGTCAGTAGGAGCAGATATCATTAGAATTGTTCGTGACATTAGCATTCAGGGTTTTCAAGAGGGAACTGGATTGACATGAGGATAAAGCTGCGGTGCTATGGCGGCTGGGGGGGGGTGACAGCAGATAATTAGGGCTGATGCAGTTTAGAAAGCAGCAAAGACTAGATTGGCAAATTCCATTTCACCAGTACTGAATAAATTTGTTATGCTATGCATAGGATGCAGGCCTTTGTTAACCATTCTGCACACCCCACGTAAACTCCATTTGCCACTCCTCAGTCCACTTACCCAGCTGACAAAGATCCCTCTATAAATCCTAAATAACTTCAGCACTGCATCACTATGCCCATGCAGGACTTCTTTTTGTTTGTGTTCACAGGAGTGTTGTGAATGCAGCCCTGACCATAATGCAAGCAAGCCTCTCTCCATTAACTCTGTACAATCTTCATGCTGCCTCATGAAAACAGCAAACTGAGATAGTGAAAAGCTCTTGTTTCCGTGCCATGCAAGCAGATCAATCCACATGCAGAAGTAGTAACAAAAATTCTGAATGCAAAATATAATGTTATGGGTACCGAGTAAGTGCACTGCAGGTAAACAATATAAAGTGCAAAGGCCACAATAAGGTAGGTTGGGATATCATTTCAAATTTAGTGCATGAAAGGTTCGTACAAGACTCTTGATAATGCCAGGATGGAAGTTGTCCTTGAGACTGTTGCCATGTGTTTTCAAGCTTTTGTATCTTCTGATTAAGTACATGTGACATTAATAAATTAATATACACAAAATGCTGGAGGAACTCAGCAGGTCAGGCAGCATGTATGGAGAGGGATAAACAGATAAAGTTTCAGGCGAGACCTTTCATCAGGACTAAGGGTTTCTCTGGATTTCCAGCATCTGCAGAATCTCTTGTGTAAATAATATTTAATACCATTCCTGCCAAGAAGGCATCTATTGTGCTACTCCAAACATCCATAGAACCATGTGGCCTTTTATATTTCAGGGGATAGTTTGGAGTCAGCAACACTAGTCAGTCAGAGCTAAATATAGAAACCAGCAAATTTCTTTTCAGAAAACTAGATGGATTTTATTACAATCCTGCAGTTTTTATGGTTTCTATTAATAATACCATTTATTGTTTGAATTTCTGAATTCTCTAGCATAATTTCCCCAGGATACTGTTGAGATTTGAACTCATGTTCCTGAAGTAATTAAGCCAGGTCTCTACTGGTCCAGTAAAATTACCCCTATGCTACTTTGCCCTGGTTATATTGTTTCTACTTGCAACTTTATACTGACAGTGGATTGGAAGGGTGAAAAATAAGACTACTTTGAAAAGAATTTAATGATGCTCTATTAACGTGATTTGCCAAAAATGTAATTAAGAGGCAATGAGGCTATAGGGAATGAAATGGTCAGCTGATAAGGAAACAAAGAGTAGGGATAAAGAATTAAAGAGGTGCAGTAGGAACAGTTCTGCAAGGAACTCTTAAAGGGCCGTTAAAATAAGTGATTTGGACTTTGGAGTATAAGAAACTATGGCCCAAATCTAGCCAGTACAGCAGATTGACCTTATTTTATATTATTTTTATTTACTTAGTGAAATAGCTCAGAAAAGGCCCTTACAGCCCCTCGTGCCACACTGTCCAGCAATCCTGGACAAACCTAATTAATCCTAACTTAATCACGGGAAAGTTTATAATGACCAATTAACTTACCCAGTACATCTTCGGACTGTGAGAGGAAACCAGAGGGCCCGCAGAATATCCATGGGGAATATGTACATACAGTACATAGACTCCTTACAGAATGGTGGAGGAATTGAACTCCAAACTCTGGAATGCTCCAAGCTGTAACAGGTTCTTGTTAACCATGATGATACCATTGATCTCAAGTAGTGATGATAGAGGAAGACTTGAATAGGTTGGCAAGATGGGCAAATGCAGGTCAATGTAAAAGAAGGGAAGTTGTTTTTGAAAGCATCTTTTTGTTACTTTTGCTTTTCCTAAACACCTCACTGAAATGTCTCAGCAGCTTTCTCTGAAACAGCTTTCGAAATTCAGGCTGTCTTTTTGTGCCTTATGACACAAGTCTGCATGCCTTGGGATAACTCCTCTATATTCTATTTTAAGTTTGCTCCCCTGGGAAGTGAATCTACGAATGTAAAATGCCAAATTGGTCACCGCCTTCTCAGTCTCAAATTTACTGCACCTATTTTTCCTCATTTTATTTTAACAAATTCTTCAATAACTGGTTTTCAAATTAGTAGCTCAATTTCCTTAGCTATGTCAAAAGTCTTCAAATAATTGCACGGTAATTTTCAAACATTTGCATTCGGGTTGTCTGTGCACAGGAAGAACTAGGGAAAATCCACTTCATCATTTTTGGTTCTCTTTCTCCATCACTCCATTTTGTAGTAAATTTTAACAATAAGAAGCACTAATCTGGAGCCAACCATTGTGGGTACTCTGCGATGAAAGTAAAATTTGGACTGTAGACTTTCTTTTGTCTTATAGTTTTTTATATTCTGTGTTTTTTGCCCGATCTTTCTTGTTTTTTTGTGAGGGAGGAGGGATTTGGGGAATGATGTGCCTGTTTAATTTTTGTTCAATTTTTGTGTGGGGAGGGGGGATTTGTGGCCTTTCTTTTCTTTCCTGGTTTCATGGCTACCCAGAAGAATTTCAAGTTGTATACTTCGATAATAAATGAACCTTTGAAATAAAACACAATGCTGGAAATCTGAATTAACAACAGAAAATGCTGCAATTATTCAGCAGTTCAAGCCACAACAATGGGAGGAGTTACAGAGTTAACACTTTAGGTCAGAACTGGAAAGCAGACAAAAGAAGCTTGTTAACCTGTGGGATGGGCACAGGAAGATGGATGTCTCTGTTAGGTAACACTAGGGTGAACATGGGGATAACTTGTAAACAGGTTGTCTGGTCATTGAGTTAATCTAAGAACATAGCCAGATTTTCAACGTTATGCATTTTGTACTCCTGCATTCTTTTGTCTGAGTAGTGTCACAATAACAATTTATTACTGACGGCATGAACATCAATTTCTTGAACTTCATGTAATGCTCCCAACCTTCATCATTCCCCATCCCCTTTCTCTCTTTCAACTTATCACTTTGCCTGCTCATCACCTCCCTCTGGTGCTCCTCCCCCCTTTTCTTTCTTCCATGGCCTTCTGTTCTCTCCTACCAGACTCCCCCTTCTCCAGCCCTGTATCCCTTTCACCAAATAATTTCCCAACTCTTTATTTCATCTCTCTCCCTCCTGGTTTCACCTATCACCTTGCGTTTCTCCCTCCCCTCCCTCCCACCTTTTAAAACTACTCCTCATCTTTTTTCCCTCCAGTCCTGCCAAAGGGTCTTGGCCCGAAACATCAACTGTACTTTTTTCCATAGATGCTGTCTGGCCTGCTGAGTTCCTCCAACATTTTGCGTGTGTAACCTATCATTCAATGTCAGTAAGACCAAGAAGTTGATTATTGACTTCAGGAGGAGGAAACTGAAGGTCCATAAGCCAGTCATCATTAGAAGATCAGAGGTGGAGAGGGTCAGCAGCTTTAAATTCCTCAATGTTATCATTTCAGAGGATCCAATACATAAGTGTCACTGTGAAGACAGCATAGCAGTGCCTCTAGTTAAAACTAGAAGTTTGAGAAGATCTGTCATGGGTTCCAAAACTTTGACAACACCTATAGATGTGCAGTGGAGAGTATATTACTGGTTGCATCACAGCCTGGTAATGGAGACATTAATGCTCTTGAACGGAATTGCCTACAAAATGTAGTAAATACAGCCCAATCCATCATGGCTGAAGCCCTCCCAACCATGTCACAGGAAAGCAGCATTCATCATCAAGGACCCTCATCATCCAGCCCATGCTCTCTTCTCCTGCTGCTATCAGGAAGGAGTTACAGGAGCCTCTAGACCCACACCACCAGGTTCAGGAACAGTTATTACCTCTCAACCATCAGGCTTTTGAACCAGAGGGCATAATTTCACTTACCCCATCACTGAAATGTTCCTACAACCTATGGACTCTCAAGGACTCTTCATCTCATGTTCTTGATACTTATCCCGTATTTATTATTGTTATTATTATTATTATTATTTCTTCTTTCTCTTTCGCTTTGTATTTGTCTTTTGCACATTGGGTTTTTATCTGTCCTGTTGGTTTTAGTGTTTCATTGATTCTACTGTGTTTCTAGTATCTATTGTGAATGCTGCAAGAAAATGAATCTCAAGGTTGTATATGGTGATATATAGGTACTTTGATAATAAATTACTTTGAAGTTTAAACTTTGGAGGACACAGCCTTCTCTGTGTTGTAACAACTAACATAAACAACATCATCAGTTAATTCCATGAATTCCTCAGTCTCATTCTTATCCATTGGCTAATTCCTTCAAATCCTCAAAGTATCAGAAACAACTTGCAACTTCAACAAACCCTTTCATGCCAAAAAACTATTGCCACAATCCTCATCAATCTCACTTTCCATAATCTAGGCAAGGCTCATGGTCTGTAATTACATGGCTCTGATGATACAGACAGGATGCAGAGAATTAGCAGGTGAAGTTCAATCCAGAAAAATGGAAAGTTTTAAACTTTGGAAGATTGAATCTGAAGGTGGAGCATGTTAATAGCATGGTTCTTAGAAGTGTAGAGGACAGAGAGTTCTTGGGTCCACTTATATTGATCCCTCAAAGTTGATAGGGTGGTTAAGAAGCTGTATGCTGTGCTGGCCTTTAGTTGGAGGATTGAGTTCAAAAGCTGTGTAGTAATGTTGCAACTCTATAAAACTCTGGTTAGGCTACATTTTTAGTATTGTGTTCAGTGCTGGTACCTCATTATAGGAAGAATGTGGAAGCTTTAGAGAGGGTGCAGAAGAGATTTACTGCTTGAATTAGAGAGCATGTCCTACAAGTAAACGTTCAGCAAGCTAGCGCTTTTCTCTTTGTAGCAAAGAAAGATGAGAAATGACTTGTTCAAGGTGTATAAGATTATGAGAGGTATAGATAGAATGGACAGCCAGCACCTTTTTCTCCCAGGGCTGCAGAAAGTAATACCAGGTGGGTGTCTGGAATGCATTGTCAGTGATGGTGGCTGAGGCAGATTCATTAGGGCCATTTCAAATACTCTTAGATATGCACGTGGATGAAAGAAAAATGGAGGGTCTGAGCTATGTGGTGGGGGGGGGGTTAGGAGAGGGTTAGATTGTAGTTTCACATAAGGTTGGCATAACTTTGTGGGCCAAAATCCCTGTACTGTGTTGTACTGTTCGAGCAAGACCCCAGAAAAGGGTCACTGTCTTAACTCCTGAATCACCAGTGTTTCCCAGCAGAAACATTAATGAACAAAGGCAGAACTCATTGCTTACTTACCAGGCCAGTGAAGGAGAAAGATTGACTTCCAGCAGCCAGGGTTTGAGGTTGGAGTCAATTAAGACATCAAAACCATACAGCTCTGTGAAAACACAAAGCACAATTATGTAAGGATACTGAGCAATGCCAGGGATTCAGAATCACATGACACTGGAGCTCGAACTGGACACTACCACTGCCCGATGTGTAACAGGAGTTCACTCCTATTCGAGACTGCTCCCACAAAACCACCATCCATCATTCACCTTAACAAAATCCAGTATCACCTACATAGTATAAGATTTCTAATCCAGCTTGACCAGTAAAATGTGAACACACAGCCTTTATTACTTTTTTTTTTGAAAACCGTATTACAAACTAACTTCCCTAAATTAATTGTGCCAACATTCAGAATAGGACTCAGTGGGCTGGATTATGAAGTGCATATTCAGGAATAGGAACAAGACCTTGAGCTTGTTCCAAGATTAAAGTAAATTTTGACTGCTTTATCACTCATCTCAATTTTCCTTTGGTTAATAACAAGACTCTACACAGAATAAATTTATCAGTAGTTGCATGACAGGCACTGCCCACTGAAACTAATGGAACCAAGTATCAGAAGGGGAATTCAATGGACAGCCAATACAATTGTTCCTACTCTGTGTCAGCAACTGTACAGCAACTTTCATCCCAAAGGCTCAGTTTTAATATTTTAATCAAGCCCCAACATCCTCAGCATTTTGGGGAAAGAGGGATTTTTTGGAACAGCTTCAAATTCTGACTGAACTCTGTGTGGTAAGAGTCCTTCCAGATTTCTCTTTTTATCTGCATATTTTTAATATTGAGATTGTGACTGCTTGTTCTGTTTTCACACACCAACAGAAAGAGTTTCTCTGTAAATCACTTAAGCATTTTAATCACTCTAATCAGATTATGACTTAATCTTCAAAATTTGAAAGAATTTATATCAGTGATTCAAACGAAAAGATGCATTTTGGGAAATTAAGACAAGGCACAGGACATACATAATGGCAAGATACTGGGAAGTGTTGTTAAACAGAGCCTGCTTACCTTCATTAGCTGAGGTACTGAATACAACAGTTGAGATGTCATTCTACAGCTGTACAAATCATTGGCTCCACTGCACTTGGAATATTGTACACAATTCTGGTTATCACACTATAGTAAGGATGTGATTAAGGTAGAGTGGGTACAGGCACAATTCACAAGAATACTGTCTAGAATGGAGGGCTTGATTTATCAGGAAAGAATGGATAGACTAGGTACTTTTCCTGAAGGATGGTTGCAGCTGGGAGCTGAACGTCCAAAGTTACACATTGTATCAGAGGGATAGGACGGTAGGCAGAAGGGGTGGCGTGGCTCTGCTGGTAAAGAATGGCATCAAATCAGTAGAAAGATGTGACACAGGATTGGAAGATGTTGAATAATTGTGGGTTGAATAGGACCCTGACGGCAGTTATATACAGGCCTCCCAAAAGATTTCAACAGGAAATAGAAAAGGCGTGTCAAAAGCGCAATGTTATGATAATCATGGAAGATTTCAACATGCAGGTTGATTGGGAAAATCAGGTTGGCAATGAATCTCAAGAGAGAGAGTTTGTTGAATGCTTATGAGGTGGCTTATTAGAGCAGTTTGTCATTGAGCCTACTAGAGGATCAGCTACACTGAAATGGGTGTTAAGTAATGACCAGAGGTGATTAGGGAGGTAAGAGAACATTTAGGAGGCAGTGACCACAATATAAGACCATGAGACATAGGAGCAGAATTAGGCCATCTGGCCCATTGAGTCTGCTTCGCCATTCAATCATGGCTCATCCTTTTTTCCTATCTCCTCCACAACCCCAGTTCCCGGCCTTCTCCCCATAACTTTCCAATCAAGAACCTATCAATCTCTGCCTTAAGTGCACCCAATGACCTGGCCTCCACTGCTTCATGTGGCATCAAATTCCACAAATTCACCACCCTTTGGCTAAAGAAATTTCTTCTCATCTCTGTTTTGAAAGGGCGTCCCTCTATCCTGAGGCTATGTCCTCCTGTCCTAGACTCTCCCACCATGGAAGACATCCTTTCCACATCTACTGTGTCTAAGCCTTTCAACATTCAAAAGGTTTCAATGAGAACACCCCCCCCCCCGCCATCCTTCTAAATTCCAGTGAGTTCAGACTCACAGCCATCCGACGTTCCTCTATGATAACCCTGGCATTCCTGGAATCATCCTTGTGAGCCACCTCTGGACCCTCCCCAACGCCAGCACATCTTTTCTAAGATGATGGGCCCAAAACTGTTTACAATACTCAAGGTGAGGCCTCACCAGTGTCTTATAAAGCCTCAGCGTCACATCCTTGCTCTTATATTCAAGACCTCTTGAAATGAATGCTAACATGGCATTTGCCTTCCTCACCACCGACCCAACCTTCAAATTAACCTTCAGGGTGTTCTGCACAAGGACTCCCAAGTCCCCCTGCATCTCAGATACCTATATTTTCGCACATTTATTTCCACTACCAAAGTGCATAACCATGCATTTTCCACCATTGTATTTCATTTGCCACTTTCTTGCCCATTCTCCTAATCTGTCTAAGTCCTTCTGCATCCTACCTGTTTCCTATACACTACCTGCCCCTCCATCAATCTTCGTATCATCTGCAAATCTGGAAACAAAGCCATCTGTTCCATCATCTAAATCATTTATATACAGCATAAAAAGAAGTGGTCCCAACACCATCCCCTGCGGAACACGACTAGTCACTGGCAGCCGACCAGAAAAGGATTCATTTATTCCCACTCGCTGCCTCCTACCAATCAGCTGTTGCTCTAACCACGTTAGTAATTTTCCTGTAATACCCTGGGGTCTTAACTTGATAAGCAGCCTCTTGTTTGGCACCTTATCAAAGGCCTTCTGGAAGTCCAAATATACAACATCCACTACATGCCCTTTATCTATCCTACTTGTAATCTCCTCAAAGAATTTCACCAGGTTCATCTGGCAGGATTTTCCCTGAAGGAAACCATGCTGACTTTGTACTATCTTGTCCTGTGTCATCAAGTACTCCATCACCTCACCCTTAACAATTGACTCTAACATCTTCCCAACCACTGAGGTCCGGCTAACTGGTCTATAATTTAATTTCTGCTGCCTTCCTTCTTTCTTAAAGTGGAGTAACATTTTCAATTTTCAGTCATCTGGCACCATGCCAGAGTCTAATGATTTTTGAAAGATTGAGTTGAACTTGAAATTTGATAGGGAGAAAGAAAAGTCTGACGTAGCAGTATCTCAATAGAGTAAAGGAAATTACTGTGGTATCAGAGAGGAGTTGGTCGAAGTAAATTGGAAGGAGATGCTGGCACGGATTACTGCAGAGTAGCAGTGGCATGTGCTTCTGGGAAAAATGAGGAAGTAACAAGATAGGTGTATTCCAAAAATGAAGAAATACTCAAAGGGCAAAATAGTCCAACCCTGGCTGACAAGGGTTGTCAAAGCTAATGTAAAAATAAAAGAGTGGGTATAAAACAAAACAAAAATTAGTGGAAAGATGGAGGATTGGGAAACTTTTAAAAATCTAGAGAGAGCAACTAAAAGAATCATTAGAAGGGAAGAAATGAAACATGAAAGCAAGCTAGCAAACAATATCAAAGTGGGTAGAAAAATCTTTTTCAAGTATGTAAAAAAATGAAAGAGAGATGAGAGTGGATATAGGACCGCTAGAAAATGAGGCTGGGAGAAATAATAACAGGGGACAAGTAGATGGCAGATGAACTAAGTGAGTATTTTGCATCAGGCTTCACTGTGGAAGACATTAGCAGTGTGCCAGATGCTGAAGAGTGTGAGGGGAGAGAAGTGCATGCAATTACAATAACAAGGGAGAAGGTGCTCAAAAAGCTGTAAGACCTAGGGGTACATAAATTACCCGGACCAGAAGTGCACCCTAGGGTTCTGAAGGAGGTAGTGGTAGAAACTGTGGAGAACTAGAAATGATCTTTCAAAAATCATTGGCATGGTGCCAGCGGACTGGAAAGTTGCAAATGTCACTCCACTCTTTAAGAAAGGAAGGAGGCAGCAGAAAGGAAATTATAGACCAATTAGCCTGACTTCAGTGGTTGGGAAGATGTTGGAGTCAACTGTTAGGGATGAGGCTATGGAGTACTTGGTGACACAGGACAAGAAAGGACAAAGTCAGCATGATTTTCTTAAGGGAAACTCTTGCCTTACAAACCTGTTGGAATTCTCTGAGGAGATTACAAGTAGGATAGATAAAGGGCATGTAGTGGATGTTGTATATTTGGACTTTCAGAAGGCCTTTGATAAAGTGCTTTGATAAGGCTGCTTATCAAGTTAAGAGCCCATGGTATTATAGGAAAGTTACTGGCATAGTTAGAGCATTTGCTGATTAGTAGGAGAGGGTGAGCAGGAAAAAAAGGATCCTTTTCTGGTTGGCTGCCAGTGACTACACAGGAGTTGGTGTTGGGACCGCTGCTTTTTATGCTGTATATCAATGATTTAGATGATGGAACAGATGGCTTTGTTGTCAAGTTTGCAGATGATACAAAGATTGGTGGAGGGACAGGGGGCAGATAATGTTGAGGAAACAGGTAGGCTGAAAAAGGACTTAGATCAGGTGACAGAGTGAGAAAGCAGCAAATGAAATACGATGTTGGAAAATACATGGTCACACATTTTGGTAGTAGAAATAAATGTGCAGTCTTTTTTAAATGGGGAGAAAATACAACATTCTGTGAAGCAAAGGGACTTGTGAGTCCTTGTGCAGAACAATCTAAAGGTTAATTTGCAGGTTGTGAGGAAGGCAAATGCAATGTCAGCATTTATTTCAAGAGGTCTAGAATACAAGAACAGGGATGTGATGCTGAGGCTTTAAACGGCACTGGTGAGACATCTCCTTGAGTACTGTGAACAGTTTTGGCTCCTCATCTTAGAAAAGGTGTGCTGAAGAGGGGAAAAAAGGATCAGCCATATTGAACGGCAGTGCACACTCGATGGGCCAAATGCCCTATTCCCATTCCTACATTTTACAGACTTATGGTCTTTTTTCCCAAATTGGCTGACAGTTGACGTGAAAGGCAGATAACCAATTTTGTTTTCCCAAGGTATATTTGCCTAAATCAGAGGGCATAGGTTTATGGTGAGAGGGAGAAAGTTCAAAAGGGATATAAGGGGCAACTTCTTCACACTAAGTGTTGGTCCCTAGAATGAGCTGCCAGAGGCAGGCAGGCACAGTAACAACAATAAAGTAGTAGATGGGCATGAGGGTTGGCATTGATATGGTGGGCCAAAACACTTGTTTCTATGCTTCATGACTTTATATATTCAAATCAACTCAGTATGGAAAAGAGATAAGAGAGTTTGGAAATGAATGTAGAGTAGTTAATCAAGTAGTCAGCAAGGCTGCTGTCTTGTTTTGTTTTGTTGTTTGTGTTGTTCTGCTGAATATGATGGGCATGCTATGTTGGTGCTGGAATATGTGTCAACAGTTGCAGGCTGCCCCACATATCCTTAGGTTGCATTGCTTGTTAAATTAAATGATGTATTTCAATGTACACTCAGTGGCTACCTCTTATACCTAATAAAGTGACCATACCGAGTATGTTCATGGTCTTCTGCTGCTGCAGCCCAATCACCTCACCACACGGCTTAAGACCATCTGGACTACACAAACACTTATGTCAGGATGCTGTTCATTGACTACAGTTCAGCATTTAATACCATCATTCCCACAATCCTGATTGAGAAATCGCAGAACCTGGGCCTCTGTACCTCCCTCTGCAATTGGATCCTTGACTCCCTAAGCGGAAGACCACAATCTGTGCAGATTGGTGATAACATCTCCTCCTCGCTGATGATCAACACTGGCGCACCTCAGGAGTGTGTGCTTAGCCCATTGCTCTACTCTCTATACACACATGACCATGTGGCTAGGCATAGCTGAAGTGCCATCTATAAATTTGCTGATGACATTACCATTGTTGGTAGAATCTCAGGTGGTGACGAGAGGGTATACAGGAGTGAGATATGCCAACTAGTGGAGTGGTGCCACAGCAACAACCTGGCACTCAACGTCAGTAAGACGAAAGAGCTGATTGTGGACTTCAGGAAAGGTAAGATGAAGGAACACATACCAATCCTCATAGAGGGATCAGAAATGGAGAGAGTGAGCAGCTTCAAGTTCCTGGGTGTCAAGATCTCTGAGGATCTAACCTGGTCTCAACATAACTATGTAGTTATAAAGAGGGCAAGACAGCAGCTTTACTTTATTAGAATAGAGTTTGAAGAGATTTGGCATGTCAACAAATACACTTAAAAACTTCAATAGTTGTCCCGTGGAGAGCATTCTGACAGGCTGCATCACTGTCTGGTATGGAGGGGCTACTTCACAGGACCGAAAGAAGCTGCTGAAGGTTGTAAATCTAGTCAGCTCCATCTTGGGTAATACAAAGTACCCAGGACATCTTCAGGGAGCAGTGTCTCAGAAAAGCAGCGTCCATTATTAAGGACCTCCAGCACCCAGGGCATGCCCTTTTCTCACTGTTACCATCAGGTAGGAGGTACAGAAGCCTGAAGGCACACACTCAGCGATTCAGGAACAGCTTCTTTCCCTCTGCCAATCGTTTCCTAAATGGACATTGAATCTTTGGACACTACCTCACTTTTTAAAAAATATACAGTATTTCTGTTTCTGCACGTCTTTTTTTAATCTATTCAATGTACGTAATTGACTTATTTATTTATTATTATTATTATTTTTTTCTCTGCTAAATAATATATTGCATTGAATTGTTGCTGCTAAGTTAACAAATTTCATGTCACATGCTGGTGATAATAAACCTGATTCTGATGATCATTGGACTGTACTTTACATTGGTCTCCATCAGTTTTTCAGTGTTTTCTTTCCTGTGGCCAATTGGTCAGTGGGCAATACTTTTGTTTTTGTGAGAGGGACAGGTTGGGGATTTGGGGTCTTTTCTTCTTGGTGTTTTTCTGGGTGAGCAATCTGTTAGCTTTTATGTGGGGAAGGATGGGGATTTGATGCTATTGTCGCTGTTCTTTTCTGCGAGTGGGGGCGTTGGGGATTTGATGCTATTGTTGCTGTTCTTTTCTGCAAGTGGGGGGCATTGGGGATTTGATGCTATTGTTACTGTTCTTTTCTGCAAGTGGGGGGCGTTGGGGATTTGATGCTATTGTTGCTGTTCTTTTCTGCGAGTGGGGGGCATTGGGGATTTGATGCTATTGTTACTGTTCTTTTCTGCAAGTGGGGGGCGTTGGGGATTTGATGCTATTGTTGCTGTTCTTTTCTGCGAGTGGGGGGCATTGGGGATTTGATGCTATTGTTGCTGTTCTTTTCTGCGAGTGGGGGGTGTTGGGGATTTGATGCTATTGTTGCTGTTTTTTTTCTTTGAGGGAGTGGAAGGGCATTTTGGGGTTTGTGAGTTTTGCCTCTATTTCTTTTTTGTGCTGGGGGGGAGGGAGTTGATGTCTTTTCTTTCAACAGCTCCAAGCTATCTGGAGAAGGTGAATACCAAAATTGTATTGTGCATGCATACTTTGACAATAAAATGAACCTTTGAAACATTGTTCGACATGTTGTGCATTTAGAAATGCTCTTCTGCACATCACTGTTGTTACACATGGTTTTCTCAATTACAGTCGCCTTCCTGTCAGCTTGAACCAGTCTGGCCATTCTCCTCCGACAGCGATTTCACCCACAGTACTGCCGTTCACTGGATGTTTTTTTTAAACACTATTCTCTGTAATCTAGAGATTGCTGTACATGAAAATACTAAGAGATCAGCAGTTTCTGAGATACTGAAACCACCCTGACTGGACCTAACATTTAAGACCATAAGACATAGGCGCAGAATTAGGCCATTTGGCCCATCAACTCTGCTTTGCCATGATCCTTTTCTCCCCTCCTCAGCAGCACTCTTCAGCCTTCTCCCACTAAACTTTGTTGCCATGTCCAATCAAAAACCTATCAAGCTCTGCCTTAAATGCACCCAACGACCTGGCCTCCACAGCTGCCTGTGATAATAAATTCCATGAATTTACCACCCTCTGGCTAAAGAAACTTCTCTGCATCTGTTTTAAATGGACTCCCCTCTATCCTGAGGCTCTGCTCTTTTGTCCTAGACGCCACCACCAAGGGGAAACATCCTATCCACATCTACTCTGTCTAGGCCTTTCAACCTTTGAAAGGTTTAAATGAGATCCCCTATCCTTCTAAATTCCAGCAGGTACAGACCCAGAACCATCAAACGTTCCTTGTATGATAACCCTTTCAATCCAGGAATCATCCTTATGAACCTCCTCTGAACCCTCTCCAATGCCAGACATCTTTTCTTAGATGAGGACCCCAAAACTGTTCACAGTACTAAAGGTGAGGCTTCACCAGTGCCTTATAAAGCCTCAGCATCACATTTTTGCTCTTGTATTCTCTTGAAATGAATGCCAACACTGCATTTGCTTTCCTCACCACTGACACTACCTGTAAGTTAACCTTTAGGGTGTTTTGCACAAGGAATCCCAAGTCCCTTTGCATCTCACGTTTTTCGATTTTCTCCCCATTTAGAAAATAGACTGCACATTTATTTCTACAACCAAAGTGCATGACTGTGCATTTTCCAACATTGTATTTCATTTCCCACTTTCTTCCTCTGTCTCCTGATCCAAGTCCTTCCGCAACCTACCTGTTTCCTACCTGCTCCACCACCAATCTTTGTATCATCTACAAACTTGGCAACAAAGCCACCCGTTCCATCATCTAAATCATTGATATACAGCATAAAAAGAAGCAGTCCCAACACTGACCCCTGCAGAACACCATTAGTCAATGGCAGCCAACCAGAAAAGGATCCTTTTATACCCACTTACTCGCCTGCTATCAATCAGCAAGTGCTCTAACCATGTCACTAAGTATCCTGTAATACTATGGGGTCTTAACTTGATAAACAGCCTCATGTTTGGCACTTTATTAAAGGCCTTCTGAAAGTCCAAATATACAATATCCACTGCATCCCCTTTATCTGTCCTACATATAACTTCCTGAAAGAATTCCAACAGGTTTGTAAGGCAAGATTTTCCCTTAAGGAAACCATGCTGACTTTGTCTTATCTTGCCCTGTGTCACCAAGTACTCCATCACCTCATCCTTAACAACTGACTTTTACATCTTCCCAACCACTGAGGTCAGGCTAACTAGCCTATAATTTCCTTTCTGCTGCCTTCCTCCTTTCTTAAAGAGTAGAGTAACATTTGCAATTTTCCAGTCCTCTGGCACCATGCCAGGGTCCAATGATTTTTGAAAGATCATTACTAATGCCTCCACAATATCTACTGCTACCTCTTTCAGAACCCTAGGGTGCAGTTCATCTGGTCTGGGTGACTTAGGTACCCTTAGGTCTTTCAGTTTTTTGAGATTCTTCTCCCTGGTTATAGTAACTGCACTCACTTGTCTTCACTTACATCCTTCAACACCTGGCACACTGCGAGTGTCTTCCACAGTGAAGCCTGATACAAAATACTCATTTAGTTCATCTGCCATCTACTTGTCCCCTGTTATTATTTCTCAGGGTCATTTTCTAGTGGTCCTTTATCAACTCTCTTTTCTCTTTTATTTTTTGCATACTTGAAAAAGCTTTTACTATCCACTTTGATAGTTTGCTAGCTTGATTACATATTTCATCTTTTCCCTCCTAATGATTCTTTCAGTTGCTCTCTGTAGGTTTTTAAAAGCTTCCCAATCCTCTGTCTTCCCACTAACTTTTGCTTTGAAGTATGTCCTCTCTTTTGCTTTTGCATTAGTTTGACTCCCCTTGTCAGCCATCGTTATACTATTCTGCCATTTAAGTATTTCTTTATTTTTTTGATACACTTACCCTGCACTTCCCTCATTTTCCCTAGAAACTCACGCCACTGCTGCTCTGCTGACATCCCTGTCAGCTTCTCCTTCCAATTTTCTTTGGCTAACTACTTTCTCATACCACTGTAGTTTCCTTTACTCCACTGAAATACTGCTATGTCAGACTTTACTTTCTCTCTATCAAATTTCAAGTTGAGCTCAATCATATTGTGTTCACTCTCTCCTCAGGGTTCTTTTACCTTAAGCTCCTTAATCACTTCCAGTTCATTACATAACACCCAATTCAGTATAGCTGATCCCCAAGTAGGCTCAATGACAAACTGCTCCAAGAGCCATCTCGTAGGCATTCAATAAACTCACCGTCAACCTGATTTTCCCAATCAACCTGCATGTTGAAATCTCCCATGACTATCACAACATTGCCCTTTTGACACACCTTTTTCATTTCCTGTTGTAATCTGTGGTCCACATCCCAGCTACTGTTGGGAGGCCTGTATATATAACTGCCATCAGGGTCCTTTTTACCTTGCAGTTTCTTAGCTCAACCCACAAGGATTCAACATCTTCTGATCCTATGTCACCTTTTCCTACCGATTTGATGCCATTCTTTACCAGCAGAGCCACGCCACCCCCTCTGCCAACCTTCCTATCCCTCCGATACAATGTGTAACCTTGGACATTCAGCTCCCAACTACAACTTCCTTCAGTCACAATTCAGTGATGATTACCACATCATACCTGACAATCTGTAATAGTGCAACAAGGTCATCCACGTTATTTTTTATACTCTGTTCATTGAGATAACACTTTGAGTGCCACATTTGCTACCCTTTTCGATTCTGCATTGCTAATGCACTGATACTCACCTGGCTAGCTGCAATTGTGTCCTATCATCTGCCTGCCCCTCCTGACACTCTAACTGCATGCTAGCTTTGCTTTTTCACTATCTGTCCTATCCTGAGTCGCTTCACTCTGTTTCCTATCCCCCTACCAAATTAGTTTAAATCCTCCCCAAAAGCTCTAACAAACCAGCTCGTGAGAACATTGGTTCCTCTTGGGTTCAGGTGCAACCCATCACTTTTGAACAGGAAAAAAACAGGAATTCTGCAGATGCTGGAAATTCAAGCAACATACATCAAAGTTGCTGGTGAACGCAGCAGGCCAAGCAGCATCTATAGGAAGAGGTGCAGTCGACGTTTCAGGCCGAGACCCTTCGTCAGGACTAACTGAAGGAAGAGTGAGTAAGGGATTTGAAAGCTGGAGGGGGAGGGGGAGATGCAAAATGATAGGAGAAGACAGGAGGGGGAGGGATAGAGCCAAGAGCTGGACAGGTGATAGGCAAAAGGGGATACAAGAGGATCATGGGACAGGAGGTCCGGGAAGAAAGACAAGGGGGGGGAGTGACCCAGAGGATGGGCAAGAGGTATATTCAGAGGGACAGAGGGAGAAAAAGGAGAGTGAGAGAAAGAATGTATGCATAAAAATGAGTAACAGATGGGGTACGAGGGGGAGGTGGGGCATTAGCGGAAGTTAGAGAAGTCAATGTTCATGCCATCAGGTTGGAGGCTACCCAGACGGAATATAAGGTGTTGTTCCTCCAACCTGAGTGTGGCTTCATCTTTACAGTAGAGGAGGCCGTGGATAGACATGTCAGAATGGGAATGGGATGTGGAATTAAAATGTGTGGCTACTGGGAGATCCTGCTTTCTCTGGCAGACAGAGCGTAGATGTTCAGCAAAGCGGTCTCCCAGTCTGCGTCGGGTCTCACCAATATATAAAAGGCCACATCGGGAGCACCAGACGCAGTATATCACCCCAGTCGACTCACAGGTGAAGTGATGCCTCACCTGGAAGGACTGTTTGGGGCCCTGAATGGTGGTAAGGGAGGAAGTGTAAGGGCATGTGTAGCACTTGTTCCGCTTACACAGATAAGTGCCAGGAGGGAGATCAGTGGGGAGGGATGGGGGGGACGAATAGACAAGGGAGTTGTGTAGGGAGCGATCCCTGCGGAATGCAGAGAGAGCGGGGGAGGGAAAGATGTGCTTAGTGGTGGGATCCCGTTGGAGGTGGCGGAAGTTACGGAGAATAATATGTTGGACCCGGAGGCTGGTGAGGTGGTAGGTGAGGACCAGGGGAACCCTATTCCTAGTGGGGTGGTGGGAGGATGGAGTGAGAGCAGATGTACGTGAAATGGGGGAGATGCGTTTAAGAGCAGAGTTGATAGTGGAGGAAGGGAAGCCCCTTTCTTTAAAAAATGAAGACATCTCCCTCGTCCTAGAATGAAAAGCCTCATCCTGAGAGCAGATGCGGCGGAGACGGAGGAATTGCGAGAAGGGGATGGCGTTTTTGCAAGAGACAGGGTGAGAAGAGGAATAGTCCAGATAGTTGTGAGAGTCAGTAGGCTTATAGTAGACATCAGTGGATAAGCTGTCTCCAGAGACAGAGACAGAAAGATCTAGAAAGGGGAGGGAGGTGTCGGAAATGGACCAGGTAAACTTGAGGGCAGGGTGAAAGTTGGAGGCAAAGTTAATAAAGTCAACGAGTTCTGCATGTGTGCAGGAAGCAGCGCCAATGCAGTCGTCGATGTAGCGAAGGAAAAGTGGGGGACAGATACCAGAATAGGCACGGAACATAGATTGTTCCACAAACCCAACAAAAAGGCAGGCATAGCTAGGACCCATACGGGTGCCCATAGCTACACCTTTAGTTTGGAGGAAATGGGAGGAGCAAAAGGAGAAATTATTAAGAGTAAGGACTAATTCCGCTAGACGGAGCAGAGTGGTGGTAGAGGAGAACTGATTAGGTCTGGAATCCAAAAAGAAGCGTAGAGCTTTGAGACCTTCCTGTTGGGGGATGGAAGTATATAAGGACTGGACATCCATGGTGAAAATAAAGCGGTGGGGGCCAGGGAACTTAAAATCATCGAAAAGTTTAAGAGCGTGAGAAGTGTCACGAACATAGGTCGGAAGGGATTGAACAAGGGGTGATAAAACAGTGTCGAGGTATGCAGAAACGAGTTCGGTGGGGCAGGAGCAAGCTGAGACAATAGGTCGGCCAGGACAGGCAGGTTTGTGGATCTTGGGTAGGAGGTAGAAACGGGAAGTGCGGGGTGTGGGAACTATAAGGTTGGTAGCAGTGGATGGGAGATCCCCTGAGCGGATAAAGTCGGTGATAGTGTGGGAGACAATGGCCTGGTGCTCCTTAGTGGGGTCACGATCGAGGGGTAAATAAGAGGACGTATCCGCGAGTTGTCGCTGTGCCTCGGCAAGGTAGAAGTCAGTACGCCAGACTACAACAGCACCCCCCTTATCAGCGGGTTTAATAATAAGGTTAGGATTAGTGCGGAGGGAGTGGAGAGCAGAGCGTTCCGAAGGAGTGAGGTTGGAATGGGGACAAGGTGTGGTGAAGTCGAGACGGTTGATGTCCCATCGGCAGTTGGCAATAAAGAGATCCACAGCAGGCAGAAGACCAGAGCGGGGTGTCCATGAAGAAGAGGAGGGTTGAAGACGGGAGAAGGGGTCATCGGTGGGGGTGGAAGAGTCCTTGCCGAAGAAGTAGGCTCGGAGACGGAGACGGCGGAAGAAAAGTTCCGCATCATGGCGAACACGGAACTCACTGAGGTGTGGGCGAAGGGGGACAAAGGTGAGGCCCTTACTGAGAACAGAGCGTTCTGCCTCCGACAGTTGAAGGTCGGAGGGGATGGTAAAGACCCGGCACGTATGAGAGCTGGGATCAGAGGTGGGAGGGGGGAGGCTGGGGGTGTCAATGGAGAGGGGAGGGTTGGGGTGAGAGGAAGATGGAGCCTCTGAGGGCCCAGGAGCTGACGGTGGGATCTAAGGGAGATGGGATTGCAGAGTATTGGTGGGGGAAGGGGAGACGGGAGTCACAACAGCAGCACATAAAGACCCGGCCTGGAGTTCAAGGCTGGAGTTGCAGTTGGTGGTTGCGCAATCGCTGTGAAGGTGTCCATGGTCGTTGCTGGAGTCCGTGTTTTGAATATGTCCTGAGGTGTTGGAGCCGCCGAGATCAATGGCAGAGGCCGCAATTGAAAGTTCATGCCTGCTAGCGTCGGGGCCGGCAGGCTCTGGAGTCCGTAGATGTAAGATCTTGCGATCTTTGCCTAACATGACAAAGTCAAAAAAACGGCGATTGCAGGCGTGAATCCGACGGAGGATGAAATAATGGGTAGGACCATTACAGACGGCGAAGAAAGTGTCCCGAAGGTGTGGAAGGGTCTGGGATAGGGACACCAAGTACCTCCTCATGGTGGAGAGCGTCGCCTTCAGAGCTTGACGGGAGAAGCGGCGAGAGGCAGAGTCAATAAAATGTGAGTACCTGGGATCCTCAGAAGGTCCAAATTGAAAGGCTTGGAAACGAATCCTAAAGCCAACTGGAGTAAGTTGGCGACGGAGGCACGTTCCAAGAAAGGATATATGGCTGTGATAGCGAGTTTGAGTCAAAGTGTGGTCGAAAAGTTGAAGAGCCGAAGAAATTACAGATGGGGAGCAGTGAGAGATGGTTTCACTGAACTCCCGTCGAAGAGAGGATCTAAACTTCTTCGGTGTAGGCATCACCGGAAGAGGCTTCGCAGTAGTGAATTTAAACGCAAACAACAGGAATTCTGAACAGGTCACATCTTCCCCAGAAAAAATCCCAGTGATCCAAGAACTGAAGCCCTGCCCCCTGCACCAGCTACTGAGCCACGCATTAATTTGCTAAATCATCCTGTTTCTACCCTCACCAGCGCCTGGCACAGGCATCAATCCAGAAATTACTACCCAGGAGATCCTACTTCTCAGCTTTCTGCCTAGCTCTCTAAATTCTCTCTTCAGGATCTCTTTGCTTTTCCTTCCTGTCTCATTGGTACCAATATGTACCAAGACATCTGGATGATCTGCCTCTCTCTTTCTCTCCAAGATGTTGTGGACATGATCCAAGACATCCCTGACCTTGGTACCTGGGAGGCAACATACTACTGGGGTGTCCCGGTCACATCCACAGAATCTCCTGTCTGTTCCCCTGACTACTGAGTCCCCTTATCACTACCTCTCCCCTCTTCTCTCTCTTTCCCTTCTGCACCACTGACCTAAGCTCTGTGCCATTTCATGGTCAAAGTCATTTGGATCATACTTCTTCCCAATTCTGATGTTTGATATAAAAAACAGAACCTCTTGACCATGTCTGCATGGTTTTATGTATTGAGTTGTGCAGCATGATTGACTGATTAGATTTTGGCATTAAGAAGCAGGTGTATAGGTGAACTGAATAAATCCAGTATACACATGATAAATAAATCAATCTGAATCAGAGAAACCTATGAATTGGTGAGGATGTTCATAATTTCATGAAGGCTTTGGTAATACTCTTATTTTCTCCGGTAATCAATGGCTGTGATGGAATTTGGAACTGGATGCCTATTTTGATGGAGCCTACCTATGGCATACATCTGAGTGTGATTCAAGCTTCTATGCAGGGGATATTAGCCTGGAAGGGAATGATCCAACCTGGTCAGGCTCAGTAACTCAGCTTAATCAAGCTCAATTATATTCTCAAACTTGCCAGCAGATATACCTTTCAACAATGCACAGAGAGCCACAACGCAATGGGAACACCTGCTAATCATTTCTCAGATTTCAGCCCAGCTGGGACCAATTGCATCAACCTCACCATTGTCTCCAGAATGAGATCATCCGGCTCAGAACTCTGGTGGAAGCTGCCAGCTCCTGCACTTAAACTACAAGGGAGAGATGAGCTGTGTTATGGCTGAGGACGCTTGTTGAAAAAGAGTTCACGTTACTGCAGTTCTTTCCATGACCTTAAAGCTCTTTACAGAAAATGAAATATTTTTGAACTGCAGTCACTGTTGTAAAGTAGTGACCCTGTAAAATGAGTAGAGCTGGATTTTTTTTTTGTATTTCTTTACACTTTTGGTTCAGTTCCAGGGTGATTTTTGAGTTATTATCTTTGTCTAGCAAAATATGTGTATTTATGGTTATTAAGCAAGCTTTAGGCAAACCATCAACTTTTGTTTTCCGTAATAAATTACGGCTAAATTGGTAATGACAATAAATAATACCTACAGTTCAAAGTCATCCATTGCCACCTAAGTTTTACTAATCAGAGATATTTCTCCCCTAAGTTATCTGGTCTTATCACTGGCTTGTGTAATCTATTACAGTACATGTCCACAAACAGGTCATTGATTAGGAACCTACACATGATATCCTTTTCAAAAAGATACATTCTTGAAGGAAAACAAATAGTTCTCATAAAATATATAAGATAAAAACATTTTAACTAGGTCTTTAGGGATGTTGCTTCAGGTATTATTGTAAAATCTTAAAATTTTAATCCTTTAATAAGTCAGTTTCAATATGGCTTCGCAGACTAATGCAACTAAGAGGATTTTTAGATTTTATTTCCTCTATATTTTCCTGATTTTTCACCTTGGGGACTACATGACACTGAGTAGTTGGGAACTGTTTATACTACGATGCACAAGACAACAGACAAGCTGGCTGGACAGAACAGGATCAGGACCTTCAGCCCACAATGTTGTGCTGAACCAAATAAAATCAAACACCAAACTAAACAAATCCTTTCTGCCCACGCAATGCCCATATCCTTCCATTTTCTGCATCTTCATATGCCTACCTAACAGCCTCTTGAGCATGCATAACATATTTGCCTCCTCCACCCAGGCAGCACATTCCAAGCATCCACTGAGCTTTTTAACTTGCTTTTCTCTTCAGTGAAGGAGGATAAAAGGTGATTTGATTAAAGTGTACAAAATGATAAGAGGGATACAGTGCCTATAAAAAGTATTCAGCCCCACCCTTTATGTTTTACAACATTGAATCGGTGGATTTAATTTGGCTTTTTTGACACAGATCAACAGGAAAAGTCTCTGATCTGTCAAAGTGAATACAAATCTCTACAAACTGATCTAAATTAATTACAAATATAAACACAAAATTATTGATTGCATAAGTATTCACCCACTTCAAGTTAGTACTTACTAGATATACCTTTAGTAGCAATTACAGCCTTGAGTCTGTATGGATATGCCTCCATCAGCTTTGCACATCCGGACACTGCAATTTTTCCCTATTCTTCTTTACAAAACAGCTCAAGCTCTGTCAGATTGCATGGGGATCCTGAGTGAACAGCCCCTTTCAAGTCCAGCCACAAATTCTCAATTGGATTGAGGTCTGAACTCTGACTTGGCCACTCCAGGACATTAACTTTGTTGTTTTTA
The DNA here is from genome assembly GCF_963921235.1 of Mobula hypostoma. Taxonomy (NCBI): domain Eukaryota; kingdom Metazoa; phylum Chordata; class Chondrichthyes; order Myliobatiformes; family Myliobatidae; genus Mobula; species Mobula hypostoma. The sequence goes on along the minus strand of NC_086097.1, from coordinate 33,083,844 downwards.
AGCCATCCCTGTACATTTGGCTTTAACCTTAGAGTCATTATCCTTATGGAAAACAAATCTCCAAAATCTCTTGCGGACTGCATCAGGTTTTCCTCCAGGATTTTTCTGTATTTTGCTGCATTCACTTTACCCTCTACCTTCACAAGCCTTCCAGGGCCAACTGCAGTGAAGCATCCCCACAAAATGATACAGCCACTACCATGCTTCATGGTAGGGAAGGTACGTTTGAGATTATGTGAACTGTTTGTCTTATGCCAAATATAGTATTTAGTCTGATGGCCAAAAAGCTCAATTTTGGTTTCATCAGACTATGGAACCTTCTTCCAGCTGACTTCAGAGTCTCCCACATGCCTTCTAGCAAACTCTAGCTGAGATTTCATTTTCAACAGTGGCTTTCTCTTTGCTAGTCTCCCATAAAGTTACGACTGGTGAAGCACCTAGTCAATCGTTGCTGTATGCGCAGTCTCTCTCATCTCAGCCACTGAAGCTTGCAACTCTTCCAGAGTTGTCATAGGTCTTTCGGTGGCCTCCCTCACTAGTCACCTTCTTACACAGTCATTCAGTTTTTGAGGACGGCCTGCACTAGGCAGATTTACAGCTGTACCATATTCTCTCCATTTCTTAATGATTGACTTAACTGTTCTCCAAGGGATATTCAGTGACTTGCAAATTTCCTTGTATCCATCTCCTGACGTGCTTTTCAACAAACTTTTTGCGGAGTTGCTTGGAGTCTTTTTTTGTCTTCATGGTGTAGTTTTTGCCAGGATACTGACTCACCAGCAGTTGGACCTTCCAGATACAGGTGTATTTTTACTACAATCATTTGAAGCACCTTAACTGCACACGGGTCTCCAAAAATAGATCTCCAGTTAACTAATTATGTGACTTCTAAAACCAATTGGCTGTACCAGTGATGACTTGGTGTGTCATATTAAAGGGGGGGGGGGGTGAATACTTAAGTAATCGATTACTTTTTGTTTTATATTTGTCATTAATTTAGATAACTTTATAGAGATCTGTTTTCACTTTGACACAAAAGTCTTTTTCTGTTGAACAATCAAAAAAGCCAAATTAAATCCACTGTTATTCAATATTGTAAAACAATAAAACATGAAAACTTCCAAAGGGGTGAATATTTTTCATAGGCTCTATAGACTGAGTAGAGGCAGAGACTTTTTTCCAAGAGTGGAAATGGCTAATAGCAGCGGGCATAATTTTAAAGTGATTGGAGAATATTATAGGACGGACGTCAGAGGTAGGTTTTGTTTTACACAGAGAGTGCTAGGTGCATAGAATATGCTGCCAGAGGGTGCAAACCTACATAAATCTTTGAAGCTGTCGAATGTTGAGGGAACATGGTCAATAAAACATTTAGGATCTTGGGCTTCATAGCTACTTCATAAAATACGAATCTTCTAATGCCAGCCATCTACGTACACGATCGAGTCACAGAGAATGGAAACAGGTCTTTCAACCCACCATCCAACAGCTACTTATATTAATCCCATTTACCAGCACTTCGCCTGCTGCCTTCTCTGCCTTGTCATTTCACATGCTCACCTAGATACTTCTTAGATTCCAGCTACTTTCTGGGAGAAAGAATACTTCTGCACCTCATTTCTAAACCACCTAATCCTTGCCCTATCATTATGTCTGCTAGCTTTAGATACCTATGACATGATTTTTATGACCTCCACTACGGCAGAAAGTTTCCGAAATCTCCATCAGGTCCACCCTCAGCCTCCTCTACTCCAAGGAAAACAAATCCAGTTAATCCGGTTTCTCCTTATAACAGAGAAGTTTCATGCGGAGCAGCTTGTTGATTAATCACCTCTGCACCCTCTCCACTTTGTCACCTCACTGAAATATTCAATCAATTTGCTCAAAAAGGATTTCCCTTCAACAACGCCACTCTAACCATCTGATTAATCCTTACTTTTCCATTAAGATTAATCTTCTTCCTCAGAATTTCTTCCCTACCACTGACATTGGATACACAGGCTTGGAATTACTTGGCTTATCCCCACTGCCAACAATCCCATAGATAATGCTTAGATAAATGAGCAATGATCTGCTTTGGTCAAAGGATAAACAACAGCAAATCCCAGATACTTGAGTGATGCCTTTAACAGTCACCTGATCTTTGACACCTTTGTCAACACAGGATGACACTCAACACTGCACCACAGTATCTGGATTGTGTGGTGAAGTGTCTTGAACCCGCACTCAACACACACAAAGTGCTGGAGGAACTCAGGCAGCATCTATGGAAAAGAGTACAATCAATGTTTTGGGCCAAAACCCTTCAGCAGGACTCTTGAACCTGCATTCTTATCCCAAAGCAACATACTAAAAATGCTGGAAGAACTCAGGAGGTTAGGTAGCATCGACAGATCGAAGAAGTCAAAATTTTGAGCTGGGATCCTTCATCAGGACTAGCAGGGAAGGGGGTAGATGCCAGATCAAGAAGGTAGAGGGATGAGAAGGAATACAAGCTGGCATTGGGCAGATGAGACCAGGTGAAGGACCTGGTACGTGGAAGAGGTCAAGGGCTGAAGAAGGAAGAATCTGATCGGAGAGGACAATGGACCATGGAAGAAAGGGAGGGAGAATGGGAACTAAAAGAGGTGATGAGCTGGTGAGAAGAGAAGGGGTAAAAGGGGACCCAGAATAGGGAATGGGAAAAGAGAGAAGGAGATGGCGGGGGGGGGGGGGGAGAAATTATGGAAGTTGGTAGTCAATGTTCATGCCGTCAGGATGGAACCTACCCAGTCAGAATATGAGATGTTGCTCCTCCAGTCTGAGAGTGGCCTCGTTACAGCAGCAGAGGAGGCCATGGACCAACATGTTGGAATGGGATTTAAAAGTTGAATAAAATGGGTGGCCACCAGGAAATCTTCACTCCACCTCCTTTCCCAGCAGTGGCAATACTCCCATTGAGGAATAGACAGTGCAGGGAATGCTTCAAGGTTGGTTGTGTGTTTGATAGATTTGGTAGAAGAGTGCCTTTGATATTGTAGTTGTAAACAAGGGAATCTGAGTTCAGATCCAACCATATGAATTCAGATTTTATAACATGTTTGGAAACAAACAGCATCAGTAAAAGTTTAGTTATTGAACTGTAAAAACCCATCAAGTGTGCTTATATTCAAAGTTCTACAGTTGGTTAGGGTTACTGTTTGTGGGGTATGTTATGTTGGTGCCAGAAGCAAGGTGATACCTACGGACTGCCCTCAGCACATCCTCACCGATCTTATTTGATGCTAACAACACATTTCACTAGATGTTTTGATGTACGTAAGATAAAGTTTAGCCTTCTTTATCACATTGCCTTCCCTGGTCTGGGCCAGTGTGATATGTCTCACACTCAAGGCCGACCCGTAATTACCCTCTGACATGGCCCAGCAAAGCCTTTTGGTTATATCAAAGCCACAAGAGATTATTGCCAGTGATGCCCACAGCTAAAGAGTGAACATAAAAAGGAGCTTCACTAGATTTGGTGTGAAGGGGTTAATGTGCATCTGTAAAGGTTTGCATGTGGTGGCACTGGTACACTTAAGGCCAGTAGTTAAGTAGCAGAGGAGGGTGAGCTGTTTAATGATGAGGAAAGAGAGAGAAAGCGTGATTGTGTTTGTTTTTAGGAAATGGGTCAGGATAAGAGGGTTATTGTTCCGCCTCTTCCCAAGCCTGGATCCAGCTCAGTGTGGTCTGGGCCTCTCTGGCGCCAAACTCAAGTTGAAGAAGGAAGCTTTCCAAAAAAAAGGCTTTCAGCTGGCTGAGCTGGCAGTGAGAAGGGAGCTGTTTGCTGTAAGAGGCGGCTTCAGGGAGCCTGGCTAAAGACACTGTAAAAGGTCGTGCTGAGAAGCAATGCAGGGGCGAACAAAGCACTGTTGCCTGCTCCCTTAGGAGCCAGGCAGGCAACCACTCTACATAGACAGTGTCAGCAGATAAAACATTCTAGCCTGGTGAGGTACCTGTGGGCCTTTTTCTTCAGGCTGGGGGTCTCTACATAGTTTGTTCATTAAAGTCAGATTGTAATAATTTGCACTTCATGAATAAACTAAATTAGCAGTAACCTAAAGCCGTGAATTTGAATGCCCTGATTCTCCCTTCCATTTCCCCAAAGGCTTACTGCTTACAATTAACTTATTAAAGAAGCATTGGTGTTCCACTGGGGTCTTTCATAATGCCCTTGTAAAACAACTGCACCATGTTAGTTCACACTGAGCAGAGTGTGGGTGGAATACTGGGAGAAATGGCATACTGGACAAAGTAATGCAGTGCTATGACGACAGCAGGGTTGGGGTGCACATTTCACTATGGAGAACAAGCAGACCAGCTAGAAGCCACACTATAGTACCACAGTAACAATGATGCTCTGAGACTATGGTGTAACCCTGCCTTAGCTCCCGTACCGTGCCCAACTACAGAGCCCAGAGAAGAAAACTGTGATGGCACAGTGGTTAATCCTGTTGCTTCTCCCTTGAACCTCACCTCAGGTGTTGTCTGTGGGGAGTTTGAATGCTTTGGGTTGAGAATCTATAGTTCCCTGAAAGTAGCAATACAAGCAGATAAATGCATTGGTCGGGATGTTGAGAATTAAAGTCAGGAAGTCATATAGATTTATAAAACGACAAGCAGGCCTCACTTGCAGTATTGTGTGCAGTTCTGGTCAGCTGATTACATGACGGATGTGGAGACTTTGGAGAAGGTGCAGAAAAAGATCACCTGAATGTTGTCTGGATTAGAGGGTTATTAGCTGTAAGGAGAGTTAATCTGGAACACTGGAAGCTGAGGGGTGATCTGATAGAAGTTAATAGATTAAATTACGAGGGACATAAATCAAATAGATAAGGGTGTTTTCCCCAGGCTGGAAATGTCAAAAACTAGACAGCACAGCTTTAAGATGAGTAGGGAAATGTTTAGGGAGATTTACAAAGCAAGGTTTAAAAAAAACAGTGGTAGGTGCCTACAACGAACTGCCAGAGGAAGTGGTGTCTGTCGGTCCACAAAGTCGTGGTTGGCCAAAGGGCCTATTTCTCTGCTGTACGATTTTGTGACTATTGTGATAAATGGGAAAAGACCCCAATGGAGTACCCGGTAGAGCTCTGCAAACCTGTACCAACCAACTGGTGGGTGTGTTCAAAAACATTTTCAATCTGTCATTGCTACTGTCGAAAGTTCCCACCTGCTTCAAGAGGGCAACAATCATATCAGTGCCCAAGAAGAGCAGGGTGAGCTGCCTAATGACTATCGTCCAGTAGCACTCATCACCTACAGTTATGAAGTGCTTTGAGAGATTGGTTATGGCTAGAATCAACTCCTGTCTCAGCAGGGACTAGCGCCACAATAGAACTACAGCGAATGTAATCTCATAGATAGATAGATAGATATACCTTATTGATCCCGAGGGAAATTGGGTTTCATTACAGCCGCACCACCAAGAATAGAGCATAAATATAGCAATACAAAAACCACAAACAATCAAACAACAAAATGCAAACTATGTCAGATGGAAAATACGTCCAGGACTAGCCTATTGGCTCAGGGTGTCTGACCCTCCACAGGAGGAGCTGCAAGTTCGATGGCCACAGGCAGGAACAACCTCCCGTGCCGCCCAGTGTTGTATCTCGGTGGAACATGGCCGAAGTCCAACAGTAAAAAGTTCATTGGCTTTTCAGCGACCTTGGACCACCTGGGCAATATCTATGTCAGGATGCTAAGCGTTTACAACAAGCATTCCTACAGTTCTGATCAAAAAGCTCCAAAACCAGGGTCACTGTACCTCCCTCTACACCTGGATCCTCGACTTCCTAACTAGAAGACCACAAACTGTATGGATTGGAAACAACATCTCCGCCTCACTCGCAATGAATACCGGTGCACTTCAGGGATATGTGCTTAGCCCACTGCTCTCCCCTCTCTGTACTCATGACTGTGAGACTAGGCACAGCTCAAATGCCATCTATAAATTTGCTGATGACACAATTATCATTGGCAGAATTTCAGATGGTGGCAGGAGAGCATATAGGAGCAAGATATATCAGCTATTTGAGTGGTGTCACAGCAACAACTTTGTACTCAATGTCAGCAAGACCAAAGAACTGATTGTGGACTTCAGAAAGGGTAAGTTGAGGGAGCACACACCAGTCCTCAAAGAGGGATTAGAAGTGGAAACAGTGAGCAATTTCAAGTTCCTGGGTGTCAACATCTCTGAGGATCAATTCTGGGCCAAACATATCAATGCAGCTTCAAAGAAGGCTGTATAGGAATTTGAGAAGATATAGTATATCACCAAAGACGCTTACAATTTTCTACAGATGTACCACAGAGAGCATTTTAACACACTACAACACCGTCTGGTATGGGGTGGTGGAGGCACTGCACAGGATGAAAACAAGCTGCAGAGAGTTGTAAACTTAGTCGGCTCCATCATGGGCACTAGCCTCCGTAGTACCCAGGACATCTTCAAAGAATGATGCCTCAAAAAGGAGGCGTCCATCATTAAGGACCCCCATCATCCAGGTCATGCCCTGTTTTCATTCCTACCACTAGGAAGGAGGTATAGGAGCCATATACTCAATGATCCAGGATCAGCTTCTTCCACTCTGCCATCTGATTTCCGAATGAACCCAAGAACCCTACCTTACTACTTTTAATTTTTTTTATTTTGTACTACTTTTTAATTTAACTATTTAATATATATATATATATATATATATATATATATATATATATACACACACATACAGTCATTCACAGTTTCTTTCGCTATTATGTATTGAATTGTACCGCTGCCTTGAAGACAACAAATTTCACGACATATGTCAGTGATATTAAACCTGATTCTGAACCAAGTGAGGATATTATCAGCCACATTCCAATATTAAGGTCACCCAAAAAGCAATGTGGGAACATCTTCACCAGAGGGATTGTTGTGATGACAGTGAACCAGCACTGTGTTTTTAAGGGCTGTAAGGCATGTACAAGAAATGGTAGCTTTGCCAGTAATCCCCAGATCCTGAAAATTAATTAAAACAAATACCTTGCACAATTTTCAAAAATGACATATCTAAAGTCAAAAATACAAGACACAAAGAGACAGAAAAAATTTCAAGTGCTAGGTTGGACGGAGGAAGGAAGAGAAGAATTGTGCCGTGCCGCCACCACCCCATACCAGATGGTGTTGCAGTGTGTTAGAATGCTCTCCATGGTACAAGGCATCAGTTATGCCACACTTAAAATATCCTTTACAGTTCTAGTCACCACACTATGCGAAAGCTATAGTACCACTAGAAAGTGCAACACAGATTCAGCAGGATGTTGGAGGCACCAGAGATTGCAGCTGCTGGAATCTGGAGTAACAATCTGCTGGAGGCACACGGTGGGTCAAGCAGAGTCTGAGGGACAGGAATTACCAATATATGTACTACATCTGTCCTGCTTGAGTGAAGGTGGCTGAGGGGTGACCTCACTGAAGTTTTTCATGCTGTGAGGGCATAGATAGTGCAGATGGTCAGTCTACACTACTTATGTCCACTATAGTCAGAAGGGTTTTGGGCTACATAGGAGGGAAAGATTAGATTGATCGTGGAGTAGGTTAATAGATTGGCATGACAACTTGGCTAAAGGTCCTGTACTGTGTTGTACTTCCTGTGTTTTATGTTTTTCCAAGGGTGGGGTCTAAGACTAGAAGATACAGGGGAAAGATTTAATTTGGAAGCTTGTTCCATATATCCTTCATCTGTGTGTGGAAAAAGTTGCCCCTCAGGTCTATTTTAAATCTATGCCTCACTTTAACTCTAGGCCCTTTTGTTTTAGATTCTCCCTCCCCTGGTGAAAAACTGTGACCATCCATCTTAACTAAGACCTTCATGATTTTATAAACCTCTATAAAGTCCTCCTCAGCCTCTTGTGCTCCTAGGAGGAAAGTCCCAGCCTATTCAGTCTCTCTTTCTAACTCAAGCCCTCCAGTCCTGGGAACATCCTTGTGAATCTTTTCTGCATTCTTTCCAGTTTAATGACATCCCTCCTACAGCTATGCAACCAGTGGCATACATAATACTCAGCATGGTCTCCCCAATTGCAACATGATTCCCTAACTCCTGTACTGAATGCCCTGACTGATAAAGGCAACCCGTTACTACTCTGCCTGTGTCAGGAAATTACATACTTGGGTGGTATGTCTCTGTGGTGGGTACATGGAATGAGAAGCTAAAGGCAGGTACAATTACAATGTTTAAAAAGCATTTAGACAGGTACAATGGGCAGGAAAGAAACAGAAGGACAAGAGCCAAGTACAGGTAAATGAGATTTAGTGTAGGCATGCACCTCAGTCAACACATATGAGTCAGGCCAAAGGGCCTGCTTCCATACTGTTTAACTCTGTAACTCCATTGCTAAAGATTACTAGAAGAGAGAATATAAACAACAGGAATTCTGCAGATGCTGGAAATTCAAGCAACATACATCAAAGTTGCTGGTGAACGCAGCAGGCCAGGCAGCATCTATAGGAAGAGGTGCAGTCGACGTTTCAGGCCGAGACCCTTCGTCAGGACTAACTGAAGGAAGAGTGAGTAAGGGATTTGAAAGCTGGAGGGGGAGGGGGAGATGCAAAATGATAGGAGAAGACAGGAGGGGGAGGGATGGAGCCGAGAGCTGGACAGGTGATAGGCAGAAGGGGATACGAGAGGATCATGGGACAGGAGGTCCGGGAAGAAAGACGGGGGGGGGTGACCCAGAGGATGGGCAAGAGGTATATTCAGAGGGACAGAGGGAGAAAAAGGAGAGTGAGAGAAAGAATGTGTGCATTAAAAAGAGTAACAGATGGGGTACGAGGGGGAGGTGGGGCCTAGCGGAAGTTAGAGAAGTCAATGTTCATGCCATCAGGTTGGAGGCTACCCAGACGGAATATAAGGTGTTGTTCCTCCAACCTGAGTGTGGCTTCATCTTTACAGTAGAGGAGGCCGTGGATAGAAATGTCAGAATGGGAATGGGATGTGGAATTAAAATGTGTGGCCACTGGGAGATCCTGCTTTCTCTGGCGGACAGAGCGTAGATGTTCAGCAAAGCGGTCTCCCAGTCTGCGTCGGGTCTCACCAATATATAAAAGGCCACATCGGGAGCACCGGACGCAGTATATCACCCCAGTCGACTCACAGGTGAAGTGATGCCTCACCTGGAAGGACTGTTTGGGGCCCTGAATGGTGGTAAGGGAGGAAGTGTAAGGGCATGTGTAGCACTTGTTCCGCTTACACGGATAAGTGCCAGGAGGGAGATCAGTGGGGAGGGATGGGGGGGACGAATGGACAAGGGAGTTGTGTAGGGAGCGATCCCTGCGGAATGCAGAGAGAGGCGGGGAGGGAAAGATATGCTTAGTGGTGGGATCCCATTGGAGGTGGCGGAAGTTACGGAGAATAATATGTTGGACCCGGAGGCTGGTGGGGTAGTAGGTGAGGACCAGGGGAACCCTATTCCTAGTGGGGTGGTGGGAGGATGGAGTGAGAGCAGATGTACGTGAAATGGGGGAGATGCGTTTAAGAGCAGAGTTGATAGTGGAGGAAGGGAAGCCCCTTTCTTTAAAAAATGAAGACATCTCCCTCGTCCTAGAATGAAAAGCCTCATCCTGAGAGCAGATGCAGCGGAGACGGAGGAATTGCGAGAAGGGGATGGCGTTTTTGCAAGAGACAGGGTGAGAAGAGGAATAGTCCAGATAGTTGTGAGAGTCAGTAGGCTTATAGTAGACATCAGTGGATAAGCTGTCTCCAGAGACAGAGACAGAAAGATCTAGAAAGGGGAGGGAGGTGTCAGAAATGGACCAGGTAAACTTGAGGGCAGGGTGAAAGTTGGAGGCAAAGTTAATAAAGTCAATGAGTTCTGCATGCGTGCAGGAAGCAGCGCCAATGCAGTCGTCGATGTAGCGAAGGAAAAGTGGGGGACAGATACCAGAATAGGCACGGAACATAGATTGTTCCACAAACCCAACAAAAAGGCAGGCATAGCTAGGACCCATACGGGTGCCCATAGCTACACCTTTAGTTTGGAGGAAATGGGAGGAGCAAAAGCAGAAATTATTAAGAGTAAGGACTAATTCTGCTAGACGGAGCAGAGTGGTGGTAGAGGGGAACTGATTAGGTCTGGAATCCAAAAAGAAGCGTAGAGCTTTGAGACCTTCCTGATGGGGGATGGAAGTATATAGGGACTGGACATCCAAGGTGAAAATAAAGCGGTGGGGGCCAGGGAACTTAAAATCATCGAAAAGTTTAAGAGCGTGAGAAGTGTCACAAACATAGGTCGGAAGGGATTGAACAAGGGGTGATAAAACAGTGTCGAGGTATGCAGAAACGAGTTCGGTGGGGCAGGAGCAAGCTGAGACAATAGGTCGGCCAGGACAGGCAGGTTTGTGGATCTTGGGTAGGAGGTAGAAACGGGAAGTGCGGGGTGTGGGAACTAGAAGGTTGGTAGCAGTGGATGGGAGATCCCCTGAGCGGATAAAGTCGTTGATAGTGTGGGAGACAATGGCCTGGTGCTCCTTAGTGGGGTCACGATCGAGGGGTAAATAAGAGGAGGTATCCGCGAGTTGTCGCTGTGCCTCGGCAAGGTAGAGGTCAGTACGCCAGACTACAACAGCACCCCCTTTATCAGCGGGTTTAATAATAATGTTAGGATTAGTGCGGAGGGAGTGGAGAGCAGAGCGTTCCGAAGGAGTGAGGTTGGAATGGGGACAAGGTGCGGTGAAGTCGAGACGGTTGATGTCCCGTCGGCAGTTGGCAATAAAGAGATCCAGAGCAGGCAGAAGACCAGAGCGGGGTGTCCATGAAGAAGAGGAGGGATGAAGACGGGAGAAGGGGTCATCGGTGGGGGTGGAAGAGTCCTTGCCGAAGAAGTAGGCTCGGAGACGGAGACGGCGGAAGAAAAGTTCCGCATCATGGCGAACACGGAACTCGCTGAGGTGTGGGCGAAGGGGGACAAAGGTGAGGCCCTTACTGAGAACAGAGCGCTCTGCCTCCGACAGTTGAAGGTCGGAGGGGATGGTAAAGACCCGGCACGGATAAGAGCTGGGATCAGAGGGGGGAGGGGGGAGGCTGGGGGTGTCAATGGAGAGGGGAGGGTTGGGGTGAGAGGAAGATGGAGCCTCTGAGGGCCCAGGAGTTGACGGTGGGATCTGAGGAAGACGGGGCTGCGGAGTGGTGGTGGGGGAAGGGGAGACGGGAGTCACAACAGCAGCACATAAAGACCCGGCCTGGAGTTCAAGGCTGGAGTCGCAGTTGGTGGTTGCGCGATCGCTGTGAATGTGTCCATGGTCGTTGCTGGAAAGAGAGAATATAACATTTGATTTTAACTCTCAAAGAAAATGAAAATAGTGAGGGCTTAGACAAGCTGCAAATGGTCCTGAGAGTCAGCGTGAGGGAGTTGAACTCACATCAGTAAAGATATTGTCAATAACACAGGATGAAGGTTACTTCATAACAGAATATCAATAGTGATATGGTAACTCAGGATGGAGGGGAAAGAAAATTACTTAGTAGCAGTGTGCAAAGGAGCTGGAGTTACAACAGAGTCAATCTCGATGAAGACTAGCATCAAACAAAATTGTGCCTTTGCCTCGATGATTTTTCCCCAATGCTGCACATCACCTGAAATAATCTTCATGTGGGATTACAGTTAAACTTCAGGACTATTGGGAAACTCATGGCAATGACATTCCAGAACCAAGATTACCAGGACCTCAGTAATCGAGTTTAGCAACCCCAGTCTACATTCCCTTTGACCTGTTTTATCCCCAGAGCAGAGAGGCTAAGATGGTGGAGGATCTGTATGGAGTAGGTAGCTGAAAACTGTTCACACTTGTGGGAGCTGCAAGGAAAAGAGGACCAAATATTCATATGAGAAAAGGACCAAACCCAAAATAGGCAGAAACAGCTTTTGCTTATTCAATGTGGTAAGTACCTGGATATCTGGAAGGCAAGTTCTGTTATGGGTACAGGGTAAGACCAGAATAGTGGGACCAGTGCACTGCATATGAAGAGAGGTAGTGCAGAGGTGGGTGGGAGTACAAATACTCCCCCTTTAATGGCATTAATAGTATATAACTGTATCACCCAACAGCATGAACTGATATGAAGTGGTAGTGTTTAAAATTCAAAGCAAATTTTCAACACAACCACAGGTGTGGCTTGCCAACTGTTCTCCATAATCACAAGGATGAAGAAGACAGATCCTTTGGTCCACGATCTTGTACTGATCTTTTAACCTACTCCGTGATCAATCAACCCTTCCCTCCTAAACACCCCATAACCCTCCATATTTTGTTTTATCCATGTGCTTATTTATCAGCCTCGAATGCCCCTAATGTGTCAGTGTCTACCAACACCTTGGGCAGTGCATTCCAGGCACACCACTCTCTGTAAAAGATCATGGCTGATCCTTCTTTCCCATCCTCAATCCCACTCCCCAGCTTTCTCCCCATAACCTTTGATGCTGTGTTCAAATGAACTCTGTCTTAGATACACCTAATGACCTGTCCTCCACAGCTGCATGCGATAACAAATTCCACAAATTCACCACCCTCTGACTAAAGAAATTTCTCTGCATCTGTTTAAAATGGATGCCCCTCTATCCAGAGGCTGTGCCCTCTTGTCCTAGACTCCCCAACCATAGGAAACATCCTTTCCACATCTACTCTGTCTAGGCCTTTCAACGTTCAAAAAGTTTCAATGAGATCCCCTCTCATCCTTCTAAATTCCAGCGAGTACAGACCCACAGCCATCAAACATTACTTGTATGATAACCCTTTCATTCCCAGAAACATCCTTGTGAACCGGCTCTGGACCCTCTCCAATGTCAGCATATCTTGTCTTAGGTGAGGAACCCAATACTACTCACAATACTCAAGGTGAGGCCTCACCAGTGGCTTTTAAAGCCTCAGCATCACATCCCTGCTCTTGTTTTCAAGACTCCTCGAAATGAATGCAAACATTGCATTTGCTTTCCTCACCACTGACACAACCTACAAGTTAACCTTTAGGATGCTCTGCACAAGGACTCGCAAATCCATTTGCATCTCAGATTTTTGGATGTTCTCCCCATTCAGAAAATAATCTCTACATTTATTTCTACCACCAAAATGCAAAACCATGTATTTTCCAACATTGTATTTCATTTGCCACTTTCTTGCCCATTCTCCTAATCTGTCGTAAGTCCTTCTGCAATTTGTTTACTCAACACTACCTGCCCCCATCTTTGTACCATCTGCAAACTTGGCAACAAAGCCATCTATTCCATCATCTAAATCATTAACATAAAACATAGAAAGAAGTGGTCTCAACACCAACCCTGCGGAACCACCACACCAGACAAGGATCCTTTTATTCCCACTTGCTGCCTCTTACTAATGAGCAAATGCTTTAACCATGTTAGTAATTTGCCTGTAATACCATGGGCTCTTAACTTGGTAAGCAACATTATGTGTGGCACCTTCTCAAAGGCCTTCTGAAAGTCCAAATATACACTGCTTTCCCTTTATCTATCCTACTTGTAATCTCCTCAATGAATTCCAACAGGTTTGTCAGGCAAGATTTTCCCTTTAGGAAACCATGCTGACTGTCCTATCCTATCCTGCGTCATCAAGTATTCCATAACCTCATCCTTGACAATTGACTCCAACATCTTCCCAACCACTGAGGTCAGGCTAACTTGTCTATAATTTCCTTACTACTGCATTCCTCCTTTCTTAAAGAGTGACATGACATTTGCAATTTTCCAGTCCTCTGTCACCAAGCCGCAGTCCAATGATTTTTGAAAGATCATTACCAACGCCTCCACAATCTCTAACGCTACCTCCTTCAAAACCCTAGGGTGCAGTTCATCTGATCCGGGTGACTAATGTACCCTCAGGTATTTCAGCTTTTTGAGCACCTTCTTCCTTGTAATAGTAACTGCACTCACTTCTCTTCCTTCACACACAACAACATCTGGTACACTGCTAGTGTCTTCCACAGTGAAGATTGATGCAAAATACTAATTTAGTTCATCATCCACCTCCTTGTCCCCCGTTATTATTTATCTGGCCTCATTTTCTAGCAGTCCTATATCCACTCTCATTTCTTTTTTTTTACATTCTTGAAAAAGCTTTTACTATCCACTTTGATATTGTTTGCCAGCTTGCTTTCATATTTCATCTTTTCCCTCCTAATGATTCTTTTAGTTGCTTTCTGTAGGTTTTAAAAGCTTGCCAGTCCTCTACCTTCCTGCTAATTTCTGCTTTGTTGTATGCGTCTCTTTTGTTTTTACATTAGATTTGACTTCCCTTGTCAGTCATGGTTGTACTATTTTGCCATGAGTATTTCTCCTTTTTTGGAATACATATTTGTCCTGCACCTTCATCATTTTTCCTAGAAACTCACACCATTGCTGCTCTGTTGTCATCCCAGCCAGCAGCTCTTTCCAATTTATTTCGGCCAACTGTTCTCTCATACCACTGTAATTTCCTTTACTCCATTGAAATACTGCTACGTCAGACTTTACTTTCTCTCTATCAAATTTAAAGTTGAACTCAATCACATTGTAATCACTGGCTCCGAAGGGTTCTTTTACCTTAAGCTCCCTAATCACATCTGGTTCATTACATAACACCCAATCCAATATAGCTGATCCCCTACAAGACTCAATGGTAAACTGCTCTAAAAAGCCACCTCGTAGATATCCAACAAATTCACTCTGTTGAGATCCATTTCCAACCTGATTTTCCCCAATCAACTTGCATGTTAAAATCTGCCATGACTATCATAACATTACCTTTTTGACAAGCTTTTTCTATTTTCTTTTGCAATCTGTGATCCACATCTCAGCTACTGTTGGGAGGCCGGTATATAACTGCCATCAGGGTCCTTCTATCCTTGCAGTTTCTTAACTCAAACCACAAGAGAAACATGGTTGAAGTCCCACGATACTGCAATAAACACATTGGGCTGTTGAGTCTGGAGTCTCAGGGTGGTAGTGTGTATGATGTCACAGGCAACATCGTGACTGTGTTGGGAAGGTGGAATGTAAACAATGATCAATAAGGCGTGGCTGAACTCACACGACAGACAATATGGATGCAAGCTTACAGCATGCAGTTCGATGTCCGAACTGCAGATTCGTTCTTTCACAGAAATGTGACTGGGATTACATCATCTGTTGTTCACAAGCACAGCAAGCCCACCTCCCTTCCTCTTACTGCACTGTATATTAACTCTGTCTGCTCGTAGTATTGGAAATCCATTCAGTAGCTTTGGAATCCGGGGATTTGCTCGTGTAGCCATGTCTTTGTGAAACACATTACAATGCATTTCCGGTATTCATTCAGTGTTCGCGCAAGTATTGGTAGTTCCTCTATTTTACTTGCCAGTGATAATGATAGATGGAAGATAGGATTTATTTCTTCATTTCTTGTTGCACCACTTTTTACCCGATCTGCAAACTCAATGTCTCCGTCTCAATTTATCTGGCATTTCAAGGTTCTGCTGAGCAAACAAAGGCTGCTTCCTGGCTGCTAGTAGCTGTACCCTTGTATATACAATATTGCCTCCACTACAGTAGTTATGCCAATGGAATAAAGTAGCCTGAGAGCCAGAAGGATGATGAAAATATCCTCAAATAGATTAATGTCCTTTGTTATTTCACAGTATTGCTAGCCAGTACAAAGACAAACAAAAGAAACATGCTAAATAATGTTAAGACAAACACTTGGAGCTACTGTTACATGCTGCTGCCTCGCATGGCGCACACACTCCTGAAAGGTGACCAAAAGCTGTGGGGGACATATTGATCTGGACACGGAGAGAACTTACATCTCTTTATGAAAAACTTACTGTAATATTACAGAAAGAAAAGTTATTTGGCCCTTCAAATCTATGGTGATGCTGTACAAATGCTATCTGGCTACTGTCATCCCCCTGCCTACTCCCTAGTACCCCGCAGTTTTAATTTCTTTTCAAGTATTTATCCACTTCTTTCCACATATCATGAATGAATGAGTCTTCGTCTAATACTACCCCGGCAGTGAGATTCAGAACCTGATCACTTACTGCATAAAATAATTTTTCCTCATGTCACCTTTGGTGATTCTGGATTTTACGAGCAACATACCTGTACATTGTGGATGTAGGAGGAATGACCAGCAGGTTCACAAATGACACAACGATTGGTGGAAGTTGTTGACAGTGTGTGGGTAGTTTAGGATACAGGGTGATATCAATATGTTGGTGAAGTAGGCTGAGAAATCACCGATGGTGTGCAATCCTGATAAAGGCGAGGTAATGCATTTTAGGACACCAGGACATACACCATGAATGGTAATGCTCTCAAGGAGTTTGAGGAGCAGAAGCACAAGTCCTTAGATGGTTGTTCGTCACTCATTGTTTCGGTGTAGTTTTTTATTGATCCTATTGTATTTCTTTGTTCTACTAAGAATGCCTGCAAGTAAACAAATCTCAAGGATGTATATGGTAACATAAATGTACTTTGATAATAACTTACTCTGAACCCTGAAGGTGGCAGTTGATGCAGATAATGTAGGCACATAGGACATTAGCTTTCATTGGTTGGGGCATTGAATACAAGATGGGGAGGTCATTTCCTGACCCTGCTGGTCAAATTTCAGCTGGAGCAAAATATACAGTTCTGATCACCATGCTGGATCCATTTGCTGCATAAAATATTGTTTCGTCATTTCACCTTTGGCAGAGGAGATCCACCAAAATGTTTCTTGGGATCGAACAATTCAGTTACCATAAGAGACTGAGTCTGTCCTCCCTGTAACAGAGGTGGTTAACAGGAGACACGATTGACATATATAAAATTATGATGGGTATAGATAGAGCATATTGCAAGAAACTTTCCCACGTATCAGAGGTAGATAAAACAAGATGACATAAATTTAGGCTAAGTGGCAAAATACTTAAAAAGGATCTGAGGACTTTTTTTTTACCCAGAGTGGTGGGTACCTAGAACTCTCGGCTTGAGAGAGTGGTGGAAACAGGCACTAACAGTACTTAAGTATCTAAATGAGCATTGGATTGGCTTGGCATTGAAAGCTACAGAGTCAAGTGGTGGGAGATGGGATTTATATGGATAATTTGGATGTGGCGGGTTGAATGCATATTTTCACGCTATACAACTTCAGATCCTCCCGTTCTTAATACTCGCTCCAAAGGGAACAGTTTCTTTCCACCTGCTCTATATGAAATCTTTTTTATTTTATCTCATTTGGAGCTAAAGCACAGTGACAGACACTTCCAGCCCAATGAGCCCATGCTACCCATTTACACCCATGTGACCAATTAATCTACTAACCTGTACATCTTTGCAATATGGGAGGAAACCAGAGCACCTGGAAGAAACACACACAGTCACAGGGAAAATGCACAAACTCATTACAGACAGCGGCGGACATGGGCCTGGGTCGGTGGCTCTGTAAAGGCATTACGCAACAGTGTTGCCCATACCTAAGAACATCTTCTTCATTTTAAATACCTCTAGTATGGCCCTTCTAGCTTCCTGGGGTCATACAGTCACAATCTTACAATGTGGAAACAGGCCCTTAAGTCCATCTTGTCCATGTCAGCCACCTATATAGTAATCCTATTTTACAGACTTGGCCCATTGCCTTTCACACAACGGCATTCCAGGAGACCATTTAAATACCTGCCTGCACTCATCTTGTGATCTGGAGCAGGTTTGACGGGAACCAAATGACCCCTTCCTGTACCAAATTCTCATGTGCTTTGTGTTCAATATTGTATTCAAACTTGAATGGATTCTACATTCAAGGGTCTGGTGAGCTACATGTTACCCACAAAACATAGAATTACAGTCTGGCATTGAGGTAGGTTTTTCAGGCCAAGAACACTGATTATGCATCATACAAATTCAGTGCACTAAATAAAATGAACAAATAAAAAGCCAAAACATCCTCACAGACAGGACCAGAAGCACAGTTGGAAAACAACACAACCAGCAATTGTTTATGGGGATAAATGGAAATGTTTTCTACATGACACTACAGATTGAATTTAACTGGTCAAAGACTACCAAAAAAGAAACAAAAGATATTAATTACTTAAATCGAGAAGGGAGCAATTCTAAACCTGACATAGCAGGACGCTAGAGTGTCGCTGCTGATAATGATCAACCAGAGTTACTTTAATAGACAACGCTCAGAAGAGTTTCACAACCACAAGCCAGTACACCAGCAGATAGAAAATTATAATAACACAAGGGTCCAATTAAAGATTTATAGACAGTAACTACCACACTGCATTTTCAAATGCCACAGTAGAACTAGAGTATGTGTAGATTCAGTACATCTTACAAGTGAACCAAATCCCAGAACAAGTACTATTCAAAACAAGCACATAGAATACTATAGCACAGTACAGATCCTTCAGTCCACAATGAGATGCTGACCTTATAACCTACTCTAAGAACAATCTAACCCTCCCTTCCTACATAGCTCTCCATTTTTCTATTATCCATGTGCCTATCTGAGTATCTAAGGTGTCCCAAATGTATTTGTCTCTACCACCAACCCTGGCAACATATTCCACATATCCACTATTTTCTGTGTAAAAAACCTACCTCTGACATTGCCTCCCCCCATACTTTCCTTCAATCACATGAAAATTATGCCTCTTCGTATTAGCCATTTCCTCCCTGGAAAAAAGGCACTGGCTATTCACTTGATCTATGCCTCAAATAATTTAGTGATATGGAGGGATAAAAAAGAAATTATTTTAGTACATTTAAAACAATATGACAAAGGAGCAGATTAGGTCATTTGGTCCATCGAATCTGCTCTGCAATTCCATCATGGCTGATTTATTCTTCCTCTCAACCCATTCTCATGCCTTCTTCCCATAAGCTTTGATGCCCTTTCTAATCAAGAACCTATCAACCTCTGATTTAAATATCCACAATGGCTTGGCCTGCCTTAGCCACCTGTGCAATGAATCTCACAGATTCACCACACTCTGGCTAAAGAAATTCCTCTTCATCTCTGTTCTAAAGGGACATCCCCTTATTTTGAGGCTGTGCCCTCTGTTCCTAAACACCCCTCAATAGGAACACCAAACCAACTCTATCTAGGCCTTTCAATATTTGATAGATTACAATGAGATCCTCCCTCTTTCCTCTGATGCTACTATCTTTCCTGTAGTACAATGGGCTCTTATCTTTCTTAGCATCCTCATGTACGGCACCTTGTCAAAGGCGTACTGAAAAAACACTATTAAATAAGTGCTGAGATTATCACAGAGGATTCCAATTCTCAGCATTTTAACAAAGTGACCTGCACCAAATCGATCAGCTCTGATATCTCCCAACAGAAGCTCCCTGAATTTGAGTCCACAAGCACGCACCATCCTTAGCTGCAGTATAACTCAGTTAATCGAGCACATTTGGAACTTTGCTACTGGATGAGCATCTGGTGTATTGGATATCATTCCATTAATTTACTTTTTTTTTTGAAGGGTTATTACACAGTAGAATAACAAATTTCTAGCTAACGCAGTGAGTTCAAAGGGAATGTGGGATCTGGGTAATTAGTGAGTGGAAGGGAGCCCTGTCGATCCAAATATATAGTTATACAGCATAGAAACAGGCCCTTCAGCCCGAATCATCCATGCCCATCCAAGTTAGTCCCATTGCTCGTGTTTGGCCTACAGACCATCATAGACAAAGCTCTCCCCACCGCTGAGCCCACTTACATAAAGTGCATTCAAAAGAAAACAGTATCCATCATCAAAGATCTCCACATCCAGGCTGTGCTCTTGTCTTGCTATCCTAACGGACAAAGGTACAGAAGCCTTAGGTCCCACAAAACCAGAGTTAAGCATAGTTATTGCCCTACAACCATTAGGTTCCTGAATGGGTATGGATACCTCAACTTTGAACTGATTACATGACCTCACACTCACTTTCAAAGACTCTTTACAACTCATGTTCTCAGTATTTGCACAATTTGTCTTCTTTTGCACCTTGATTGTTTGTTAGTCTTTGTTTCTGTCTAGTTTTTCATAAATTCACGTGTATTTCTTTATTTTCTAGTAAATGCCTGTAAGAAAATGAATCTCAAGGATATGGTAACATACATTTACTTTGATAATAAATGTATTTTGACCTTTCCTAACCTTTCCAGGTTTCTAAACCTGGTGAACCATCAGGATTTTCACATAGTTGGAGAGTAGATAACTGGAATTATTTTACATACATGGCTACTTACTTACTGCCATTACACTGCTGGCATTTAGGGCCACAATGAAGTTCCCCCATCTCTGGAGGTGCTCAGGGCTTCCTTCATCAGGTCAGTACCTCGGTTTTCACTACAAGTCCTGGGTGGAGACTCAGGAATATTGTCACACTCAGATGTAGGATTCTTCATTGCTGTTTCCATAACAATTTTGTTTTACCAGTCAGGGTTGTTAATCCTGAGCTGAACCACCCCCACCCAACCTGGAGGCCCAGTAAACCACTCTTAGTCTGGCCTCTACCCTTTGACCTGTTTGGCATGCGTGACCCTACCAAGAGCCAAAACATAAGGCCCTAACTCCAGCCAGCGTAGCTCTCTGGATCATTGAGGCACACAAGCCTCCAAATAACCACAAGCTTGTTATCATCTTGGAGGATACTTGGGCTACAATAACAGCTCATCACCTTCGACAGAGGCTTGCTCTCTCCAGCTGCCATCCAAAACCAGCTCCAATGGAGCACACTGGGTGGAACCTCAGCAAAAATTTAATAAGTGTGTGGTTTTTAGGTGGAGTTAAAACTTATTAAAATTCCATTACAATTTTCCATTTAGAACTTTAATTAACTATAACAGTAGTCTGTCAAATCTTTTATGATGTTTAATGATAGCAAGCATAGTGTCTGGCAGCAGCAGGTTCAAGGTTAAGGTGGTGATCTACCCTAAACCTGTTTAATGTTCGAAGCAAATTTATTATCAAAGTATATACACAACCTTAAGATTTGTTTTCTTGTTGGAATACTCAGTAAATTCAAGAAACATAATAGAATCAGTGAAAAGCTGCACCCAACATGATGGACAAGCAACCAATGTGCAAAAGACAATTGTCTGTGTAAATACAAAATAAATAAATAAATGAATAAATAAGCAATAAACATCGAGAACATGAGATGAAGAGTCCTTGAAAATGAGTCCCAAGGTTGTGGCAACAGTTCAGTGAAGATAAGTGAAGTTATCCCCACTGGTTCAACAGCCTGATAGTTAAGGGATAATAACTGTTCCAGAACCTGATGGTGTGGGTCCTGAGGCTCCTGTGCCTTCTTCCCGATGGCAGCAGTGAGAAGAGAGCAAGGCCTGAGTGGCAGGGTTCCCTGATGATGGATACTGATTTTGCTGCAACAGTGCTCTGTGTAGTTGTGCTCAATGGTGGGAAAGGCATTACCCTCGATGGACTGGGCCATATCTACTATTTTTTATAGGATTTTCTGTTCAAGGGCATTGGTGTTTCCATATCTGGCCATGATGCAACCAGTCAATATACTCTCCACCATACATCTGATCTGATAATTACTGTCAACTAAGGCTGACTCACAACTTGGGAATTTGGGAGTAATAAATACATATTATTTTGGCTAACAGAGCAAAAGGGTGGAACTTGTAAATGCAGGAGCTGGAATTTAAGCTTGATGATATGTGGTGGTGGGGGAGAGATAAAAGACAAGTTACTTTTGTATGATTAAAAAAAGGCTCCATTAAATAAATAATTGCCAGATTGTCGCAGAGGATTCTAAAGTCAAAATGCTTCTGTCAAAGCAAGTCTTGAACATTGAACAACCTTTCAGGTACAGAGGAGCATGGGAAAGATAAGGGAATGAGGGTAAAAGCTCCCTGAATGGGAGAGGAGGTAAGGAAGAAAAAAGCAATGTTTTAGACATGCTGCATGAACAAGTTGTCAGAATCAAGCTGAATATTATATTCTAGGAGGAAAGGAGAAGGCAAATAGAATGTGATGTGAATGTGAATAAGGAATGAATGTGATAACACAATAGTAGAATTCAAGAATCTTCTGTAGCCAAGTAAACAAGAGAATAAGTGGGTTCAATTAAAAATAAAGGTGATCAACACATAAGTCAGAAGGCATAACTCAGCATTTTGTGAAGGTCTTCGCAGGACCCTGTGAAAGTTAAAAGGGACATAATAGGCAGTGTGAACATAAATTTGCGGAATAATAGTTCAGCGCGGACTTGATGGGCCAAAGGGCCTGTTTCTGTACTATGATTCTAAATAAGGAGGAGTTACTAAGAAGGTTGGCTATGCTTAAACAAATAACCTTGGATGGAATGTATCTTGGTTTGTTGAGGGGAGCTGGGATGGAGTTTGTTGAAGGGGTGGTACTGCATTTTTCTGGAGAAGTCCTTATCTGTCTATACCTGAAGCATTAAAAGTCACTCACCCATCCATTACCTGACATTAATTAACTACACATCCTCATGGATAGATCACTTCCCATAGACTGAAGTTGGCCTTTGCTAATTTATAGAATCATGTGGAAGTTCAACTTTAGATGTACCACTCTGTTCAAAACGGGTGCATGCACATACCAGGAACTACAGGTCAATGAGGTCAACGAATAACGTGGGCAAGCTTCAGAAGAGAGAAGCTTGGTAAAGGGTATGCTAAAGGTATCTTCCACATGAGTTTGAAGTCCACCACGAAAGGCTGTTCAGCAAAACTGAGGCTCAAGAAAATAAAGGGGCAGAAGCAGTAAGCCAAAAAGGTAGAAAGCAGAGAAGGTTTCTTTTCAGAAATGGCTGCTTTTGAGAAAGACTATGGTGGATAGTGATGTTCCTCACAATCATATCTTTACTTGGACATGAGTGTACAGGGCTAATTTTCCAAATTTGCAGATAACACAAAGCCCAGGATGTCAGGGGAAACTGGCTAAATGAGCAGACCAGTTGCAGATGAAATTTCATACAGTAAAATGAGCAGTGATAAGCTGTGGCAGAAAGTGGAGACAATATAGACTAAATGGAGATTATAAAAGTATACGAAAACATAAGATTCATAAAGGGGCATAAAATACAAAATCAGACATGTCATGCTGCTACATAAAACAATGGCCACTACCCAGGTCTCATCACATAAGAAGCACCAGTAGTGTCATCAACGACTGCATTGGTGCTGCTTTTTGCACCCGTGCTGAACTCGTCGACTTCACCCACTTTGTCTCCAACTTCCACCCTGCCCTCAAATTCACCTGGTCCATTTCCAACACCTCCCTTCCCTTTCTCGATCATACCGTCTCTATCTCCAGACACAGCTTATCCACTGATATCTATTACAAACCCATGGACTCTCACAGATACCTAGACTATACTTTGTCCCACCCTACTACTTGTAAAAACACCACCCCCTTTCTCAATTCCTCCATCTCTGCTGCATCTGCTCTTAGGATGAGACCTCCCATTCTAGAACAATGGAGATGCCTCCGTTTTTTAAAGAAAGGGACTTCCCTTTTTCCATCATCAAATCTGCATCTCTTCCATTTCATGCACGTCTGCTCTCACCCCATCCTCCCGCCACCCTACCAGGGATAGGATTCCTCTTGTCCTCACCTACCACCCCACCAGCCTCCGCGCCCAGCACATAATTCTCCGCAACTTCTGCCATCTCCAGCAGGATCCCACTAGCAAGCTCATCTTTCCCTCCACCCGCTTTCTGCTTTCTGCAGGGATTGCTTCCTACCCAACTCCCTTGTCCATTCGTCCCTCCCCAATGATCTCCCTCCTGGCACTTATCTTTGCAAGCAGAACAAGTGCTACACCTGCTCCTAGACCTCCTCCCTCACTACCATCCAGGGCCCTAAACAGTCCTTCCAGGTGAGGCAACACTTCACCTGTGAGCCTGTTAGGTCATTTACTGTATTTGGTGCTCCCGGTGAGGCCTCCTGTATATCAGCAAGACCCGACGTAGATTGGGAGACTGCTTCGTCAAGCATCTATGCTCCATCCGCCAGAACAAGCGGGATCTCCCAGTGACCACCCATTTTAATTCCTCTTCCCATTCCCATGCCGATATGTCCATCCACGGCCTCCTCCAATGTCATGATGAGGCCACACTTAGGTTGGAGTAACACCACATTATATTCCGTTTGGGTAGCCTCTAACCTGATGGCATGAACATTGATTTCTCAAACTTCCAGTAATGCCACTTCCCCCTCCTTCTCCATTTCCCATCCCCTTTTCCCTCTCTTACCTCATCTTACCAATCAACATCCCAGATCTTTACTTCATCCCTCCCCTCCAGGTTCTCCCTCTCCTCCCCCAACCTTTTAAATCTACTCCTCAGCTTTTTTTCTCCAGTCCTGCCAAAGGGTTTTGGCCCAAAGTATCGACTGTACCTCCAGCATTTTGTGTGTGTTGCTCAGATTTCCAGAATCTGCAGATTTTCTCTTGTTTGTGTTATACTGTTTACTTTTTAAACTTGTATTATATATGCACTTTATTATTTGTAAATTTATTTGCAGTAATACTACTTAATGCGTTATATGTGTGAGTTATACGTACTGAGTTGTGCACCTTGGCCCAGAGGAACATTGTCTCATTTGGTGGTACACATGTGTACGGCTGAATGATAATAAACTTGAACTTGAATACGCTTCACTGTCTGTAAGGAGTTTGTATGTTCTCTCTGTAGCTCTGTGGATTTCCTCTGAGTGCTCTGGTTTCCTCCCACATTCCAAAGACATATAGGTTAGGGCGAGTAAGTTGTGGGCATATTATGTTGGCACTGGAAGCATGGCTACACTTGTACTCTGTCTCCACCACACATCCTTGGATTGTGTTGTTTACTGACACATCAGTGTTTCAATTTACTGTACATTTAACAAATAAAGCTAATCATATCTTATCCTCTCAGCAGTTTATGCAGATGGAAGCAGGAATCTTATCAAAACACAGATTGGCCAAAGGGCCAAATGGTGACAGATGGAGTTCTGCAAAAGGAAGTGTGAGGTTATCTACTTTGAAGCTACGTAAGTACTGGTGAGAAGCTGTGAACTCTTGAGGAAAAAGGTGATATTTGTCCCCGTACACAACATTCCACAGCACAAAAAGCAATCAAAAGGCACACTACATGTGGCTCTTATCTCAGGGAGGGTTGAACTCCTGTGAGGATGAAGTCATGCTTCAGTCACGCAGAGTCTTGGCCAGACAACATAAAGAGCTCTGTATTCAATATTATGCACTACACCTCCCTCTGGATGGTTTGAACTTGCAGGGGACCTGCACACTTTCACCAATTTGCTATCAGGAAGAAGGCACAGGAGCCTCAGGACCCACACCACCAGATTCAGGGACAGTTACTACCTCTCAAAGATCAGGCTCTTGAACCAGAGGGGATAACTTCACTCACCCCATCACTGAACTGTTCCCACAACCTATGGACTCAATTTCAAGAACTCGTCAACTTACATTCTTGACATTCATTGTTTTTTTTTGTCTTTCATATTTGCACAGTTTGTTGCCCTTTGCCCATTAGTTATTTGTCTGCCCTGTTAGGTGCAGTCTTTAATTGATTCTATTGCATTTCTTAGATTTCCTGTGTATGCCCGCAAGTAAAAGAATCTCAGGGCTGAACATATGTGTATTTAAATAATAAATTTACTTTGAACTTTGAGTTTCTTACATAAAAGTCCACAAACACACCCAGCTCTCAAGTTCCAGTACCTTTCCTGGGCCTCCTCCCCATTCACGTTTCTCGGACCACACATCCACTTCCAGCACAAATCCCTTGCTAACCTTTCACCATTTCTGACTGTGCTCAGTAGAAGCTTCAGCTGTGTACCACTACACCTGCAGCTTAATGAGGACCTGGCCTGAAACGATGTTGAACTCTTCTTTTGCCTCTGCCCCCATGGCCATTTTTTGTGGCCAGGAATTCTCATTTCCAAACTGATTACTCTTTCTCCCAATCCACTTGGGCATCCCTCTTTGGTGTTGTACTCTCCCTTCATCTATTCATCACAAATTGCCAGTGTTACATTACTGTTTTCCCTTCAATCAACAGACACAAAATGCTGGAGGAACTCAGCAGGCCAGGCTATGGAAAAGAGTACACAGTCAACATTTCAGACTAAGACTCTTCATTTGGACTGTAAGACCATAAGAAATATTTACCATCTCTCTTCACCCACTGTCCACTGCACCCCCAATATTGGTGTCATCCACAAATTTGCTGATCCAGTTAACCACATTATCATCCAGATCATTGATACAGATGACAAACAACAAAGGACCCAACACTGATCCACACAGCACACCACTAACACACAGGCCTCCAGTCAGAGAGGCAACCATCTACTACCACTCTCTGGCTTCTCCCACAAGGCCAATGTCTAATCCAATTTATTACCTCATCCTGAATGCCAAGCAACTGAACCTTCTTGACCAGCCTCCCACACAGGGCCTGGTCAAATGTCTTGCTAAAGTCCATGTAGATAATGTCTACTGCCTTGCTATCATTAACTTTCCTGGTAACTTCCTCAAAAAACTCTCTAAGATTGGTTAGACATGACGTGCTCCACACAAAGCCATGCTGAGGATCCCTAATGAATTACATGTCCACTCAAATACATATATATCTGGTCCCTTACAATATCTTCCAATAACTTTCTTACAACTGATGTCAGACTCACCATCCTGGTTTCTGTTTAGGGCTTTTTTAAAACAGCGAAACAACATTGGCTATCCTCCAATTCTCTGGTACCTCTCCTGTTACTAAGGATGTTTTTAATATCTCTCTAGAGCCCCAGCAATTTCTGCACTTGCCTCCCATCGGGTCTGAGGGAATACCTTGTCAGGCCCTGTGGATTTATCCACCCTGATTTGCTTCAGGGTAGCAAACACCTCCTTCTCTGCAAACCGTACAGGGTCCATAAAGTTAATGCTGCTTTGCTTCACTTCTATAGACTCTGTATCTGTCTTGCAAGTAAATACAGGTGCAAATAATGCATTTAAGGTCTCTTCTATGTGCTTTGGCTTCACACATAGATTACCATTCTGGTCTTCCAGAAGACCAATTTTGTCCCTTGCAATCCCTTTGCATATATCTTATGGTTTTTAATGTCAGATTTTCTGCATCTGCAGGTTTTTTTTTATTATCGCCAATTAATTCTTGTCTAGCAAGGATACCACAATTGAGAGTCACAGACCAAAAGGCACAGTCTCAGAAAAGAAGGATGTCCCTTTAGAACAGAGATCGAGGAATTTCTTTAACCAGAGGGTGATGAATCTGTGGAATTCATTGCCTCAGATGGCGTATGTTTAAAGCACATGTTGATAGGTTCTTGACTAGTAAGGATGTCAAAGGTTACGTGGAGAAGGCAGGAATACAGGGTTGAGAGGGATAATAAATTAGCTATGGCAAAGCAGACTCAATGGGCCGAATGGCCTAATTCTGCTCCTATGTCCATAAGACAAACGGCCATAAGATATAGGAGCAGAATTTGTTTAGAGGAGCAAATCTTTTGAATCTTGTGTTCAAAAGATAAGGAGCTTAGATAAATTTTGCAGATTATTCTTAAAATTAAATTTCTGAGCAGACATGAAAGCAAAACAGCCAGCTCTGGTGCTGAAAACACATAATAACCTGTGCTTTCTACAGCAAGGCATGCAGTTCCCTTATAACTTTTGTTCTTGCTGGCACAGCTCAGCTTCTCTGCTGCAGTGGAATGGGGAACACAATAACTGGAGTAGCCCTGATAGCCTTTGTACTGGGAAAGTAGGTATGATCTCACAACTTACTGAGATCACAAGCTGAAAACAGCTCGAGCTGGCTACATTCTCCTGGTAGTATAAATCACATAGAATTGGCTCCTGTGCTGCAATGCTTTCATGAAAAATATGGTTTGGATTGTTCAGCACAAATACGCAGGCATGCATGTACATGCCATCACTCGGTCACCTTCAGGTATTTCTATACTGCCTGGTTTCCCTCCACTTCAAGATAAGAATAAGGATTGTATCTGATACAATCTCTGATAGATCCACCCATCCCTTGTCGACCAGAACGTTTTGCCTTAGTCATAATCACCCTTTGCTGAGCAGTGGGTTTATTGGCTTTGGGAGGATGCCTGTTGTAGTTCTGTTTAACACTCGTTAAACAGCATGCAATTCCACTTACAGCTTAGACCTAGCCCTTCTCTTTCATTACTCCCCAAAGCATCTCTTTAATTTGTTCTCAGGGCGTGGATGTCTATGGCAAGACCACATCGCAAAGGCCTTCTTTGTCAGAGACTATCAAAGTATGCTACACAGTATGGGACTAGACTCACTTGAAGACCAGGCCAGATGAGAATGATAGGCTGCCTTCCCAGAAGGACAGACAACCCCTTTGACCTTTTATTACAATCTGGCAGTTTTCACCATTACTTCTGGTGCCAGCTATAAATCAGCAGATGCAATAAATTCACTTTCACAGCCTGCCATAGTGGGTTTGTGAGTCAGCTTGGGCTTAGTGACAGCTTGCTCAACTCCAGTTCAGGTGATTTTCCTCTTGAGATATAAATTGTTTCTGTACCATGGTATTTTTTGAACTCCCACTTATCTTCTTTCACTTTTCCCATTAAACAATCTATCAAGTTTAGTGTGCAAGATCTCTGTCATCAACTAAAATTCAGCATAACAAGATTATGAACCTGAGTAAATGTTTCACATCTCCTCTTTTCAAACACCACAGTGAGGTCAATCACACCGTGACTGCTCTTAGATAAACTTCAAGGATGGCAGAGCTATTAAACAAATCTGTCTTGTTACTTATTACTAAATCTAGTATGACCTGATGATTATTGGCTCCACGATATATCAATACAAAAAATTGTCCTGAACACACTTCAAAAATTCAACATCTTTCAAGGATTAATTACATGATTATCTTACATACCAGATGTTCTAACAATTTAATATAGTATATTTTTAAAAGGAAAGGACATTTGACCCATTGAGTCTTTCAAAATATTCACAGAACAGTACAGCTCAAGAACAGATTCTATGGTCCATGTCTCTGCCAACCATGATGTCAATCTAAACTAATCCCATCTGCCTGTGTATGGTTTACTGTATGTCCCTCCATTCCCTGTCCATTCTTGCGCCTGTTTAAATGCTTCATAAAAATTGCTAGCATACCTGCCATCACCTAGCAGGTTACCATAGTTCCATGCCCTATTTATTCCTCCGTAGTTAATTCTCTTGTCCATGTATATTAATGTTTTCAACTGTCTTTCCACCCATCTACACCAGGGCTTATTTACTTGTAGCCACTTAACAAACCAATACAAATCGGTTTCCTCTTACAAATTGTCTCATAACCCTTGACGCTTGTTGTGCCTAGAAATTTATCCATCTCCTTAAATTCATTCAGTAACTTGTGATAGAGAATTCCACAGTTTCACCATCTGCTGAGTGAGGACATCTCATCTCATCTCAGTCTTTTCATGTAGAAGTTAAAATCCCCTGTTGAAACTACCCTGCTTTTGCTGGTCTTATCTCTTCAGCTGTGTCTTCTGTCCATTCACAGATATTACCAGGAGGCAAATACTGAACTTCCACCCATCTTAGATACTTTTCTATTGCTTAATTCTACTCCCAGGTCTCTATTGGGGTTTCCCCTCATTTTATCCTCTCTCTTTAATACTGCAGTCTCAGCATCAATCATCTTCTCTACCACTTCCCCCATCTTTCTTCATACATTTAAGTCCTCAACCTAGGCTGTCCTTGAAGCAGAACCAATAGGAAAATAAAAGTGCATTTGGCCAATCGTGTCTACTTGCACATTTAATGTGGTCATGGCTCATGCTCTATCTCAATACGTCTCACTCCCTCCCCACTATGTTTTTGGATCTAACAATCTGCCAAATGTATCCAGTGAATTGGCCTTCATAGCCCTCCAAGGTTCACCATCTTGAGTAAAGTTTTATTTCTATCATATATTTACTCCACAACAGCAGTCATGGAATAATACAGTACTGATTTTTACATCTCACCCAATTCCGCAACAAACTTTATACCCCTCCACACTAATTCCATTTAATTGCATAATCCGTATCTGTTCTTGTCTTGCCTATTCTAAGTATTGGTAACATGTTCTAGATATCAACCACTCTCTGTGTAAAGATAAACTTACCCTCAGATTGCTTTTAAAACTCCTTCCTTTCACCTTAAACTTTGGCCCTCATGGTTTTGATATTCATACCATGGAAAAAGAAATTCTGACTATCCACCTTATCTATGTTTCTTCAGGGTCCTGCCATTTACCCTCTGCCTTCCTCTTACATTTGACCTTCCAAAGTGCAACACCTCACACTTGTCCAGATTAAATTCCATCTGTTATTTTTCTGCCCACATTTCCAACTGGTCTATACCCTACTTTGATAACCTCCCTCACTATCCATAACTCTGCCAAATTTTGTGTCATAGTCATAGAGCCACTATCACAACCTTATATTTCTTGCAACTGCTTGCAATCTCCTTACAAATTTGTTTCTCTAAATCCCGCAGACTGTTCGGTAGTCTATAATATAATCCTATTTAGTGGTCATCCTTTTCTTATTCTGCAGCTCCACCCATATAGCCTCAGTGGACAAACTCTCCAACCTTTCTTGTCTGAGCACTGCTGTGACATTTTCCCTGACTAATGACATCACCCCTCCCCCTTTAATTCCTTTTACTCTATCACATCTAAAACAACTGAAGCCCGGAACATTCAGCTGCCAGTCTTGCCCACACGCAACCATCTCATTAATGGCTTCAATGTCCTAATTCCACGTGCTGATCCATGTTCTAATCTCAACCGCCCTTCTTATTAATTTCCTCGCATTGAAATAGGTGCACCTTAGAATATTAATCACACCAAGCTCAACCTCTAGACTCCTGTCTTTGTATGCAGGCTTAACCACATCTTTTCCCAATACCACTCCACTATCTGCTCTACGCTCTGCTTTCATCCCCCTGCAATTCCAGTTTAATCCACCCCTCACCCCTATGCAGCACCAGCAAATATTCCTAACAGTGATATTAGTCCCCCTCCAGTTCAGGTGAAAGCCATCCCACCTGTATAGGTCCCACCTTCCCTGGAGGAAAGCCCAAGGATCCAAAAATCTGAAGACCTCCTTCCTGCACCATTGCCTTAGACACATGTTAAACAGTATTATCTTCCTATTTCTGGCCTTACTAGCACATAGTATGGCTAGTAATCCCAAGATCCCAACTCTGGAGATCCTGTCCTTTAACTTTGCACTCAACTTGCTGAACTTTGTAGGACCTTGTGATCCTTTCTACCCATATCATTGGTAACGAGGTGGACTACAACCTCTTGCTGCTCATCTTTCCACTTAAGAATGCTATGGACTCAATCCAAGACATCCCTGATCCTGGCACCAGGAAGGTAACACACCATCTGGGAATCTCATCTCATTCACAGAACCTCCTGTCTGTTCCCCTAACCACTGAGTCCCCATCACTACAGCTCGCCTCACGTACTGCTTATCCTTCTGAGCCAGAACCAGACAGTGCTAAGACCTGACTACTGTGGCTTTTCACTGCTAAGATACCTCCCCTCCCAACAGCATCCAAAGCAGTAATTGAGGGGATCCTGCACAGGCTGCCCATGCCCTTTCCTCTTCCTGATTGTCTCCCAGTAATCAGTGTCCCCTGTATTGCTTGATATTCAACCACTCAGACTCCTGAATGATCCAGAGTCCATCCAGTTCCAGCTCCAATTCCTTAACAGATTGTAAGAAGCTGCAGTTGGATACACTTCATGCAGATGTCGTCATCGGGGACACTGGGTCTCCCTGTCTTCCCACCTCCCACAACAGGAGCATCCCACTATCCTGCCTGGATCTCTACTGTTCTAGCTGACCAAATATAAAGAAGAAAGAACAATAAACTGGGGTGGGGGGGGAGAGAGGGTAACTATACCTACAGTTTTTTGCCTTCTCTAACTGAAGCATCAAAAAACTAAAGCCCAAATATCCCCACTAACTCTGTCCACTCTAATAACAGCCACTTTGACAATGGCTGCTCTGTTTTCACCTGCCTTACTTTAATGTGTTCATGCCAATTAATTCTGAATGCTGATTGGCCACTGCTCAAAGCTCCAAACAGCTATGAATCGCTGACTTTTCTACTCAGTCGGCAAACCTGAGTGAACTACATCTCCTCTGGTTTCCAATACCTCTGACTGGGTATTGCTTGAAGCTCCAAACTGCTGTGAGTTACTGAGCTATAACTATACTCAAAATTTAATAATGATACAGCATAGCTTGGATACCTTGGAAAATGTCTCCAGGGCAGAAATGGCTAACAGAAGGGTCATAACTTTAAGGTGATTAGAGGAAAGTAAGGGAATGTCTGTGGTGGATTTTTTTTTTCTTTACACAGAGTGGTGGGTGCGTGGAATGTACTGCCATGGTGGAAGTAGGGGCAGATACATGAGGGACATTTAAGAGATTCTTACATAAGTAAATTGCCCAAAATCTATCTACATAAGGGGTTCCCAACCTTTTTTTAGCCATGCAGCCTTACCATTAACCAAGGGTTCCATCGACCTAGGTTGGGAACTCCAAATCTACAGTCTTTGCCCCTTCTCACCTAGGCCTCATATCTGACTCTACTCAGGCCCCTTAAACAAAGGCCGCTCCCACAATAGTTGCTCTGCTTAAGTTGAACCTCTTTTTCATTGCCCCTTGCTAAGTGGCTAATTACCCCACAACCTGTGGTACTCAGTATGTTCTCACTGCCCCTACTCACTTCTTTTGAGACTCTCAGCCTCACAATCTACCTTGTTATGCTTGTGAAATTTATTGCTTACCTGCACTGTACTCTTTTGGTAGCTTTTACACTTTATTCTGCATGTTATTGTTTTATCTTATTCCAGGTCAATGCACGGTGTAATGATTTGATCTGTAGGAACAGTATGCAAGACAAGCTTTTCATTGCATCTTGAAATATGTTGTGATGGATATTCACTGCCAGGACCAAGGGATCTTTTTGCTAAGCTCAGCTTTCTAACATAACAGCTGATACTTCTAAAGATTAAAGAGTTGTTTTTGAGCAAGTTAAACTTCCAACCAATATTCTTTGTTCAGCTTCTTGTTGCAAACGGCAGATAGTCTTCAGTTATTAATTTAACTGGCAAGCAAAAAAGTCTTAAGTTATAAGGACAGCTTTGCAAACAAACAGCACAGTCTATAGAGCACAGATTGCTGGCCCATAGCACGGAGCTGGTTGCTCAAGAAATGCAATGTAAGACAATGGGTTATGTTATTTGGTCTGTATCAACCCAGACAACACTGGTTAAGTTACTTAGTTCAAGGAATCTTGCAGACCAGATTGATACTATCACTTAGCACATCAAATAGCTAATCTATCAATAGTTGGAAGATTTGTGTACTCAAAGAGTCAGCATTCACAGCATGAATTTTTGATGTTTGAGAACTCTGCACTCAGAAACGTTTCGACCATCTGTGTGAAAAGGTATCTGAAAAAATATCATGTGTGTGAAGTTACCCAAGTGGCAGAAAAACAGTATAAAAGTAAGAGAGCAGTTGGGTTTGTTACGAATGATCAAGGAACATTAAGAAGAATGACAGAAAGATGGGGTTAATTCCTCTGCCTTCAATTTCTGCGATGGACGACTTGATTGTCTACAACTCATTGGTATGTCTTTTTAGCTTATAGGAATTGTACCTGTGTTTTCAAAATCCTTCGTGTTTTAGAAATCATTTTGGAATTTGGAAGCCTTTTATGAGATAGAAAACCTTTGAGCTTTAAATGTGTTTTAAGATTTTATCTAAATTTAAAGATGTATCACTAAAAATAAATGAACTATGTTTAAACTAATTCCCTTGCTGAAAATATCTCCTCTTGGTAGGGAGGGGGCACTCACCATTCAAGTCATGGGCATTGGCAGCTAAACTTGCTCCAGAGGATAAATAGGGAAGTAATCTATTCCCTCTGTCACTTGGTCTAGATACAGAAACTCCCTACCTGAAACAGTACTATATGCTCATCATCAGCACAAGGACTACTGAACCACAGCAAAGTGGGTCAACGTTACCTTCTCAAATTCAGATTAAGGGCGGGCAACAAACACATCACAATCTGAAAATAAATCATACAAAAATTAGAAAGTACATGAAAGAGAAAATGAATGAGAAAAGGGTTGACCAGGGATGTCCCTTTGTCAGAGGGCAGAACTGAGGGAGTGCTGCCCAGCCAAAGGATGTATTATGAGGAAAAGGTGTATTGAATCAATGCTGCCCTGTAGTAAGGCAGGTTGAGGGAAGAAATTGGGAATACCTGGGTAGACAATGTGGTCAGCATTGACTGGTTAGGCTGAAGGATCTGTAACTGTGCTGCATTGCCCTTTGACTCTCTATGGCTTTATTCATTAGCACAGACTGACTACTCTGCATTTTGCAACATATTGCTTCTTTGTGGTATCACTTTTAACTGACAACATGATCCATTGGCTGGAGGAAATTTACAACTTATCCCACAGCAACTTAGACCTCATCCTGTCACGAATGTTCCCTTAGCCCTATCCACCCCTTTCACTATCTTCTCTGCAATTTCCAACCTGCATTTCTGCTCTTTCCAGTTCTGATGCAGTATCTTCAATCTGAGACATGGACACTATTTCTTTCTCCACTTCTCTTTCCATAGACGCTGCCTGACTTGCTGAGTGTTTACTGCATTTTCTGTTTAAATTTTATTGAAGCAGATACATTAAAATAATTTTAAGACATTTGGATAGGAACATGGAAAGGAAAGACTTAGACAAGACTTAGATATAGGTCAGACAGACAAATGGGACAATGGGCAGCTTGGTTGGCATGGGCCAGTTGGGTCAAAGAGTCTGCTTCTGTACTTTGTAACTCTGAATCCCTTCCTTCTCACCTTATCTCATCTACCACCTGCCAGCTTGTAACTTCACCTCCACCACCTTCTGTTTCTGGTTTCTGCTCCTTTCTTTTCCAGTCCTGATGAAGAGTCTGGCTTGAAATGTCGACTGTTTATTTTCCTCTATAGATGCTACCTGACTTGCTGAGTTCCTCCAACATTTTATGTAGGTTGCTCTGGATTTCCAGCATCTGCAGAATCTCTGTGTAACTGTGAATCAGCATACTTTTAATATTTGGTGCTAGCTATCTAGCAATTGATGAGGCCAATCCATTCGATTTTAGGGTTAACAATACTTCTGATAAGAGCCAAAACGAGAAATGAATGGCTAAACAACTTACAGCTACAATGGAGCAAGGGAGTGAGAAAAGCAATGCCACAAGCAACAGAAAAGATCGAATGCTCTGTTTCATAATGACAGTGGATGGCGCAAAGGTTGGTGGCAGCAGTGGGAGGTAAAAGGGTACAGCCTGTACTTGGACTGCAATAGACAAAAACAAATTATATACAAAATATAAAAAATAAAATAAAGACATACTTAAAAATAAAATACAGACATACTTAAAAATGAAATCCACAAATAATTTATAAAATGAAGCAACAGCTTAAAGAAAATGGAGAGAAATCCCTGGGCCAGGTTTAGTTTTCACTGAGGGAGCGGGGGGCGGGGGTGGTGGTGAAGGCGGACACAGGGAGTCTCGAATCAGCAAAGCAAGCAAGCTTCACAGTGAGCTGAGAAATGCCTCCTGCCAGAGGTTGTTAGTTAAGTCTTTAATAAGTGGGTCAGCTTGTCTCCATGTGAGGCAAGTTAATTTGAAGCCTCGCATTCAAAGCAAACCATCTGATGCTTGGCTCCCAACCAGCACATGACAGAGGTTTTTATTCCTCGTGTTTATTTATTTTTACTTTTATTAGATTTTTCCTTTGCAAAATGCTGTGCAGTGTGTTCTTGAAGAAAACAGAATTCTGTCCCATGCCACTAAACTTGGCTTCATCTTTCCACGGTCCTTGCGATTACTCTAGTTCCTCTAAAGATGGCATGCACACACTCGTAGGGAAATGCTAATGCATGTTCAATCACACTCTTAAGAAAACAAGAAATAGAAGCTGGAGCAGGCCATTCAGCCCTTTGCACATTTTCTCCCACACAACCGGGTCAACAGTTAATCTTTAATCTCAGTGCCACTTTTTCTGCACTGAGGGGACATCATTTTAAGATAACTGGCAGAAACTACAGGGGGGATGTCAGAGGTAAGTTCTTTTTAGACAGAGAATGGTGAGTGAGTGGAACACCCTACCATGGATGTTGGCAGAGGCTGATACATTAGCAACAATTAAGAAACTCTTAGATAGGCACATGGATGAAAGAAAAATCAAGAACTATATAGGAGGGAAGGGTTAGATTGATCTTACAGTAGGTTAAAAGGTTGTCACAACATCATGGGCTGAAAAGCATGTACTGTACTGTAATGTTGTACACTATATTTTAATCCCATATGCCTCAATTCCCTGGAGTGAGATAGAACATAAATGAATGCACTACACCACACAGGTACTGACAGGACCTTGCTCCCCAACCCAGCTGCCAGTGTTTAACCCTGTGACTGGGGTGAAATTGTAAAGGATTTCTTGGCCTCTGCAGTGCACAGGCCCTACCTCATTGAGCAATCAGTACCCTCTTTGCACTACACTAGTCAGACCACCATACCACAGACACATGTTGCCTGTAAACAGTCATTCTTTTAACTAGAGAAGACATGATGAGATAACTGGCATGATCATCCACCCTTCCCAGAAGTGCAGTTGAGTTGAGAGTGTCGGGGCAACCAAGTGCTGGAATCTATTCCGAATTCTGCCACAAGACAAGAACCACAATTTCTGCATAGACTCAACTTAATGCCGTATATCCTCAACCACCCCAAACCCAAACCACCCTCCATTTCCACTCAGGGCATTTAACTATGCATGACTCTCTGCATTTAAAAATACTGTCCATCATAACTAATTTTCCAATAAATCAAACAGTGGAAAAGAGGTGGGGGGGGGTGTAGAGATCCAGAGGGTGGATGGGTGGTGAGGTCAAGAATCACCAGCTAAGCTGCAACTTGAAAAGAATGACCAGCAAACACACAAGGACTGTTATCTAGAGTCAAGCTCATATGAAAAGAATCACACAGGCAAGGACAGCAAGTTCCCTTCCCTTTACAACATTAGAGAATGAGGTCCTCAGTAGAGAACTTTTCAACTAAGAGGGATCAGAGAGAGAAAATCTGCAGGAATCTGGAGACAAAGCATGAAACATAAACAGGTGGGATATAGACCATGTGCAGGCAGCAGAAATTAGTTCAGATTGACAGTCTCCCCTCCAAAGAACCTGCGTATACTTCTCACTGCCTCACCAAAGCAGCCACAATAATCAAAGACCCCATCCACCTCAGACATCCTCTCTTCTCCCCTCTCGCAAAAGGTACAAAAGCCTGC
The DNA here is from genome assembly GCF_963921235.1 of Mobula hypostoma. Lineage (NCBI taxonomy): Eukaryota > Metazoa > Chordata > Chondrichthyes > Myliobatiformes > Myliobatidae > Mobula > Mobula hypostoma. Next base: position 33,046,392 of record NC_086097.1, on the reverse strand, counting down.
AAGCGCATACCACCAGCTCAAGGACAGTTTCTACCCTATTGTTATAGGACTCTAGTATAATAAGATGAATTCTTGACCTCACAATCTACCTCATTATAAACTTCCAACGTATTGTCTACCTGGAGTGCACCTTCTCTGTAGTTTTTATATTGTTACGATTTTACCTTGTTCTTTCTCAATGTACTATGTAATAATTTGATCATGCAAGACAAGCTTTTTTACTGTACTTCATTACGTGACAATAATAAATCAATTCCCAGACAAGTTTTTCCACTGTACCTCGGTACACGTGACCACAATAAACTAACTTACCAATTTAAAATGTATCATGGTTGGCACAGAAGGGCTTGTTCCTGTGCAGTACACTTCTATGTTATATGTAAGTGGGATTAATTGGATGGCTCATCCAAACTGAATAAGCAAATATGCCTCCAATTAATCATGTTTTTCTTATTCTTACAAGTTACAACATGGACAAATTTGAAGGCAGAATACAGGGTTAATGGCAGGATTCTTAGCAGTGTGGAGGAACAGAGGGATCTTGGGGTCCACAACCTCAGCCAGCTCCATCATGGGTACAAGGCTCCCCAGAATCAAGGACATCTTCAAGGAACATGCCTCAAAAAGGCAGCATGCATCATTAAGAATCCCCATCTCCCATGACATGCCTTTTTCTCACTGCAACCATCAAGGAGGTGGTACTGGATCCTGAAGACACACACTCAACGTTTTAGGAACAATTTCTTACCCTCTGCCATCAGATTTCTGAATAAACAATGAACCAACCAATTAATACTACATCAATTTTTTTTTCCTTTTTTTGTTCCCATTTTGAACTACAAACGTACTTATTTAATTTAACTTTTTAAAATATATTTCAAAATATGTTTCTTATCGCAATTTAAAATGTTTTATTATGTATTGTAATGTACTGATGCCACAAAACAACGAATTTCACAACATATGCCCGTATATTAAATGTGATTCTGCTTTTATTTCTAAATTTTGCTGTGAAAGTTGATAAGGTAGTTAAGAAAACATATGGTCTGTTGGTCTTAACTAGTTGCAGTGGGGGGGTGGAAATTGAGTTCAAGAGCCGCAAGATAGACCACACTTGGAGTATTAAGTTCAGTTCTGGTCACCTCATTATAGGAAGAATGTGGAAGCTTTAGAGAGGGTGCAGAGGAGAGTTACCAGGGTGCTACCTGGACTAGTGGGCATGTGTTATGAGGCAAAGTTGAGCAAACTAGGAATTTTCTCTTTACAATGAAGGAGGATGAGAGGTGATGAGAGATAAAAGTGTACAAGATGATACAGTGGACAGTAAGAGACTTTATCCCAGGACAGAAATAGCTGATACAAATGGGCAACATTTGGGCAACATTTTAAGATGACTGGAGGAAAGTAGAGGTGAGAAATCAGTGGAAAGTATTTTTTTTTACACAAAGAGCAGTGGGTGCGTGCAACATGCTGCCAGGAAGGTTAGGGGTATTTAAGAAACTTAGATAGGCACATGGATAATAACAAAATGGAGGGCTACTATGTGCAAGGGATGGGTTACATTAATCTTAGAGTAGGTTACAAGGTTAGTACAATATTGTGAACTGAAAGGCCTGTCATCATCATCAACATCAGGTGCCATGCCCAGTTTGAGCTTTGACTGCCATGGCCAACACACTCCTGTTTCGGGTCAAGTGGATCAATTCATTGGTATTCATTTCCAATTCTCTGGCTGCTGTCTCCATCATCATTTGTCTTTGTCTTCCTCTTGCTTTCTTCCCTTCAATCTTTCCCATAATTACCGTGCATTCTAACTCCTCTTTCCTAATCACATGTCCAATGAAGTTATGTTGCCTTTTTATGATCTCATACAGTATTTCTCCTTTCGTATTTGCTCTGTTCATGACACCTTCATTAGATATTCCTTTTGTCCATGATATTCTTTGCATCCTCCTCAAAAACCACATCTCTGCTGCTACAATTCGTTTCCTCATGTAACTGGATATCATCCAACATTCTGGGCCATATAACGTAACTGGATAAACATAATATTTCAGTAATATTTCTCCGAGGCAAGTTGTCATGCCTAGTTTAGTATTAGTCAGTATACTCTTCATTCTCGTAAAGGTGTCTTTTGCCATCCCTACTCTTCTTTTGATGTCCAAGTCACACCTGCCATCTTATGGCATCCAGCTTCCAAAGTAGCAAAAGTTCTTTACTTGTTTTATGTCTTCCCCAAGGATTCTCCTTCTTTTTGGATATCACCATACATTCTGTCTTTTTGCAATTGATAGATAGACCTATTTTTGCACTCTCTTCAACAATTATATCAATTAAGTTTTGTAGTTCTTCCTCCGTACTTGCAATTAATACAGTATCATCTACATATCTGAAATTATTGATGTTTTCACCACCAACTTTGATTCCCAAGATGTCTCTTATTTTTTGTAATATTGTTTCACTGTACATATAAAATAAATCAGGGGAGAAAACTCACCCTTGTCCAACGCCTCTCTTGATTTTCGTAAACTGACTCACTTCTCCACCTATTCTTACAGCGGCAGTTTGTTCCCAGTACAGATTTCTGATTAGGCAGAAGTCTTTCGAATCTAGATCTGGAGTTTTCTGTAATATTTCAAATAACCTATTGTGCTTCACTTTATCAAATGCTTTTGTGTAGTCGATAAAACAAACAAATAAATCTTTTTGCACTTGAATAGCTCATTCTGATAGTATCCTTAACGCCAATATTGCGTTTCTTTTACCTTTGTCTTTCACAAAACCACATTGTTCTTTGCCTTTTTCAGCTTGTATCTTACTTTTAGCTCTTGTCATCAAAATTCTTAGAAGTATCTTGGTGATATGACTCATTAAACTTACGGTCCTATGTAATTCACATTCTATTGCTCCAGCTTTCTTAGGAAGAGTGATAAATACTGAATTTTTTCATCTCTTCTGGTATTATTCCAGTCTCATAAATGTTATTGATTAAATCAGTAAGTTTTTCAATTCCATAATCTTCAAGGGCAATAATTTGTTCTGTTACTAATTCATCAGGACCTGCTGCCTTTGCTTTCTTCATCTTATTTATTGCATTACGAACTTCAGATTTTAAAATACTTGGACCTTTAATGTTTCTCTTAATTTCTGATTTTTTACCTCGATCGTCTTCAAACAATTCCTGAATATACTCAGTCCATCTGTTCATAATCTCATCTTTTTCCACAATAATGGCACCGTCCTTTGCTTTCAAACATCCACCTGAAGAACAGAGGGGCCTTTTACCAGTGATATTCTTGATTTGTTGATGTAACCTTTTTGGTTCAGTAATAGGGATTCTTCCTATTTGCTCACATTCCTGGTTTAACCATTCTTCTTTGGCTTTTTGACATAAGCTTTTAACTTTTTTTATCTAAGGACTTATATTCTATAGGATTTGCTTTCTTCCGTCTCCTTCCTTCCATTAGATTTTTGATTTCATCTCTCATCCATTTATTCTTTGTGCTTTTTTCTTCTTTAGGAATCACTGACTTTGCTGATTCTACCAAGGCATCCTTTAGAGAGTTAAATTTCATTTCTACATGATTGCTATCATCTTCAACAGATCCTATTTCTAGACTTTGAAGTCTATTCCTTACTTCAATTGTAAATTGTTGTCTTAAGTTTTCTTCTTTAATTAATTGCAAGTAGTCAAGGGATTGTTCAGGTATTTGCTTCTTTAGTTTTTTAAGTTTTACTTTTACATGACATACTACTGGGTTATGGTCACTATTACACTCTGCACCTGGATATATTTTGCATTGAGTCACTGAGTTTATAGTTTTGGTTTATAGTAATAAACTATAGACATTTATCATATTGTCCAAACTTCCTGCTTGATATAGGGTTCTTACATTCCAAGTGGCAATAATTTCCTTTCATGTTACTTTAAATTTATGACTAGTAGCTTGATGACGGTCGGGGATCCCCTGCTGGCCAGAATCAACCCTACCGAGCGAAACATCTTCAGAGTTGTCTTGAAGATCCTCTTGACGCTGTTGTTATGTTATACACTTTGTGAGTTTGACCATGGCTTTCTTAGCAAATTGCAACGGTGTTTTGCTATTGCCTACTGTTGAGCGAACTAAAGAAATCGTCATTTCTCTTCCCAAATGTTCACCCGCCTATACTATAGCTGTTGACATTTGAGGTCGTAGCTCATACACCTTCTCTGTCATAAGTTCAGATACTGAACCTGCCGGATCTGCCGTTGGCCTTCGCTCATATCCTGAGCAGGAACCCTTGCAGGTGCTACCGTTCCGGGTCAGAGCCGCCCTGGGAGCAATGAATGACTAAGGGATAACTCCACTTTCCCCAAAGCTCTGAAAGTCCCCAATCAGAGCCTCAACACTGGTTGCAGTTTAGAGTCATACCCAGGACTGGAAAGGCCTGTACTGTAGTGTAATGTTCCATGTTAAAGTCATAGAACACTGCAGCACAGAAACAGACCACGTCAAACTATTAATCTGCCTAGTGCTACTGACTTGCATCCAGACCACAGCCCACCATACCCCTCTCATCCATGTACCTATCCAAATTTCACTTCAATGTTGAAATCGAACCTGCATCCACCACTTCTGCCGGTAGCTCGTTCCACACTCTTACCACCCTCCGAGTGAAGGAGCTCCCCCTCATGTTCCCCTTAAACATTTCACATTTTACCCTTAACCCATGACCTCTAGTTCTAGTCTCACCCAAACTCAGTAGGAAAAGACTGCTTGCATTTACCCTATCTTTACCCTTCATAATTTTGCATACCTCTATCAAATCTCCCCTCATTCTTCTAAGTTCTAGGGGAAAAAATCCTAACCTATTCAACCTTTCTCTATACAATGCCTAAAAAAAAATTCACAACCCCCTTCACTTGTAAGTTTTCATGTTTCATTGTTTTACAACACTGAATCACAGGGGATTTAATTTGGCTTTTTCTGATACTGATCAACAGAAAAACTCTTTCGTCTCTAAGTGAAAACAAAATTCTACAAAGTGATCTAAATTAATTACAAATATAAAACACAAAAATAATTGATTGCATAAGTATTCACCCCCTTTAATATGACACACCAAATCATCACTGGTGCAACCAACAGGTTTTAGAAGTTGCATAATTAGTAACTTCTTGGGGTGTATGGGGTGTCAGGGAGGGGTAGTACCTCTGGTGGGGGAACATGTCGCATCCTTTTCAGGGCGGTTAGTCCACCTTTGGTCCCCACCTGGCACTCAGCTCTCACCTGTGGCTCCCCGTAGCTGTTTGCATGCGACAGCGGCCACACCCCGGGCAACGGCTTCGACAAGCCAGCTAAACCAGGTGAGAGTGGCCGACGGGTCTCAAACCCTCGGTGTGATAGGGAGTTGTCTATCCCAGCATGTGAAGGCAGACTCTGGCGGATTGAGCGGACGAGACCTATGGAAGGTCCAACGGTCAAGAAGGCGGTCTCTGCAAGCGTCGTGGAACGTGTAGAGCAGGACAAGACACAGAAGACGTCCTGGTCATCCACTGCACCTAGTCCCAACTCCAGCCATCTAGACTCTGTCTTGCCACTGGATCCAGATGGAAATTGGGAAGAGAGAGTGAGGCTGACACTGCGCAACTCTCCCTCACTTAAATCCAAATCACGCGCTAGTCTCAACACCATCATAATGGTGTCGAGGTCCTCATCGACGTCAACGATAGACGAACAACCAACCAATTAGTTAAATGGAAATCATCTGTGTGCAGTCAAGGTGTTTCAATTGATTGTAGTAAAAATATGCCTGTATCTGGAAGATTCAACTGCTGTTGAGTCAGTATCCTAGCAAAAACTACACCATGAAGACAAAAGAACACTCCAAGCAATTCCACAAAAATATTATTGAAAAGCACAAGTCAGGAGATGGGTATAAGAAAATTTCCAAGTCACTGAATATCCCTTGGAGTAGTTAAATCAATCATCAAGAAATGGAGAGACTATGGCACAGTTGCAAATCTACCTACAGCATGCCGTCCTCAAAAACTGAGTGACCGGAGCTATGATGTTGTGGCCTTTACAGAGACTTGGATGGCTCAGGGGCAGGAATGGTTACTTCAAGTGCCAGGCTTTAGATGTTTCAGAAAGGACAGGGATTGGTGATTCCCTTCGTGGAGAAGCTGCATAGAGAAAACCTTGATATACCGGACACAAAAGACCTACAGATAGAAAGGGCCCACCGTGCGTTGGCACCACAGCCCCCAGCAGGCGCCCATCCCAGACCAATTCTAATCAGATTTCTCAGTTACAGAACGAAGGAAATCGTTAAACGGGCATGGCAAAAGAAAAGTTTCATGTGGAGCAACTGTAAAATCAGCTTTGACCATGATTACGCACTGGGGACCCTTGCCAGACGGAAGGAATACGCGGAGGCACGGAGGGTCCTGAAGGTAAACAACATCAGATTCCAGACCCCGTATCCAGCTCGGCTAAGAGACTTTTATGACAAAGGGACAAAAACCTACGCTACAGTGATTTTATGGGATACATTGAAAGCTGTACTGAGAGGAAAAATTATTTCCATTACCACTCACATGAAAAAAATCAATGCACAAAAATTAGCAGACCTTCAAGGAAAATTAAAACAACTTCAAGTTGTAGATAGCAACAAAATTAACTCTAATTTAAAATAGGAAATTAAGAAATTGCAAAGTGAAATTGATGATATTTATACATTGGAAACTCAAAGAAATTTTCTTTACCTGCAACAGAAGAATTATGGAGTAGGAGGTAAATCAGCTAGATTATTAGCATATAAATTACGTAAGCAACAAGCAAACAATACAATTCATAAAATAAAGAATCCAAAAACAAAGCTTGTGGAGAGTACAATAGGGAAAATTCAAGAGAGTTTTGAAACATATTATCGAGAGCTGTACTCTCAACCCCGGGCTTCCAATGAGCCCTATATAGACACTTTCCTGAATTCTTTAGATCTACCCAAGCTCACAGATTTACAAAATGAATGCCTATTAGAACCGGTAACTGCCAAAGAACCGAACGCAGCGATCTCTAGATTAAAGGCCGGAAAATCTTCAGGTTCTGATGGGTTTACCTCAGAATGGTACAAATCGCTGAAGTCACAGTTAGCCCCATTATTACTTAACATCTTTAATTGGATCTTACAGAGAGGAGAAATTCCACCTTCCTGGAGATAAGCAATTATTTCAGTTATTCCTAAAGAGGGTAAAGATAAACTAGAATGTGGTAATTACCTGCCAGTCAGCGTTCTTAATTTGGATTACAAATTATTTACATCTATATTAGCGCGCAGACTGGAAAAGCTTCTACCTGGCCTCATTCACTTAGACAAGACTGGATTTATTCTACAAAGACAAACTCAGGACAACATAAGGAGAACTTTACACATACTAGAACAGGTTACTAAGAACGGGACAGAGACAATGGTAGTGGGATTAGACGTTGAGAAAGCTTCTAATTCAGTTAGTTGGCTATTCCTATACAGAGTGTTAGGAAAATTCGGCTTTCAAGAGAAGTTTACTAAGGTAATCCAGACTTTATATGACAGCCCTACAGCTTGAATTAAGATAAATGGGGACCTCTCTGACTCCTTTATTTTAGAGAGGAACTAGACAGGGATGCCCAATTCCTCCTGTCCTTTTGCACTATACATTGATCCTCTTTCTCAAATAATAAGACAGTGAAATTGTAAATGGTATCAAGGTGGCAGGGATTGAACAGAAAGTGGCGTTATTCACAGATGACATTTTAGTCTATCTGAGCGAACCAGAGAAATCATTTATAGGATTTTTTACACAGTTGGATGAGTTTGGGAAAATATCAGGTTATAAAATTAATGTAAGGAAAACGCAGGTTATGTTCCTAAATTATACAACATCCAAAAAACTGCAGGATACATATGATCTTAAGTGAGAAGCTAAATCATTAAAATATTTAGGAATAACCCTGCCAAAAGATCTTTCAACCTTGTCACAGGTAAATTATGGGCCATTAATTTCAGAGATAAAAGCAGATATGCATAGATGGAATCTTATCGCCTTTTTAAGTTTAAATTGAAGGATAAATACCATAAAAATGAATATTCTCCCTTGGTTATTGTATCTTTTCCAGACTTTACCTGTGGAGGTGGACAATAATCAATTCAGGGAATGGGACAAATGGATTTCCCGCTTTATCTGGCAAGGAAAGAAACCTAGAATCCGATTTAACACCTTACACTTAGGGAAGGAAGGAGGAGGTATGGCACTTCCTTGCTTGAGAAATTATTTTTATGCTTCACAGATAACCCCTCTGTTATATTGGTGTAATAGGGAATATAAGGCTCCATGGAAGGAAGTAGAATTTGGATTGATTGACAGTTTTCCTCTACAGGCCTCAATAGCGGACAAAGGATTGATGGCCCAATTGGAAAAGTTTAAAAATAGCGGGATAAATCTCACATTAAAAGTATGGTAGAAGGTGGCTAACTCATGTGGAATCAATAACATGTTAAACTTTTCAGATGGTGTGCATATGATACTGAGTTCCTCCCCAGCAGAGGAGATAAAAGATTTGAACTATGGATCAAGAAAAGTCTTACAACCTACCTCTCATTCACACATAAAAGATTATTACAAAGTTTTCAATCCCTGCAGGACAAACATGGCCTAGAACACAATGACTTCTTTAGGTACCTTCAAGTACGACACTATGTTAACCAGAGTGGTAGATATACAGATTTATCAACAGTAGAATTAGAATTTTTCAAGATTCTGAATTCGGCTTACAGTTCAATACCACGTAAATCAATTTCTTGATTATATAATGCTCTCTCTCATGCCAAAAATGAAAACACATTGTATATTAAAGAGAAGTGGGAGAAAGAAGCGGGGTTGGTACTTCCAGAGGCGGCTTGGGGGAAAATATGCAGCTTTCAGTGGTCTTCGACTAACTCTTTGGTTTGGAGAGAACATTGTTGGGAAAATATTATAAGATACTTCAAGACCCCAGAGAAGGTAAAGAAGGTGTGGCTAAAAGGAGGCAAATCACTTCCATATTTTTTGGGATTGCCCTAAATTAAGTTTATATTGGAAAGGTATTCACAGAACATTAGTTAAGGTATTTATGACCCAGATATCTCTGAACTTTGAGACTCTCTATTTGGGGCATGTATTAATTTTGGAACAGAAGAAAGATATAAAGCTGCTGCAGGCCCTTTTAGCAGCAAGTAAAAAATCTATCACCAGAAAGTGGCTAAGTCCAGTATCACCTACATTAGAAGATTCGCATGAAATTATTTTGGAAATATTTAAAATGGAAAAGATGACTTACTCCCTGAGAATTCAAAAAGAAAAATTTTATCAGATTTGGAATAAATGGATTGAATTCATAACCCCAAAGTGAGCAGACTTTAGATGACTCTCCTAATGGTTTATACAGCTTTCCTCATCAACATAGTAATAGTGTTAAAGTAAGCACCCTTGGTTCGAATGTTTACTGTTCTTTTTTTTGGAAAACGGGGAATTAACACAATTAAAGGAAAAGATTTGGGAAAGGAAAAAAAAATGATAAAATGAAGTAAATAAGTACATAGGGATTGGATGAGTATGTTGGTGGGTAGGAGCAAACATGAACGAGTTAAGATATAAACACCTACGATGGAAGTTACATAGGGTTCCATACAATATATTGGACCAGAAAGAAACGGTCCAGAAGAGAAACATGGAAATTATTATTAATCCACTATTATTACTATTTTTTCACAACCATTATCAATACTTAGACTAATAGAGTGGAATTACAACTGCACATAATTATCTATTTAAGTGCTTAATTACTTTTTATATCATCTCAATGTGTAATTGTGAATGTATAAATAATTATAGATCTATACATACATAAAAAAATGGAAAAGGTTATACATGTAAAAAAAGGTTTGTATAATACATGCAAATACATTATCCAAATAAAAATTTTAAAAAAGCTTCAAAGAATGCAATGTGTAGAACAGGGCATGGTACCTAATCAGCCTGCTGCACGGTTCCAAAAACAGTTCCTCTCAGCTCTGATGCTCCCTCTCAGGAATTTGTATATTCTCCCTGTGACCAGGCAGATTTACCAAGGATGCTATCTCCACCCATATAAAACTGAGCAGCTAGATTAATTGATCAGGCTCCTCATTTGGATGCATCAGGAGAATCAGAAGGGAGTGGGTATGTGAAAGGGAATGAAACTTATGGGTCTGCTGAGTGCTGGCATATATTCACTGGGATGAAACACCCCTTTAGCTATCATGAGCAAATGTGTAAAAGTAATCAATTAAACATGATACATACCAAAGCAGTTGGCTTTGTGGGGCACAAACATTTTGGTGGCAGAGGCGATGTGGAACTCAGCTGAGATGAGTGCCTTGATGATGAGGTCCTCAATTTGAGCCATCAAAGCTGCAGAGGGAAGAGAGACAACAATGGGACTGAATACTATCCACAGTCATACACCAGCTCTAGGCCACCAAACCCCATTACTGGGAAAACCCATAACATTGTGCACCCACCCACCTCTCCACTCAGGCACCGCTTCTCACTGCCCATCACCTGAGGGCGGATTCCTGCTATGGTGCAACAGCACGGGCCTGCACACCCTCAGTATAGGGCCAGCCAATGCGCAGGGAAGTACTCTCATTGATTTCCATTCCTGGATGCAGCTCTGAAGCTTTCACTGAATGGTTTGATGTCCTAGTGGGACAAGGATTTCAGAGTGACTAAGTAAGTGATAAATTTTAGGCGGCTAGCTATTATAGTACCAATGACAGGGTTCAATTCCTGGCGCTATCTGTAAGGAGTTTGTACAGTATATTCTCTCCACAACCGATGGGTTTCCTCCCACATTCCAAAGATGTACGGGTTAGTAGGTTAATGGGTCACATGGGTGTAAATGGGCAGCATGGGCTTATTGTGCACGAAAGGCCTGTTACCCTGATGTCTATCTAAATAAAATAAATAAGAAACTGGGCTACAAGCCACAAAGCAAGATGTCACTCACTGGCTGTGTCCACTCCTTCTTGCTTCAGGTACCGCAGCATGGCACTCATACTCCACTTGTTCCCATAATCCTCCACTTCCGGGTCATCACAGCTAAAAAAGATCAAAGAGGAATGGAAAGATTAGTGCAGTGCTCTGTCCTAGGGAAGGCAAGTCCAATTTTAACTGCTATTTCAGTCAGGAGGGACTGCAAAAGAACTTGTATTTATGAAACCTCTCTGGTTTCCTTTGCTGTGTAAGTCTAGGGAATACACATTCTCATCCTGCCAAACTCGTGCGACTGAGACGGCTTTCCCACCCCAAACCCCGGTTTATGTGGATGCTATGTAATTTGCTACCCTGTTACAATTCAGTGCCAAGAAATAACAGACAACACACTGCATACGATCAAAGGAATTATGTTTACAAATCTTAGCTAAAGGGTTAGTAAAGAAAAGAAAGGGAGGAAAAAAAACAAAAAGGGCCCATTATAATTAAACAGTCAAATCTAAATGAGTTGGAGCTCAACATTTCCCAAAGTAATATTCACCTATCCTCAGTAAACTTCGGCACTTTGCTCCATTGCAACACAGTCTCCCACCAGGTCGAATCCTACAATCTGTTCTTTCCAGCATTTTCTCTCCATTTCCCACCGGACTCCAGCTCACACCAGTGTCAGGCACACAACACAAATACCCGCTCCCCTAAATGGACGGCTCACATTCCAAAGCACCCATTATTAACTATAACCCGAACACTACTTCTACAGAAAGACCATCACATTAACAGTGAAACCTTTCCCAGGGTGTTACAGTTATATACAACAAACAAAACTCAGCAGGTTAAGCTGCACCTGTGGAGGAAAATGGGCAGTTGAACAGAATTTTTTATCATTTCAGTTCTAGTAGCTCCAGTCTCTTGCGTCTCCAGTTTGTACTGAAATAGTATCTACTACAAAGGTAACCTTTGATGCTTTTACTGATCAAAAATCTATTAACCTCCACTTTAAATATACTCAATGACCTGGCCTCCACTGCCACCTGTGGTAATGAATTAATGAATTCCACAATTTCACACTCTCTGGCTAAAGAAATTCTTACTCATTTCTGTTCTACAGGGACATCCTTGTATTCTGAGACTATTCCCTCTGGTCCTAGACTCCAACCACCCCACCACTGGAAACATGCCCCGCACGTCCATTCTTTATAGGTACTTCAATATTTAACAAGTTTCAATGAGATCCCTCCTCATTCTTCTAAACACGGGTGAGTACAGGCCCAGAGCCATCAAATACTCTTCATACATAAACCCTTTCACTCCCAGGATCCCAAGCAATATGATAATGATCAGATAATTTATTGTGAGTTGTTTAGTACAATGACCAGGGCACCAGAAGTTCCAAACTTTTATCCAAATTTTCCCATGGAATATTCAAGAAAGTAGATGGGACCACACTCATTGGGGAAAAATCCATCAGCCTGGATTTCATATTTGACATCATGAATATAATTTTTTTGATTTACAAGTGAGTGTCCTACCCACTGAATCACTGCTGACAACTTGCACTCTATTTAACCACAGTTTCTCCATGCAGAGAACCGAGGACTGCATGCTGTGGGATAACTGAGCACAGCTTTGGTGTATACCATCATAATTTATCCAAGGAACTTTTTTTGTCTGTCTGTGGAAAAAGAAGCCAAAGAGAGTGGAAGATCATGGAGTAACACAGCACGGAAACAGGTCCTTTGCTGCAGCCAGTCCATGCTGTCCAAAGTGCCTACCACATTCCTGTCACCCACTCCCAGGGCAGTCATTCATCACCTGACATAGTCACGACTTTTCTTGTTGATACTGTAGTTGGTCAAATGCATATACTGATTCTTGATGTTCCTTGTACCACGATCATACTTCACAGTGGCAAACCTTTAAATAGAGAGTAGATACTGCAGTTATATTCCCAAACTTTGGATCATTGGAAACAGCTTCCCTCATTCAGTTCTACCGTAAATATAAGAAAAATACAATGCAATGAAAAGGTGGCGTAAAAACATGGGAAGCAAAAAGCAACTACCAAATTAAATTACAAAGAATCCTAAAACAAATAAAATACCTTATGAACATCGAATAAAATCAGGAAGAGAGGAGCAGACCAGGAAATCTTAAAGAGAGCAGTTCATCTGGACTGATGAAGGGTCGTGGTCCAAAACTTTGACTGCTTATTCTCGTCCATTGATGCTGCCTCACTTGTTGGGCCTTATTTCTGCTCTGCCTCAGGTGGTGGGGATGAGGGTAGTGGTGGGATTAGAGCAGTGTGCAGAAAATTAAGGGCATACATGTGAGGGTTACATCAACTACAACTAGCATAGGAAGGGTGCAATCACTTGGATAGGACTGAACTATAGAACTGCCCCCCCCCCTCCAATTCTCATTCAATAGCCATCAGGACATTGAGGAACAGATACGCAGGCAGATAAAGGTACAAAAACAATAAGGTTGTTGTCATGGGGATTTCAACTTCCCTAATATAAACTGGGACCTTCTTAGTGCAAATGGTTTAGATGATTTGACACGTGTGTCCAAGATAATTTCTTAAGTCAATATGTAGGTAGTCCAACAGGAAGGGCTGTACTGCCTCTGGTGTTGGGTAATGAGCCTGGCCAGGTGACCAACCTATCAGTGGGTGAGCAGTTAGGGGAAAGAGACCACAATTCCTAAGTTTTAAGCAGCAGTAGATAAGGATCTAACAAGAGCATTAGGTAGGAACTAGAGAGAGTTAAACAGGAACAGCTGTTTTTGGGCAAATCCTCTGACATGGAGGAGGTTAAAGACCAACTACACAGAGTACAGAACTGGTGTTCCCGTCAGAAGGATGGCAAGGTAGAGAACCTTAGATATCAAGGGAGGTGATGAATTTAGTCAAGAAGGAAAAGGAAAGTATATCGGGAACAGATGTTCTAAGGGAAATGTACGGAAGAAATGTGGCAAATGTTCAGGGGATCTCTGCGTGCAGTTCTGCATAAGTACGTTCCAATAAGATAGGGAAAGGATAGGAGGGTACAGGAACCATAGTGTACAAAGGCTGTTGTAAATCTAGTCAAGAAGAAAAGAAAAGCTTACAAAAGGTTAAAAAAAAACTAGGTAATGATAGAGATCTGGAAGATTATAAGGCTGGCAGGAAGGAGCTTAAGAAAGAAATTAGGAGAGCCAGAAGAGGCCATGAGAAGGCCTTGGCGGACAGGATTAAGGAAAACCACAAGGCATTCTATAAGTATGTGAAGAGCAAGAGGATAAGACGTGAGAGAATAGAACCAATCAAGTGTGACAGTGGAAAAGTGTGTATGTAACCGGAGGAGATAGCAGAGGTACTTAATGAATACTTTGCTTCAGTATTCATTACGGAAAAGGCTCTTGGCGATTGTAGGGATGACTTACAGCGGACTGAAAAGCTTGAACATGTAGATTATTAAGAAAGAGGATGTGCTGGAGCTTTTGGAAAGCATCAAGTTGGATAAGTCACCGGGATCAGATGAGATGTACCCCAGGCTACTGAGGGAGGCAAGGGAGGAGCATGCTGTGTCACTGGCGATGATCTTTGCATCATGAATGGAAATGGGAGAGGTTCTGGAGGATTGGAGGGTTGCAGATGTTGTTCCCTTATTCAAGAAAGGGAGTAAAGGTAGTCCAGGAAATCATAGACTAGTGAGTCTTACTTCAGTGGTTGGTATGTTGATGGAGAAGATCCTGAGAGGCAGGATTTATGAACATTTGGAGAGGTATAATATGATTAGGAATAGTCAGCATAGCTTTGTCAAAGGCAGGTCGTGCCTTACGAGCCTGATTGAATTTTTTGAGGATGTGACTAAACACATTTTGATGAAGGAAGAGCAGTAGATATAGTGTATATGGATTTCAGCGAGGCATTTGCTAAGGTACCCCTTGCCAGGCTTATTGAGAAAGGAAGGAGGCATGGGATCCAAGGGGACATTGCTTTGTGGATCCAGAATTGGCTTGCCCACAGAAGGCAAAAAGTGGTTGTAAACGGGTCATATTCTGCATGGAGGACAGTCACCAGTGGTGTGCCTCAGGGATTTGTTCTGGGACCCCTACTCTTCGTGATTTTTATAAAAGACCTGGATGAAGTAGTAGAGGGATGAGCTAGTAAATTTGCTCATGATACAAAGGTTGGAGGTGTTGTGGATAGTGTGGAGGGCTGTCAGAGGTTACAGCGGGACATTGACAGGATGCAAAACTGGGTTGAGAAGTGGCAGATGGAGTTCAACCCAGATAAGTGTGAGGTGGTTCATTTTGGTAGGTCAAATATGATGGCAGAATATAGTATTGATGATAAGACTCTTGGTAGTGTGGAGGATCAGAGAGATCTTGGGGTCCAAGTCCCTAGGATACTCAAAGCAGCTGCGCAGGTTGACTCTGTGGTTAAGAAGGCATATGGTGTATTGGCCTTCATCAATCATGGAATTGAGTTTAGGAGCCGAGAGGTAATGTTGCAGCGATATAGAACCCTGGTTAGAAACCACTTGGAGTACTGTGCTCAGTTCTGGTCACCTCACTATAGGAAGGATGTGGACACCATTAAAAAGGATGCAGAGGAGATTTACAAGGATGTTGCCTGGATTGGGGAGTGTGCCTTATGAGAATAGGTTGAGTGAACTTGGCCTTTTTTCCTTGGAGCGATGGAGGATGAGAGGTGACCTGATAGAGGTGTACAAGATAATGAGAGGCATTGATTGTGTGGATAGTCAGAGGCTAGCATGAGAGAGTACAGTTTTAAGGTGCTTGGAAGTAGGTACAGAGGAGATGTCAGGGGTAAGTTTTTTTTTTACGCAGAGAGTGGTGAGTGCATGGAATGGGCTGCTGGCAACAGTGTGGAAGTGGGTACAATAGGGTCTTTTAAAAGACTCCTGGACAGGTACATGGATCTCAGAAAAATAGAGGGTTATGGGTAACCTTATGTAATTTCTAAAGTAAGGAGATGTTCAGCACAGCTTTGTGGGCCAAAGGGCCTATATTGTGCTGAAGGTTTTCTATGTTTCTATACAAAGCTCAGGAGGCTAGAATCAAACAGTACCCTGGAGGTTTATAAAGAAGCCAGAAAAGTACTCAAGCAGAGAATTAGGAAAGCTAGGAGGGGCCATGAAAAGTCCTTGGCAAGTAGGATTAAAGAGAATTCCAAGGGATTCTGTACATACATACATAAGGAGCAACAGCAGAACTAGGGAGGGGGGTGGGACCACTCAATGAGCATTTGCTTGGATGCAAAGCAAAAGATGCGTGTAAGATTCTTAATGGGGACTTTACATCAGCGTTACCAAGGAGAAGGATGTGGAGATTAGGGAGATCATTGCCAAGAGTATTAATATGCTCCGGCATTTTGAAGTAAAGAAGAGGGTAGTATTGAGTCCATTTTAAAAAAACATTAATTTCTACATTGAGATACAGTGCAGAATAGGTTCATCCAGCCCTTCAAGCAGCACAACCCAACAACCTCCAATTTAACCCAAGCTAATCATGGGTCAATTTACAATGACCAATTAACCCTACTAACCACCATGCCTTTAGACTGTGGGAGGAAACTGGAGCACCCGGAGATATCTCACACATTACGGGGAGGACGTACAGACTCCTTACCATCAAACCATGAGAACATAAGACAAAGGAGGAGAATTCGGCCTTCAGCCCATCAAGATTGCTCCACCATTTCACCACGGCTGATCCATTTTCCCTCTCGTACCCATTCTCCTGCCTTCTCCTTGTAACCTTTCTAACCTTTCTTGATTAACCTTGCTAATCAAGAACCTATCAACCTTCACCTTAAACACACCTAATAATCTGGCCTCCATAGCTGTCTATAGCAATGAATTCCACATATTTACCACCCTCTGGCTAAAGAATTTCCTCCTCGTCTCCGTTCTAAATGGACGTCCTTTTATTCTGAGGATGTGCCCTCTGGTCCTAGACTCCCCCACTATAGTAAATATCTTCTCTATATGCAGTCTATTTAGGCCTTTCAATTTTTGATAGGTTTCAATGAGATTCTCACCCCCTCCCGGCCAATTCTTCCAAATTCCAGCGAGCACAGGCCCAGAGTAATCAAAAGCTCCTCATACAATAATCCTTTCATTCGCAGAATCAATCTCCTCTGAACCTTCTCCAATGTCAGCATGTCTTTTCTGAGATGCTCACAATTCTCCAAGTAAAGCCATACCAGGCCTTATAAAGCCTCAGCATTACATTCTTGCTTTTATATTCTCGGCCTCTCAAAATAAATGCTAACATTACATTTGCCTTCCTCACCACTGATTCAAACTGCAAGTTAACCTTTAATGAGTTCTGCATGAGGACTCCCAAATACCTTTGCACCTTGGATTTCTGAATTTTCTCTCCATTTCAAAAATAATCTAGGCTTTTATTCCTTCTACCAAAGTACATGACCATACACTTCCAGAAACAGTATTCCATGCCACTTATTTGCCCATTCCCTCAATCTGTCTTTCTGCAGATACCCTTATTATTGAGGGGAACGGCTATAAGGGTACTCTGCACAGACTGCCCATTTCCTTTTCCTCGCCTGACAGTCATCCAGGTACGTGCCTCCTGCAACTTTGGGATGACTACCTTCCTGCAACTCCTGTCTATCATCTCATTTTCCCATATGAGCCAAATGTAATCAAGCTGCAGCTCCAGTTCCTTAACGCATTCTCTGAGGAGCTGCAGTTTCATGCACTTCATGTAGATGTAGTTATCCTGGAGGATAGAGGTCTCCCAGAATTCCAACATCACAGACAAAGAACACAACATGGCCCTGAGAGCCATTCTCACTGCATCAACTATGCAGTAACAGACAAAGAACGAAAAAGAAACTTGCCTCACCTAAGCCACAATAATGGAGTCCACTCCAGTAATGGCTGCTCCACTTGTCCCCACCTTATATTTATTTGCCCTCGCTAATGAACCACGTTTGATTAGGCTACTGGAAAATAGATGAACTCCAATGCACTAAGCAATAATAGTGTCGCGCTAACCACGGCGCTATTGTGGCATCTAAAGGTAGATAAGTCCCCAGGACCTGGTGGGATATACTGTACCCCAGATTATTGAGAGAGACAAGAGATTACTGAGAACTTGACCAATATCTAGTGCCTTCTCTAGTCACAGGTGAGATCTCAGAAAACTGGCAAGTAGCTAATTTTGTTCCATTGTTCAAGAAGGGAACCAGGGATAATCTTTGAAAGTATAGACTGGTGAATCTCACATCAATGGTGGGGACATTCCTGAGAGAATTTTTTAGGAATAGGATTTTTGAGTATTAGAAAACCGTAGCCTAATTAGAGAGAGCCAGCATGGCTTGTTGCAGGACAAGCCATGTCTAAGTAGCTTGATTGAGTTTATTGACGAGGTGATGAGGGTGACTGATGAAGGTAGAGTTGTGGATGTTGTCTACATGGATTTTAACAAGGCATTTGACTGGGACATCAGTAGAAGGCTCATCCAGAAGATCCGGTAAAATGGTGCACGCAGTTCGCAGTGACCACTCCAGGTTCAACCACAGGTGTAAATGTTTGTCCTTTACATTTTTTTTATTATCGCAAGACACTGCTAGTTATCAAGAACATCAAGTACGGCAGATCTACCCCACTAGTGAGTTGCTCAATAGTGGAGCAGCTGCAATTGCTACAAG
The DNA here is from genome assembly GCF_963921235.1 of Mobula hypostoma. Lineage (NCBI taxonomy): Eukaryota > Metazoa > Chordata > Chondrichthyes > Myliobatiformes > Myliobatidae > Mobula > Mobula hypostoma. The sequence continues at coordinate 33,027,670 of NC_086097.1, read as the reverse complement.
AAGGCGTCAGAGTTGGTGTGCAGAGGCGGCATGTAAAAAAGTGATTGTCTTGGAATTTTTTCTTGTGATTGCGAGACCCTGTTGGATATTGGTAATGCAGAATACTTCAAGTGCGGTTTACTGGTTCAATGGCAAGACCGATGGCAGAGACTGCAGTGCAGATGAAGTCCTCATGCTGCAGCTTTCATGGAGAGAGATGCCTGGGGCAGTGTGGGAGAAAGCAGAGGCGCAGCAGGCATGCTGGATTCCATGCTGGGTGGGCGGCTGGCCCTTCCAGTCAGTGCTGCTCTCCAGTGTACACTCAGTTGAGGACGAGCTGGATTGCGTTTGTCTGCAGCTACATGAGGGCATGATGATCGGGCTGCTGTGGGCTTGTTCCTGCTGATAATATCCACACACCATCACTGTATGGGACATGACACTCAGGGACTTGGGTTATATTATATTTTGTGTGACTATATTTACTGCTATCCTATATATGCTTTACTGCTATCTTATATATATGCTATATATGCCTTGTGCTGTGTACGACTGTAGGCATCTTCGTCCTGGACGAATGCTGTTTTGTTTGGCTGTACTCATTTGGGTATTCATGTATGATTCAATGACAATTAAACTTGAACTTAAAATGCGTGTGATCAAAGGTGAATGGATGGTTTGCATTTAAAACTGGCATAGAAGACGGAGGGTGGTGGTCAAAAGGACTTATTCTAGCTGGAGGCCTGTAATTGGAGGTATTCCACAAGAATCTGAACTGAGACCTCTGCTGTTTGTGATGTATATAAATGATCTGAATGAAAATGTAGATGGGCAAGTATGCAGATGATACAAAGATCAGTGTTATGGATATTGTAGATGACTGGCAAAAAATGCAGTGAGATAAAGAACAGGAAAAATGGCAGATGGAATTTAACCCACCAATTGTAAAGTGCTGTACCTTAGTAGGTCAAATGTAAAGAAATGGCAAGACTCTTAAAACTGTTGAGGAGCAGAGGACTCTTGACGTCCAAGTTCATAGCTCCCTGCAAGTGGATACACAAGTTGATAGAATGGTTGCAATGGCATGCTTCCCTTTATCAGTCAAGGCATTCAATTCGAAGGTCAGGAAGTTACATTGCAGCTTTATAAAACCCTAGTAAGGCCACTTCTGGAGTATTGTATACAGGAAGGATGTTGAGGCTATGGAGAGGGTGCAGAAGAGGTTTCAGTATTCTACCTGAATTAGAAGCCATGTATTATAATGACAAACTTGGGTTTTCTTCTCTGGAGTAGCAGGAGCTGAGGGGAGATCTGACAGAGATTTAAAAGATTATGGGAGGCATAGATAGAGTAGACAGACATAATATTTTCATAGAGTTGAAATGTCCAATAGCAGGGGGCATGCATTTAAGGTGAGAAGAGGTAATTTTAAAGGAGATGTAAGGGGCAAGTTTGTTTGTTTGTTTTACACAGAGGGTGGTGGGTTCTTGAAGTGCACTGCCTGAGATGGTGGTAGAGGCTGACACACAGGACAGGGTTTCTCAACCGGGGTTCCGCGAGAGATCTTGATTTTAAAGCAATACACATCAATTTTTTGAACTTTGTGCAATGTGTGATGCCAGCAATCTCATTAGAGGTTTCTCAGCCCTGTATGGCAGTGCACAGTAAGACTACGTTTATTTGGTTGATCCATTCTCAGTTTTTGACACAAGACAGAGGCAGTTGATAATTGGTGAATGCAGAGGGGAAGACGATAGGCTGATGAGGAGCGTGAAGTGGATTTTCCGAGCGTTGAATGAACTTGCCCAACTTGGGCTGTAACCTCAGCCTCCCACTCCCGAATTACCTTCCCCAGCCTTTCCTTGCGCTCTGCAAACTGGCTTACCAGTGTAGTAGAAAATTGTAGGGAAATTTTTATTCTAAACAAGGAATTTGTAAGTACCGTGACTCAGCTGCCGGCCTGCCACTTTGTTGTTGTTGTAAACTTTGCAAAAGGTGGATTGTGTAGGTTGGAAGTGAATTGTATTGTGAAGTTTTCGTATTTTTTGTGGTTTTCTTGTTCAGTTATTTATTATGCTGTTGTTATCATGCCATTCTTCTCATACAATCCGTCTTTAGAATGAAAGCTACTTATCAATGAGTAGTACATGGACTGGTAATCCAAGCTGGCCTATTCCATTGTGCCCAATCTGTGGCAAACATCTTACAAATGTAGTGATGGCTCTAGCAAAATTGAAAAAGTACTACAAGTCACAGTCATATGACACATGAAAGTGATGATTTTTTTTTGAAATGGCTACTGGAGTCTCAAAACAAACAGCAAAGCTTTTGTTAATAAAGTACGGTCAGTAAAAAGTCACAGGAGGCTAATTATTTAGTAGCAGAACTTATTACCCAGAAAAGGGAAAGTCACATAGTTGGTGAGAACCTAATAATGGTAGCATGTAAAATAACAGTGAGTGAAATGCTAGGATAAGATGCAGTACCATAAATTGAAAAGGTTTCACTTTCAAACAGCACGATAAGTCAACATATTGGTGACATGTCACATGATACTGAACAGGTTTTGTGTGATACACTGAAAAACAACAGCTTCTCTATCTGGGTTCATGAGTCAACAGATTTCAGGAATAAATGTTATGTTGTAGCACTTGAAAGATTTGAAAGTGATAGTGAAAGTCAAGAAAATTTTTTCTGTTGCAAGGAGCTGCCCAAACCAAGCAAAGGCCAAGATATATTTAACGCTTTGACTTCATATCTGGAACCAAAAGGTCTGTCTTGCAGGAACTATGTTGGCATCTGTACTGATGGTGTCCCATCAATGGTTGGCTCTATGAGAGGTTTGTTTCTCTTGTTAAAAAATCATGCCAGGAGAAGAGGGATGCTTATGTGAGAATGCTGCTCTTGTACTACAGTTCAGCATTCAACACCATAATTCCTTCCAGGCTTGACAAGAAGCTCAGAGACCTCAGCTTTCACCCTGCCTTATGTAGCTGGATCCTGGACTTCCTGTCAGATCACTGGCAGGTGGTAAGAGTGGGCTCCTTCACCTCTGCTCCTCTGACCCTCAACACAGGTGCCCCTCAGGGCTGTGTCCTAAGCCCCCCTCCTTTACCCTCTGAATACCCATGTGTGTCATCACCCACAGATCTAATCTGTTAATTAAATTTGCTGACCACACTGCATTATGCCAACATTGGCCTAATCTCAAATAATAATGAGATTGCCTACAGAGAAGAAGCCATCACACTGATACAATGGTGTCAAGAAAACAACCTCTCCCTCAATGTCACAAAAACAAAGGAGTTGGTTGTGGGCGACAGGAGGAATGGAGACAGGCTAACCTCTGTTGACATCAATGAATCTGGGGTTGAGAGGGTGAACAGCTTTAAGTTCCTCGGCATACACATCACCGAGGATCTCATGTGGTCTGTACATACTTGCTGTGTGGTGAAAAGAGCACGGTAGCACCTCTTTTACCTCAGACGGTTGAAGAAGTATCGTCACTGGGGACTTTAATCATTGTAACCTACGTACCGTGCTTCCAAGGTTTTACCAAAATATATCATGCACCACAAGGGGAAATAAAACCTTAGATTATGTCTACACAAATGTAGCTGATGCTTACAAAGCCACTACCCTCCCCCACCTGGGACAGTCTGACCATCTTTCATTGTTTCCGCTTCCCAAATATAGCCCGGTCATTAAAAGTGTGAAACTCACAATGAAGACTATTAAGTTCTGGCTGGAGGGTGCTGACTCTGCTCTTCAGCACCAATTCCAGCACACAGACTGGAGTGCGTTTGCTGCCCATGCCACCACAGACTCTCAGATTAACATTGACTTATATACCAACTCTGTCCTTGAGTACATCAATTAAGTGTGTAGATAGAGTGACATCACTAAAACAAATAAAAGTTTTCCCCAATCAGAAACCATGGATGAACAGAGAAGTTTGCCTCCTGCTCAAAGCCAGAGATTCAGCCTTCAGGTCTGGAGACTGGGAAGCTTACAGCTCAGCCAGGGCCAACCTGAGGAGGGGAATCTCTCAGGCTAAACACATATACAAACAGAGAATCGAGGAGCATTTCAATTCCTCAGACCCCCAGCGCATGTGGCATGGCACATAGGTCATTACAGACTTCAAACCACTTAGTACTGTTACATGCTCAAGGAGATCTGTGTTTTTTTTGTGTGAGAATGACGTAATGGTCTTTTGGAGGTCACCTGATGTGATTTTCCCGCCGATGTGAGGTCACGTGATGACATGTGCACCATGGCTATATAAGGGTCGTTTGTAGATTTCCAGGTAGAACGTACTGTGTCTCCATTTCTGTTGCATGTTTGTTTCTGTGACACAGTTTCATTTTTAAAACGGAGTATGCATTCTGTTGCAAAATGCAATATTATTGGACTGGAAATTTTTGCTAGATGTGTTGATTTACTCAATTCCAACAGTAGAGGGGAGAGTGAAGACTTCATCGAAGTACAGGACCGAAGGATCGAGAGGAGTCGGTATCGTTTGGCAGTTTAATAAAGGATCGACCTTATTGAGTCTTCGTTGGCGGAGTAGCGACCTGCATCGAGGATAACTCTTGCCAAAAAGAGCAAGTAGTTCATGCAAAGGTTTGCTCTCACTCTAAAATAATTTAAGGTCAGTTGTTTTAAACTGTTTATTTTCGGCATCGTGAATCCTGTGGACAGAACCAGCAGGAAAGCGGCGTCTGTGAAGAAATCCTTCTCCAGAGAAGTCTCTCCCAATTGAACATATAAATCTGTTGGACTTTCAAATTTTTTGCTTTAAGAACTATATTTGACTTTATCGCTTTAAGAACTGTGTTCGCATTTAACACTTTAAGAACCAGTGCTGAGTGTCAATTTGTTGAACGGCTGCATATCGGTTAACTTCCGGTTAAAGTTTTCGTTTGTTTTTTTTTTACCTTATCATTTATCCGTGTTTAATAAATGTTTGGTTGTTTTTATATAACCTGTCTCGGTTGATATTCATTGTTGCCGGTTACGTAACAGTACTGTGCCCCCTTCCAGCTCTGCTTCCCTCCCTGATGAGCTCAATTACTTCTACGCTCGCTTTGACCGAGAGAACAAGGAGGTCACCCTCAAAGTGGATCTCCCACCTGGTGAACTGCCTCTCTCACTTTCCACTTCCGATGTTTGCGCCACCCTGAGCAGGGTGAATGTACGGAAGGCAGCTGGTCCGGATGGAATACCTGGCCGTGTGCTCAGAGTCTGTGCAGAGCAGTTGGCCGGGGTCTTCACAGACATTTTTAGTCTGTCCCTGGCCCAGGCAGTTGTCCCCACAAGCTTCAAGATTGCCACCATCGTGCCAGTGCCGAAGCATTCCACTGCCACGGGCCTGAATGCCTTCCGCCCAGTTGCACTCACCCCCATCATTGCAAAGTGCTTTGAGAGACTGGTTCTCTCACATCTGAAATCCTGTCTGCCCACTACCCTGGACCTCCATCAATTTGCCTATCGCACCAACAGGTCAACAGAGGACGCCATCTCCACGGCACTTCACTCTGCCTTGACCCACCTGGACAGCCCCAACTCTTACATCAGAATGCAGTTCATTGACTTTAGTTCAGCATTCAATACTGTGATCCCCTCCAAGCTGATCGCTAAACTTCGCCAGCTTGGTATCAGCTCATCCCTCTGCAATTGGACCTTGGACTTTCTGACTAACAGACCCCAATCAGTTAAGATAAACAACCTCTCCTCCTCCACTCTCACCCTGAACACCGGCGTGCCTCAAGGCTGTGTGTTGAGCCCTGTTCTGTACTCCCTTTTCACCTATGACTGCGTTCCTGTACATGGTTCTAACTCCATAATCAAGTTCACAGACGACACCATGGTGGTTGGCCTGATCAGAAGGGACGACCAGATGGCCTGCAGGGACGAGATCCAGCACCTGGCCGCATGGTGTGCCGACAACAACCTGGCCCTTAACACCCAGAAGACCAAGGTCGTCATGGTGGACTTCAGGCATGCCAGGAGTCACACTCATGTCCCCAGCTACATCAACGGAACCGTAGTGGAGCGTGTATCAAGCTTCAAATCCCTTGGTGTCCACATTTCCGAGGATCTCACCTGGTCCCTGAACTCCTCCATCCTGGTCAAAAAGGCGTAACAGTGCCTTTATTTCCAGCGGAGCATCAAGAAAGCTCACCTCTGTCCCAGGATACTGATGGACTTTTACCGCTGTACCATTGAGAGCATACTCACCAACTGCATCCCAGTGTGGTATGGCAATTGTCCCATATCGGACCGCAAAGCACTCCAGTGGGTGGTGAAAACTGCCCAGCGGATTATCGGCACCCAATTGCCCACCATTGAGAACATCTACCATAAACGCTGCCTGGGCAGGGCGAAAAGCATTATCAAGGATGCATCTCACCCTAACCATGGACTTCTTACTCTCCTCCCATCTGGTAGGTGCTACAGGAGCCTCTGATCCCGCACCAGCAGGCACAGAAAGAGCTTCTTCCCCGAGGTTGTGACTCTGCTGAACCTCACATCACAGCGCTAAGCAGTATTGCATCCGTATTGTACTGCCTCAGTACTTTTATATTTGTGTGCTGAAGCATTAACTTTTTATTCACAGTTATTTTGTAAATAACATTATTCTTTGCATTTCTGGTCAGATGCTAAATGCATTTCATTGGCTTTGTATCTATACTCGGCACAATGACAATAAAGTTGAATCTAATCTAACCTAATCTAATGAGTCCCCAAACCCTAAAGACTTCCTACAGGGGCATAATTGAGAGCATCCTGACTGGCTGCATCACTGCCTGGTAGGGGAACTGTAATTCCCTCAATCGCAGGACTTTGCAAAGAGTGGTGCAGACAGCCCAGCACATCTGCAGATGTGAACTTCCCACTATTCCGGACATTTATAGCAACAGGTGCGTAAAAAGGGCCCAAAGGATTATTGGGGACCCGAGTCACCCCAACCACAAACTGTTCCAGCTGCTACCACCCAGGAAATGGTTCTACAGCATAAAAGTCAAGACTAAAAGGCTCCAGGACAACTTCTTTTACCAGGACATCAGACTGATTAATTCATGCTGATACAATTGTATGTCTATGTTATATTAACTGTCCTGTTGTACATACTATTTATTAAAAATTACTATAAATTGCACACTGCACATTTAGATGAAGACATAATGTAAAGATTTTTACTCATGTATATGAAGGATGCAAGAAATAAAGTCAATTCAATTTTTAAAAGTTCTGATGTTGTCATAACACACTGCTTCAACATCGCAAATAAATGTTCATGTTGTAAAAAGCATCAATTAAAATCAATTTACAACCTTTATTTAAGTTAAATCTATTGAGCCTACCTTTAGAAAAATTAAATTCCATTTTAGCTTAAGCCAGTTCTTTAACAGAAATTTATTATGTTTACCTCTTGAGTTTTTAAAAGTTATGAAAGGGAGAGTATTTTCAAGAAAGGTAAGCTAAGTTTAATTACCTGTTTATTTTAAAGAAATGTTGGCTAAAAATTCATTCTCTACACAAAAGAGCATTGACAATTATTTTTGAATTATTATATCTACAGCTCCCCGATCATGTACCATGAGCTGTAGATATAATACTTTTTTTTTATGCAGTGGTTCCCTGAGACCTGAAAATTATTTCAAGAGTTGCTCCAGGGCAAAAAAGTTGAGAAAGGCTACATTAGGAATTTTTAAGAATTTGTTTACTTGGCCATTTGATTACTTGTTTTGGTTCGGTTTAGTATTTTGGGCTGAAGGGCCTGTTCCTGTGCTGTTCTATATTCTATGTTCTAACTGAGAGGAGGCCTGTTTCCAGTGGAGGAGGACATTTCAGAAGCCTTAAAGCATCCGGCCTTGGCTTGAGAACAGAGATACTGAGAAAAAGGAATCACATTCTTCCAGCAGGAAGGATGGGAGGAGAGGTTTTTGTCCAGAGAAAGCCATCAGGAGATGTCAAAAAGCTGGCAACAGGCCCCCACAAGAAAAAGGTCAGGGCACCAGTCTCCATGCATCTGCAGGTTTGATGATCAGGTTAGAATTGTCAAGAAAAAAGAAAGTTTGGAATGGGAATGGGGTCACTCAGAGACATGGGATAATACCACAGGTAATAATAGGCAGATGGAAGAAATTTTGAACAATTCTTTCGTTCAATATTTACCAGGGAAATAGATCAGGTGGACATGACACTAGGTGATGAGATTGAAATTAGGGGTTTTAAAAGCGAAAACAGATATTAACAGGGAAATAAGATCATCAAAAGTTACAGGGAGAAGGTAGCAGAATCGGATTGAGAGGGATAATTGATGGAATGGCCCAATTTTGTTCTGATGTCTTATGGTTTTATGATAAATTAAATTTACAGAATAAAGTTCTCTGTTGAGATGGGTTTAATCCAGTATCTTCAAAGAATCTTGGGAAAGGACAGCCGATCTTTTGCTATATACCATCTTTAGAAAAATATGTAGTGCCCAAGCATTGGTGATTAGTTAATACCTATATTTGAAATTGAATAACACATGGACATAGAAACATAGAAACATAGAAAATAGGTGCAGGAGTAGGCCATTCGGCCCTTCGAGCCTGCACCGCTATTCAGTATGATCATGGCTGATCATCCAACTCAGAACCCTGTACCAGCCTAACCTCCATACCCGCTGATCCCTTTAGCCACAAGGGCCATATCCAACTCCCTCTTAAATATAGCCAATGAACTGGCCTCAACTGTTTCCTGTGGCAGAGAATTTCACAGATTCACCACTCTCTGTGTGTAGCCTGTCCAATCACTTTAGGATTTTATACGTTTCAATCAGATCCCCCCTCAATCTTCTAAATTCCAATGAGTATAAGCCTAGTTCATCCAGTCTTTCATCATATGAAAGTCCTGTCATCCCAGGAATCAATCTGGTGAACCTTCTTTGTATCCCTCTATGGCAAGGATGTCTTTCCTCAGATTAGGGGACCAAAACTGCACACAATACTCCAGGTGTGGTCTCACCAAGGCCTTGTACAACTGCAGTAGTACCTCCCCGCTCCTGTACTCGAATCCTCTTGCTATAAATGCCAGCATACCATTCGCCTTTTTCACCGCCTGCTGTACCTGCATGCCCACTTTCAATGACTGGTGTATAAAGACACCCAGGTCTCGTTGCACCTCCCCTTTTCCTAATCAGCTACCATTCAGATAATAATCTGCTTTCCTGTTTTTGCCACCAAAGTGGATAACTTCACATTTATCCACATTAAATTGCATCTGCCATGAATTTGCCCACTCACCTAACCTATCCAAGTCACCCTGCATCCTCTTAGCATCCTCCTCACAGCTAACACTGCCACCCAGCTTTGTGTCATCCGCAAACTTGGAGATGCTGCATTTAATTCCCTCATCCAAGTCATTAATATATATTGTAAACAACTGGGGTCCCAGCACTGAGCCTTGCGGTACCCCACCAGTCACTGCCTGCCATTCTGAAAAGGTCCCGTTTATTCCCACTCTTTGCTTCCTGTCTGCCAACCAATTCTCTATCTACATCAATACCTTACCCCCAATACCGTGTGCTTTGAGTTTGCACACTAATCTCCTGTGTGGGACCTTGTCAAAAGCCTTTTCAAAATCCAAATATACCACGTTTCACTGGTTCTCCCCTATCCACTCTACCAGTTACATCCTCAAAAAATTCTATGAGATTCGTCAGACATGACTTTCCTTTCACAAATCCATGCTGACTTTGTCCGATGATTTCACCGCTTTCCAAACGTGCTGTTATCACATCTTTGATAACTGACTCTAGCAGTTTCCCCACCACCGATGTTAGGCTAACCGGTCTATAATTCCCTGGTTTCTCTCTCCCTCCTTTTTTAAAAAGTGGGGTTACATTAGCCACCCTCCAATCCTCAGGAACTAGTCCAGAATCTAAAGAGTTTTGAAAAATTATCACTAATGCATCCACTATTTCTTGGGCTACTTCCTTAAGCACTCTGGGATGCAGACCATCTGGCCCTGGGGATTTATCTGCCTTTAATCCCTTCAATTTACCTAACACCACTTCCCTACTAATATGTATTTCCCTCAGTTCCTCCATCTCACTGGACCCTCTGTCCCCTACTATTTCCGGAAGATTATTTATGTCCTTCTTAGTGAAGACAGAACCAAAGTAATTATTCAATTGGTCTGCCATGTCCTTGCTCCCCATAATCAATTCACCTGTTTCTGTCTGTAGGGGACCTACATTTGTCTTAACCAATCTTTTTCTTTTCACATATCTATAAAAGCTTTTACAGTCAGTTTTTATGTTCCCTGCCAGTTTTCTCTCATAATCTTTTTTCCCCTTCCTGATTAAGCCCTTTGTCCTCCTCTGCTGAACTCTGAATTTCTCCCAGTCCTCAGGTGAGTCACTTTTTCTGGCTAATTTGTACGCTTCTTCTTTGGAATTGATACTATCCCTAATTTCCCTCGTCAGCCACGGGTGCACTACCTTCCTTGATTTATTCTTTTGCCAAACTGGGATGAACAATTGTTGTAGTTCATCCATGTGATAGAAACCATAGAAACCATAGAAACTACAGCACAGAAACAGGCCTTTTGGCCCTTCTTGGCTGTGCCGCATCATTTTCTGCCTCGTCCCACTGACCTGCACACGGACCATATCCCTCCATACACCTCCCATCCATGTATCTGTCCAATTTATTCTTAAATGTTAAAAAAGAACCTACATTTACCACCTCGTCTGGCAGCTCATTCCATACTCCCACCACTCTCTGTGTGAAGAAGCCCCCCCTAATGTTCCCTTTAAACTTTTCCCCCCTCACCCTAAACCCATGTCCTCTGGTTTTTTTCTCCCCTTGCCTCAGTGGAAAAAGCCTGCTTGCATTCACTCTATCTATACCCATCATAATTTTATATACCTCTATCAAATCTCCCCTCATTCTTCTACGATCCAGGGAATAAAGTCCCAACCTATTCAACCTTACTCTGTAACTGAGTTTCTCAAGTCCCGGCAACATCCTTGTAAACCTTCTCTGCACTCTTTCAACCTTATTTATATCCTTCCTGTAATTTGGTGACCAAAGCTGAACACAATACTCCAGATTCGGCCTCATCAATGCCTTATACAACCTCATCATAACATTCCAGCTCTTATACTCAATACTTTGATTAATAAAGGCCAATGTACCAAAAGCTCTCTTTACGACCCTATCTATCTGTGACGCCACTTTTAGGGAATTTTGTATCTGTATTCCCAGATCCCTCTGTTCTACTGCACTCCTCAGTGCCTTATCATTAACCCTGTATGTTCTACGTTGGTTTGTCCTTCCAACGTGCAATACCTCACACTTGTCAGTATTAAACTCCATCTGCCATTTTTTAGCCCATTTTTCCGGCTGGTCCAAGTCCCTCTGCAGGCTCTGAAAACCTTCCTTGCTGTCTACTACACCTCCAATCTTTGTATCATCAGCAAACTTGCTGAACCAATTTACCACATTATCATCCAGATCATTGATATAGATGACAAATAACAATGGACCCGGCACTGATTCCTGTGGCACACCACTAGTCACAGGCCTCCACTCAGAGAAGCAATTCTCTACCACCACTCTCTGGCTTCTTCCATCGAGCCAATGTCTAATCCAATTTACCACCTCTCCATGTATACCTAGTGACTGAATTTTCCTAACTAACCTCCCATGTGGGACCTTTGTCAAAGGCTTTACTGAAGTCCGTGTAGACAATATCCACTGCCTTCCCTTCATCCACTTTCCTGGTAACCTCCTTGAAAAACTCCAATAGATTGGTCAAACATGACCTACCACGCACAAAGCCGTGTTGACTCTCCCTAACAAGTCCCAGTCTATCCAAATGCTTGTAGATTCTGTCTCTTAGTACTCCCTCCAATAACTTACCTACTACCGACGTTAAACTTACTGGCCTATAATTTCCCGAATTACTTTTCGATCCTTTTTTAAACAACGGAACAACAGGAGCCACTCTCCAATCCTCCGGCACCTCACCTGTAGACAGCGACATTTTAAATATTTCAGCCAGGGCCCCTGCAATTTCAACACTAGTCTCCTTCAAGGTCCGAGGGAACAGCCTGTCAGGTCCCGGGGATTTATCCACTTTAATTTTCCTCAAGACAGCAAGGACCTCCTCCTTTTTGATCTGTACAGTTTCCATGATCTCACTACTTGTTTCCCTTAACTCCACAGACATCATGCCAGTTTCCTTAGTAAACACAGACGTAAAAAACCTATTTAAGATCTCCCCCATTTCCTTTGGTTCCGCACATAGCCGACCACTCTGATCTTCAAGAGGACCAATGTTATCCCTTACAATCCTTTTGCTCTTAATATACCTGTAAAAGCTCTTTGGATTATCCTTCACTTTGACTGCCAAGGCAACCTCATGTCTTCTTTTAGCCCTCCTGATTTGTTTCTTTATTTTCTTGCACTTCTTATACTCCTCAAGCACCTTATTTACTCCCTGCTTCCTATACACATCATACAACTCCCTCTTCTTCTTTATCAGAGTTGCAATATCCCTTGAAAACCAAGGTTCCTTATTCCTATTCACCTTGCCTTTAATCCTGACAGGAACATACAAATTCTGCACTCTCAAAATTTCTGCTTTGAAGGCTTCCCACCTACCGATCACATCCATGCCAGAGAACAACCTGTCCCAATCCACGCTTTTTAGACCCTTTCTCATTTCTTCAAATTTGGCCTTCTTCCAGTTAAGAACCTCAACCCTAGGACCAGATCTATCTTCATCCATGATCAAGTTGAAACTAATGGTGTTATGATCACTGGAACCAAAGTGCTCCCCTACACAGACTTCTGTCACTTGTCCTAACTCGTTTCCTAACGGGAGATCCAATATTGCATCCCCTCTAGTTGGTCCCTCTATATATTGATTTAGAAAACTTTCCTGAACACATTTTACAAACTCTAAACCATCTAGACCCCTAACAGTATGGGAGACCCAATCAATATATGGAAAATTAAAATCCCCTACCACCACAACTTTATGTTTCCTGCAGTTGCCTGCTATCTCTCTGCAGATTTACACTTCCAATTCTCTTTGACTATTGGGTGGTCTGTAATACAATCCCACTAATGTGGCCATACCTTTCCTGTTTCTCAGCTCCACCCATAAGGACTCAGTAGACAAGCCCTCTAATCTGTCCTGCCTGAGCACTGCTGTAATATTTTCCCTAACAAGCAATGCCACTCCCCCACCTTTCATTCCTCTGCCTCGATCACATCTGAAACATCGGAACCCTGGAATATTAAGCTGCCAGTCCTGCCCCTCCTGTAGCCAAGTTTCACTGATTGTTACAACGTCATAATTCCACGTGTCAATCCACGCCCTCAACTCATCCGCCTTCCCCACAATACTCCTAGCATTGAAATATATACACCTCAGAAGATTTTTACCACCACTCACAACCTTTCTATTAGTGGATTTGCTTGAACTTTTAACATCATTTATTTTCACCCCAGCCACACTTTCACTCTGGTACTGTGGTTCCCATCCCCCTGCAAATCTAGTTTAAAGCCCCCCCAATAGCATTAACAAACCTCCCTGAAAGGATATTGGTTCCCCTGTAGTTCAAGTGTAACCCGTCTCTCTTGTACAGGTCCCACCTGCCCCAGAAGAGGTCCCAATTATCCTGAAATCTGAAACCCTGCCCCCTACACCAGTTCCTTAGCCACTTGTTCATCCTCCAGAGCATCCTATTCCTACCCTCACTGGCATATAGCACAGGTAGCAATCCTGAGGTTACCACCCTCGAGGTCCTGCTTTTCAACTTCCTACCAAGCTCTCTATACTCACTCTCCAGGACCTCCTCACTCTTCCTTGCTATGTCATTGGTACCGATGTGCACCACGACATCTGGCTGATCACCCTCCCACTTCAGAATGTCATGCAATTGATCAGAGACATCCTTGACCCTGGCACCTGGGAGGCAACAAACCATCCTGGATTCTCTGTCACGACCACAGAACCTCCTATCTGCACCTCTAACTATCAAGTCCCCTATCACTACCGCTCTCCTCTTTGTCCCCCTTCCCTTCTGCACTGCAGAGCCAGACCCAGTGCCAGAGATCCGGCTACTGCAGCTAGTCCCAGGTAAGCCATCCCCTCCAACAGTATCCAATGCGGTATACTTGTTGTTGAGGGGAATCTTTAAATGCTTGCCATTGCATATCCAATTACAAATCTATTGGTTCATCCCTGGCGGTAGGAGAAGTATTCAAGTTGCAACTGAAGGACAGAACAACACTAGGAAACAAAAAGGAAAATAAATGAAGGGAATCAGGAGATGAAGTTGGTGTAGAAAAATGGTGATAGAGCCCTGCTGGCAGCTGATGGAGTAACATTGCCTTAGATTGCTCCTACCCTATTTACTTTATTGTCTCCTACCAGTTTTTTTTTTGAAATCTTATTATAATACTGTAATACTGCTCTACTATGGCTGGGAAAAGAACAAAAGCTTCTGCAAAAGAAAGGGAAACAGAAGATGAATCCCCAGTCACTTTGGATTCAATCAGTGACTTCCTTATACGGCAAAGTTTGGAATTTTCTGAGGAGTTTCTACGACTTAATGGCAAATTGGATACAATCCAACAAACTTTAACTGAGCATGAGGACCAAATTCAGGAAAATACTGCAAAGCTGGTGACACTTGAAGAGGATGTTGAAGATACAATTAAACTCTGCAAAGAGTTATCCTTATCCAATGAAAAAAATGATGAAAAGGATTATCAATCTAGAAAATAGAAACAGGAGAAATAATTTGCGAATTCTGGGTCTTGAAGAATGAGTTGAAGGCGCTGACCCTCTGAAGTTCTTTGCAAACTTTCTGAAACAGCTATTCCATTTTATTCACTTCTGAGCCGAAGCTCGATCGAGCATATCGCTTACCGACTTCGAAGCCATTGTCATCGGCAGCGAGACCCAGGTCGGTCATTCTAAATTTTCATGAATTTTGTATTAAGGACCTTTTAATTCGCCATACCCGTCAACAAGGAATGATCGATTTCCATGGTTACAAGGTCAGATTTGTGGAAGATTATTCGCCTGAAGTTATGGCTGATTGTATGAAATATAAAGTTATGTCAGAACTTTACAATAAAGGATTTAAACCATCCCTTCGATTTCCCACCCATCTGAGTATTATCTTGAAGAATGGATTGCAAAAAAAAAAGTTGGTTGAAAACGCAGAAGAGTTTCTGAAGGCTGAAGTCTAAAACTGTTATGTTTCTTATTTGATCAATTTTTTCTTCTGTTAATATGAATTTGAAATAAGGTTTCAATAAGCTTACATTTTGGCTGTTCATATATTGTTTTTTTTTGATACTTTTTTATTACATCCCTTATTGAGGCTTTATTTTAATATAGCTTTCTTTGAATTTGTTTAAATTGATCCTTTTATATTTTCGAATATTGAGTTATTTTTCTTTTTATGTTGTGTCTTGGTAGGGACATAACTGACCTTGAAGGACCAGAGTTTCTGTCAACAGGATTTTTTGGGGAAAAAACTTTTTAGTTATTAGCTCCCTGACTGTCTATTGGTCAGCCTTCTAGCTTTGGGTGGGGAAGGCACAGGGCCTATTTCTCTCTGGGAGCTGTGATGGGTTGATTATATGATTGCCTGTTTGACTACCTTACCTTACGGTTTGCTTTCTAGTTTTAACAACTTATGGCCAGAGCTTTTAATTACATGATGATTTGTATTTAAAATGGTTCAAAATATTAACTTATTTAGTTTGAATGTGAAAGGGCTGAATCACCCCATTAGCTGAATCACCCCATTAACGGAACAAGGTGTTTGCTTATATTAAAAAATTAAAAGCACCCATTATTTTCTTACAAGAAACGCACATACGCAGCTGTGATAGCTTACTATTTTTACTCGGTGGAAGGATATGCAATTTCATTCTTCGTTTAATGCAAAATCATGTGGAGTTTCGATTTTTGTAGATAATAGTTTCCTTTGTTCAGCACAAAGTTGTATCGGATCCTAATGGTCGATTTGTTATTGTATCAGGGAGTTTAGACAGTAAATTGATAGTTTTTGCTAATGTATATGCCCCCCAACGTAGACGATCCAGGATTTTTTGAACATCTATTTTCGTTTTTGCCAGATTTGTGTACTTACTCTCTCGTGATGGGAGGAGATTTTAACTGCTGGTTAGATCCAGTATTAGATCACATGTCTGTCAAACCAGCCACACTTAATAAATCAGCTTTGTTTATCCAATCCTTTCTAACTAAATGTGGAATAGTTGCTGTTTGGCATTTTCTTCATCCAACGGACAGGGAGTATTCTTTTTTCTCTCATATCCATCATTCTTATACCAAGATTGATTTTTTTTTATTGACAGTCAAATGATTCCATTGATTCTATCGATCGAATATAAAGAGATTGCTATTTCTGACCACTCTCCTGTACTTCTTTAAATCTTCCTGGTCCTATCCCTATGAGTAGATTTTGGCGATTTAATTTAACTCTGTTATCCGATGAGGACTTTTTAAAATTTATGGAGAATCAAATTACTCTTTTTTTTTGAAGAAAACACGTTGAAAGAGACGTCTAGTCTTATTATATGGGATATTTTTAAAGCATATATCCAGGGTCAAATTATTTCTTATACTGCAAACATTATTAAAAAAGCTAACAAAGAGAGAAACGAACTAGCCAATCAATTAAAACAACTGGACCATAAATACGCTTCGATACCCGATCCTGAAATATATAAGAGCTGTATTGAAACCAAAACTGAATATGATCTTCTTTTAACGTATCCAATTGAAACCCAGCTTTTAAAAGATAGAAGTCAATTTTATATTCATGGAGATAAAACTGGTAAGCTACTGGCTAATCAATTGGAGCCATTTATAGCCAAGCGGCAAATTAAAGTAAAATTAATGGGTACATGACAACTGACCACTTTGAAATTAATAACACTTCTGGGGAATTTTATTCCAAATTGTATAGGTCTGACTCTGTTAGTGATAATATTGTAATGAATAATTTTTAGATCAATTAACTATTCCTAATCTTACGATAGATGATCGTAGACAATTGGATCAACCTAATTCTCAGGAGGAAATTGCTCAGGCTATACGAGAATTACATTCTGGGAAATCCCCAGGATGCAATGGATTCTCTGGAGAGATTTATAAGGCTTTTTTCTCCTTGCTTATACCACATTTATGTTCTACCCTTACAGATTCCTTTAAGGTAGGAAGATTACCACAGTCTTTTTACGAAGCTTCCATTTCGCTCATTCTCAAAAAGAATAAGAATCCTACTGAATGTTCTTCATATAGACTCATCTCTTTACTCAGTTTTGATACCAAAATTTCATCTAAAGTGTTGGCTCGCAGACCTGAAAATATATCTTCTATAGTTTCGGATGATCAGACAGGATTTATTAAAAATCAATATTCCCATTTTAATATACGGCGTTTGTTAAATGTTATGCATTCTCCATCTAAGGAAATATCGGAATGTGTGACATCTTTGGATGCGGAGATGGCTTTTGACAGAGTTGAATGGAATTATCTTTTTACATCCTTAGAAAAATGTAATTTTGGACCTAATTTTATTCATTGGATTAAATTACTTTAATTATTTCCCTCTGCTCGGGTTCTTACTAATCTTCAGAATCCTAAACCCTTTAAACTCCAATGTGGGACTAGACAAGGTTGTCCTTTGAGCCCTCTGCTTTTTGATTTGGTATTAGAACCCTTAGCAATTGCTTTTCGAGAGTCTAAAGAGATTACTGGTATTTTAAGGAGAGGTACTATTCATAAAGTGTTGCTCTATGCTGATGACTTATTGCTTTTTATATCTAATGTTACAACCTCTTTACCATTTGTGTTCCGTTTAATGACTAATCTTAATCAGTTCTCAGGATATATATTAAATTTACATAAGAGTGAACTGTTTCCTTTAAACAATTTACGTATTTAGGACTAACAATTACTAACAATTATAAAGGTCCATTTAAGGAAAATTTTTTAACTTTAATGAAGTATGTTTAAAAAAAAACTTTCTAATTGGTCGTCTCTCTCTTTATCACTGATTGGCCAAATTAATTCTATTAAAACGAATATTTTACCTAAATTTATAAACTCTGCTGGCTCGCCCACGCGGCAAGCGAACCAGCTCCAGCAGTCACGGGCGAGTCTGCAGCCGGTGGCAACCGAGGGGGCTCCGAGTGCGGGGCAGACCTCGGCCTGGAAGCCGACGTCACTTCCGCCCCGCAAAGAGTAGGGGATGTGGGATCTTCTTGCAGCAAATGCCAGGAGACATCTGCCTCCTGCTAGCAGATGAAGACTTCAGAGACCCGCGCAGGGTAGCTGCCCGCGCGGACATGCTTTGGCGCGCCAAACAAAATGGCAGAACCACCACCGAAATTAGTGCTGCAGCATGGCCGAAAGTCCAGCCCTCCCACACCCCAGCAGCGGAGCACGTAACACCCACACCAAGGGATGGCACCACCTCTGAGCCTTGGTGTTTTTATCATCAAAGGTGGGGTTCCAGGGCCCGCTGCTGCCGACTGCCATGCTCGTTTCCAGGGAAACGCCAGGACCAGCCGTCACTGATGGCTACGGCAGCTGGTCACCGTGATAGCCTCCTCTACGTTTGGGACAAGCTCTCCGGGCGTAGATTCCTGGTGGACACAGGGGTGGAAATCAGTGTCCTACCCCCCTTGAGCCACGATACCTGAACTAGCAGGACAGGACCAGAACTTACGGCAGCCAACAGCAGCACCATCCACACCTACAGCACAAGAACCATCCCCTTACAGTTCGGTTCCAGCGGCTTTACATGGACATTTACAATGGCTGCAGTATCACAGATATTGCTGGGTGCAGACCTCCTCCGCGCGCACTGCCTGCTCATGGATTTGAAGGGACGATGATTGGTCGATGCGAAGATGTTCCAGAC
Organism: Mobula hypostoma; assembly: GCF_963921235.1. Taxonomy (NCBI): domain Eukaryota; kingdom Metazoa; phylum Chordata; class Chondrichthyes; order Myliobatiformes; family Myliobatidae; genus Mobula; species Mobula hypostoma. The sequence continues at coordinate 33,008,703 of NC_086097.1, read as the reverse complement.
TTTCTCCCTCGGTGAGGCCAAGTTACCGGCCCCATACTTGGACTCCGTCACTTATTCCGACAACGAGTTCGCCAGTGTTATCGGAGCTCCCATCTATCATCACACCACAGTTTTCCTCAACAGACCCCCAAGCACAGCGTGATGCACCACATCCCCACACAGGGACCTCCCCTTCATGCCCGGGCCGGCAGGCTACTGCCCGACAAGCTCCGCCTCGAAAAAGAGGAATTCAAGAAGATGGAGGAGATGGGGATTGTGCGGCGTTCCAACAGTCCATGGGCCTCCCCACTCCATACGGTGCCCAAGTCCACAGGAGGGTGGAGACCATGTGGCGACAATAGGAGGCTGAACGACACCACCACGTCCTATTGCTATCTGGTACCACACATCCAGGACTTTACAGCCGACCACACGGGGCGCGCATCTTTTGGAAGATTGACCTGGTCCGAGGGTATCATCAGATCCCAGTCCACCCGGATGATGTACCCAAGACGGCCCTCATTACCTCCTTTGGCCTGTTCGAGTTACTCAGGATGCTGTTCAGACTCAAAAACGCAGCACAGACGTTCCAGCTCCTGATGGACACAGTAGGGCAAGTTCTGAACTTTCTGTTCATCTACCTAGATAACATACTTATCGCCAGCGGCTCCCGCCAGGAAAATCTAGCATATTTACGCCCATTCTGCCACTGCCTAAGCGACTACGGCCTGGCTATCAACCCCGCCAAGTGCCAGTTCAGCCTACCCGCTATCGACTTCTTGGGACACCGGATCGACCACCATGGAGCTGTGCCCCTGCCAGCAAAAGTTGAAGCCATATGCCAATTTGCCAGACCCAGCACTGTTAAAGGCCTGCAGGAATTTGTTGGGATAGTTAACTTTTACCACCATTTCCTGCCCTCAGCGTCCCGGATCATGCGGCCCCTTTTCGGCTTGATGTTCGGCAAGGTCAAAGAAGTCACCTGGACAGAGGAGGCGAAGGCCGCTTTCGAACAAGCCAAGAACGCGCTAGCAAACGCCACGCTCTTAGTCCACCCCCGGGTCGACGTCCCCACTGCCCTCACTGTGAATGCCTCCGACGCGGCAGTTAGCGGCGTGCTCGAGCAGCTCATCGAAGGCCAGTGGAAGACACTCGCTTTTTTCAGCCGGCACCTATGACCCCCGGAACTTAAGTACAGCGCTTTCAACAGGGAGCTGCTGGCCCTGTACCTTGCCATCTGGCACTTCAGGTATTTCCTGGAAGGGAGGGAGTTCACGATCTTCACAGACCACAAGCCCCCCACTCACACGTTTGCCAAAGCGTCGGACCCGTGGTTGGGCCGTCAGCAACGCCACCTGTCGTACATCTTGGAGTTTACCACCACGATCAAGCACATCTCCGGGAAGAACAATGTGCTGTCACACACCTCCGTCCAATCAGCACACTCTCTGTCTCCAGGGGTGGATTATGCGGCATTAGCTAAGGCACAACAACTGGACAGCAAGATGCCAGCATACAGAACCGCAGTCTCAGGACTCCGCCTCGAAGACATACCCATTGGGCCTGAAGGTAATGAGCTTCTTTGCGATGTGTCCACCAGGCAACCTCGGCCCACTGTCCCAACCACTTGGAGGTGCTGCGTTTTCGACGCCTTGCACGGTTTAGCCCACCCTTCCATCCGGGTGACCATCCGGCTGATCGCAGACAGGTTTGTGTGGCACGGCCTATGCAAGCAGGAAGGGCAATGGGCCCGGACATGCACACACTCCAAAATCCAGAGGCACGTGAGGGCCCCACTGCAACCTTTCCAACCGACACATAGGGGGTTTGAACATGTCCACGTGGATATCGTCGGCCCACTGCCAGTTTCAAGAGGAGCGAGATACCTGTTCACCATGGTGGACAGGTTCACAAGGTGGCCGGAAGCTATCCCACTCGCTGACACAGCCACGGAGACATGCGCCAGAGCCCTGATTACCACCTGGGTGACACGGTTCGGACTCCCAGCCCACGTCACTTCAGACAGGGGCGTGCAGTTCACATTGGCTTTGTGGTCTGCACTGACACAACGCCTCGGAACCCAGCTCCACCGAACGACTGCTTACCACCTGCGGTCTAACGGCCTGGTGAAACGTTTCCACAGGCACTTGAAGTCAGCCCTGATGGCACGCCTCCGAGGACCAGACTGGGTTGACAAACTCCCCTGGGTGCTGCTTGGCATCCGCACGGCACCCAAGGAGGGCCTGGCCATGGCATCGGCTGAAGTTGTTTACGGTGCCCCGCTCACAGTTCCCAGTGAGTTTGTGCCAGCACCCCATGGCCAGGAGGACACACCTACGGCGGTCCTAACTAAACTCCGGGAGCGGCTTGGAACACTTGCCCCAGTCCCAACGTCCCATCACGGAACAACACCCTCTTTCGTGCCCAAGGACCTACAACAGAGCAAGTATGTTTTCGCTCGCCGAGGTGAGCACAGAGCACCCCTGCAGGGACCATACGACGGACCCTACAAGGTGGTGCGCCATAATGGGACGACCTGCGTTCTCAACATCGGCGGTCATGAAGAGACTTTTACCATTAACCGTCTCAAACCAGCGCATCCAGACCTTGAACGCCCAGTTGCAGTGCCACCCCCACGACGACGAGGCCGGCCACCCAAAAGAACTGACAGTGTGCAGGCTGTGGACTCTGCACCTCCTAGCGCCGGTTCCGGGGGGGGGGGGGGGGGTCATGTGGCGGCTCGCTCACATGGCAAGCGAATCGGCTCCAGCAGTTGCGGGTGAGTCCGCACCCAGCGGCAACGAAGGGGCTCTGAGTGCGGGGCAAACCTCGGCCTGGAAGCCAATATCACTTCCGTCCCGCAAACAGCGGGGGATGCTGGGAGCGGGCACTTAAGCGCGCGCAGGTTTAAATCAGTAAACAGTTCAAATAGACCCTGCTTGACTCAGTGTGTTGCTTTCACTCGTTGCGTATCAGCGCGACTACAATGCCTTTTTCAGGCTGTGCCTGTTTTTATTCTTAAATCTTTTTTTTGACTCTTTGGATTCAATTCTTTCCTCCTGTATATGGAAGAATAAAAAACCTCGAATAAATAAAGCTCACCTTCAAAAAACCAAACAGAATGGAGGCTTTGCCTTATCCAATTTTAGGTTATGTTATTGGGCAGTTAATATATGAAATATTACGTTCTGGATATATTACATTAACCATGAGAATTGCCCTGTATGGGTTTCTTCGTAAGTCAACTCTGTTATGAATTTTTCCATTATTTCTTTACTTGGATCCTCGCTTCCTTTCTCTTTAAATAAACTTCCAATGTGGTGGTCAAACATACTTCAAGGATTTGGTTACAGTTTAGAAAACATTTTGGTTTATTGAGATTCTCCCTCTCAAGTCCCATCTTTTCTAATTTTTTTTAAACCATCTTTAATAGATTTATCTTTTAAAGAATGGGATAAATTGGGTATTAAACGATTTCAGGATTTGTTTGATGGAGGGAATCTCTCTTCTTTTGTGAAACTTTCAATGAAATTTAACCTCTCCAATACCCACTTTTTTTGATACTTACAAATTAGAGATTTTTTAAGATTTCAATTACATACATTTCCTACAAGTCCAGATAAGAATAGATACACTTTTTAATCTGAAACCCTTTGACAACGGTTCAATATCTTACATTTACGGTCTGCTGTTGGGAAAAGGTTTCTTTAGATAAAATTAAAGGAGACTAGGGAAAGGATTTACAGATTTTCATTTCTGAAGAAAGCTGGAAGATTATTTTAAAATTGATTAATTCTTCATCATTATGTGCTCGTCATTCTTTATTACAATTCGAAGTGGTACATAGAGTTCATATGTCTAAAGACAAGCTCTCCCGTTTCCATGAAGATATTTCCCCTTACTGTGATAGATGTACTAATGGAGTGGCCACACTAATTCATATGTTTTGGACATGTCCGAGCCTTGAAAAATTTTGGAAAGATGTATTTCAAACTTTTTCTGTACTTATCGATGTTAGTTTTAAGCCCAATCCCTTGACTGCTATGTTTGGTATTGTTACAAAACTGAAGCCAAATAATTTGCGGGTATTGGCCTTTATGTCTCTTAAGGCCAGGAGGGTGATCTTGCTCAAGTGGAAGGAGGCTGCCCCGCCCACTCATGTTCAATGACTATCTGATGTTATGTTATGCCTTGATCTAGAGAAGGTTCGTTGTTCAATTTCTGATTCTAAACATGATTTTATAATGTTATGGGGACCCTTTCTGAGTTATTTTCATAATCTTTGAACTGTTATTAAAGTACGGATCTGAGCTATTATTATAATAATATTCTATGGTAAGGTATTTCTTTTCTTCTTTTTTTTTTAACCAACCAGCTCATTTTGGTAGTGGGGGGTAGACTTTTTAATAAAATATAATTATTTTATTTTATTTCATTTCATAATTCAATTTTTTTCTACATGATTGATTTGGAATATGGGATACTGTGATCATATTATTGTGATTTAAATGTAATGAAAAATGGTGATTGCCTCAAGGATCAGCTGTAGATTATTAAAAGTACAAAACAGAAATAGGCCCTTCAGCCCATGTCTACACCAACCATGATGCCACATTAAACTAGTTCCATTTGCTTGCACATGGTCCATTTCCCTCTATTTCCTACTTCTTCTTGATGATCTAAATGCCTCTTAAGCATTGCTATCGTATCTGCTTGCGTCTACCTCTCAGTAAAATAACCTTGGCTTGCACGTCTCCTTTAATCTGTACCCCCTCTCACCTAAAACTTGTACCCTCTAGCGTTTCAGTGTGGGAAATACTGCAAATACCAACTGTCCACCCTAACTAGCTGCAATCTTTTATTGGCAGAGCAGGCACAAGACACTAAATAGCCCTCTCCTACTGTGTGCTCGCATAAATATTCAGTTTGCATTTCATAAAGAGATGCATTGCTAAACCAATCTAATTGAAATTTCAAAGTAGCAGCAATAGAATAGTAACAACAGTGTAAATGCAATAAATGCAATTTCTCCAATTTTAAAAACACTTTGTCCACAACAGATAAATGAATAAGGTTGAAGTATTCTGAGTTTTTCCTCTGTTAATTTTTGAGAATTCATTTTCAGTATCACTAGTGAGAACAGCTTTCTCCAAGAGTGCAGTAAGCCACTGCAGTGATTATTTTACACTCCTCACTTTATACACAGATACATGTTTATCTACACACATGTATACACATGCTTACATATATGAGTGTATATGCACATATGTACACGTACATGTTACACACAGATGCACCACAAAGAACATTCTTACCAGTTGCATAACCATCTGGAATGGAGGGGCCACTGCACGGGATAGGAAAGAGGTGCAAAAAGCTCGATTATAGGCGCTAGCCTCCCCAGCATCGAGCCAATGCCTCAAAAAGGCAGCATCCATCATTAAGGGCTCCCATCGCTCAGGACATGCCCCTTTCTCATTGCTACCATCAAGCAGAAGATAGAGGAGCCTGAAGACACACACTCAATGTTTCAGGAGCAGCTTCTTCCCCTCTGCCATCAGATTTCTGAATGAACAATGAACCCATTAACACTTCCAAGTATCCTTCCCTCTCTATTTGCACTACTTACTTAATTTATTTTCTATATATACTTATAGTAATTTGCAGTTTTCATTATAATGTATTGCAATGTACTGTGGCTGCAAAGCAACAAATTTCACGACATATGCAAGTGCTAATAAACCTAGTTCTGATTAAGTGCTTTTGATTAAGGTACTTCCACCAATGGTGTTTGATGAGGGATGGAGACTCAGACCAAGCACGAACGAAGGAACCAAGTCAGGAAGGTGTGCAACATAGAGCAGAACTTGCAAGCATAGTCAGGGGCCAAATAGCACAGTGAATTATAGCCAGCTTCAAAAAGAAGAGAATAAGAATAATGAACACACAATGGAAAAATGTGTGTTTCGTGAGGATCTGTTGTACCCAAATTACATTAATGACTTATAGTCGCAGGAATCAAAAAATAATTTCTCAGCTTGTAAGCATTACTAAATTCAAGGAGATTTCAAAACTGAGCAGGACACAACAACTTAAAGGAGGACATTCATTAATTCACTGACTGGGCAAATAATTGAAAGATAATTGTTAACACAAGTAAATGAGTCAGCACATTTTGTGAGGAAGAGCTCACTTATTACATAAAAGGTGCAAGTTTAAGAAAGACAGAAGAACGAAGGGATCCTGGGATTCACCAGAAGTTACACCATAGATAAGCCTAGAGAAGTTATACTAAACCTGCATCAATCCTTGGTTTAGTCCACATTTCAGTTCTGCACACATATAAAAAGGATATGTTAGCAATAAAGAATGTGCAGAGAAGATTTTAAGGATAATACCAGAAGTGAAAGGCTATAATACCACGAAAGCTGAACAAAATGGGTCTCTATTTAAAAGGTTTCAAAGGTACATTTAATGTCAGAGAAATGTGTACAATATACACACCAAAATAGCTTTTCTTCGCAACCATCCACAAAAACAGAGGAGTGCCCCAAAGAATGAATGACAGTTAAATGTTAGAACCCCAAAGTCCCCCCCAGCTCCCCTCACTCCCACACAGAAGCGGCAGCAAGCAATGATCCCCCCTCCCCCCACCGGCAAAAAAAAGCATCAGCACCCACCACCAAGCACTCAAGCATGCAGCAAAAGCGACAGCAAAGACACAGACTTGCAGTACTCCAAAGACTACGCATTCACCCAGTATTCGACATATCACAGGTTCTCTCTCTCACCAACAAGGGAAAAAGAGGTGTCTCCATTTCATAGCAAGAGGGGAGACATAACAAACAACTCGCTGGTTTAAGATGTTAAAATTCCATTGCGTCACTTTTTTCGAGCTCTGTGCCCAAAGATCTCAGGTCCCTGGGCACATAGCAAAAGATCTCTTTAATTGATTTAATCTCTTTAACTTCTATTCTCTTTAATCAAAGTGTTTCAGGATTAAACAAAGCAAGATTTTGACAGGGTGGACAAAGGGGGAATGTTTCCACTGTAGGGAAGGTTAGAATCAGAGGCTGTCATCAGTGCAAGAGAGTGGCAAGAAATCTAAGAGGATATAGAAGAAATGTGTTTACGCAAAGAAAGGTAAAAATACAGAGCTTACTTCCATGGAGAATGGTCAAAGCAAGCAGTCCCGATGCACCCAAGGGAAAGTCAGAAAAAAAGTGTGACACTGATAGGTTTAGGATAATTGAGAGACAGAAGGAAGCTCAAGTATAAATGTCAAAATGGACTTGTCAAGCCAAATAGCCTCTCTCTGTCCCACGTGCGTGCAGTCTTAAAATCTTCAGGATACTGCAGTTAACTTTCTCCAATGCACTAGAAACATAGAAAACCTACAGCACTATACAGGCCCTTTGGCCCACAAAGTTGTGCTGAACATGTCCCTACCTTAGAGATTACTAGACTTCTCCATAGCCCTCTATTTTTCTAAGCTCCAGATACCTATCCAAAAGTCTCTTAAAAGACCCTATCGTAGCAGCCTCCACCACCGTTGCCAGCAGCCCATTCCATGCTCTCACCACTCTCTGAGTAGAAAACGTACTCCTGACATCTCCTCTGTACCTACTCCCCAGCACCTTAAACCTGTGTCCTCTTGTGGCAACCATTTCAGCCCTGGGAAAAAGCCTCTGACTATCCACATGATCAATGCCTCTCATCACCTTATACACCTCTATCAGGTCACCTCTCATCCTCCGTTGCTCCAAGGAGAAAAGGCCAAGTTCACTTGAACTGTTTTCATAAGGCATGCTTCCCAATCCAGGCAACATCCTTCAAAATCTCCTCTGCACCCTTTCTATGGCTTCCACATCCTTCCTGTAGTGAGGCGACCAGAACTGAGAACAGTACTCAAGTGGGTTCTGACGAGGGTCCTATATAGCTGCAACATTACCTCTCGGCTCCTAAATTCAATTCCACAATTAATGAAGGCCAATACACCATGTGCCTTCTTAAACACAGAGTCAACCTGCGCAGCTGCTTCGAGCGTCCTATGGACTCGGACCCCAAGATCTCTCTGATCCTCCACATTGCCAAGAATCTTACCATTAATGCTATATTCTGCCATCATATTTGACCTACCAAAATGAACCACCACACACATCTGGGTTGAAATCCATCTGCCTCTTCTCAGCCCAGTTTTGCATCCTATCAATGTCCCACTGTAACCTCTGACAGCCACACTATCCACAACACCTCCAACCTTTGTGTCATCAGCAAACTTACAAACCCATCCCTACACTTCCTCATCCAGGTCATTTATAAAAATCACGAAGAGTAAGGGTCCCAGAACAGATCCCTGAGGCACACTACTGGTCACCGACCTCCATGCAGAATATGACCCATTTAGAACCACTCTTTGTCTTCGGTGGGCAAGCCAGTTCCAGATCCACAAAGCAATGTCCCCTTGGATCTCATGCCTCCTTACTTTCTCAATAAGCCTTGCATGGGGTACCTTATCAAATGCCTTGGTGAAATCCATATACACTATATCTACTGCTCTTCCTTCATCAATGTGTTTAGTCACTTCCTCAAAAATTCAATCAGGCTCGTAAGGCACGACCTGCCCTTGACAAAACCATGCTGACTATTCCTAATCATATTATACCTCTCCAAATGTTCATAAATCCTGCCTCTCAGGATCTTCTCCATCAACTTACCAACCACTGAAGTAACACTCACTGGTCTGTAATTTCCTGGGCTATCTCTACTCCCTTTCTTGAATAAAGGAACAACATCCGCAACCCTCCAATCCTCCAGAACCTCTCCTGTCCCCATTGATGATTCAAAGATAATCGCCAGAGGCTCAGCAATCTCCTCCCTCGCCTCCCACAGTAGCCAGGGTTACATCTTGTCTAGTCCCGGCGACTTATCCAACTTGATGCTTTCCAAAAGCTCCAGCACATCCTCTTTCATAATATCTACATGCTCAAGCTTTTCAGTCTGCTGTAAGTCAGAACTACAATCACCAAGATCCTTTTCCATAGTGAATACTGAAGTAAAGTATTCATTAGGTACCTCTGCTATTTCCTCCAGTTCCATACACACTTTCCCGCGGTCACATTTGATAGGTCCTATTCTTTCACTTCTTATCTTCTTGCTCTTCACATACTTGTAGAATGCCTTGGGATTTTCCTTAATCCTGCCCGCCAAGGCCTTCTCATGGCCCCTTCTGGCTCTCCTAATTTCCTTTTTAAGCTCCTTCTTGTTAGCCTTATAATCTTCTAGATCACTAACATTATCTAGCTCTCTGAACCTTTTCTAAGCTTTTCTTTTCTTCTTGGCTAGATTTGTTACAGCCTTTGTACAACACGGTTCCTGAACCCTACCATAACTTCCCTGTCTCATTGGAACATACCTATGCAGAACTCCACACAAATATCCCCTGAACATTTGCCACATTTCTTCCGTACTTTTCCCTGAGAACATCTGTTCCCAATTTAAGCTTCCAAGTTCCTGCCTGATATTCTCATAATTCCCCTTACTCCAATTAAACACTTTTCTAACTTGTCTGTTCCTATCTCTCTCCAATGCTATTGTGAAAGAGATAGAATTATGATCACTATTTCCAAAATGCTCTCCCACTGAGAGATCTGTCACCTGACCAGGTTCATTTCCCAATACCAAATCAAGTACAGTTTCTCCTCTTGTAGGCTTATCTACAAATTGTGTCAAGAAACCTTCCTGAACACACCTAACAAACTCCACCCCATCTAAAACCCTTGCTCTTGGGAGATGCCAATCGATATTTGGGAAATTTAAATCTCCCATCACGACAATTCTGTTATTATTACACCTTTCCAGGATCCGTTTCCCTAACTGCTCCTCGATATCCCTGTTACTTTTGGGCGGCCTATAAAAAACACCCAGTAAAGTTATTGACCCCTTCCTGCTCCTAACCTCCACACACAGAGACTCCGTAGACAATCCCTCCATGACGTCCACCTTTACTGCAGCCGTGACACTACCTCTGATCAACACTGCCATGCCCCCACCTCTTTTGCCTCCCGCACTGTCCTTTCTGAAACATCTAAAACCCGGTACTTGAAGTAACCATTCCTGTCTCTGAGCCATCCAAGTCTCTGTAATGGCTACCACATCCTAGTTCCAAGTACTGATCCATGCTCTAAGCTCATCCGCTTTGTTCACAATACTCCTTGCGTTAAAATAGACACATCTCAAACCATCCGTCTGAGCGCGTCCCTTCGTCTATAACCTGCCTATCCTCCCTCACACACTATCTCGAAGCTTTCTCTATTTGTGAGACAACTGCCTCTTCCCCAGTCTCTTCAGTTCAGTTCCCACCCCCCAACAATTCTAGTTTAAACTCTCCCCAGTAGCGTTAGCAAACCTCCCTGCCAGGATATTGGTTCCCCGGGATTCAAGTGCAACCCGCTCTTTTTGTACAGGTCACACCTGTCCCAAAAGAGGTCCCAATGATCCAAAAATATGAATCTCTGTCCCCTACTCCAATCCCTCAGCCACGCATTTATCCTCCACCTCATTCTATTCCTATACTCAGTAACACACTAAACTGGTATTCCAGGGCACATGGACCTTGCCCATTGAACTGGCTGTTGGCAGCGCCTGAATGGTGCTGCCACCTTGTGTTAAACAAGCAATAATCAGCGGCTCTGCAATTCAGAATGCCAGGACCTGCACCAGGCATTGTTTCTGATTACAAGTTTTAGTTCAAGTACTTTTATTGTCATTCAACCATATATACATGCATACTGCCAAACAAAATAATATTCCTCCAGACCAAAGTGCACAACATAGTACCTTTAACTCATACACAACATATAAAGTAATATTATCACAAATAAATTAACAAATAATATATTCCAGATATTCGACATCAGAATCAGATTTAATATCACCAGCATATGTTATGTAATCTGTTGTCTTTGACAGCAGTAGAATGCAATATATAATAGTGAAAAACATGAATTACAGTAAGTATATAAATATTAAAGTTAAATTAAACAAGTTGTACAAAAATAGATATAATAAAAATGTAGTGAGGCAGCGTACACAGGTTCAATGTCCATTTAGAAATTGGATGGCAGAGGGGAAGAAGCGGTGCCTGAATCATTGAGCGTGTGCCTTCAGGTTCCTGTACCTCCACCCTGATGGTAGCAATGAGATCAAAGTATGACCTGGGTGATCAGGGTCCTTAATGATGGATGCCATCTTTTTGAAACTCCTTGAGGATGCCCTGAATACTGAATACTGGTGCCCAATGCCTAAGTGTACAACTCTCTAGCTTATTTTGATTCTGTGCAGTAGCCTTCCCCCGCACCACCCCCCCCACACACACAAGATGGTGATGCAGCCAGTTAGAATGCTTTCCACAGTATATCTGTAGAAATTTGCGAGTGCCTTTGGTGGCAAACCAAATGTCCTCAGACTCCAAATGAGATATAGCCACTGCTGTGCCTTCTTTGTAGTGTTATGTACCCCGTAACTGGGTTGCCAAACCAGCAGAAATGGACCACTTAGTTGGAGTCTGGATTACTGGAACTAAGAAAGTTTTATTAAAGAAATAAGCAACACAGTGCTCTAATAGTAAGGATATAAATGCAATAGGTTAGCAATGAATAAACACACATGTACACGGAACTACAATAATAGGATCAATCAAGCTCTATCGCAGTCTAGGGGTAAATGATCAGTTTCAAGTGAGGCAAAGTTCAGTTCAATTTAGTTCAGTTCGCAGTAATCGCTGTTGTGCCGTTGGGGCGGGGAGAAGAGAGAGAGCAAAAGCGAATGAATATTCAAAACGGATTCCAAACAGACCTTCGATATTCCTCGCAGTTAGCTTTCGGGCGAGCCCTTTGTAATGTCTTCTGAGGTCACCGACTGTGACCCCTCCGTTTCAGATACGATCGTTCTTCTGCGGTGAACCCGGCACCCAGGCAAGGGCGGACACACACACCAGGTTCCCGCCCAACCGTATCTTTCCACCCTGTGCGTCTATGGCTGGTCCCGCGACCAGACCTCCAAAACTCGCACCAACTTGTGGGGGCACACCGCTTCCAGAGTCTCGTTACCTCGTGGTGTTGTGGGTCCGTTGCCTTAGCGAACCTGTCCCTTTTTATCCCCCTGTTGGGGTATCGCCTGCCCATCAAACTTCAAACAGTTCAGGGCTCAAAGCCACCGGTCTCTGACAATACTCGGAACTGTGTCTCCTTTTCGTTAATCCCTCTCGTCTCTCATTAACATTTCTGAATGTTCCCCCATTGTCCTCTTATCGGCATCAATCTTCTGATAATTTGGTCTGTCGTCACAGTAGCTACATCAATATGTTGGGTCCAGGACAAATCCTCAGAGATATTGACACCTAGGAACTTGAAGTTGCTCACTCCTTCTAATCCCTCAATGAGGACTGATGTGTGCTCCCTCATCTTACCCTTTCTGAGGTCCATAATCAGTTCTTTGGACATTTAGCATAAGGTGCATTTACAGCACAAATTAAAAAGTAAACAATATTAATGCTATTTTGCAGCATATAACAATGCTGCAAAGAATCAGATGTTCCGCAAATATACCACTATCATTGTGTTCCCAGTGAGAACTGTAAAACTTAATACTCTGGACTGAACCGCCAGGGTAGTATGAGGCATTGTACATAGTGTCCTGGACAGCCAGAGCACTGTGAGGGGTTATACAGTGTCCTGGACAGCCAGAGCTATACAGCAGGTCAGTGCAATGCTCCAAGTTTTCCGAATATCTACTCTTACATCCACTTCAGTGAATTCTTTAATTGAGATATAGCATGGTATTTAATGAAATATCACACATACGTAAAGAGTAGTCCGAGTGTGGAACATATTGTCAGGAGCGACAGATTACTCACATTTAAGAGACTCATAGATAGGCACATGGAGGATAGAAAAATGGACAGCTACGTAGAAGGGTAGGGTTACAAAGACCTTAGATTACGTTAAAAGATTAGCACAACTTTGTGGGCCAAAGGGACTGCATTGTGCTGCAATGTACTATGCTTTATGTTCTAAATTCTTACAGACAGCAGTGGAATTGAGCACAAGTCACTGGTGCTATAAAAGGTTTCCAACAGATAGACTGGGGGTGAGACGGTTGGTGGCTGACAATGAAGTGAGAGGCCAGTTACACAATATAATACCTCACGTACATGTACGCGCATATAAACACACACACACCTTCAATTCTTCAAGTTTTGCAGTTGGTGGATATCAAAAATGGTAGATTCAATTGCCATCATGTGGCCCAAATGGGAATAGCATTATTCACAAGTTCAAGTTTAAGCTTAATTGTCATTCAACTATACATGAATACTATGAATACTGCCAAACAAAACAACATTACTCTGGGACCAAGATGCAACACACAGTACCAGAAACCATACACAGCACAAGGCACACACAGCACATACAAGATAGCAGTAAAATAAAGTAACAAAACAAAAAGAAAAGGAATATTAGTGCAAGTGTCCCTGAGTCCATGTATGGTGCAGCAATCTGCAGTCAAGCACAATAAACCTTGTCTTCTGCCAGGCAAACACTGCAGGGCAGCACCAATTCCAGCCTATATGCTGCGCCACCCCACCTCTGGCACACTGGTAGAGCACACCGATTCCTGCGCCACTCTCCTGGGCAGCTGCAAACAGGCAACACTGCAGCTTGAGGCCTAGTTTTCATTACAACCAAGGCCATGCAGCTCCCCTGCTGTCCACCCTGCCATTCACCCATAAACCAGTGAATTGAACGTGCAGCGTTGCACATTAATCAACAGAGTCTTGCAATCTCAAGAAAAGCAACTGAGACGATTAAGATGAAGCCAACTAAGATGAACAGTGGTTTTCCAGCTCAAGGGCAAATGCAGAGTAAGCACCAAACAGTAGAAAACTAGGCTACCTCAACAGAGAAACCATTGTGTAAGTTTTAGATACTGGGATATCTGGTGTCTTAAAGGTGAAGCAGGAGATGGAAGCTAACCATTGGCCTGACATGGCTCATAATAGTGTCTATTTCTGTAATTGGAACTGGTTTGTTATTGTCACATGTACCAAGATACAGTGAAAGGCTTGTCTTAAATATTGTTCACACAGATTAAATCATTGCAGAGTTCAGTGACCAAGATAACTGGGACACATCGGGATCAGTACATTTTGGCCCAATTAAGCAACTTCCCCGATTAGTCAAAATTTCAGGAAAATAGTTAAAAAGTATTAAAAAATACAAACTACCATTTAACTGAGTAACAATTTATGTATTTAAATGAAATACAGAACAAATAAGAACACTACCAATATTACTACAGTACTACTAAAACTATGTATTAGCTGCTAATAGTCACCAATGGAGGAATTCAGCCAGTATCTGCAATGACCAAATCAGTGCACAGACGCAGTGCAGATAATGGACTGCTCTCATACAATGCTGTCTTTGTTTGCATCCTCCAAATCTTCATTTTCACTAGCATTCAAGATGATTGTCAATATCTTCAAATTCTTCACAGTTCCTAACTTGTTGCAGTAGTGAAATTGTTTAATTTTCACTCCCTGGCCGTTTCCAGCATCTCTAAGCCCGAATGCTTGAAACCACAGTGAGCAAAACAGTTCCAAATTGTCTTATTGCTTATTTCTTGCCAATGATCAGTGTCAAAAATAACTGCTTTTTAAACGCAAACACGCACAACTGACACTACTTTAAAACTGTTTGCTCTAAGCATCTAATTGCCACACAAGTGTGCATGGCTGATAGCTAGAACTTGTTCGGCAACAGACTCCTGCTCCAATTAAGCGGAACAGTGTCAAATTAAAATACATGAAGGGAATCCCAACAAATTTCTTGATTGATTTTTTTTTCTTTGAGTTGTCCCAAATAAGCAGTTACATCGATTAACCTATGGTGCAATTAACTGGAATCCACTACATATTGATGAAGAACAGGATGTAGAATAAATTGTTACAGGTACAGAAAAATTGCGGTTTAGGTAAACAATAAAGTGCAAGGCCATAACTAGGTAGATTGTGAGGTCAAGAGCCCATCTTATCTGCAGGCTGCAATCATCGCAAGCAATTGTTTGTTTGGTTGGGGCAGTGCAAGGTTTAAAAAGAGCTCAGGGCCATTTGGGACTTTTCAGCACATTGCAATCACTGTGAGCAGTCACCTGTTTGGCTGAGATGGCATGAGGTTTAAAAAGAGCTCAGCCTTTCAGGACAATTTGGCAGGCTATAATTATCGCAAGCAGTAGCTTGTTTGGCTGAGGTGGCACGAGGTTTAAACAAAAGCTTGGGGCATTTCGGGACTTTCAGCGGCTTGTAATCATAACGATCTATTGGGCACTAGACAAAGGCCAATAAGAAGAAGCGAGGTGTAAGTGGAGCAGCCTTTGCATGATAAGCTGTTGTTGAAGTGGACATTGTCATAGTCAAGTTTTGGCTCAACAGGCTTGGGCAAAAAAAGACAAGAGGCTCGAAGTAAATTCCTAGTAAGTTTATTTTCCCTTTCTTTCCTCATCAGTACATAGCAAGTGTGGTGAGAATGGATCCAGGGTTAGTAGTATGTTCTATGTGTGAGATGTGGGAACCCTAGGAGACATCCAGTCTCTCCGATAATAACATCTGCATGAAGTGCATCAAACTGCAGCTCCTTAGAGACCATGTTAAGGAACTAGAGCTGCAGCTGGATGATCTTCAGGTTATACGGTTGAATGAGGAAGTGATAGATAGGAGCTACATGGAGGTAGTTGCCTCAAAGTTGCATAAAGAAGGTACCTGGGTGTCTGTCAGAAGGAGGAATAGGAAAAGAAAGCCATTGCAGAGTACCCCTGTGACGATTCCTTTCAATAATAGGTATACTGCTTTGGATACTGTCGGTGGGGAGAAACGATCTACCAGGTGGAAGACACATCGACGATCTCTCTGGTACTGAGTCTGGCCTGTGGCTCAGAAGCGAAAAAGGGGTAAGAGGAGTGCAGTACTGATAGGGGATTCCATAGACAGAGGAGCAAAAAGGATATTCTGTGGACATGAAAGAGAAACCCAGATGGTCTGCTGCCTCCTGGGTGCCAGGGTTCAGGGATGTTCCCACACCTCCTCCCTCATTACCATTCAGGGCTCCAAACATTCTTTCCAGGTAAAGCGACACTTCACCTGCAAGTCTGTTGGGGTCATCTATTGTATCCAGTGCTCCCAGTGTGGCCTCTTGTATATCGGTGAGACTTGACGTAGATTGGAAGACTGCTTGGCCAAGCACCAATGCTCTGTCTGCCAGAAAAAGCGGGATCTCCCAGTGGCCCCCATTTTAATTCCACTTCCCAGTCCCATTCCAACATGTCCATCCATGGCCTCCTTTACTGTTGTGATGAGGCTACTCACATTGGAGGAGCAAGATCTTATACTCTATCTGGATAGCCTCCAACCAGCTGGCATGAACATTGATTTCTCGAACTTAATGCCCCCTCCTCCTTCTCCATTCCCCATCCCCCTTCCCTCTGTCACCTTATCACCTTGCCTGCCCAACACCTCCCTCTGGCACTCCTCCCCCTTTTTCTTTCTTCCATGGCCTTCTGTCCTCTCCTATTAGATTCCCCCTCCTCCAGCGCTGTATCTCTTTCACCAATCAACTTCCCAGCTCTTTACTTCACCTCTCCCCACTCACCTATCACCTTGAGTTTCTTCCTACCCTCCCTTTTAACTCTGACTCCTCATCTTTTTCTCTCCAGTCCTGCTGAAGGGTCTTGGCCCAAAAAGTCAACTACTCTTTTTCATAGATGTTGTCTGGCCTGCCAAGTTCCTCCACCATTTTGTGTGTGTTGCTTGGATTTCCAGCATCTGCAGATTTTCTCTTGTTCGTGCAGGAATAGGATGATTTGGCAAATGAATCTGTGACTGAGGAATTGGTGCAGGCGACAGGGTTTCAGGTTTCTAGATCATTGGGATCTCTTCTAGGAAGGTATGACCTTTTCCAGAAGGATGTGTTACACCTGCCTGAACCCAAGGGACCAATATCCTTGCAGGCATATTTGCTACAGCTGTCGGTTTAAAATAATTTGGCAGGGGGATGAGAACTGAAGTGATAGGCCAGAGGATGAAGTAGTTGGTATGCAAGTAGATGAAGTCCGTGGTGAGTCTGTGAAGAAGGATAAGCTGATGATAGGGGAAAATTGCAGTCAGTGGGATGATAGAAAGTGTAACATGGGAGCAACATTGAAAAGAGTGATGAAATCAGGACTGGAGATGTTATATTTGAATGTACACAGTATACAGAATGAGGTAGATGATCTTGTAGCACAGTTAAGAGATTGGTCGGTATGATGTGGGCATCACTGAGTGTGGCAGAAAGAAGATCATAGGTGGGAGCTTAACATCCAAGGATCCACAATACATCGAAAGGACAGACAGGTAGACAGACAGGTGGCTCTGTTGGTAAAAAATGAAAATCCAATCCTTAGAAAAAGGTAACACAGGATTGGAAGATGTAGAGTCCTTGTGGGTAGAATTAAGAAACTGCAAGGGTTAAAAGACCCTATTGGAAGATACATACAGGCCTCTGAACAGTATCCAAGATGTGGGATACAAATTACAATGAGAGATAGAAAGGCATGTGAAAAGGGCAATGTTTAGATAGTCATGGGGATTTCAATATGCAGGTAGACTGGGAAAACCAGGTTGATGCTGGATCTTAAGAGATTGAATTTGTAGAGTGCCTATGAGATGGCTTTTTAGAGCAGCTTGTGGTTGAGGCCACTAGCGGAGAGGCATTTCTGGATTGGGTGTTGTGTGATGAACCAGATTTGCTTAGAGAGCTTAAGTAAAGGAATCCTCAACAGGAAATGATGCCAATGTGATAGAATTTACCCTCCAATTTGAGAGGGAGAAGCTAAAGTCAGATGTATCAGTATTAAGGTGGAGTAAAGGGAAATACAGAAGCATGAGAGAAGTGTTGGCCAGAATTGCTTGAAAGGGGACACAAGCAGTGATGATGGCAGAAAAACAACAGCTAGAGATTCTGGTAGCAATTTGGAAGACACAGGATAGATACATCCCAAAGATGAAGAAGTTTTCTAAAAGGAGGATGAGGCAACTGTGGCTGACAAGAAAGTCAAAGACAGCATAAAAGCAAATGAGAGGGCATGAAATATAACAAAAGTTAGAGGATTGGGAAGTTTTTAAAAACTAACAGAAGGCAACTAAAAATCTGTAAGGACAGAAAAGATGAGCTAGGAAGATAAGCTAGCCAATTAGGCACTATGGTCACGTAGCAGTTATCACAATGCTATTACACCTCAGGGCATTCAGAGCTCAATTTTCTAAAGAGTCTGTGTATATACTCTCGCAAACACGAGGAATTCTGCAGATGCTGGAAATTCAAACAACACACATCAGTCTCCGTGGAACACACATCAAAATTGCTGGTGAACGCAGCAGGCCAGGCAGCATCTCTAGGAAGAGGTACGGTCGATGTTTCAGGCCGAGACCTTTCGTCAGGACTAACGGAAGGAAGAGTGAGTAAGAGATTTGAAAGTTGGAGGGGGAGGGGGAGATCCAAAATGATAGGAGAAGGCAGGAGGGGTAGGGATGGAGCCAAGAGCTGAACAGGTGATTGGCAAAAGGGATACGAGAGGATCCTGGGACAGGAGGTCCGGGAAGAAAGACGGGTGGGGGGGAAACCCAGAGGATGGGCAAGGGGTATATTCAGAGGGACAGAGGGAGAAAAAGGAGAGGGAGAGAAAGAATGTGTGTATAAAAAATAAATAACAGATGGGGTACGAGGGGGAGGTGGGGCATTAGCGGAAGTTAGAGAAGTTGATGTTCATGCCATCAGGTTGGAGGCTACCCAGACGGAATATAAGGTGTTGTTCCTCCAACCTGAGTGTGGCTTCATCTTTACAGTAGAGGAGGCCGTGGATAGACATGTCAGAATGGGAATGGGATATGGAATTAAAATGTGTGGCCACTGGGAGATCCTGCTTTCTCTGGCGGACAGAGAGGGAGGACCTTACCACCATTCAGGGCCCCAGACAGTCCTTCCAGGTGAGGCGACATTTCACCTGTGAGTCGGCTGGGGTGATATACTGCGTCCGGTGCTCCTGATGTGGCCCTTTATATATTGCCGAGACCCAACGCAGACTGGGAGACCGCTTTGCTGAACACCTACGCTCTGTCTGCCAGAGAAAGCAGGATCTCCCAGTGGCCACACATTTTAATTCCACATCCCATTCCCATTCTGACATGTCTATCCACGGCCTCCTCTACTGTAAAGATGAAGCCACACTCAGGTTGGAGGAACAACACCTTATATTCCGTCTGGGTAGCCTCCAACCTGATGGCATGAACATCGACTTCTCTAACTTCCGCTAATGCCCCACCTCCCCCTCGTACCCCATCTGTTATTTATTTTTTATACACACATTCTTTCTCTCCCTCTCCTTTTTCTCCCTCTGTCCCTCTGAATATACCCCTTGCCCATCCTCTGGGTTCCCCCCCCCCCCGCCCGTCTTTCTTCCCGGACCTCCTGTCCCATGATCCTCTCGTATCCCTTTTGCCAATCACCTGTCCAGCTCTTGGCTCCATTCCTACCCCTCCTGCCTTCTCCTATCATTTTGGATCTCCCCCTCCCCCTCCAACTTTCAAATCTCTTACTCACTCTTCCTTCCGTTAGTCCTGACGAAAGGTCTCGGCCTGAAACATCGACCGTACCTCTTCCTAGAGATGCTGCCTGGCCTGCTGCGTTCACCAGCAACTTTGATGTGTGTTGCTTGAACTTCCTGCATCTGCAGAATTCCTGTTGTTCACTCTCCGTGGACTGCTTTGGTTTTCTTTGGGTACTCTGGTCTTTTCCCATGGTCCAAAGACATACTGGGTAGGTTAACTAGTCATTGTAGATTGTCTCGCGATTAGGTTAGGGTTAATTGGGTTTGTCAAGGGTTGCTAGGTCGATATGGCTCAAAGGGCTAGAAGGGCCTACTCCGCACTGTATTGCTGAATAAATAAATAAAATAATGTAAATTAGGATAACAGAAGTTTTTCTGATATATAGAAAATAAAAGAGAGGCAACAGTGGATATCGGACCACTGGAAAATGACGCTGGAGAGATAGCAATGGGGGACAAAGAAATGGCAGACAAATTTAATTAGCATTTTGCATCAGTCTTCACTGCGCAAGACACAAGTAGTATGTAGAAATTAAAGAGTGTCAGTGGGCAGGAGTGAGTGTACTTGCTATTACTAAGTAGAAGGTACTTGACAAAATGAAAAGTCTGGAGGCACTATAGATAAATCACCTGGACCAGATGGACTACACCCCAGGGTTCAGAAAGAGGTAACTAAAGAGATTGTAGAGACAAAAGTAACTATCTTTCAAGAATCATTAGATTCTGGCATGGTTCCGGATGACCAGAAAAGTGTAACTGTCACTCCAGTCTTTAAGGGAGGGAGGCAAAAGAAAGGAAATTATAGGCCAATTAGTCTGACTTCAGTGGTTGGGAAGACATTGGAATCCGTCATTAAGGATGAGGTTAGGGGGTACCTGGAGGTACAAGATAAAACAGGCCAAAGTCAGCATGGTTTCCTTAAAAGGAACTTTTGCCTAACAAATCTGTTGGAATTCTTTGAGGGAATAACAAATACGATAGATGGGGGGGGGGCGGGGGGGATCGTCAGTGGATGTTGTTTACTTAGATTTTCAGAAGGCTTTTGACAAGGTGCCATATGTGAAGCTACTTAACAAAATAAGACAATTAAGACCATAAGATATAGGAACTGAATTAGGCCATTCAGCCCATCGAGTCTGCTCTGCCATTCCATCATGGCTGATCCCGGATCCCACTCACCCCCATACACCTGCCTTCTCACCATATCCTTCGATGCCCTGACCGATCAGGAAACAATCAATTTTCTTCTTAAATGTATGCATGGACTTGGCCTCCACAGATTTACTACACGCCAGCTAAAAATATTCCTCCTTACCTGTTCTAAGGGATAGCCCCTCAATTTTGAGGTTGTGCCCTTTAGTTCTGGCTACCCCCATCATAGGAAACATCTTCTCCACATCCACTCTAATCCTTTCAACACCCGGTAGGTTTCAATGAGATCTTCCCACATTCTTCTAAATTCCAATGAGTACAGGTCCAAAGCTGCCAAATGCTCCTCATATGTTAACCACTTCATTCCCAGAATCATTCTTGTGAACCTCCTCTGGACTGTCTCCAATGACAACATGTTCTTTCTGAGTAATGGTGCCCAAAACTCTAAGTGTGGCCAAAACCTATGTCTTATAAAGACTTAGCATTATTTACTTGCTTTTATATTCTATTTCCCTTGAAATAAATGCCAACATTGTATTTGCCTTCTTTACCACAGACTCAACCTGTAAATTAACCTTCTGCGAGTCTTGAACGAGGACTCCTAAGGCCCTCTGCACCTCTGATGTTTGAAACTTCACCCCATTTAGATAATAGTCCACACTATTGTTCCTTTCATCAAAAAGCATTATCACACATTTCCCAACACTGTATCCATCTGCCACCATTTTTGCCCATTCTTCCAATTTGTCTAAGATTTGCTGCAATCGCATTGCTTCCTCAGCACTAACTTCCCACTAACTCCCCCTCCACCTATCTTCGTATCATCCACAAACATTGCCACAAAGCTATCAATTGTATTACCTAAGTCATTGACAAGCAATGTGAAAAGCAACAATTCCAATACTGACCCCTGAGGAACACCACTACTTACCAGCAGCCAACCAGAAAAGTGTCCTTTTATTCCCACTCGCTGCCTTCTGCCTGTCAGCCATTCCGCTATCAATGCCAGTATCTTATCAAACCTTATCAAGGTGTGTGGCACCTTACCAATGGCCTTCTGAAAATCCGAGTAAATGACATCCACTGCTTCTCCTTTATCCAACCTGCTTGTTACTTCCTCGAAGAACTCTAAAAGATTTGTCAGGCAAGGTTTCCCTTTACAGCTGACTTTGACTTATTTTATCATTAGTTTTCAAGTACCTCGAAACCTCATCCTTAATAATAGACTCCAACACTTTCCCAATCACTGAGCTCAGGCTAACTGGCCTATAATTTCCTTTCTTTTATCTTCCTCTCTTCTTAAAGAGTAGAGTGACATTTGCAATCTTCCAGTCCTCCAGGACCATGCTAGAATCGAGTGCTTCTTGAAAGATCATGACCAATAGATCCATCATCTCTTCAGCAAACTCTCAGTACTCTGGAGTGTAGTCCATCTGGTCCAGGTGACTTATCCACCTTAAGACCTTTGAGTTTGCCCAGTACTTTTTCCTTTGTAATAGCAATGGCACTCACTCCTACTCCCTGACACTCACAGACCACTGGCACACTGCTAGTGTCTTCCACAGTGAAGACAGTTGAAAAGTGCCCATTGAGTTCATCTGCCATTTCTTTGTCCCCCATTACTACCTCACCAGCATCATTTTCCAGTGGTCCAATATCAACTCTCACCTCTCTTTTACTCTTTAATTAACTGAAAAAAAACTTTTGATATCTGCTAGTCTGCCCTCATATTTCTTCTTTTTCCTTATAGCTTTTTTAGTTGCCTTTTGTTGGATTTTAAAAGCTTCCCAGTCATCCAGCTTCCTACTCACTTTTGCAACCTTATATGCCCTTTCCTTGGCTTTTATGTAGTCCTTAACTTCCCAAGTCAGCCATGGTTGCCTAGCCCTGCCATTTGAGAACTCCTTCGTCTGTGGGACACATCTGTCCTATGCCTTATGAACTGTTCCCAGAAACTTCAGCTGTCTTTGCTCTGCCACATTCCCGCCAGCATCCCTCCTCCAACCCCCCTTGGCAAGCTCTTCTCCCATGCCTCTGTAACTCCTTTTAGTGCATTGTGATACTGATACATGTGAGTCATGTTTCTCCCTCTCAAATTGCAGTATAAATTCAATCATATTATGATCACTGTCTCCTCAGGCTTCCTTTACATTGAGCTCCCCAGGAAGATCTGGGTTGTTACACAACACCCAATCTAAGATAGTCTTTCCCCAAGTAGGCTCAAGTACAAGTTGCTCTAAAAAGCCATCTCGTAGGCATTCAACAAATTCCCTCTTGCAATCCAACTCCAACTTGATTTTCCCAAACCCCTTGCATATTAAAGCCCCCTATTACCATTGTCTCATTACCCTTATTACATACCTTTTCCAGCTCCCTTTGCAATCTCAACTCCACATCTTGGCTACTATTTGGAGGCCTATATATGATTCCCATTATGATGTTTTTGCCCTTGCAATTTCTTAACTCCACCCACAAAGATTCAGCATTCTCTGAGACCATGTCACCTCTTTCTGAAGATGTAATTCCTTCTCTTACCAACAGAGCCATACCACTGCTTATGCCTTCCTGCCTGTCCTTTTGATAGAAAACATATCCTTTGAGGTTAAGCTCCCAACTGTGGCCTTCTTTCAGCCATAACTCTGTGATGCCCACAATGTCATACCCACCAATCTCTAATTACACCAGAGTTCATCCACTTTATTCCGAAATCTACACGTATTTAAATACATCACCTTCACTCCCGCATTCTTCGCTCTTTTGAATTTTGCCTCAGTGGTACAATTTAACTCTTTGCTCTGTATGCATTTGTATCCAATCATTTGGCTTGTTCTTCCTTACATTCAAGTTACACCCAACACCTACTTGTAAGCTTACTGGCTCATCCTCAGCTCTATCATCCTGGTTCCCATCCTACTGCCATGTTAGTTTAAACCACTCCAACAGCTCCAGTAAACCTACCTGCAAGAATATTGGACCCCTCGGATTCAAGTGCAACCCATCCCTTTCGTACAGATCCCACCTGCCCCAGAAGAGGTCCCAAAGATCCCCGAATCTGAATCTGTGGCCCCTGCTCCAATTCTTTCGCCTCACATTTTTCTCATTCTATTCCTATCCTCACTGTCACGTGGTACAGGCGGCAATCCTGTGATTACTACCCTTGAGGTCTTGCTTCTCATCTTCCTTCCTAACTCCCTATATTTTTCAGGACCTCCTCCCCTTTTTCTTCTTATGTCATTGATACCAATATGTACCATAACTTCTGGCAGCTCACCCTCCTTTTTCAGGATATTGTGGACGCGTCCAGAAACATTTCAGACCCTGGCACCTGGGATGCAAACTACCACCTGTGTTTCCTTTTCTCCTCCACAGAATCGCCAATCTGTCCCCGACAACAGAGTCCCCTATAACTGCTGCCATCCTTTTCAGTTCCCTACCCTTCTGAGCCCCAGGGCCAGACTCAATCCCAGAGGCACGACCACTGTTCCTTCCCACAGGTAGGTTCTCCTCCACCCCCCCAAACAGTACTCAAAATGGAGTACTTATTATTGAGGGAGACAGCCACAGGGATGCTCTCCACTATCTGATGTTCCCCTTTCCCTCTCCTGACAGTCACCCATTTATCTGTCTCCTGTAGCCTTGGGGTGACCACCTCCCTGCATCTCCTGTCTGTCACTGCCTTACTTTCCCTAACAAGCTGAGGGTCATCGAGCTGCAATTCCAGTTCCCTAACATGGTGTCTAAGGAGCTGCACTTCCATGCACCTGGCGCAGATGTGGCCATCGGGGAGGCAGGGAGTCTCCTGGAACCCCCACATCTGACACCCAGAACAGAACACTGGCTCTGTAGACATAACTCCTATTCTCTCAAGATTTAAATAAGAAATAAGGAATAAATTTAGCTAGACTCTGCCTGTTAGCTAGACTCGCCGAAGCCCTGTTTGAGCCTAAGCCTTCCTGCTCTGCCTCAGACTACTTTGACACCAACCGCTCCCACGATGACCGCTCTGCTAGGTGGTACCTCTCTTTTATAGAGACTCGGTTTTCCATCAAAAATATTTATTTGACCTGTGTGGGAATGCTCCTGTTGCGTCTGTGCAGTACTCCAATCAATGACTCCCATCAAAAAACTTGCTGCTTTTTCAAGCTCTTTGTCGGACCTGCACAGGAACGTTCCTGTTGAGTCTGCGCAATACTCCAATGAAAAAGCCCATGGTATTATAGGAAAAATACTAACATGGATGGAAGATTGGCTAAGTGGCAGGAGGCAAAAAGTGAGAGTACCAGTGAGTACCAGTGTTCCACTGGGGCTGGTGTTGGGACCGCTTCTTTTCACGTTACATGTCAATGATTTGGATGACGGAATTGATGGCTTTGTGGACAAATCTACGGACAATACAAAGATTGGTGGAGCAGCTGGTAGTGTTGATGAAGGATGTAGACTGGGAAAATGGGCAAAGAAGTGGCAGATGGAATATAGTGTAGGGAAATGTATGGTCATATACTTTGGCAGAAAGAATAAACCCAAAGACTATTTTCTAAACAGGGAGATATCAGAGATGCAAAGGGACTTGGGAATCCTTGTGCAGGATTCATTAAAAGTTAACTTGCAGGTTCAGTCAGTGGTAAGGAAGGCAAATGCAATGTTAGCATTCATTTTGAGAGGATTAGACTTTCAAGGCAAGAATGTAATGCTGATGCTTTATAAGGCATTATATTAATCAGACCACAGTATTGTAAGTACTTTTGGGCCCCTTATCTAAGAAAAGATGTGTTGGCATTGGAGAGGGTCCAGAGGAGAATCACAAGAATGGTTCCAGGAATTAAAGGATTAACATATGAGGAGTTTTCGATGGCTCTGGGCCTGTACTTGGGGGAGTTAAGAAGAATGAGGGAGGATCTCATTGAAACCTATGAAATATTTAAAGGTCTAGATAGAGTGGACGTGGAGAAAGATGTTTCCTAAAGTATGTGGGTGAGGGGGTGGTGGTAAGGACCAGAAGACACAGCCTCAAAATAGAGGGACGTCCATTTAGAACAGAGATGAGAAGGAACTTCTTTAGCCAGAGGATCGTAAATCTATGGAATTCATTACCACAGATAAGTTCTGGATTAGTCAGGGCATCAAAGGTTATGGAGAGAAAGAAGAAGTATGGGTTTGAGAGGGATAATAATTCAGCCATAATGATATGGCAGAGCAGGTCTGATGGGCGAAGTGGCCTAATTCTGCTCCTATGTTTTATTGTCTTGTGGTCTTATCGTATAAGAGAATCATTTAATTGTCTTATAATGGCAGGGTAAAAGCTGTCCTTGAGCCTGGTGGTACGTACTTTCAGGCTTTTGTATTTTCTGCCCAATGTCTGGGTGGGTGGGATCTTTGATTGTACTGGCTGCTTTACTGAGGCAGCAAGAAGTGTGGACAGAGTCCATAAAGTGGAGCCCTCTGGTGTTGGGCAAATAATACAGCCTGTTTAATGTGGTTGACTGTACGTAACAAGAGCCTTGATGTGGGGATGTCAGCAGAGGGTAGTAAACTAATGAAATTTGCAAAAAATTAATCCTATTTCAAACACCTCTAAACCAAGGCCACACCAACCTCAGTTGCTGAGCGACAAGGTGTAATCAATGCCTGTGTTTGCATGCACTCCACGTTTGAGTGGAGGCCAAGCTCCACGGCATCGCCGACTCATTCACTGAAGTGTACCACACTGCACTCAGAAGCCAAGCTCCAAGGCATTACTAACTCGTTCACTGAAACACATCAGAGGATGAACCATACACTAAAACTCCACAAGACCAATAATCCCTGCCAGTCTGCCCCTGGCTGTATCACATTGCACTCAGTCAATAAAGGTTCACGCAAGGTCCTGGAAACCATGGACCTGTTCCCACACATCCAGAGCCACCTCTTGGTGGAAGCAAACATTGATGGACACAGTGCTAGTGTACACAGCCTGTAGTCAATTAAAGATTAAAGATACAAATTAGCTTTGTCACATGTACATCAAAACATAGTGGTTTGTGTAAAATCAAATCAGCAAGGATTGTACTGGAGGCAGCCTGTAAGCGATGCCATGCTTCTGGCGCCAACGTAGCAAGCTCACAACTCACTAACCCTAACTGGTGTATCTTTGGAATGTAGGAGGAAGCCGAAACACCCAGAAGATATCTGGGTGAGAGTAAGAGTTCGGCACGGACTAGAAGGGTCGAGATGGCCTGTTTCCGTGCTGTAATTGTTATCTGCTTATATGGTTATATCCAAGCGGTTATGGAGAGAATGAGCAAAGTTCTTTACAGTCAGTGGCTGGAATTGAAACCTGATCACTGGTGCTGTAAAGCATTACGATATCCGCAATGCTGGTGCTAGAAATGTGGTGACACTTATGGGCTGCCCCAGCACATCCTTGGAGTGTTGACACAGATGATACATTTCACTGTATGTTTCAATGTACTTGACAAAAAAGCTAATCTTTAAGATTTTTAAGAGCCTCTTAAGTGCCTCTACCTACCATCATCTTGATCAGCAAACACTAACTACCCAACACTGTGTAAAAAAAAATCCTACACATCTCCTTTGAATGTACCCCCTCACCTCAAATGCATACCTTCTCCTATTAGATATTTCCACCCTGGAAAAAGGTACCAGCTTTCTATCTGTGTATCTCAATTTTATTTAGCTCTATCAAGTTTTCCCTCAGTCACTGCCATCCTTGAGAAAACAACCTAAGTCTATCCAACTCTCTTCTAATTCAAGGAGCATCCTGATAAACTTCTCATGCAGCCTCTCCAAAGCCTGCACATCCTTCCTGTAATGGGAAGACTAAATTTGAATGCAATGCTCCAGATGTGGCACAATCAAAGTTTTATAACTTCCTGACTCTTGAACTCGGTGCCTTGACTAATAATGGCATGCTTGCCAGATGCCTTTTTTATCAGCCTAATGATTTTTGCAGCCACTTTCAGGAAGCTCTGAGCTTAGACCCCAAGATCCCTCTGTACATCTCAGCTGCCTCTAACACCCTCACCACAACTGAAGGCAGTGTTCAGAAGCCCCTTCACCACCTGAAACCTCCCTTACATGCCTCTGCCCCTCCATCCTCCTTTCAAATGGTGCCCTCCCACGCAGCACAACTATACCTGTTGGATTGTTACCTTTTAACATTATTTTGCTTTTATCGTCAGAAAACAACTGGGTTGAAGTGCTGCATAAACATGCACTGACTGCATGGCCCTTACATAAAATAAAAGATCCCTACCTTGTCAGTCCTTCTTCGTAGAGATACACCACCAGAGGGTCGAAGGAGGTTACCAGAACATATAACCGCACATCAAACTTGAAGTCTGTTGGTAAGTAGGAAATAATTAGCTCCACAATTGAACACACAGTGATTAGACACGGAACTGAACATCTAAATGCATGAAATGGCAACTTGGTTCAGCCTCAGTATTAGAAGATTCAAACACATGAGAAGCCTTGGCTGTAGCACTGAGAGTTTCGAGGCTGTATTTAGATGAGATTAAATTTTTAAAGATTAGCTTTACTTGTCAAATGCACATCAAAACAGAGTGAAATGAGATGTTTGTGTCAAATCAAATCAGCGAGTATTGTGCAGGGCAGCCCCCAAAGTGTTGCCATGCTTCCGATGTCAACACAGTATACCCGCAGCTCATTAACCGTAAATTTTTGTCTTTGGAACATGGGAGAAAACCGGAGCACTCGGGAGGAAACACACATGGGAGAACATACAAACTCCTTCAAGACAGCAGCGTACTGAACCTCAATTGCTGGTGCTGTGAAGTGATATTCTAACCACTATGCTACCTTGCCGCCCATTGAACACTGATGATCAAAGTACCAAGTAAATTTATTATCAAAGTAATTATATGCAACATATACAACCCAGAGATTCATTTTCTTGTGGGCATTCACAGTAAATACAAGAAACACAATAGAATTAATGGAAGACTGCCTCCAAACAACCAATGTGCAAAGGACAACAAACTGCAAATACAAAAAGAAACAAAAGAGGAGGAGAACGAGGAGAAGGAGGATGACGAGGAGGAGGATGGAGGAGGAGGATGACGGAGGAGGATGAAGAGGAAGAGGAAAAAGAAATGTCCTTCCTGATGTGGTTTGTTATTTTATTTCTAATTACTAGATCTCACTGCTTACTTGTAATTTCACAGCTGTTGTTGACTGCTTATTATCCTGTTGCTAAGCAATTAGTTTTTGTCGTCAGGTTGGCCATTTTATATTGTTTGCACATTTCATTTAGTCGCTATCAGTTAGAAGCACTTTGTTAGAAGTTGAGGGAGGTTTGATCAGTGTTTGAATCTACCTTTCGCGAGAATGCCAAGAAGTACTGTCTTTTTACTTGTCTCCATTCGTACTGCAACGTGTGGGTGAATAGCAAAACTGATTACAACTACGCTTGGACTGGCGTTTACCTACCTGTCTAGCTTAAGAAAACTGGGAAATGGAATCACAGTTGAGAGTGTCTTTTTACTATTCTGCCTTCGCTCAAAAGTTTCCCAATTTCCTTAAGCTAAACAGATAAGTAAACTCCAGTCCCAGCACAGCCATGGTTTAAAGGTGATTTTATTATTCACCAACATGTTACAGTAAACAAGCAGCCAAGTGGAAAGATACTCTCAATGGTGATTCCATATAAGATAATGATTCTGCAAGTTCCCGCATTACAGTAAGTTAAAATGTCAGCATTGGAGAAGAGGAGACTTGAAACCAGGTCAGTGTGTTTGTTGCGTTCGTCTAGATTATCGAGACAGACTAGCAGATCAGCAGCCAGCATAGTGGTGATGGAAACCCATGCAAGGGCCAAAGCAGCGCTAGCCAGGGCATCATTTGCACAAATAGAAATTGTTGTTAAAGTGAGACAGACTGAATTCAATATAGAGAAATCCCGCATGGAAGCCACATTAGAGGCACTGCAACATGAAAAAGAGGCAGAGGCAACTTTAGCCAAGGCCAAGGTTTTTGAGATAGTCTTGGAGCAGGCAGCTGATAATGATGATGCTAGATCAAACTCACCATGCCATTCAGCCAAGAGGACTACGAAGTATTTTCAAGACCAGTCTGCTTATGCTAATATCCACCCACCAGCAGACACTGAAGACTTAGTCTAGCCAATAAAGACTGCAAGGTTTGGGGGGAGGCTTCTCTTCCTCAGGATAACACAACTCGACACCTATTACCCAAACAGGACAGAACAAAGACTGACTTCTTCAAATGCTCGTACTTACATTGAACAGGCAGATACCTCATAACATTCATTGATCGGCCACTCTCTCGCCCATAGGTATGAAGGAGACATGCAGCCATGTAATAGTAGATTCCAAGGCTCCTATGTACCATAGCATAACAAAGGTGATGACGCTGCTCAACTTCCTGGTAAAATGCTCAACAGCCCCAATGAACCCCAGCTAAATGACAATATGTCAGATCTTGCAAGATTCATAGCCCATTATGACCTGCTGACAGCTGGACTCACAAAATTCGATGATAAGCCAGAATATTACTGGGTTTGGAAGTTCATGTTGTCCAATGCCACTGAAGACCTCAGCCTCAAGCCTAGTGAAGAACGCGTCCTACTGACTGACTAAAGGCTACTATTCTACAATTTGATCTGATTGACCCAGAATCTGATGCTGAGATCTGTCCACAGGTCACATGCCATGCTACTAACATCTCCAGCAGCTGGTTAGACCCTAAACGCTTTGAGGAGTTCTCAAGTTGGCAATTGCCGTCACATGCTACAGCAAGACTCATGCATATGACTAAATCATTTGCAAGAAAGAGTGACTGCAAGGGATGGCATATCTGCAACAGTCCCAGGATAACTTAGGTCAAGCAAGACCATTATTATCTGCAGTCTGCAACATGATGCCTTTAGCAAGAAAACAAACAGAATAACTGGAAAAATAGACTGTCAGAAAATGATTGAAACGTGAACTCTGATTACAAATCTATAAAAACCGAAACAATATTTTAAGTTTGTACAGATTTGTTTTGCATTCAACGTTGTATATCTGATATGATTTAACTGGCTTATATCGAAGTTTGGGTAGTGATCCCTCTTGAGGACAAAATTTTACTCCTGTATTTCGAATCCAGTTGATGGTCTTATTACTCTTAAATATTTGACTACGCAATTGATCAGGAGCATTGACTCTAATATGTTTAATGTTTTTTCTGTGAAAGCCATGAGTTCAGTTGGTGGCATCTTTTACAGATACCAGGGCGGGGAGTGTTATGTACTTCCTAATGTAATTTATTATTTTATTTCTAATTACTAGACCTCACTGCTTACTCGCAATTTCACAGCTGTGGTTGATTACTTATTATCGCATTGTTAAGCAATTAGCTTTTGTTGTCGGGTCAGCCATTTTATATTGTTTGTATATTTCATTTTGGCACTGTCAGTTAGAAGCACTTTGTTGGAAGTTGAGGGAGTTTTGAT
Organism: Mobula hypostoma; assembly: GCF_963921235.1. Taxonomy (NCBI): domain Eukaryota; kingdom Metazoa; phylum Chordata; class Chondrichthyes; order Myliobatiformes; family Myliobatidae; genus Mobula; species Mobula hypostoma. The sequence continues at coordinate 32,977,397 of NC_086097.1, read as the reverse complement.
CAGTGTTTCAATCTATCTTTCATGAAAATGCCAAGTAGTACTGTCTTTTTACTTGACTCCTTGCATACTGTAACTAAAACCACCTTCAAACTACAACCATGCCAGGACTGGAGCTTACCTATTTGTCTAGCTTAAGAAAACGAGGAAACTCCTGAGGGATAATAAATAAACAATAAATATCACGAACATGAAATGTAGAGTCCTTGAAAGTGAGTTCATAGGTTGTGGGAACTGTTCAATAATGAGGCGTGAAGTTGTCTCCTCTGGTTCAAGAGGCTAATGATTGCGGGGTAATAACTGTTCCAGAACTAGGAAGTGTGGGTCCTGAGGCTCCTGTAGCGACTTTCTGATGGCAGAAGAGAGCATGGCTTGGATGGTGGGGGTCCTTTGATGATGGATGTTCCACTCTGTGTAGAATTGCTCAATGGTGGGGAAGGCTTTACCTATGATGAACTGGGCTGTATCCACTACTTTTTTAAAGATCTTCCATTTAAGAGCATTGGTGTTTCCATACAAGGCTGTGATGCACTAGTCAATATACTCTGTACCACACATCCATAGAAGTTTGTCAGAGTTTTAGATGTCATACCGAATCTTTGCAAAATTCTAAGCAGAGATGCTGCCATGCTCTCTTCATAATGGCACTTATGTGCTGGACCCAGTACAGATCCTCCAAAATGATAATACTAAGGAACTTAAAAGTTGCTGACCCTCCCCACCTCTGATCCCCTGATGAAAACTGGCTCATGGGCCTCTGGTTTCCTCCTCCTGAAGTCAATAACCAGCTCCTTGGTCTTGCTGACATCAAGTGAGGAGTTGTTGTGGCACCCTCAGCAAGATTTTCAATCTCCCTCCTATATGCTGATTTGTCACGACCTTTGATTCAGCTAACAACTGTGGTGTTGTCAGCAAATTTAAATATGGTATTGGAGCTGTGTTTACCACACAGTCAGAAATATAAAGCGAACAGATCAGGGATCTATGCACACAGCCTTGAGGAGTACTTGTGCTGATGAAGATTGCGGAGGAGATGTTGTTGCCAATCTGAACTGACTGGAATGTGCAAGTGAGGAAATCGAGCATTCAACTGCAAAAGGAGCTATTGAGGTCAAGGTCTTGAAGCTCATTCAAGCAACACATACACAATTCTGAAGAAACTCAGCAGGCCAGGCAGCACCTATGGAAAAAAGTACAGTCGATGTTTCATTCTCATTGATCAGTTTTGAGAGAATGATATTACTGAATGTTGAGCTGTAGTCAATGAAGTATAATACATCTTTGTTATCCAGATGTTCCAGAGTTGAGTTAAGAGCCAATGGAATGGCATCTGCTGTCGACCTGTTGTGATGTTAGACAAAATGGAGTGAAGTGGATCCTAGTTGCTTCTCAGGCAGGAGTTGATATGTTTCATCAGCAACCTCACAAAGCAGTACATCACAGTGGATGTGAGTACCATTGGATGATAGGCATTGAGGCACATCACCACCATTGGGAGGACAACAAGGGGAGTTCTCCATCAAGTTATTTTTTCAATGTTCAGCAGAAAGCCAACATCACCTGAAATATTTAATGTCATTACTGAGCAGCAGACATTGTCGATACACCTCCAATGTAATTCCCTATCTTGGAGGCCTGTGAGTTAAGAATTTTCTGGTGCACACATATCAATCAGCATCATAAAACTACTTGTAGCTTTATTATACAGTACATTTCACATCCCCTTGCAAATACTCTTCAGCAGTAAAGAATTGGAAAATAAGTCTATATTTCACAAGCAGTTAAATTAATTCCTTACGTGATCTTATACAAGCACATCTCCACATCCCAATCACTCAGCACTGATGTGCCACAGGGGTGTGTTCTCTCCTTTCTCCTATTTTCTCTCTACATCAATGACTGGATCTCCAGTCATCCATCAATTAAACTGATAAAGTTTGCAGCTGACACCACTGTCATTGGACTAACCACCAGAAGTGGCGAATTAAAGTTCCACTACAAAGTAAACAAGTTAGTGTTCTAGTGCAATCACAACGAATTGAAGCTGAATGCCCTCAAAAACATGGAGATGAATATTGATTTCAGGAGAATTGTGTCGCTTTTCCACCCACTCATCATCAACAACTCCATAGTCAGTACCGTTTCAGCATTCGGGTTCCTGGGCATCATTACTCTGCAGGACCTCATGTGGGAGAACCATATCCCCTTCATTAACAAAGGGCTTTGCCGAGAATATACTACTTGCAGCAGTTGGTAAAATTCCAGCTTCCTCAGAACTTACTGGTACAATCACTGCAGGACTTGTACATGTCCAGGACGAAGAAGAGACCAAGAAAAATCATTGCAGACACTACCCACCCTACAAAGTTCCTTTTCCAAAAGTTCCCTTCTGGAAAGCTCTACAGTGCTATTAAAACAGAAACTTCATACTATTTTAGAAGTTTCTTCCCCCAGGCGGTTAATCTGATCAACCATTCTTGTTAGTCGTCACTGCACTGTAGACACTTCAAACCACCTTATACAATGCTGCTTACATTGCAAGACCATGCAGGAATTTATGTATTTATGCACATTTCATTCCATATCCATCCTTTAACCTCCAACTTTCTTTTTATATAATTCTTTATGTGTTGAATGTTGCTTTTTGTTTCATATTGTGCTCTTACCAATACACAAAAGCAAATTCCTAATACATGTGAATGTATATGGTGAATAAAGTTGATCTCTGATCTTACTTAACATGGTGGAAAGGTGGGTACATCCCAACACAAACTCTTCCTTATACCCTGAGGCAGTTAGTGAAGGTCATGCACTTTGGTAGAAGAAATAAAGGGATAGACTATTTTCAAATAAAGGGAGAAAATTTAGACGCTACAAAGGGACCTAGGAGTCCTGATGCAGGATTCCCTAAAGGTTAACTTGCAGGTTAAGTCAGTGGTAAAGAAGACAAATGCAATGTTAGGATTTATTTTTTAGAGGACTAGAATATACTCGTAAATGCCAGGATGCAATAATGAGGCTTTATAAGGCAATAGTCAGACTGCAGTTAGAGTATTATAAACAGTTTTGGGCCCCTTATCTAAGAAAGGATGTGCTGGCATTGGAGGGGATTCAGAAGAGATTCGCGATAATGATCCTGACAATGATATAATGAGTGTTTGATGGCTTAAGGCTGTACTTGCTGGAGTTTAGAAAAATGAGGGCGGGGGTCTCATTGAAACCTATCAGATATCGAAAGGCCACAAGAGTGGATGCGCAGAAGGTGTTTCCTATAGCGGGAAAGTCTAGAACTAGAGGCATAGCCTCAGAATAGAAGGATGTCCCTTTAGAATAAAGATGAGGAAGAATTTCTTTAGCCAGAGGGTACTGAATCTGTGGAATTTATTGCCACAGACAGTTGTGGAAGCCAAATCATTGGGTCTATTTAAAGCTGAGGTTGATAGATTCTTGATTAGTAAGGGCATCAAAAGTTACGAGAGGCTAGGAAAATGGGGTTGAGAAGATTAATAAATTAGTCATGATGGCAGAGCAGACTTGATGGGCTGAATGCCCCAATTCTGCTCCTATGCCTTTTTGGTATTATGAATGCTAATCATATGTGCTGATGTCCTGGATAGCTTTTTGAGAGCTCTTTTGGTGGGACTATGAGACAAGATGTCAGACAAAGCTGTATATGTGAGTACAATTACAATATTTAAAGGGTTTTAGACAGGTACATGGATAGGAAGGGTTCAGAGGGATACAGACCAAACACAGGCAAATGGGACTAGCTCATGGGTAGGCAACTTGGTCAGCATGATGAGTTGAGCCCAATGTGGGAGGAGAAGATGGCGGCGCGCCGCGCGTGCGCAGCCCTCCAGTGAAAAATGATATTGTATCTGTTAAATAGGGGCCGTGGACAATTCTGATTGATGGAGAATGTACGTGAAAGCACAGAGGAACATCTGGAGAAATTTCTGAAACGCCCGTTCGCTGCTATCATTACTGTGTGGTCGGGAATCTTTTGGAGGGTAGGCCTCAAAGTCCCCGGCCTTGCCTGCTTTTGGCAACCGAGAGGAAGGTTGAATCTTTCCGACAGAGATGGCGCTCAGTACACGGTGTCGGAGAGCTGATCAGAGCTCGAAGTTTTCGGATGACTCAGAGTCGGATTGTGGTCGGCATGGCAGGGAGAGTTATTTTTCCTTCTCCCGTCTGCGTGAGATGTGGGACATTTGAGAAACTTTGGACTTTACTGTGCTCATGGACATCTTCATCAAGTTATGGTATTGTGCACTGTTGTAACTATATGTTATAATTATGTGGTTTTGTCAGTTTTTTCAGTCTTGGTCTGTCCTGTGTTTTGTGATATCACACCAGAGGAAATAATGTATAATTTCTTACTGCATGCATTACTAAATTACAATAAAAGAGGACTATGTGTCTTCATAATCATAAATGGCCTGTTTCCATGCCATAACTATTACTATATTACTTGATTTCTGTTCCCACGATGGACCATTCAAGTCAAATGCCATGAGCAGTTACAGAGGCAAAGAAGTGTGCTTGATTTCACACTTGCAGTTTAAATGGTTAAATACATTTCAGGAAAAGAAATGGGTATATTGCAGAGAAAGAAAAAACTTACCATCTATCAGCAGTGGGGAGCGGATGTAACGTGAAACTAGGATATTCTCATCTGTTGTAATTTGATTGGGCTGAAACATTGCAAGTAGCAAAACATTATTATAGTCACATGGACAAATGTACAGCAAAAAACTTTGTTTTGCATTCTATCTATATGGATAATTTCATCACATCAGAGGATCGAAGCAGTACAAAAGGAAAATTAATAGATAGCAGAATAGAACATGAGAACAGTACAGCACAGTACAGGCCCTTCAGCCCACAATGTTATGCCAACCTTTTGAACCTACTCTGAGGTCAATCTAACCTTTCCCTCCCACATAGCCTTCCATTTTTCTTTCATCCATATGCCTTAAACCTTCATGTATTCTCCTCTACCGCTACCCCTGGCAATGCGTTCTGACATATCTCTGACATCCCACCCTATACATTCCTCCAATAACATAAAATTTTGCCCTCTCGTATCAGTCACTTCCACCCTGGGAAAACTGTTCTGGCAGTCTACTCTATCTATGCCTCTTATCATCTTATACATCTCTATCAAGTCACTTCTCATCCTCCTTCAAATAAGGAGATGTTACAGACATGCTACAGTGAACATAAATAACATAGTTTGAATGAATAAAACAAATAGATGTTGAGAGCCACGTTGAGGCACCAATTAAAATTGAATATTTACTGATTAATCCCACCTCTTGGAGAAGCACAGAAATACGTATACTTGATGAAGATTATATACATCCAGAGCAACTTAGTACCTTTTCTGTGAGGCACTCATGTCAACTGAAGCAAATAGCCCACAGAGAAGGTACAAATTTGATCCCCAGTGTCAAAGTCTGGGGTGTGGAAATCATGCAATTTTACTTTGAAAGGACAGGATTGAGAACCAAACTCATGTGAGTGTTTCAAAGATTCATGATACGCCTAGTGGTTGTTTCTCTGTAGGCAGCACGGCAGCACTTTCATGTCTGAGTCAAAAGCTCCCACTCCCAGACCACCCCCAGTCCATAAACCAGCTCTGCCATTATTGAGAGTATGTTGTGCTGTTGGGGTGCTTCTTCCTGATGAGACAGAGAAACTGTCTCTCATCTTCCACCCTGTCTCCACCTTCACTGAACTCTCCCCCACCTGGTTCTATCCCTCCCACCCCCGCAACATCTGCTTTCACCTATCTCCAACTTGCCTCTGTATTCTACATCCACCCCTTCCCCTCCTGGCACCTCCTGCCCATCACCCTTTCTCAGTCACCTATCTCCCACTTGTGCCCATCTCCCTCTCACCACTTTATACCGGATATTTCCCCTCTCCTCTCTCTCCCCTGATGGGGGGCCTCAACCTAAAACATTAACAATTCTTCCCTCTCCACATAAAAACAGCATGCCTGCAGTGCTTGGCCCCCACAATGCCTCCAGCAGTTTTTATTGGAGTCCCCCTAACCAGTCCATGCCTTTCCAGGTAAACACAAATCCTTTCCTTTAGAATTTTTCTAGTAATTTTCCTAGCAGTGATACAAGGCATGCTGGCCTGAAGTTTTTAGGCTTATTTCTATTGCTTTGTCAGAATAAGAGGATATCATTGGCTAACCTTCTGTCTTCTGATACCTCACCTATACTGTAGAAATCACTATCAGCCCCAGTATCTCCTCCCTCGTTTCCCATAGCATTCTGGATTGGTTGCATCAGGCCCTGGGGATTTATCCACCTTGTGTGAAATAATATTTCTAAACTTTCCTCCTTCCCGTCACAGACAATTTCCACAAGATCAGCTCATCCCTCCTCTAAATTCTCCACGCTTCACATCCTTCTCCCTGGTGATTTTTTTTTAGAATTCCATCATAACCCCTGGCTCCACATGCAGATTTCCCTACTATACTCTTGCTTCTAATGCAATTATAGAGGGTTTTGAGATTTTCCTAAATGTCGCTTGCCAAAGCCATTTCATGTCCTCATTTTGCCCTCTTAATTTCCTTCTTAAGTAAAAGAGTAACAGAGCAATACAGAACATATACAGACTCCTCAACCCTAGCAGTCCATGCCGACCAGGGCACCCACCCAACTAGTCCCAATTTTCTACATTCGGCCCATTTTCCTCCAAGCACCTATCCAAGCACTTCTTAAATGTTACTATTGTACCTGTCTCAACCACCTCCTCAACATAAAGAGAAATACATTGTTTGTGTTAGCAACCAACACACTCAAGGATGTGTCTACAAGTGTTGTCTGAATTTCTAAAACAGCATGCCTGCAATGCTTGGCAGAACAACACAGAATGCAACAAAACAGAACACAACACAATGAAACAACAATAGTAAAACAAGCCCCCATTTCCTCCTACACACCCACACACATACATAAATTCTCTAACACTGAAGATAGTCCATATTCTTTGGCTTCCAGTCTCTAGTGGACTCAGATTCAGACACGGATGCACTGACATTGGGTCTTCAAAAAAGTCTAGCTGATTCAGAGCATATATTCACCACCCTCTGCATGAAGTAGTTGCCCCTCAGTTTTCCCTCTCACCCTAAATCTATTCCTCCAAGTTTTAGACTCCTTTACCTTGGGGAAAAGACTCTTACTATCCACCTTGCCTCTCATAATATTAAACATTTCTATATGGTTTGCCCTTATTGAAATCTGGCCTGTGATAGTTCAAAATGGAGGCAACACATATGGAATAGCACTCAGATCCATATGTCATAAGCACACAAAAACCCAGAAAATACGTACAGCCACCTGTCTGGCCTATTAGGCACCTCTTGAATATCCACGGAAAAGTCTGTGGTTCTGACAGTGCCCTCTCATGAGTTACCACAAGCAAGTCATCCTCGATCCTGAGTGAATTGTCTATAAGAACAGAAGATCACAGTTTTGTGCTACCTTAAGCGTGTAACTATCCTATTGTGAGTACCCAGTGAGTGCTATTGTGCTGCTGAAGCTCATGGAAAAGTCACTGCTAATCCCCACCTGATTTGGTATCCATTCAGGAAGGTTTTCCAGCATGGATCGGAGACAGGAATCACAACATGCAGCTCACAGCTAGACCACAGAAACCCACCAACTCCACTGCACTGTCATTAGAACATTGAGACTTGTTATTGCACTCACGCTTCTCCAGCAGACAACCATCCTCTTCCCTAGTACTTACGCTGCTGACAAGATAGACACCACGACCCCTGGAAGATGCCACGGGCTTGACAATCCATGGTCCTTTATCCTTTGAATGTGCATCTTGTGAAAAAAAATAAAAACTGGTTTTTGAGAAAAACTGTTCCCAAAGTCTGGGGACAGGGTCGAAGTCAAGTCCTCACAATGGATCCAGAGTGAAGTGTACCAAGAACTGAGGCCCAGAGACCACCCAATCCCAAGGAACTAGAATAGCTACAGCACTCTGTCCCCTGATGCACAGGATTAGGTTTGGCTAATGTATGGCATTGAGTATGGCTGAGGAACTAGAACAGCTCCAGGACCCCATCCCAAGGGATGAGATTAGGGTCACAGTCCTGCCACATAACCAGTGCCATCTATCCAAATGTCCGGAATTAGCTTCACTTTGGGCATTATTTGAGGGCATTTTATTTGTTCAGAGTCTGTAAGATCACTTTATCAGTTAGTTAAATGGATCAGGACAATTTTATAATCCAAGGTTAATAAAACTGATGAACATGAAGAGTGCATTCCATCAGATGCTTAAAAGGAATCAAAGGACAATTAGATGGCTCTCTGGAGAAAAGTTTAAAAAAACATAACAACAGGATATCATTACATAAGAGATTCAGCAAATACTGGAAATCTTGGGCAACACACAAAATGCTGGAGGGACTTAGCGGGTCAGGAGTATCTTTGGGGGTGGGGGAATGGACAGTCAACATTTTGAGCGGAGACCCTCCATCAGGACTCAGCAGGATGTTTTGAGGAAGCAGACTAATAGTCATTTGCTGATAATGACACATATTACAGTACTACCATTCTAGCCACTGTCACCAAGAGCATGGAACCACCACAGTGTAACCTCAGCAATTGTTGCCAACAACTGTGGAATCTGCGTAGGCAGTCAAAAGGTAATTCAGAGTAATCTCCAGATCAGCCTCCCCTCCCCCCCTTTTAAATCTACTCCTCAGCTTTTTTTCTCCAGTCCTGCCGAAGGTTTTCGGTCAGAAACGTTGACTGTACTTTTTCCCCATACATGTTGTGTGTTGCTCAGCCCCAAGCAGGTGTCCTTTGTGAAGAACATTAGTAAATCAATTCAGTTTTCAATAACAAAGGCAAAATACTACAGATGTTGGCGATCTGAAAAAAGTCAGAAAATGCTGAAAATACTCAAGAGATTGGGCAGTGTCTATGAAGAGAGAAACAGAATTAACTTTTCAGTTAGATGGTTTTTCTTTTGCTTTTGCGAGTTAAGAGATAAACGAGTCAATGCCTCCCTCAAGCATACATTATATACTAGCCTTTAGCACCTAGCCAACAGTGCCAGTATTTATATCATTCTGCCTCTCAACTTCAAGCCTGCATGCTTAACCCCCTACTCTACTCCCTGTACACATGATTATGTGGCTGTAAACAGCTCCAATGCCATATACAAATTCACTAATAACACTATTGTTGTTGGACGATTCACAGGTGATGAGTCAGCATATAGGAATGAGATAGACACCTGTTTGTGTAGTGCCAATCTCTCACTAAATATCAGTAAAACTAAAGAGCTAATTTTATCGTTATGAGGGAGAAGGAGGGTGAACATGCTCAAGTCTGCGTTGGCAGATCAACAGTAGAGAATGACAGCAGTTTTAAATTCCTGGGCATTAGCGTATCAGATGATCTGTCCTGAGCCCAGCTCATAGATGGAGTTACAAGGAGGGCACGACAGTGCCTTCACTTTATTAGGTTAAGGACATTCAGCATGTCACTGAACACTCTAACAAGCTTCCACAGATGGACTGTTGAAAATATCTTGCCTGGTTGCATCGTGGTCTGGTACAGCAATTCCAAGACATGAGAACACAGAAGCTACAAAGAGTACTGGACTCTGCCCAATACATCACTGGCACAAACCTCCCCACCACCAGGAGTACCCACAGGAGGCACTGCCTCAAAAAGGTAATATCTATCATCAAAGATCCCCACCATGCCATGCCATTTTCTTGCAGCTACCATTGGGCAGCAGTCATAGAAGTCCTGCATAATCATGTTCAAGAATAACTACTTCCCTTAAACCATCTGGCTCTTGAACCAACCTACACAATCCTAATCTCTACCTCAATATAGTAATATTATGACCACATTATATTAAAACAAACATATGGTTGAAGTACTAAATATTTTTAAAAATTCTAATTGTGTTCTTTCATGTAAATTTTTTTTTGATTTATCATTCCTCTCTGCACATTGTGTATCTGACACTATATGACTGTGATGCTGCTGCAAGTAAGTTTTTTTTATTGCATTTGTGCAAACATGTATTTGTACATGACAATAGACTTAACCTTGACATTTTTTTACTCCAGGTTTCCACATTATTACAAACGGGTGTTCCCCTTCTCCCTCCTCTTCCACTTAAAACATATTTTACTTCAAACTTTTTCCAGTTCTGATTAAAGTTCAGCTGCTGGAAATGTTGATTATGATTCTCTCTCCACAAATACTATTGGAGCTGCTGGCCATTTCCAGTATATTCTGATGACTAGCCTATCACTGTCAAATGTTACTTTGTGGGCACTTTTACTGAAACCAAATTGTGCAAATGGAATTCAAATCCTCAGTTTGTTAAGGTGGGAATGAAATAAAAATAATCACCATTCACTCAACCTAGTCTCACTTGGACTAAACTGAAGCGTGACAGTATAAAATGCCCTTACTCGATAATTCCTGATACTCAGAAGGGAGGATAAAGGCCTGAGGTATAATGTTGAAGTGTTTGAAACCATGGGTCTGTTGCATGCGTTGAATATTTTTATACAGCCGATCCTTCCTGGTCAACTCATAGGATCTGGAATGAGAAAATAATCATCAGAGTTTCAGCACACTTTTAAGCACATTTATCAAAGTATAAAATTAAAAGTAAGATTACCACTGATAGAACTTAGCTGAGCAAAGCAGCACAATCCCCACAATAGCTAGTGCTTTCTCACAGCTACAGTAACAGAAGGTTTGATGTTGACCTGACCTCAAGTGCTCTCTGTGGAGTTTGCATGTACTATTCCCTGTGGCTGCACAAGTTTTCTCCAAGTACTTCAGTTTCTTCCCACATCCCAAAGACGAGAGCTAGTAGGTTAGTTGGCCACTGTAAGGATACCTTGGTGTAGGTTTGTGGCAGGAGGATTAAGAGGAATTTGGAAAGGTGGAATCTCTAGGGATGCAAGAAGAAAATGGGATTATTGCAGATGGGTGTTTCAGGTCAGGACAAATGCAATGGGCCAAAGGGGTTGTATATGTGCTCTACGATTCTATCTCTGACTATGGTTGAAGTGCTGGAATTCTAATGGTATTAGACCATGACAAGAGCATATTAGGTCACTCGGCCCAATGAGTCTGCTCTGTCATTATTATTGCTAATAAACTTTTCCATAATGAAACTAAAATGTGATATGCTACTCTTCAATGGAAATGGCATGTTGGACTAGATCTCAAAGAGAGACAGTGAAGCTTTGGTAACCCCCGCCAGATTTCAGCCAATCACACCACTTTTTTAAAGAAAAAACTGTAACTAGATGCAAATTCAATATACAGAATAAATACAGAAGAACAAATATATCATCAGTGTTGCATTTCTATTTAAAGCCTTCTCCAAATCCAATTATATGCTGGTTTGAGATTTCTGTGCAAATATCCCAAAAAAACTATGGTTTAATAACCACAGAAAAATGACAGCCGCATTTTATTTCTGAGAGGTCTAATTTCAGCCAAGATTTCAAAGTAATTGGCTCAATACTAATGAAACACAATCTTGGGCTGTATGAATTGTCTATCTGATTCTGATGAGTTGCCTCCAGCATACCCACAGAATGTGGTGGTTGTTGACTTATGTTTCGATGTACATGTAATTAAGCTAATCTTTAACCTTTAATGTCTGAGTTGAATATACATTCCCAAATCCATATAAACCTGGTTACTAATTGTTACCCTTTGCAGCCTCAGCACTTTCACAAATCAGAACAACACACATCAAAGTTGCTGGTGAACGCAGCAGGCCAGGCAGCATCTCTAGGAAGAGGTGCAGTCAACGTTTCAGGCCGAGATCCTTCGTCAGGACTAACTGAAGGAAGAGTGAGTAAGGGATTTGAAAGTTGGAGGGGGAGGCGGAGATCCAAAATGATAGGAGAAGACAGGAGGGGGAGGGATGGAGCCAAGAGCTGGACAGGTGATTGGCAAAAGGGATATGAGAGGATCATGGGACAGGAGGTCTGGGAAGAAAGACAAGGGGGGGGGGACCCAGAGAATGGGCAAGAGGTATATTCAGAGGGACAGAGGGAGAAAAAGGAGAGTGAGAGAAAGAATGTGTGCATAAAAATGAGTAACAGATGGGGTACGAGGGGGAGGTGGGGCATTAGCGGAAGTTAGAGAAGTCAGTGTTCATGCCATCAGGTTGGAGGCTACCCAGACGGAATATAAGGTGTTGTTCCTCCAACCTGAGTGTGGCTTCATCTTTACAGTAGAGGAGGCCGTGGATAGACATGTCAGAATGGGAATGGGATGTGGAATTAAAATGTGTGGCCACTGGGAGATCCTGCTTTCTCTGGCGGACAGAGCGTAGATGTTCAGCAAAGCGGTCTCCCACTCTGCGTCGGGTCTCGCCAATATATAAAAGGCCACATCGGGAGCACCGGACGCAGTATATCACCCCAGTCGACTCACAGGTGAAGTGTCGCCTCACCTGGAAGGACTGTTTGGGGCCCTGAATGGTGGTAAGGGAGGAAGTGTAAGGGCATGTGTAGCACTTGTTCCGCTTACACGGATAAGTGCCAGGAAGGAGATCAGTGGGGAGGGATGAGGGGGACGAATGGACAAGGGAGTTGCGTAGGGAGCGATCCCTGTGGAATGCAGAGAGGGGGGGGAGGGAAAGATGTGCTTAGTGGTGGGATCCCGTTGGAGGTGGTGGAAGTTACGGAGAATAATATGTTGGACCCCGAGGCTGGTGGGGTGGTAGGTGAGGAATACATATACATATACACATATCTGGTGTCTCAGATAACTCCCATCAGTAGGTGTCAACTCATGGGATAATTCTCATCAAGGTACGGAATCCTTTATAGGTGTCAGCTTATGTGTTGCTGGCCTTAGCACCTGCACTTGCAGGTCCTTCCTTGAATATTGTACTATCCCACTATCTAAGAAATATGCAAACTCCTCATTCCAAACAAAACGTACCATCATACACTTAGCTACATTGCATTTATTTATCAAGTCTATTCAAAAGCCTGTTCAGATTTTGTTGCCTGTAGCAGCTGTTCTCCACATTGTTATCCCTCCCTACTTACCATGATGTGATCAGATCTACAGATATGACATGACACTGTCCCTCTAATATACAGCCAACGTCATTAGTGATAGATAAACAATGTCTCCTCATCATCCCAGCAAGATAACCTTTGCTTGAATCTCAGGAATGAATCAGAGTGGTTCATGAAGCAGAAATATGATGGTTTAGATACGTACCTGGGAAAGTGGTTGACTTTTTGAAAATCCAGCAGTGAGCGGAATAGATAGGGTTTCAAATGGGAACCGGACCACATCAAATTGAAATCATTACTGTTGGGATGGACCTGTAAGGTTACACAAACATGCCAGGGTTAGAACCACCTCTCACTTCTGGGAAGGGATGCAGGTAACTCTCAGGACAGAATAGTATGTTGAAATACAGAGTAAACTTTTTCCACTATAAGCCACCTGGAAAGACAGCAAAAGTCTACTGAATTATGGCAAGTTCACCAAGATGCTTGGTACAACCTATCAGCAGATTTTCTTATAAAACTGCACAACAATGTACCTAAGAGAAATGATGCCATTTAAAAGGCAAAGGGTGGTCACACCAAACGTTGATTTGATTTAGTGTTTTACTGTTTACTGCTCTTTCTTGTAATATTTTGATGTTTAGAAACTCATCAATTCATTATTTTTGAAAGCATATTCGTTTTACAGAATTTGTTTACATGTACCTAAGCCTTCTGCACAGTACTGCAGATACATAAGGCAGAAGAAACAGGAGTAGATCACACAGCTCCTTAAGCCTTCTCCATCACTTAGTAAGATTATACTTGGTCATGGACATCAATTCCCTTTTCTTCCCCAATCCCATATCCTAATTCTATCAGTTACAAGAATCCAACAATTTCACCCTCGTAGTTAACAACTAAATAGAGGTTGTTGACTTGACAGAGGTGTACAAAATGATAAGAGCCACAGATCGAGTGGATATTTTTGCCTAGGGTGGAAATAGCTAACATAAGGGGGAAAATTTTATGATTGGAGAAAAGTATAGGGGCATATCAGAGGTTGGCTTTTATTACACAGAGAATGGTGGGTGTGTGGAATGTGCTGCCAGAGGTGGTAGAGGCAGACGCGTTAGGGGCAATGAAGAACCTCTTAGATAGGGACATGGATGATAAAAAAAATGGAGGGCTATGTGGGAGAAAAGGGTTAGATTAATCTCAAAGTTAAAAGGGCGGCACAATATTGTGCTCTGAATTGTGCTGTAATGTTTTATGTTCTAAAACATTCACAGTATTTCATGATTCCAGATTCACACAGTCCTGCTCCTCAACTCAGATGTAAGCAAACAATCCCTTACCCAAAGATGTATTGAGTTCTAAATGCTTCAGCCACAGCTAACAACCTTACAAATCTATGACACTTCACATGCTCTTGATCTTTTCAATAATTTTAGTCCCTGACCCTGATCATCTTATTTTCACTATGGATGTCCCAGTATGCTTCCATTCCCCATCAGGAAGGCCTCAAAGCTCTCAGTTTCTTTCTGGACACCAAACCCAACCAGTTCCCCTTCTCCACCACTCTCCTCTGTTTGGTGAAACTGGTCCTCACTCTCAATAAATTTCTCCTTCTGTTCCTCCCACTTCCTTCAAATGAAAGGTGTAGCCATGGGCACTCGCATGGGTCCCAGCTATGCCTGCCTTTTTGTCAGCCAATTGGAACAGTCTATGTTCCAAGCCTATACTGGTATCACTCCCTTAACTTTTTCTACGCTATATCAACGACTGCATTGGTGCTGCTTCCTGCACTCATGTGGAACTCATCGACTCCATCAACTTTGCCTCCAACTTTCACCCTGCCCTCATATTTGCCTGGTCTATTTCTGACACCTCCCTCCATTTTCTCAATCTCTCTGTCTCTATCTCTGGAGAGAGCTTATCTACTGATATTTTTTATAAACCCACTGATTCCCACAATATCTGGCCTATACTTCTTTCCACCCTGTTACTTGTAAAAAAAAAAAAATGCCATCCCTTTCTATCAATTACTCCATCTCTGCCACATCTGCTCTCAGGGGAAGGCTTTTCATTCCAGAACTAAGGAGATATCCCCCTTCTTCAAAGAAAGAGATTTCCTTTCCTCCACCATTAATGCTGCCCTCAGCTGCATCTCTTACATTTTGTGCACGTCTGCCCTCACTGCATCCTCCTGGCACCCCACCAAGGATAGGGTTCCTCTTGTCCTCACCTACCACCCCACCAGCCTCCATGTCCGGCACAGAATTCTCCGTAACTTTTCCCACCAGCAAGCACCTTTCCCTCTCGCCCACTTTCTGCCTTCTGCAGGGATCACCCCCTATGTGACTCCCTTGCCCATTCATCCCTCTCCACTGATCTCCCTCCTGGCACTTATCCTTACAAGCAGAAGTACTACGCCTCCTCCCTTGCTACCATTCAGGGCCCCAAATAGTCCTTCCAGGTGAGGCGACACTTTACCTGTGAGTTTGTTGGGGTCACCTACTGCATGCGATACAACCAGTGTTGCCTCCTGTATATGGGTGAGACCTAATGTAGATTGGGAGACCGCTTCGCCAAGCACCTAAACTCCATCCGCCAGAAAAAGTGGTAATCCTGGTGGCCACCCATTTCAATTCTACTCCCCATTCCGACTGCGACATGTCAGTCCATGGCCTCCTCTACTGCCTCGATGAGGCCACACTTGGGTTGAAGGAGCAACACCATTACATAACATCTGGGTAGCCTCCAATCTGATGGCATGAACATCAATTTCTCAAACTTCCAGTAATGCCCCCACCACCCCTTCACCATTCCCATTTCCCTCTCTCACCTCATCTTCTTACCTGCCAATCATCTCCTTCATGTTCTTCCCAGTTGCGTTTCTTCCATGGCTTGCTGTCCTCTTCTACCAGATTTCCCCTTCTCCAACCCTTTATCTCTTTTACCAATTGACTTCCCGGCTCTTTACTTCACCCCTCCCTCTCTCCCAATTTCATCTATCACCTACTACCTTGTAATTCTTCTCAACTCCTCCCACCTTCTTACACTGATTTCTCATCTTTTTTTCTCTAGTCCTGATGAAGGGTCTCGGCCCAAAACATTTGACTGTTTACTCTTTTTCCATAGATGCTCCCTGGCCTGCTGAGTTCCTCCAGCATTTTGTGTGTGTTGCTTACAAATCTGATTGAGTTTTTATTGAAGAGGTAACAAAGATGACTGATGAGGGTATGGCAGTGGATGTTACATACATCAATTTTAGTAAAATCTTCAACACGATCCCTCTTGGTAAGCTGACCTAAAAGATTGTGGCACACAGGATTTGTGGAGACTTAGCAGACTGAATTCAAAATTGGCTTGGTCGTAGAAGACAGAAGTTAGTGGTCGAGGGATATTATTCTAGCTGGAGGCCTGTAACCAGTGGTGTTCCACAAACAATCAGTTTGTGGCACTCAGATGTTTGTAATTCGGAAATAAGCATAGCTGAGCTGATTACTAAGTTTACAAAATGAGATAAAAATTGGCAGAGTTGGGGAAGGCTATTAAAGATGCAACAGGATATTAAACTGCTGGAAACGTAGGCAGAGAAATGTCAGATGGATTTAATCTGGACAAGTATGAGATGGTGAACTTTTGGAGGTCAAATAAATACAACATGGAACAAAACAGCATGCCCACAGCAAACATGACAAATTAAACTAAACCACTTCTGCCTGTACATAATCCATATCCTTCTGTTGCCTGAGGTGATGGATTTTGGGAGGTTAAGTACAAGAGGAAAGTATGCAGGACACGGCAGATCCACTGAGAGCTCTGATATAGAGAGATTTTGGGATAGAAGATCATAGCTCTCTGAATGTGGCACCATAAGTAGATAGGATAGTGTAAAGGTGGCTTACGGCATGCATGCCTTTCTCATGTGCTGTATAAATTGGCCTCATTGACTGAAAGGCCTATTCCTGCACTGCACTACCCTATGTCACATTTCGTTAGAAACACAAAGTCGTTCTGGTAACAGTTAGGAAATTAAATCTACACTCAGTGGTCATTCTATTAGGTACCTCCATTGAGTGTATGTTCATGGTCTTCTGCTGCTGTAGCCCATCCACTTCAAGATTCGTCATTTTGTGTATTCAGAGCTGCTCTTCTGCACACCACTGTTGGTAATTTGAATTAGCTTGAACTAGTTTGGCCATTCTCTTCTGATCTCTCTCATTTAACGAGGCTTCCCCCCCCCCCCCACAGGACTACCGTTAATTGGATGTCTGTTTTTCACACTATTCTCAATAAACTCTAGAGACCTGTAAACTCTAGAGGCTATTGTACATGAAAATCCCAGGAGATCAGCAGTTTCTAAGATACTCAAACCACGTTGTCTGGCATCAATAATCATTCCATGGTCAAGATCACTTAGGTCACTTTTCTTCACCATTCTAATATCTGGTCTGAACAACAACTGAACCTCTTGACCATGTCTGCATTCTTTTATGTATTGAATTGCCGTCACATGATTAACTAATTAGATATTTGCATTAATAAGGTGTACAGATTTAGCTAATAAATTGGCCACTGAATACATGCCATTTTTAGGATTCTAAGAAGAATATGGCCATCCTACTCAAACTCTTTACACACTATGACCATTTTACCCCAGGAATCAGTCTAATCAATCTACGTTGCACCAAATCTAAGGCAAGACTTCCTTTAGAAGTCCAAAACTGTATACCAGATGAATTGATGAATCGGTGGAATTGCCGACAGTAAATAAGGTTGCTCAGGATATAGTGAGACATACATCCGCTGGAAAATGGAGCAGGGTGGTGCCAGTTCAAATTTCATCTGGACAAGTGTGAGGTAATTAACTTTGAGAAGCCAAATTTTGGTAGGACAAAGAGAGTAAATGGCAGGGACCTTAGAAGATCTGAGGTGCAATGGGACCTTAGAGTGCAAAGTGCATTGTTCACTGAAAGCAGAGACATGGGAGAATAGCGAAGTAAAAGCGACACTAAGAATGCTAGACTTCGTAGGCTGAGACATTGAATACAAGAGAAGGGCAATTGATACTTTAGATACATCCTCCCTAACCCACCATCCCTGCCTCTTAACCAGTTTCTTTTGACTTCTTCCCAGTTCTGGCAAAGAGCCTTTGGCCAAGAACTTTAGCTCTATTTCTCTTCCCACAGATACAGCCTGACCTGCTGAGTGCTTCCAGTGTTTTGTTTTTATTGACCTTTCTGGGGAATTTCCTCTGCACCCTCTCACCACTATCATGTACAGTATTTCCTGTAGTATGGTGACCAAAACTTTGTACAGTATTGTGCCCTTAATATATCACAAAGTTATTCAATATTCTCTTATATTCTATGCTGTGGCTAATGATGATGTAACTCAAAAGCCTTCCTGACCACCTCATCCACCTGTGCTGTCATTTTTCCAGGATTTTTGAATTTACATTTCTAGGTCCCTCTGTTCCTCAATATTCCCTCAGTATGCCATATTCCATGTCCTACCTTCATTAGTACCCCTGTCAAAATGTATCACCTCGTACTTTCCAGGATTAAATTCCATTACCAAATGATCAGTATTGACCTGTATCACCAACAATTTTCCATTAAATGCCAACTTACTACGCATACCTCATTCAAATCATTAATATCAACTTGAAACGTTGACTAGCCTTTCCCTCCAGACACTACCTGACCTGCTGAGTTCCTCCAACAATTTGGTTTTTGTTATATCCCAACATCTGCAGTCTCTCATGTTTCATTATAGGAAGAACATGTCAGTGCTGGAGAACATGCAAAGAAACTTCACTATGCTGCTGCTGCTGCCCGTGATGGAGCAGGGGAGGTGAAGAGGGGGAAAGAGGGGACATGACTGTGGTACATAAAATTATGTGGGGTATAGACAGGATAGATTGCAGGAAACTTTTCCACAATATCAGAGGTGAATAAAAACAAAACATATAAATTTAGGGGAAGAGGGAATAAATTTAGATGGGAACACACATCAAAGTTGCTGGTGAACGCAGCAGGCCAGGCAGCATCTGTAGGAAGAGGTGCAGTCGACGTTTCAGGCCGAGACCCTTCGTCAGGACTAACTGAAGGAAGAGTGAGTAAGGGATTTGAAAGTTGGAGGGGGAGGGGGAGATCCAAAATGATAGCAGAAGACAGGAGGGGGAGGGATGGAGCCAAGAGCTGGACAGGTGATAGGCAAAAGGGGATACAAGAGGATCATGGGACAGGAGGTCTGGGAAGAAAGACAAGGGGTGGGGGGGACCCAGAGGATGGGCAAGAGGTATATTCAGAGGGACAGAGGGAGAAAAAGGAGAGTTAGCCACACTCAGGTTGGAGGAACAACAACTTATATTCCGTCTGGGTAGCCTCCAACCTGATGGCATGAACATCGACTTCTCTAACTTCCACTAAGGCCCCACCTCCCCCTCGTACCCCATCTGTTACTTATTTTTATGCACACATTCTTTCTCTCACTCTCCTTTTTCTCCCTCTGTCCCTCTGAATATACCTCTTGCCCATCCTCTGTTCCCCCCCCCCGCCTTGTCTTTCTGTGCAAGTTTCCTCTGGGTACTCCAGTTTTCTCCCACATTCCAATGCCTGCAGATTAGCAGGTTAATTCATCATTTATGTGTAACTGAGGCGGCGTGGGCTTGTTGGGTCTAAAGGGTCTGTTACTGTGCTATATCTCTACATAAATTTCTAGAAATTGATTTCCGAATGCCCAGGAGATGGTTTTTTTGAGCAACTCATGGTTGAGCTCACTAGGGGATCAGCAACTCTGGATTAGGTATTGTGCAATGAATGGATTTAATTAAAAAGCTTAAGGTAAAAGAACCCTTGGGGCAAGTGATCATAATATGACGGAATTCTCAAGAAACTGTAGATACTGGGAACTAGAGTAACGCAGAAAAATTGCTGAAGAAACTCAACAGGTCATCTGTGGACGCAAAGGCATAGATAAAATTGCAAACTGAAACTTTTGACTTTTCCAAGCAACACCCTTTGGCCCGAAACGTCAACTGTACTTTTTTTTTTCCATAGATGCTACCTGGCCTGCTGAGTTCCTCCAGCATTCTTTGTGTGTTGCTCAGATTTCCAGCATTTGCAGATTTTCTCTTGTTTGTTTTTTGACTATACCTGTACAGATGCTGTCTGACCCACTGAATTCCTATTGGTATGTTAAGTGCTCATCATATGACTGTAAGAAACTGCAGAGAGATTTGGATACAGCTGAGCACATCACAAGAGCCTGCATCCCTTTCATGACTCTATCCATACGACCATAGGAGTAGAATTAGGCCATTTGGCCTATCCAGTCTCTTCTGCCATCTAGAAATGGCTGATCCTCTTTTTTTTGCCCCTCCTCAGCCCAGCTCCCCGGCCTTCTCCCCATAACCTTTGATGCTGTGTCCAATCAAGAACTACTCTCTGGCTAAAGAAATTTATCTGCATCTCTGTTTTAAATGGATGGCCCTTTACCTTGAGGCTGTTCCCTCTTGTCTTAGACTCCCCTACAATGGGGAACATCCTTTCCACATCTACTCTGTCTAGGCCTTTCAACATCTGAAAGGCTGCAATGAAATCCCCCCTCATCCTTCTGTATTCCAGTGAGTACAGACCCAGAGCTATCAAACGTTACTCGTATGATAACCCTTTCATTCCCAGAATCATCCTTGTGAACCTCCACTGAGCCTACTCCAATGCCAGCTTTTTACTGAAATGAGCCCAGAACTGTTTACAATACTCAAGGTGAGCTCTCACCAGCGTCTTATAGAGCCTTAGCATCACATCCCTGCTCTTGTATTCTAGATCCCTTGAAATGAATGCTAACATTGCATTTGCCTTCCTTACCACGACTCTACATGCAAGTTAATCTTTAAGGTGCTCTGCACAAGGACTCCTAGGTCCTGTTGCATCTCAGATTTTTGGATTTTCTTCCCATTTAGAAACTAGTCTGCACATTTATTTCATTTACCAAAGTGCACAACCATGCATTTTCCAACATTGTATTTCATTTGCCACTTTTTTGCCCATTCTCCTAATCTGTACAAGTCCTTCTGCAGCTTACCTGTTTCCTCAACACTACCTGCTCCTCCAACAATCTTCGTATCATCTGCAAACTTGGCAACTAAGCCATCTACTCCATCATCTAACTCATTGATATACAGCATAAAAAGAAGCGGTTCCAATACCGACCCCTGCGGAACTAGTCAATGGCAGTCAACCAGACAAGGTCCGTTTTATTCCCACTCACTGTCTCCCACCAATTAGCTGATACTCGAACCATGTTAGTAACTTTCCTGTAATACTATGGGCTCTTCACTTGGTAAGCAGCCTCATGTGTGGCACCTTGTCAAAGGCCTTCTAAAAGTCCAAATATACAACATCCACTGCATCCCCTATATCTATCCTACCTGTAATCTCCTCAAAAAATTCCAATAGGTTTGTCAAGCAAGATTTTCCCATAAGAAAACTATGCTGACTTTGTCCTATCTTGTCCTGTGTCACCAAGAACTACATAACCTCTTCCTTGACAACCGCTGAGGTCAGGCTAACTGGACTACAATTTCCTTTCTGTTGCCTTCCTCCTTTCTTAAAGAGTGGAGTAACACTTGCAATTTTCCACTCCTCTGGCATGGTGCAATAAGCTGGCATAGACACAATAGATTAACTAGCCCTTTATGCCTTCATATTTTCATGATCTTTAAATTTATGAAACGAGAACTTGGGAGCTTGAAGCACATCCTCAAAACTCCATGATGCACACCTGGAGCACACAAGGACAATCACATGAAACATGGTAACGCAGGACATGCCATTCAACTTTAGCTTGGCATATGTGAACTCAAGCTGGGGCCTGTACGTTGTTCAATCTTTATCGTGTTGTCTCAGGTTCCGGTGCCAAATGAACAATTTCAAATAGGGCTGTTAAGAAACATCCGAGTGCTGAGGGGAGCAGGCAACTGAACATACACTGTTCTTCCAACCCAGAACTTACCTCATGGAAGCCATGGGCTGTCAAAATGCTGCGCACCAGTCTACTCTCAGTGCGCACAATCTTATATGCCAAGTGATAGCGCTCTACATTAAGGAAGGGAAAAAAAAGACATGATATAGACTGTACTGGTATAATTGCAATTATAATATCCATAAATCAATCTCCCTCATTACCCACTCTACGTATTATATGGATTTATATTTTACAACAGGAACTAGATCATCTGGGTGAGTGGCATTGGAATAGCAGATGGAATTTAATTCAGACAAGTGTAAAATTATGCATTTTGAGAAGTTAAATCAGGGCAGAACTGACACCGTGAATGGCAGGGTCCTGGGGGGAGGGGTGGGTGAAGGTGTGGGGTTTTGGTACTATTGATCAGTGTGACCTTGCGATACAGGTACACATTTCCCTGAAAGTGGTAACACAGGGAAACAGGGCAGTGAAGGCAGCCAAAGGCACATTTGCCTTCATCAGCAATGACACTGAGAGCGAAATTTAGCGCATCATGTTACAATTGTATAGAACATCGGTTAAAGCACACAGAGCACTCTGTGTATTTATGGTCACCCAGCTACAGGATGGCTATGATTAAGCTAGAGAGGGTGCAAAAAAAAGTCTCACAAGGATGTTGCCAAGATTAGAGAACTTTAGTTACAAGGAGAGAATGTATTGGCTGGGTCTGTTTTCACTGGTGTAGGAAGCTGAGGAGTAGCCTTATAGAGATTTATAACATCATGAGGGAGATATATAGGGTAGACAGTCACAGTTTTATATCTTCCACAGAGATGGAAGCCTAAACCAGAGGCAGGGTGAGGGGAAGTAGCAGAGTCAGACAGAATTACAATGTTTAAAGAACATTTGGACGGGTGCATGAATAGGAATGTTTTAGAGGGATAGGTTCAAAGATTTACTGTCTGTGATAATAAACCTGATTCTGAATAACCAGAGGTCTATTGGTTATTCTGAAATAATCAATTTCACATGACACATGACACATTTCACTCTATATTTTGATATTTCGATGCACATATGACAAATAACGCTAATCTTTAATCTTTATCTTTAACGTCCCCAGAAGGAAGATGAGTGCTTTCCCTTGTGCTTATGTTGAACTTGGTTGGCCAGGTATAGAAAGTTGTGGACACTCATGGAAGAGTGGGAGTGGTATGGAAATTTAAATTATGGACAAATGGAAGCTCAGGAGCATCCTAGTGGACTAAATGAAATAGTTGGGATTGCTTCATACAACAGCCCACCCCGGTATATAGATAAATTTCTGTTCTGAGATAAATTTAGAAAAAGGAATCATTTTCAAAGTAAATGCACCATTTAACTCTAAAATTTATAATCAATAGGAAGATGTCTCTATGAAATAATAAGACTCACAACCTGTAACATTGTTTAATTGGTTTGACTGATTAAAAAACAGTCTACACTCACATTGTCAATAAAACATAGCAAAAAGTGAATGCACAACTCTAGAGCTTCCTCTGAAGAATGTTTATAAGACAGGTGGAACGGGATGAAAGCAGCCTCTCACACTATTCCGCACTGAAAAATGGTCCTCACGGAAAGGTTTACATACCTCCAATTAAGCGCAAGCTGCTATCTTCGGTCACAATACCATCTGCATAGAAAACCAAGGTAGGTACCGTTCCATTGGCGCCTGCCCACCGAAGACACGGGTGTTCCCTGCAACATGAATGTCGCTTTAGAAATGTATCATGGAACAGCTTCAATTCCACTCCTTAGAAACAATACAGGAGGCCCTCAACACATAATGGATTTTTATTTTTAATATTATCTGTCCTTTTTCCATGATCTTTAAACTTCTTTGATGGATATTCACTGTCCTGGGGGCCTTTCTTTTTTGCCAAGTTCAGCTTTCTAAACACATCAGCTGACTCTACTAAAGGTCAAGGTGTTGTTTTCAAATAAGTTGAATTTCCAACTAATATTCTTTCTTTAACTTCTTGTCATAAACGGGAGCCAGTCTTCAGTTCATGATAAAAATGGAAAGCAGTGAACAGTTTGAAGTTAAAGACAGCATTGCAAACAAATGCTATCTACAGAA